>NW_027509411.1:0-715000 GCF_048541705.1 Temnothorax americanus
CTTTATCTAATTGTACTTGGTAAAAACCATTCGTCGCATCTAGCGTACTAAAATACTTAGCCCCATTTAATTCAGTAGTAATTTGTTCAAGAGTAGGAATTTGACAGTGTTCGCGTTTGATTGCCTTGTTTAAATCTTGTGGATCTAAACAGATTCGTAATTTCCCGTTAGGCTTTCTGACAATGACAAGACTATTTACCCAATCCGTGCTATAATCGACTTTTTCAATAATACCCTGTTTTTCAAGAGCATCCAGACTTTCTTTTAATTTATCTTTAATGTGCACTGGCACTTTCCTCGCAGGATGTACTACAGGTGTTGCATCTTCCTTCAGTTCAATGCGATATGGTTCCTTTAAGCAACCGATACCTACAAACAGCTCTTTGTTATCGTTAATTAATTTATTATAATTTATATCTATTGACTCGACCTCATCTATTTTCTGTACTAAGTTTAATTTAATTAAAGTCAATAATCCCAACAGTGGTTTCTTATCTGTATCTATCACAAAAAACTGAAGGTTATAACTCTTTTTGCCAATTACGCATGGTATGGTACAATCTCCCACTATTCTAAGCAAATCACCTGTATACGCCGGCAATACTACATTAGTTCTTTTCAAAACGCTTTTTGGAAATCCTAACCTGTTATACGTCTTTAACGGCAAAGTATTTACTCGAGATCCCGTGTCCATTTTAAAGTTTACCTCCTTGCCTCTAATTTTAACGTTAGTTGTCCATTCACCTGTCGGAATCTTATTTGTACCTTTCGAATCTACCGCATCGACATCTATTGAGCCGATAAACATGTAATCTTCCGGATTACCTACTTCTCCTACTTTATGCACTTTATTTTCCGCCTTATTTACCTTATTTTTATTTTTAAAACATTGACTCGCGAAGTGATTTTTAATTTGGCACGTGTTACATATTTTTCCATACGCCGGACATTTATTGATCGCATGAGACCTTCCGCATTTCGTACAGTCTATTATTGTTTTGGTTTGCTTGACATTTCCACCGCCGGTACTTGTGGTAGCTCGTTGACCTTGTTTACCGCCCGAGGTCGTCCCGCCATGCTGGTTGCTATGCAGATTTCTCCGCCGGTTAATGGCGTCCACGCTGTTTCCGTTGGTTTTCACTCCCTCAATGGCGTCGCTTCTCGCTTTCGACATCTCAATGATTATGCACTGCTCGATAGCCTTATCGAGAGTTAACTCGTCTTTTTGCAGCAACTGTTCACGGATTGTGGAATTACTAACTCCACAAATTATCATTGTTTTGACGAGACTGTCATGTAATTCACCAAGTTTACACTTCATGGCCCTTTGTTTCAGTTCCGTGATGAACTGTTCTAACGTCTGACCAGGCTGCTGTCTATAAGAGAAGAATTTGTATCTCTCATAGGGTAAATTCTCCTTCGGCAGGAAATGTGCTTCGAATTTCTCGAACAGTACAGCAATTTTGTTTCTCCGCCTCCGAGAACGTGAAGGTTGTATATATCCTGAAGCCTTCTTCACCAATAAAGTGCAGTAATTGAGCACACTGTGTCGCCTCCTCTCTCTTATTAATTTCCGTAGCCACGAGATAATTCTCGAACCGGGACCGCCATGTCTTCCAGTTCTCGGCGATGTTGCCCGTCATGCTCATCGGCGAGATACCTCTGTGGTCGCTCATTTTCATCGTTCTCCTGTTACTTCGCACCTCTTAATTATTGTAGATCGTAGTCACTTTCTTAATTTGTTTTAATTTGCCGACTACCGACTGCGCCATGTAAGGTGTAGGGACAATGAATAATACGTCGTGGCTGGTTGGAGGCTAGCTTATGACTGAACTTTATTGTCGACACCTAGCGGTCGTCGCGTCCTCTATTATAGAGTTGATGCACTAAGTGCTATCTACCTTACAGTTTGAAAATAAAGGCGAAGGCGAAGGCGAAGACGCAGACGAAGATGAAGATGAAGAAGAGAGCGGATTCGAAAAAACGGATACTTCCGGCAGCGAAACGCGGTGGTATCTTGCCCATTCTACCGTTGTTGGGAGTTCTCGGTTCGTTGGTCGGTGGAGCGGCGGGAGTCGCGAAGGCGGTGAACGATAATAAAGTCGCGCGACGTCAGCTGGAAGAACTTAAACGACACAATCGCGCCATGGAAGATCACGGACTTTATCTCGCTCCGTACAAACGCGGACGGGGAGTCTCGAGAAAAAAAAACGTCGAAGAGACGCTAAAAATTCCGAAAGGTGTAACTACCAACGTACAACTGCAACAACTTGCAAAGCGTATGCACATTCCATATTTTAGAGGTATTTTTATGCGTACTACCTTACCGATGGATGGAGTGCGTCGAAACGAGAGTGGCATCGTGAATTTGGATAACGCTGAGGGACCGGGTACTCACTGGGTGGCATACGCGAAGAGGGGAGATCGAGCCATATATTTTGACAGTTATGGCAATCTTCGACCGCCGAGAGAATTGGTGCTGTATCTAAAGAACAACGTGACGCAAATCGAGTACAATCACACACCTTATCAACGATACGATCAGAGCAATTGTGGACAACTGTGTCTGCGCTTTCTACAGACGGTTGATGCTCAATTTAAAGCCTGGCGTTGCATTGTTTGAACTCAGTATTCATTCAAACATGTCACTGACATTTACGCTCACCGGCAAGAGTAGCATCCTCGCGGTAAGCTACTTTCCCACCGTGGATTTGAGCGACGGTGATTACGAGCTCGGTCTAACAGATTTTGAAACCTATCATACGATACCAAATGTAAATTCGTCGAACAATACATTCTACTATGACGACAACGACAAGGAGATTACTATTCCCGAAGGATCGTACGAACTGAGTAATATAGACATGTATCTGAAACGCTCTCTTTTATAAGACCAATCCAATAATATCTCGACAAACGAAGATGAACCGCACCCATTGATTATTATTCATGCTAATAACAATACGATGAAGAGCGAGATCAAGTGCGCTTATCGGATAAATTTCACAAAACCGAACAACATTGGATCGCTGCTGGGATTTTCAGCGAATCGCGTGCTGAAGCCGCGACAATGGCACGAATCGGATGTTCCGCTAAATATCATCAACGTAAACATCATTCGCATAGAGTGTAACGTGACCGCGAGTGCGTACAGCAACGACAAGTACGTGCACACGATACACGAGTTTTCACCGAGCGTGCCACCAGGATATAAGATATCGGAAACGCCGGCGCAGATCATTTATCTTCCGATCATCGTACGGAGCATTACTGATCTAACGATTCGTGTCGTGGATCAGGACGGCCGATTGATTGATTTTCGTGGAGAAGAGATCACCGTTAGACTGCATGTGCGAAAACGACGATTGTGGTAAACCGTGAGATGCTCATACTGAACGAAGTGGAGAAGGTGCGACAGACGAGTAACAAAATTAAAGAGACAATCCGATCGCCAAAGAAGAAATTCACTGCGTCGAACGTTGAATTTTTGAAATCATTGGGTTTTGTCGTACGAAATGGCTAATATCCTAAACATTGAAGGTGAACCGATCTTTGACGATAGCATCGTCAAGATTGAAACTCACACGTACAATCCGTACGCCAATACAACGTTTGGACACAACGATGAGATAAGAATACCCATACAACAGCAAGATTTATACACGTTGCCATGTGAAAGCTTTCTCTACGTCGAAGGACGATTGGTAATAAAAAGAAGGAATGACGAGTCTCAGGCAACGCTTGCAAATAATTGTGCAGCGTTTATGTTCGATGAGATTCGATACGAGCTCAACGGTGTGGAGATTGATCGCAACAGAAACGTTGGAATAACCAGTACCATCAAGAACTACGTATCGCTATCGTATAATGATTCTTAACTCATGCGGAATGCTGGCTGAGACGTTACATCAAGCATACCGGAAGGATATTTCAACTTTTGCGTACCGCTCAAGTTGTTGCTGGGCTTTTGCGAGGATTACAAACGCGTCGTTGTTAATGCTCGTCACGAATTAATTTTGATACGTGCGCGTAGCGACAACAATTGCATTGTAGGAGATCCGGCGACGGAGCCGGAAATCGAAATGTTTAAAGTACAGTGGCGAATGCCTCACGTTACGTTAAACGAGGTTAATAAACTATCCTTGTTACGGGGTTTGGGGAGCGGGCAATATCTTAGTGTCAGTTTTTGTTCGTGGGATCTGTACGAGTATCCCCTCTTGCAGAGCACGACCAAGCATTCGTGGGCTGTCAAGACTGCGACTCAGTTAGAAAAGCCGCGATACGTTATTTTTGCGCTGCAGACCGGCCGCAAGAATATCATGTCTCAAAATGTTAGCGTATTCGATGACTGTAATTTGACCAATGTCAAACTTTATCTAAACTCCGAATTTTATCCGTACGATGACTTGAACCTAGATTTTACTAAAAATCGATACGGTCTTCTTTTTGATATGTACGCGCGTTTTCGTAAAACTTATTACGGATACGATTCCAGTGATACGCTTTGCAGCTTGTATACATTCCTGATGGAAGGACCTTTTGTTGTCATCGATTGCTCGCGACAAAACGAGTCTGTCAAAAGCGCCACCGTGAATGTGCGAATAGAATTTGATTGTAAAGAAAATGTACCTGCAAATACTACCGCCTATTGTCTCATCTTGCATGATCGCGTAATCGAATACTGCCCGCTGTCTAATGTAGTGCGCAAACTCATGTAAATCGCCATGTTGACAAATAATCCGATATAAGAGCGACATATGTAACGCGATATGGTACAGTACGGATCATTCCTTCGTTGCATCATGATCGTGCCAACGTTTGTCGATCTGCAAGGATTCATCGTCGGGATGAAATTTGTCGTAAAGGAGGCAGCGGTGCTGAGAAATGGGACCGTTCTGGAGCATTACATCTTTACGTGCCCCATGCCGTGGAGTCTTCTCACAAAATCTGACAAGTCATGTGCTTCCTGGCTGATTGCAAATCACCATGGATTGCCATGGGATGAGGGAAACGTGCCATACGGTATGGTAAAACGCCTAATTACATCAGCCGTGCTTGGTACAGAAGAGGATGACGAGATACCGACTCTCGTGTACGTCAAGGGATGCCAGAAATAGGAATGGCTGGTGAATCTACTTGAGAATTATGCGACAGAAAAGCTGATCATCGAGACTTTGGATGCGGATTACGAAGATGTCAAATCTTTAAATAATCTAGATGTTACTAACACTATGCGATGTGGAAAACATGTTAAGAATTGCGCATTACAAAATGTATTAAAATTATTTAACTGGTGGTCGCGACGCCAGAAGAATTGGGATCTTTTAAAAAAATAAATTATATATAATTTTACAATGCTTTATTTTCTTTTCCCCATTCCCATTAGTTGTTAGTGGTTTCCCTCTCCTAATTTCCCCCACCACATCATAATTTTTAAGGTAGGGTGTTGTCGTGTATAATTGGTTCATTTTCCACTTCATAGTCATTTGTATGATTTTTTATAACTTCTATGTAAGCAGCGCGCATTGGTGCTTGAAAATGTTGAAGAAAGGGGAATTATCCCTTCTCTTATAATTTTTTCATCTGCGCGCGCCGTCCAATTTTTCTAAAACGTTGCAAACGGAGTTAACGTTTTAACCAGTGTTACTAAGTCAAAATCAATCGAGTCTCATCGTTCGAAGCGACAACTTCAACAGTATAAACAGTATACCTCTTACAGAGTAATAAGAACAATGACTGGTCGCAGTAAAGACGTAAATAATTCTGAAAAATGGATGTTCACTCGTGATATTCCCGATAAGGGACTTCGCGGCTTTGAGGGAAGCAACACAAGTATGAATTATTACGTACCGTATCCTCGTGAAAAATCGGAACCTCGTTATACGCCTAAACCTCGTAAAGTTTCATCAGACGAGCGCAAAACGTAAGTATTACTTTGGATAATTTTTTTAAAATTTATTTTTTATAATTTTATTAATTTATCTACTTTATTTTTCCACAGTTTTAATAAATCGGAACTTTGTTATACGCTTCGTATCTTGGGCAGACGATTTGCCCTGACAGTCACGGCTTACAAGTATTTGGATATTGGAATCAGTGTGGGATCTACATCTTTTGCGGAATTGATTCTTGGCGACAATCGGGGAAATCAGATCGTGCTTCCGTGGACAACGTGGACAACGATCATCGAAAGACGCATGGATATCGAACAACTCATGCAGTCGACTGTCGGTTCATCGCTGTGTATTCAAGATCATCTAATTATAAAACTTGTTAAAATGCGTGACGCTAATATTGTACAAGTTACGCTGCGTGATCCTGCGACATCCTTATACATGATACCAGTAACTGTATTATTTTTGTTTGAAATCGAACAATGTGTTGAACATGTATATTTCAATTTATGTCAAGATATACAGTTAATACTAAGTATAAAAATTTTGTAACAATCTTGCGACAAAATCGTATCACGGATAAATGTCAGGCAAGAAAAGTACTGAGTGAGGTGTCCGATGGAAGTTCGCTCATAGATTGCGAACTATTAGCTTACGTACGGCTTAGATAACATTGTATATGATGCAAAAATGTAAATAACGAATAAAAATTGAATATTGGCATAAATAATGGCAAAATTATTTTTCCATTTTTCTTCCGTTTTTATCTAACATTAGCCTCCTCTATGTTTAAATTATATATGTTGCGGTAAAATGTCCTTTTTAATTATATAAACGGTTCATTATAAATTTAAAGAATTACTAAAATTATTAAAAAATAGATAAAAACTTTTATCTAAAATAGAATAATCTCATCACGGCACGTATGAACTTGTCCGTTCCTGTCTTCCACCCCCATTTCCCCACTATGCGGGACTCTATAGTTTAAGTCACGTAAAATATGGTTTTTTGTTGATTTTTTTTTATTGAACGTAGACCTAGAAAAAAAGGTCTTTGACATCATCTCTTCCTGCGTTTAACTCAATAGTTTAAGTCACGTAAATTTTTTTATTAAATAATTAAATTAATTAAATTAGGTTATAAAAATTATATCAATTTATAAGTTATAATAAATTAAATTAATTAAATTAGGTTATAATGAATCATAACCTAACTCAATTAATTTAATTATAACCTATAAATTAATATAATTTTTATAACTTAATTTAATTAATATAATTATTTAATTAATGATGCAAACATGCCGCTATCCCCCTCCACGCCGATGACGTCATCCCCTCTTCACGCCAGTGACGTCATCCCCCACCACGCCGGTGACGTCATACCCCCACCACAAACTGGCCTAGAACGCCCATACTTTACCTACTAATATGACATATTTAAATTATAATTGATTTGCATATTCGATTCTAATAAGATTCTTATTAATATACTTTTTATCCGTCACATTCTTAACATTATATTTTATGAAAAATCAATAATTTTGATTATTTCAAAATTTATTTATTTTTTATTGCTTTTTTGTTCAACAAAATAACAATGGTCTTATACATGATGCTGAAATATTTTTTTGTTAATAACTTTTAAATAGCTGGCCAATAATCAATAATATTTTAGGTATATACTTAGGTATATACAGAGGATTCCCCTTTACAAACTGTATTAGAGTATGATTCATATCGACGTTCCGTAGTTCCCAAGTTTTCCTTGTCAGAATAAATTGTCTGTTATGTGTTATAAATCTAAACCCGCGTATGAATAACTATCTATGGAACATCGCTTTCTCCGCCATTCAAACATATCAATCTCGCTTTACCTGGAAAAGTGCACATCGTGTTTTCGCTCGCTCTGTTACAATTTTTTTTATTTTTTCTTAAGCAGGTAAGTAGTTTTATTTTCTGTTGGGGGAGACCGGAGCTAGAAGTCACACGGGTTAATTGTCCCAAAGCGTGTTTCACTTAATATATTGAGTATTCTTCTCTATAGTGTTGTTACGTCCTGCAGACTCCACGATATCCCTTTTTCGCGGGAATCCTTATGCGCCTAAGATAGCCCTAAGATTAGAATAAACAAGCCGAGTACGGACGGTTATCGATCGGGGTGAGGTTAGATCTCCTCGCATTCCTTTTTTTTTATGATCAAACTACCTATTTGCTTGGGCAACTAAAAGCAACCTCTCAGATGATAAATTACTAACAGACGGGGGATATGGTGACCAGATTCTCGTCAACCTCGTCTGGGCCATAACTATAAATCCGGCGACACAACGCGCAGAAAGGAGCCTTAACTTCAGACGAGGAATGATGGGGATCTGTATTATATCGCGCGACTCACTCAAAACTGGTGTTCCGACAAGCAGAAACGAAACCTAATACGTGGTTTTAGAAATCTTAAAAGAACGTAGCGGAAGTTTCTGTTTGCAATAAAACTGCACTTAAAATTGAGAAGTATGGATCGTCTGTCAACATAGAAACAGGGTTGCGAGATAAGTAAGGAACCCTAATAAAAGAGAAATCAGCGATAGCCGAAAAACAAATGCGTCACTGGAAAGAACCGATGGGTTACACCCCCGATAAGACAGTGGGGCCTTAAGAGGGAGCTCACCAATGGAAAACCGGAAAAATCGATAACCGTCTCTAGCTTTCTAGGATAGGCGTAAACTCAAATCTACCTCTTGGGCAAGAAACATCTCGCCCAATAAGAATTCCCTTAAATATAAATTAGAAACATCCCACACAAGATCCACCCCTACCATCCTTCGAACCTTCCTATTTAAATCGCGACGTCGCAGGACTAGGGCGCAGAAAAATTTTCTCAGTTCGGGTCTGCATTGCTCGATATTTCTGAACCTCATTTGTTTCGAGTCTCGACTCCGCGTTTAGAGTCAGTGCAGCAGATCCGACAAACCATTAGTCGCCCCGACTCACCCACCAACGAGTCCAACGTTTATTTCTGAGAGAAGGCCACTCGTTTGAACTCAAGTCATCAAGTAGTAAGTCCCGTAATTTTTTTTATCCTTCTTTTTCCGCGTTATTGCCCCCCTTCTTAAACGGTCTATCGATTGTTGGACCCCCGGAAGCTCATTATATATTTGGGGTCGGTTAGTGTAGGCATCGAGTTCCCAGCGGTCGTTGGCGTTGTGGCAAGCCTGATTTGGCTCCCGGCGTCTCGTCGTTGTCGTGGGCCCAGACTGTCCACTGACCTTCCCCCACCTTTAAGCTCGACGACTTTTTTTTGTTCGCTTCCGACCGGATCCGAGAGAGATCGACTAAATAAGTACATGTTTTTAGTGGACCCGAAAATCCTAGCCCCTCAAGGACCGAATCTCCGCACGATCAGGCGACATAGAAATCGCCAGAACAAGCGGGCGCGACGGGAGGTCAAACTCCCCCGGGAGCAGCTTAACGCCGGTCCCCCGCGACTCGCCACCCCACCGCCCCTACTAGCTTCTACGGAAGAACCCGTTGTTCGAATCAGTATCGTTTTGCTACCATCCTGCCCTATCGCCCAGTCGTTCTACCCTCTCGCCCAATTGTCGAACATCGCGCTATTTGCCGCGTGGCTCCGTTTTGGGTGGTCCCCCCTCGCGTGGTCCCCGTTAACCCCGATCCAGTCCGCTTCTTAGAACCTCCCGACTCCCCCTCCTCTTCCCGAAGTCCGTCCCCAACCTCCTCGACTGCCACGACCCCCGATCTCGAGGACATAGCCGATCCCGAGACCATAACATTAGATTAATAACTATAGAAGTTAACCTTTATTTTTTTCATATGTTTTAACTTCATATAATTTAAATACACTTTAATTTTAAGGCCGACTTAAATTAATTTACACACATACACAACATTTCACTAAATTCATGTAATCTCACTACTGATTCCGATTGTAATAATAGCGGGCAGGAGTAGATAAAACAATAAGAGTCCTAGGCCGGGGATCTCAGGGAAGTGAGGGGCGGGAGGGAGGACTCGAGGGCGAGGGGGAGCGAGGGAGGGGACGACTCGTTGGTGAGGGGGAGCGAAGGAGGGGGACGACTCGTTGGTGAGGGGGAGCGGGGGGGAAGGACGACTCGTTGGTGAGGGGGAGCGAGGGTGCGGGAAGGTCGGCGAGCGTGTCGGGACATGTTTATTAAATATTAATAAACATATCGTATTGACAAGGGGTACCGCCAAAAGGGGGGGTGTCGTCATTTTATCGGCGCGGGGGTATTACAAAGGCGCCGTTCGGCTGCTGGAATTTTATCGGTGAATATAAATAAAATAGCGAGTTAGACACTTGACTCCGCAATGATCTCACCGATGACGATTTAACCGTTGCGGAGTCCTCTTCATGTTTTTTTTCTAGGAAGAGCCGCTGTCTCTCTCGCTTCCATCCCCTCGTTCGCATGGCCGCGGCCCACCGACATCCGTCTGAATGCTGCCGATAGTGCCTCCCGTGGATTTTGGCGGCTAGAGCGGTTGACGGGAGGAGGAGGAGAACCCGCGATGTGTACAATTCAAACCACATCGAACACCAGCTCGTCCGCCAATCTCTCGTCCTCAGGTGATGGACGATACGCGCGACCCTGCGCGAGGGAATCGGCGTAAAATTGTGCCCGCCCGCGTCCGAAAGCCGGGAGGCCGAGAGCGTTCCTCAGCGCTCGCCCGCGTGAGATCCCGGGTGGCGTGCCTACCTGAGCTGTTGGGAGCAGGAGCGCGGGTGGCTGACGCGGGGGAACAGCGGACCTCTCCTCTTGAATCTCACTTTGTGCCCGCCCGCGTCCGAGAGCCGGGAGGCCGAGAGCGTTCCTCAGCGCTCGCCCGCGTGAGATCCCGGGTGGCGTGCCCACCTGAGCTGTTGGGAGCCGGGGCGCGGGTGGCTGACGCGGGGGAGCAGCGGACCTCTCCTCTTGAATTTCACTATCACTACTATCACTATCACTACTATCACTATCCTCTAAGTTGTCAATATCAAAATCGGAATTAAAAAATTCCGCGATACTAATGTTTAGCACAGGCCGCCCGCGGGGGATAAGCCGGCCGCGTCCACCACCGATCGTCCGCGGGATACACGGGCAACGCGAAAGACGCGGGAGAGCAGTGGGCCTCTCCTCCTGATCACCAGCACCAGCAAAGTGGTTCAAATTAAAGTCGTTCAAATTAAAATCGTTAATATTAGAATCGTTTAAAATGTCACTTATTTTTACATATTTAGTCTCGTACGGGGGAAGATCGTACGGAGGCATCACAAAATAATTTTAAAAAATTACACAAAAAATACGGACTCGTCTAACGCGTGCACTGCTCTGCGACTGCAGTCAGAATACCACTTTTTTTCCGTCGTGAGTAGTGATATCAATAAGAGTTTTAGGCGAGGATCTCAGGGGGGTGAGAGGCGGGAATAGTATTTATCAACAGATGTCATTTCACACTTCAAAAGCGAGCGTCGATGGCCCGACGACGTAGGTACTCGACCAAAAATTTTATGACTTAACCGTCGCGGTCTCTCCTCTTTATTTTTTCTGTCCGAGATATACGGGGTAAAAAAAAAGAGTAACAATGAAACGCCGGAAAAAAAGTTGGCCTAGGAGTTCCTCGGAGACCCCCGCTGTGCATGTATACCGCCGCAATGTCCTCTTCAGACATGTCTTTTTAGGGCAATTTATTGAGGTTTTTTTTTGGTGTACATGTGGGTCACAGGTTCACTGTGTCACGTTTTTGCGGCGCCATTCGATTATGACGTTGCGCGTTATTTCTTTTTTTCCTTCTTTTCTTTGTCTTCCTCTCGAAAAAGGACCGTCTTCTCGTTCGCGTTCTCTCTCGCGCGCGTTCTCTCTCGTTCCCGTCCCACGTTCGCGTTCTCTCTCGCGCGCAGTCTCTCGCGCGCAGTCTCTCTCGAAAAGGACCGTCCTCTCGTTCGCGTTCTTTTTCGCTCGCGCCCCTTCGCTCGCGTTTCTTTTCATTATAATAAATAATTGGGAGAAGGAAAGATAATTTTAGATACAGAGATATGCATTTTAATATATATATATATATATATATATATATATATACATTTATTTCTCATGTAATGCATCATGTACAATATTATCTGCAGCATACGCCAACAGTTCACAATCAATAATTGAATTCTTATCATAAAATTCACGCAAGATTCTAACTGCATTACATTTATCGGTGATACAATTTTGACGTAAAATGATTATAAATTGTTTAAATTTTTCACTTACGCCATGAACATTTTGGCATAGTTAAAAATACACATTTTCGACGCAATGTTCTAGTTCGAACAAGAAGAGTACGATTGACGGTTTCATGTACAAGCTGGTGTCGCACAAGGCCAATTTTACAATATTTGCGTCACGTATTTTAACGAGTTCCAGATCTCGAAACGCAAGCGATGATGGTCCTGCATGCGATGGTGAATGCACGAGTTGCTGAATATTCGCATGTCTTTCGATGAACGTCACCCACGTTGCATGAGGCAGAATTATCCGATTGCCTCGGTTATCGCCAATATGTATATCCACAGAGGACATACGTTGATCCCAATATCCAAATATTTATAAGCTGTTGCTGTCAATGCGTATCGTCTGCCTAGTATACTAACTGCGCGACGCTCCAACGAAATGCTATAGAAAAAAATAATGAGATTACTTTCAAAATAATACAATTCGCAAAAAAGATATAAAAAAATATAAAGCTCTATAAATTATACAAAACTTACTTGTTTTCACACGTTGGAGTTTCAACATCGGGAATCGGCACGTAATAATTCATACGTCTACTGCCACTGCTGTTACCGCCGTTGCTTCCTTCAGCGGAATACATTCTTTCTCTCGGTTATGAGAAGTGAACACTGTTCGCACAAGCAGTCGATACGAGACTAGTCGTATAAAATTAATCGAATATACGCGGCAACTTACAAAACTATGATGAAGGAGACAGAAATTAATGTTTCTGGAACGCCCAATTAGCGCTCTGAATTTTAGGAGAGGGGACTAAGGATGTTTTTTCTTTATTAAGACGTATATCCCCCCTCCCCCTCTACATGACATCAACCGACAAACATGTTCAGACATGTTCGTCTAAAACTGATACCCCCCTCGAAGCTATTGAGTTAGAATTCGTCACGAAACAAAAATCGCTCTGAGTCCGTACGACGACAAGCGATACATTATACCTAATTCGACCGATACGTTACCGTGGGGACATTATCGAATACCTTTGTAACGTGTGTATTGTATAACGTATGTATTGTATAACGTATGTATAGTATATGTATGTAACGTATATTATATAATGTAGTAGTAGTATAACGTATGTATGTCGTATAACGTATGAATGTACAAATGTGTGTGAATGTAGTATAACGTAACGTATTGTGAGTATTATATTACAGTATTGGAAAGAACGACAATTCACTTAACTTTCACGAATTGGTATTACTATTATGCTATGTCAAAATCAGAATTACGAATATGGGATTTGTTCGTAGTCCAGTTTCAATTCAACAAGAATCTCTCCGTTTGGATACTTTGGATAATCCCATTATGAAACCTCTTATGCCGGAAAACAGCACTATTATACTTGTAAAATTAATTCGTTATTATTCTTTTCCTGTTACATCAAAGCCCTCGCTATATTACGTATGTTGCAACATATATCGGGTTACGACATTTTTTTAAAATGGTATTGAGATAAAAATTGTTATGTAAAAAATTGTAACAACTAAAACAAAATTAAAAAAATATTAATAACGAAATCGCTATAAATTCAAATATTGACAGTGAACATCCGAATCCGCGGCAGCAAAAATAAAGAGACGCTAAGAGTTTGAAGGTTGACATAGGTCAAGCCATACCTGCAGCGACAGCAAAATCGCCACAAATTTAAATTCCAACGCCAATCGACCAAATCGACACCGATGAGTTAAACTGGCGGTATCCACAAGTTACCAAAATAAAATTTAAGAATGAAATTTATATTTAATGAAACCCGGACATTTGAGAGTTTGATGGATCATCCCTAATAAGAGGGAAAAATAAAAAAGAGAAAGGGAAAAAAACAGGACTCACTATTTGCTGGTTTAATTTTTACTCGACTGTGTCTCGAAATTTCTGGGGCCCTGTGGCTTTGTGATGGCTTTCGTCGGCACTTGTTAACACTTAGGCTTGCGGAAGTAATGCGCACTATTTAAGTTTGACACATGGTTCAAGATTAAGCAGCTCGGAACTCAGCGTGACTGATAGTGGCGGTAAAATGGTATTGATGATAGTTCTGCGATGTCGCGGTTTACGTAGGAAACTTCAAGGAGTGGATTTTGTCGTAGGATGTGTCAGGTTTTCTATTTTGAGGGTTGGTTGGTAAGATATTTTTATGCAGATTTCAAGATTATTCATTGGTGGTGAAATATCCGGTACGTGAGAGAAAAAAAAGGGGAAAAAAAGGGGTGAAGTGTTTGCTTGGAGACAATCAAAGGGCAGGGAAGATAATTCCTCATGTTTGAGGGATTAACTTTGTCAGATGATGGAGGAAGAGATGGAGTTGCGGGTCGCAGGAAATCCGAATTTGCGTGAGAAATTTCGTTTTTTAATAATTGTTGGCGACACGCCCGCTTGTTCCGACGATTCCGCACGTGCTTGGCGACTGATTTCCTTCGTTTAAAACTGAGAATGCGCGGATCCACTAAAATTTATTTGATTGTTGTAAATCATTTAATTATTGATAACCGCGCTGAAAGTCAACTTGACCAAGTCTCTTTATTGCTTTTGGACGATTTTATGGATTTGTTTATTTATCGTAAGAAGAAATGCTACGGGTCTGGACGCTGATGTTAATCAGCTAACCCGAAGTAGCGGGAATGGAAGTGATACGGGTCTGGACGCTGACGTTAATCAGCTAACCCGAAGTAGCAAAAATGGAAGTGATACGGGTCTGAACGCTGACGTTAATCAGCTAACCCGAAGTAGCGGAGATGGAAGTGATACGGGTTTGAACGCTGACGTTAATCAGTTAACCCGAAATACCGATGGTGAAAATGTAGATTAAAAAACGTAGACAAGGTTAAATTAAAGGGTAGAAATACGTCCAGAAATTCGAGAGTTTGAAGCAAAGACTTCCGTTCAAATAAAAAAAAAAAACTAAAAAAGAATAATCTAACTCTTATTAGTACTTAATACGAAGTTGTGCTTCGTACGGTCTGGATTACAGTAAATTCGTTAAGGCCCTGCACCTTCGTAGAGGCTTCGTCGGAACTTGGTAGGTTTGGTCTTGCGGTGATGATCCACACAGAACTTAACAAAGCACACGCTATTAAACTTAAACTGCACGCAATAAACGTTTGATTCGGTACTGGACCCGCAAAAACCTGAAGAAAAGGCTGGTAGTCAGTAAACGAAAAATACTGACTGGAACTGGAATTGGAGCTGAACTGACGAAAAGTCGCGGATTATATGTATAAGAAACTTTAAGAGGTAAATTTTGTTGAGGAATGTGTTTAGTTTTTCTGTTCAGTTTTTCTGTTCTGAGGGTTTTTGTTGGTAGAATAATGGTAATAGTTTTCACCCAAGATGTACATTTAAGTTTTTGAAATTATTTATTGGTGAGCAACGTGGGAGCGTCATCGGCTATTGTATAATTTTGATTTGGCGAAAAACTGAGTGAGTCATTGGAAAAAGAGCTTGTGTCCTCAAAATTCGACGGTGAGAGTTTTTTGACAAAATTCGCCAATAAACATCCGTAAAAATCACTGTACCTAGCTCGTCAAGAGATAAGCGAAAACTCAAATCTACATCTTGGGTGAAAAAACATCCTACCAACTAAAATCGTCAGAATAACAACTGACACATCCTACAATAAAGTCCACCCTTTAAACTTTCCTATATAAACCCTGACATCGCGGGATTCGCTCTTTTAAGCTTTAGTCTGTTCTCAGCTTCAGTCAACCTCGGTATTTTTAAATCATAATCTCTTCTGCTGCTTAAGTTCCGATTCCGAGTTCTGTCCGCGAAATCTAACCTAGGCCGCGGCTACATCCACATCATGAAAAGCCCGTTATCCAATTCGTAAATTCCAAAGTTGTCAAGGAAGTCATCAAGTGTAGCAAGTTCCATTTATCCCTTTTCCTTTTTATCTCTTTATTTAAAGGTAGTCTATCGACTGTGGGATCCCCGAGAGTTCATTAAATACGGGTTTATTTCGCGGATTTATGTCAACGTTTGAGCTCGTGACGTTCTCGATTTCGCCATCGCGGGTTTTGGGTCGATCGGCGTAGGCATTGGAATCGTTGGCGTTGTCGGGTCTGACTGACTTGTCGGCCTTTGACTCCCGGATTTTTTGCAAGTCCTTAGATAACAATTGTGTTTGCGTGTAAAACTTTACCGATCTCTTTTTATGCTAGGAGTAATAAAGCAATAAATTTTCTGAGATGCAATAATAAATCCCTCTAGTTATATGATAAAATATAAAACATTACTAGAAATTTTTAATAAATAATTTTTTGTAAGCCCTTAAGTAAAAGAATGTGTTTTCGTCGTTGTCGCGAATTCGACCGGTTCGCTGTCACCTTGGGCTCGTGACAATTTGTTTTGTTCGTTAAATGCTTCCGAGCGGGTCTGAGGAAGATCGACCACTGTCATATTAGTCAACCCGTTATAAGTAAAATTATTTTAGTGCCTTACCCCTTCAAAAACGGAATCTCCACGCGATCATCAAGCGTAGGAGAAATCGTCGAAAGCGAGTACTAGAATTTCTCCGCCCAATTTTTTTGCGGTGCAAAGTTCAAAAACAACCCCCCAAAGAAAATATTGGTGTTTTTCCAAAGTTCAAAATAGATTACCCAACCCCTAAATCATTCACCTCAAGCTGCAAGAGAACAACAACAACCAAAAGTGTACTTGAGAAAACCTGAAAATCCAAATGTTGTATTGTAAAGCAACCCAAAGGTAACTCTTCTGGAAATCCAGGACCTAAATATTTGTAAAAAATAAAGGAACAACAAAAATCTAACCGATCCCTTTTTATGCTGGGCATCGACGCGTTGGTCGACGAGATAATGATGAACGAGAAAGAAGTTTGAAACGCTGAAGAGATGCAAGTGGTAATGGAGGAAAAGGATGAGAAAGAGGAGAAGGAGCAGGAGGAGGAGGAGAGTGGAAATGGAGTTAATGATAGCGAGTTGACTATAATGATGGAATATGTCAGTAGTAGAAATTTTTAATGGAGGGTTTTTTGTAAGTCCTTAGATAAAAAATATGTTTTTGTGTGCAAGACAAATAAGGGTTTATATGTCTAAAATAAGGAATATTGAAAATAATAACACAACTATTCTCGAAAACATTTATCCACGTACGGGAGAGAAGTGGGAGAGTGGGCAAAGCCTCAAGTTTGTTATCCGATGGCGTAGTTGGAAAATTTTTTGATAACCCCCATTCTAGAAGTTTTTGAAAATATTTTAAACTATAAATAGTCTGTAACACACGAGGCAGCTATAATGAAATAGCCTGTTATAATGCCGCTGTAATAAAGTATAAGACAGTTAACGTATTTATATATCGAAATATAAATACATTAAAGAATCTATATTATTCTCAAGATGATTCAATTCGGGTTCGAGCGTTAGTAGGTTTGTGCACATTGAGTCAAATCGATGACAGCTGTGTACGCTATTCTGCGACCATCAATCCCTTCACCAATAGAGAGACAAAGAAGATAGCCGAGATTTACATACGATTCTTGATCAAGATCCCAGGAAGAAAATAATATGATAAAATAGGCTGTTAAAAGCCTATCGTATCTCACTAGCCACGTCGAGGTCAAAGAAGAGTGGATCAAAAATCAACAAGCCGTCAAAATGATAATCAGGCACGCTTGGGCCAAGACTAACGATCAATCGGTTATCTTCGACCTGATTATTATATTGGTAAACTTGTGCAGCGCTTATGTCGAGCAAGAACACATGCCCGAGATAATAGAATTGGTAATTTTTGCTGAACGTTATTTTGAGGGATACAGAAACGTAGTGGGAAGAGGACTGAGCGTGTTAGTGGATGCCGGTGTGACCAGCGCTCTGGTGAGCTTCGCTAAAACGGATAGCCAGAACTGCAAGGAATTGGTGGTCTGCGTTTTCCACGCAATTTGTAGTCAACAGAATTTGAGAGAATTAGTTGGTGGTCAACATGGCGGCGCGGAGACATTATTATCGTTAGCACTGAGTGGCACAGACAAAGGAAAAAATATGCTTCATGAGCCCTGGTCTATCTGGGACTCACGCCCTACGATTGCATTTCCCGGTGATTTAATGATGAGAGTCATACAACCTATAACAAATCTCTTAACCTCAGAGTGTTCCCATGTAAGAGACGCAATGTTCTAAGAGCTTTTTCGAATCTAGTGGAAGAAATTATAAATGAGAAAAGTCATCGGGACGTGGAAGACATCGTAATGCAAAAATTTCTCAAAAACGGACTGATAAATTCCATAAAGAAATTGATTATTAATTTCATAAACGACAAGGAATTAGTATTTCTTGCTCTAAAAAAAACAACAAAAGTAGTCAGAATCGAGAGAAATGACAAAAGGATTAAACTCAAGACAGATTAAATTTGATAAAGAGCAGGATTAACATATGAATAATTAATTGGGATCGAAATGATCCCAATCGACAATAATAGAATATTCAAGTCTTATTCCAAGCAACGCAGTATCGTTCAAAATACGTTTAATAAACGTTAAAAATTTATTTTAAACGTATGTTACGTACGGAAATTTTATATTTCCGACGACGCACGTTAAAAGTCTTGAACGCTTAGACGACGCACGCTAGGCTCGGAAAAACGCCGCGGAAAGCAGATAAGTTTTAACTTCGGTCTTGACTAGACGTAATTCTCAGACTCTCTCCTAACCTTATTCGATTTCCTACGTTCCGCTATACGCTAAGTTCGAGCATTCGCGCTCAATTCTGGGACTTAGTCCCTACACTATCATACCTCATAAGACCGCGCTTTACGCACAAGTTGTATTGAGATTTATAGAATAAAGGTAAGATAAGTTTAAAAAGAAACAAGTGTAAAAATCTGGAATCTCATTTCGTATTTTTAATCAACAAATCGATCACTTCTAAGATTCGACTCGCAGTTGTCGCTGACAAAGCGTGGCGATCTGTGCTGGGGCGCTGACGAAGAGTGTGGCGATCCAGTGCTTTCGCTGCCGAAAGCGTGGCGATTACGGGGTTGATTCTTGGAGGTTGTAATAATCACTGTCACTTCTGGGATTCCGACTCGCAGTTTCCGCCGACAAAGCGTGGCGATCTGTGCTGGGGCGCTGACGAAGAGTGTGGCGATCCAGTACTTTCGCTGCCGAAAGCGTGGCGATTACGGAGTTGGTTTCCAGAAAAAGACAATAATCTCGACAAATTCCCGAAAGTGAATTTGACCTCTACGCTAACGATCTGAGCGCTGACGAAGAGTGTGGCGAGCAGAGGGTGTGGCGGATTGGTTTTGAGCGCTGCCGAAGAGTGTGGCGAGCTTAAAATTCATTTTCGTGATCCTCTCCCTTTCCTCCAACAATTGCAACAATTAGAAAACGCACCCCCCCTTTAAACCTATTCCTGTCGATTTCAACGTTGATTATCCTAATTATAACCAAATAAATAAAGCTGATCCTCGTTACCATACGTATAAACTCAGATATCTTTTCGGTCCCGAATAATAAATATAATAATAATATCCTTCACACAACTTTTGTCCAAATCCCTGGTAAATTGCTTAAATGCATTGATCAAAAAACGGACGAACTATAACAGTCAGAACGTGACACGTATAAGTCGATTTAAAAAATGTTTAAAATGTAATACGTTTTTTAAACTATTTAATAAACGTTTTTATATAAATAGTTATAAAAACGCCTTATATAAAATTTTTTTTAGACACATTTATTTTTCAACGTAATTGTAATTATAATAAAAAATTATGCATTACAAAAATAAAATGTTTAATTATATTTATAATCAGAATTAATTTTCAGAAAGTTTGCATATAACTTTTTTAATTAAACAGGAATAAATTTAAGTATACATATATGTATGTGCGCGAATCATTCGCAATTCAAGTTAGTACATGACAAAGATCGCTAAACATGGATAATTTTTTTTCTCGGTTTACGCCAACCGAGCCAGTCTAATAAGTATAATAATATAAATATGTCATTAGACCCGTAAAAATGTCAACAAATTAATAAATAGTTATACGAGTCAGGCGCGGTACATGATACGCAAGTAAAAAAATTAATAGTTTCTCTGGCTGCGCTTGTGTATATCTAAAGTAGATGATTAGAAAACGAACAAATACAAACGGACGCTTTAGAGTTTGCCTGCAAATATTGTATGCCAAAATATGTCTGCCCAATATTCCGCGATTTGTACGACTTGAACGAAGAAACTCGTAACTTGGCCATCTCATAATTTATGGATGATAAAAAACGTATTAAAATACTTTCCGAAACCATAAAAGAATTGGAGAATTCATTCTTACTCCACAATACAATATGATTATTCAACAAATATCTTATATATATTAACTGACGGAAGATGATATGTCAAAAAAGAAATCAACATAAGTTTGTCCTGATTGATACAATGTAATTATATTGTTAATATGCTATGACATACAGGTCTACAGCAGATTTGCGCTTTTCGGCCGATATTGCTTACTGTTAACTTCACTCTTCTTGTTTCGTAGCACATATGTTGTTTACGGAGCCATAAAAGGTTCGAGCTAAGACAGCTATTAACGCACAGTCCAGCAGGGCTATCGTTTTATCCGGTACGTGACTTAACTCCCGAGAACATATGGGGATTCATAAATTCGGTTGCGCAAAGTGCCGGTGGATTTGATATCGCTCAAATCACTGCGTGTTTTTAACATCAAGGCGTTCCCGTGGGTCGGGAAGGCGAGTCAAATAAATTAACTCGTGAAGACGTCGCAATGCATTCGATTTTACAACTCGGCAACACTGATAATTTGTGTCTCCCTCGTTACCTGGTAGTGGCACAAGTTTATCAGGAACGCGGTAATCTGTGCACGGAGGTTTTGGACGAGAGATGGAATTCCATAAGATACCAAATTTCCTTGCTTCAGCGTGAGTTAGCGCTACAATTAACGGTATTACGATACGCGAAGAGGGATGTGGAATTCCCAAAAACAATCTTTTTCAATGTTTTCTCGCCGCAGAAATTATTGCTATAGTAGTATATAATTTTAGTACTTTTGAGGCTTAACAACCTACCCAAAAAAATCCCAAGAAAAATTATCTCCAAGACATTCGAGAAGTTGTTCCCAAGAACAAACTCCGCCAACAGAAACTTTTAGATCTCCGATCTTCCCAGCACAACCCCCTCCGAAAAATCTCCAAGAAATAGAAGAAACTCTTTTGGCAGGAACAAGCGAAAAAACGGAAAAAAATTACAAATGTGTCCTAGATGCGGAAAATTTTCACAAAAGAGGTGTTTTATCTACACGTTGTGCAATTGATGGCACCAGATCTTTGTAATAGACTGGGAAAACTAACTCCTTCAGCAGAAACCTCTCGATCTCCGATCTCCCCAGCAAAAACCTTCACGAAAAAATCCCAAGAAAAATTATCCCCAAGACATTCGGGAATTTGTTCCCGAGAAGCAACTCCCCTAACAGGAATCTCTGACTCTCCGTTCTCTTCAGCACAAACTCTTTCAATATTTTTGGTCGCGACAAATCCATTGTACGGCTGCAAGTTACTCGCTTCGTTAAGACGCGAACCTGCGAATCGCTTAAACATAATGTATTATGAACGTTCGCGACACTTTAACCTAATAATAAATTTAAAAGCTGCAGAAGGTACGCGTTACTACGTTAGCACGGGGAGAAGTATCACTTGGAAACAAAAATGTCAACGTGGATGCAACGAACAACCGCAGCAAAAAAGATCGCGTTGCATTTGTGTTCTACGATTTTGAAACGCGACAAGACGAGACGATCGAAGGTACCGAGAACGTCAAAATTCACGTACCGACTCTCTGCGTCGCGCAGCAGATTTGCGAAACGTGCGCCGCGATAGACGACATGATGTCGGTGCGATGCCGTTGGTGCGGAGTGCGCGAATTTATATATCGTCGTGATCCGGTAAAAGAGTTCGTCGATTTTGCAACGCGAACAACAAAATGTTTTAAAAAGATAATTTGCATCGCACATAATGCGAAAGCGTTTGATGCGCAATTTATACTAAAATATTTAGTCGAATGTACGGAAACGTTGGAGAAACCGCAAGTAATTTTAAACGGGACAAAAATTAAATTGTTCGTTACACCTCCGGAACAAGAAAAAACAGAAACAGATAAAGTACCGGATTATGAACCTTAAGTGTTGGGCAATGCGAGAGATAAGGATACTCCATTAGGTGTATGGTCTCTCCTTTTTACTGACAAATTGCTAAATAAAATTGTCAAATATACTAATCCTGAGATTGCACAAAAACGAAAAAATGGTGCAAAATCAGATTTGTCTGATTTGCCTGATATTAATCTCGAGGAATTAAAAGGCATTATAGGAACTTTATACTTTCGCGGATTACAAAGAAAATATCCTAATTCTGTAGTATCATAGAGATTATATCCCGATTGGAAAAACAAACCTAGCACTTCAACTTCAACGGCAATGGCTATGGGTCCCTCTACAGAAAGTCAGTAACTTTTTTCTGATTTTCCGTCTCTTCAATTACAAACGGGAAATGAAACAAAGCCACCTAATATACCTAGCACTTCAACTTCAACGGCAACGGCTATGGGTCCTTGTGCAAAAAATCAGCAACTTTTTCCTGATTCTCCGTCTCTTCAATTACAAACGGGAAATGAAATAAGACCACCTAATATACCTAGCACTTCAACTTCAACGGCAACGGCTATAGATCCCTCTGCAGAAAGTCAGCAATTTCCTCCTGATTCTTTGTCTCTTCAATCACAAACGGAAAATAAAACAAGGCGAGCGATTATATCGCTCAATTTCAAAACACCGTTTTCGCTTTTTATTATCATGTTTACAGTTCGGTGATATAAGTACATAACTACATGATGATTTAGCATCAATTCGTGACTTTTGGAATTCATTTGTATCGAATTGTCAAAAGTATTATTCGCCGGGTAATGTTAACAATAGGCGAGCAGTTTCTAAGTTTTCCCAATGAATCGTCAGTTTTCTCTCCTCGTCATCCTTTTTATTATTGTACTAATAAAGGAACGAAAACCGGAGGATTCAAAATCATTACAATAAATGACTCAATAACAAGGTAAATGCTATACTTACAATTAGATGTAAAAAAGACGATATAGAAACTCATGTTTATAAATTATTAGAACCGATTCGTTACAGAAATATTACTTATGACAATCAGTTCATCTATGTGCCTCTAATGCAAAACATGAAAAAGGACTTTTCACTTACAATTACTATGGTTAAACAGTCCCTAAGAGAGATACCGCGAAATATGTTAAACTTTACTACGACCAATAAGTCATATTTTTTCTATAAGAATAATATGACATTACTTTTATTTTCAAAACAAAATAAAAAAGGTTTAGTATTGTCTTTTTTACATAAACGAGAAAACATAGTTGCTGATGGAGAAGAACCAACCACCATAAAATTTTATAATTTGACTAAAAAAGGCACTGTGCACTGATACATTTAACCAAAAATGTTGAAAATACTGCACGAAGATGAACTAATTGGACGATGAAAATGTTTTATACTATGTTAGACCAAAGCGTTATTAACTAAAATAGAATGGAACAAAGAGCAAATATTAAATTTTGTTTCGAACTGGACATAACAGTTAGCAAAACGCACGAAATGCTAGAGAAAATGTACGGTAGTGATTGTTTGGCTGATTATACCGTTTTTTACTGGTATAATCTATTTCGTAACGGTAGAGAGGATATCTCAGGCGATCCACCAGGATCGCCAAAAACAAGTCGTTTTTCCGAAAACGTGGAAAGGTGCTTTGGTGATTGAAAAAGTAATTCAATTTTTGTTAAATGAAATAATAGCAGCGCGAAGTGGACCAGGAAAGAATTTGGATATTGAGGTAGACACACACAGTAGACGACGAAGAATAAGACAGGCTGGCAGAAAGACGTGAATAAAATAGGAGAACGCGGAGGAAGAAACAAATCATTTGTACAAGCCGCCGAATATAAATACCAAAAACAAAGTGAAAAAGTCAGCAGTAGAAGAGCGGACCCGTCTTTGTGAGTACATACCACCCCCGGCATCGATATTTTGACTGCACGAAGAGGACTCGGACGTCGGACATCATGTCGGCTTAAAATCATGGAGAAAGTCGAGGACTATGTAACCCCCCCCCCCCCATGGAAGCAACATGCAACGACGCGACGCCTAGGACATCGTCGAGGAATTCATTTATGAACTGTCCAAGATGCGTGGAAGATGTCTCTCTCTCTCTCTCTCTCTCTCTCTCTCTCTCTCTCTCTCTCTCTCTCTCTCTCTCTCTCTCTCTCTCTCTCTCTCTCCCTCCCTCCCTCAAATAGCCGAGAAGGCTAATAAAGCTCAATCAATCAATCAATCAATCCTTAGATTTTCTAAATTCGAGAGTCCGTTCAATTGCGGGTCATCATCTCATTGAGTTGTCTCTCTCATTGGGCAGGAGGACAATGGCGGCGCGTACAGTTGTAAGACGTTGCTATCGTGCTATTGATGTGGATGAGTTCCTGGTTCATCTTCAGTCTTTAGCAGAGAGTCCTGAGGTTACTGCTTGTGTTAATGCCACTCCTGACCAGTCGTCGTTATCTTAAGTTGACAGATTCTGTTCTGTGCTCTCTGAATCTGTACTTAATACACTTAATGTGTTTGCACCAAAGCGTGTTGTTGTTATTATCAAAAAACCCCCTGTGGGGTGGCTTACCGACGATCTCAGGTCTAGGATACGCACTTGAAATCAGATTTACAAGCGCGCTAAGCGGTCAGGTAGCATACTTGGCTATTCTGTATACAGGCAATATCGTAACCAGCTATACATGGATATTAAACGTGCCAGAAGTGAGTTTAAACTAAACTCTTTTAATACTATTACGGACCCTGCAAAACTTTGAAGAGAACTAGCACGGCTGGGTCTCATAAAGTCTTCTTTAGTTTCTTCTTTACACTACTTTACGCCTAATCAATTGAATGCACACTACGTCTCTGTTTCTGATGCTTATTCGCCTTGTTTATTTGATGACTTTATCTCTGCTATTGCTCGTGTTCCTTGTCCGTCCCAACGTCCTGAATTTGTTTTTTCTGCGATTACGCCGCGCACGATCTTTGAGTTGATTTCTAAGGGACCACTTCATTCCTATGCAACAGGAGTGGATGGCATTCCTTTCTACATCTTGCGTTTGGCTTGGCCAGTCATTTCGTCGTGTCTAACGGCTCTTTTTAATCGCTCACTAGAACTTTCCTTCTTTCCGTCGCAGTGGAAACAGGCGCTTATTCGCCCACTTTCGAAAATCCGCATCCCATCATCTCCGTCAAACACGAGGCCGATAGCCAATCTGCCAGAGCTATCTAAATTACTCGAACGTATTGTTGTTTCACAGATAAATGATTATTTTACTAGGCACAATCTTATTAGTATGAGACAGTCTGCCTTTCGTCCATGTCACAATACTCAATCTGCGCTACTGCGTGTCTGCGACGATATAAAGAAAGCGATTGACGGTGGGTTTATTACTATCATGATCCTCTTTGATTTTAGCAAGGCGTTCGACACAGTACCTCATCTTGGACTTCTGGTTAAACTCAAAGAGCTGGGTTTTTCAGATCCCACCCTTATTTGGATCTATTCTTATTTTACCGGTCGTTCTCAGGCTGTTATTAATGATGAGGGTAACTTTTCCTCTTGGCTTTTTACGCTATGTGGGGTTCCTCAAGGCTCCGTACTTGGCCCACCTTTGTTCACTCTTTATTTGGACTATTGTTGCCTTGTCTATCATGGCCTGAGCAAGGAACTTAATCTGAAGTTGCAGAAACTTGTAAATTGTTGCATCAGATTTATCTATAATTTGCGGAAAGACAAGCATATAACGCAATATCGACGTCGTCTAGGATGGCTGTCCGTAAAGAATAGAAGACTATATTTTCTTGGTTGTCAGATCTATCGTATCATTTACATGGGCTCGCCAACCTATCTGAGTGAACTTTTCACCCCAATTAGCCCATCACTTAGAAGGTCAGATCGACTAGTTAATTTTTCTTCGCAAACCTTTCATATTCCGGCCTTCAGAACGGAAATATATCGACATTCCTTTCAGATATCGGCCGTATATTTCTGGCATTCTCTCCCGAATAACATTACGTCTGCAAATACTATTCTTGCATTCAAAAGTCTTCTTCGATCGTACTTGTTTTCATCTAAATTCACAGACTGAGTTCCTGCTACTCTTAGTACCTTTAGTCTTAGCTTCTTCCTTAACGTGAAACTATCTTGCGATATTAGTGTTTTCTTAAGTCAAGTTCTGTTTAGATCATTCTTTGTTATCTTTTTCTAGTTTTAAGTTGCGTCATACTTTTGTTGCGTTAGTGTTTCTCTAGTTTTAGCTGCGTACAGCTTATATTAAGCTGTGTTTATACTTAAGTAGCGTGTTCTTTGTATTTTAGTTTATATTTTGTATTTTTATAATACTTTGCTATCCTTGCCCTTTAGCTTTGCTTGGGCATAAATATACTGATCAATCAATCTCCCTCTCTCTCTCTCTCTCTCTCTCTCTCTCTCTCTCTCTTTCTCTTTCTCTTTCATTGTGTTTGGTCGAGCTCATATTGGAAACATTAATCTAAATCTCCTACAGCCAGTAGTGGTTAATAACACACCAATACCTTTTGTGAGTGAAGTCAAGAACCTTGGTGTTATCCTTACGTCCGATCTTTCTTAGAAGAAGCATGTTATCCATGTTTTTCAAATGGTTCATTGTGCACTTTACAGTCTCAAATTCAATAGAAATTCTCTCTCAATGGCGCTGAAGACAAAGCTGGTTGTTACCCTCATAATACTTACATTGATTATTGCTGTCTAGTTTATCATAGTATGACGGATGAATTAAACACTAAATTACAGAAGCTAGTAAATTGCTGTATCAGATTTATATTCAATCTTAGGCGCGATGAGCATATAACACCGTACAGGCAAAGATCGCGATGGCTCCGTGTCGAAAATAGGAGGCTTTACTTCATGAGCTGCTAGATGTATCGGATCTTCCATATGCGATCTCCTTCCTATCTTTGTGAGCTTTTCACTGAACCTGATTCTCTGCTGAGGAGATCCGAACGTCTGGTTGCTTCTTCCACTCAGGCCTTCTACATTCCTGCCCACAAAACGGTAACATACAGGAACATTTTTTCCAAATCTCTGCAATTTATCTCTGAAATTCGCTACCTGACAATATAACCTCTGCATCGTCTTTGGAATCATTCAAAAGTCTTCTTCAATTTTTTCTGCGAGTATCAACTTGCCGTATTGGCTAGCTTTAAGTACGTTAATTTTGTAGTGCGTTAGTCTATAAGTGCGGTAGTCTTAAGTTGTTTATATCTACTGTTTCATAGATTCGTGTTGTTTTATGTTGTATTGTATATTTCTGTGAATAATGTTATATCTATCAATTTGTTAATTTTATGAAATGTCATACCGTACGGTGCCGATCGTACGTTACTTGCTTGAAGCGACAACCAACTTCAATATTGTTTGAGAGCACTTGCACCTCATCTTGCAACTGTTAAATTGCTGTATCTGCTTCAGTATTGTAATTCTAGGTTACTTTTTGCCCTTTAGCCTTTGCTTGGGAGTAGTAAATGGGTAAGTATGGGGCGTCAAAACAAACCCCCTCCACCAACCTCTCCGGCGCCAGGGGCGTAGCCAGACGGTCAGCCCACGTGACCTCGGACCGCTCTGATTGGCTGCCGCCTGAGGGGTGGGGGTAAAATGGAGCGTTCTGATTGGATACCCCATACCTACCCAGCGTCTGATTGGCTCTCCCGCCTAAAGTGTCCAGCGTCTTTTCGGGTCTGCACGTGGTAGACGACGCTAAGCTCGAAAAAGGATATGATGCTAAGATGGCAAAAACGGAAAAAAGAATTTTTAAGAGCGTTTTGCCTCAAGGGGAGGGGGAAACAAAAACGGACAGGTTCGCTTTGTGACGTGACGCAATCCAACCCTTTTTTGTATCGAAAGATTTTTATTATTTATGACGGTGTTCTTTTAGAACTTGAGTCTGGACAGAAACGACCAAGCTTGTATCGAGACGAGACGCAATCCAACTATTTTTTTTGTAACAAAGAGTTTTTATGATTTATGACGGGGTTCTTTTTAGGACTTGGGCCTAGACAAAGAGTTTTCGAAATAAACAAATACGCTTGGTTTCTAAGATTTGCTCATGTATTACTTATTTCCTGCGGAAACGAGGTTGTAAAACAGGAGCGGACAGGTTCGCTTTATGACGTGATGCAACTATTTTGTTTTAAATAAAAATTTTTATTATTGAGCGTATTCGAAAAATTTACGATTTAGAAACTTTGACCAATCCTGAAAAAATACGAGAAAAAGGAATTTGTTGCAGAAAACGTGAGGATTGAAGAAAAATAGAAAAATGTAAAAATTACAAAAAAATGTTTATTATTACAAATTCTTCTTCATAGGAAAAAATACAATTTTGTCGCTTATAAAGTAAGACTGTAGATAAATTGTTAAACAATAATGTTATAAAATTTACAATCTGCGATTCGACAAAATTATACGACAGATTTCGGTAAAGCGCAGCAAACAAAGTTCTATCATTACTATATTAAAATACGTATCGAGGAAAGTTAAATCGGTTATTTGCGTACGTACATTAAGCTCGATGTCGAAGTAATTTCCTGTGAGAGTTAATTTCACAATATCCTCATTTATATAACTTTTAGGAAGATTTAACTTTATTTCCTTAATAAGATAACGCGCGCAATTGTTAACATTATCGGCCACTGATTTTAAATGTAATAAATGTGCATCGATACATTTCGCAATATTTTTCAGTCCGAGAAATGTAGACTTCTGCATTACAATTGCCACAGCGTATGTTTTTCGTTTCTTTAAAATTTTTAAATTTTAAATAAAAATATTTCTAAAAAATAAAGGAACAACAAAAGTCTATTCGAGTTTTTTTTATCTTTTAAATCATTTAATAAAGAATTCTTTGTATGTCCTTAGATAAAAGAATATAATTTTGTGAACAATAGACGGAAAAAGGTTTATGGCATAGGATAACCTTTCTCTTTTTTCATCCGCCGGAAGAAGAGGGTGGAGAGAAAGTGAGCGGGAAAGATTCGAATCTGTTAACCAGGACCTTAGACAATTTTTGTCACGCCATTATTCTAGAAGTTTTTGGTTTTTTACACTGGAAACAATAAATCAATAAATTTCTCAGTTGCGATAATAAAACCGTCTAGTTACATGTTGGAATAAAGCATTACTAGAAAGTTTTAATAAGGAATTCTTTGTAAGGTCTTAAATAAAAGAATATGGTTTTGTGAACAAGACGGAAAAGGGTTTATGGCAAAAAAAATAACATTTCTCCGAAAACCTTTCACCTTTCCGCCGGTAATGGAGAATGGAAAGAAAAAAAAATGGGCGGGAAAGCTTCGAATTTGGTCACCAATGGGATAGCTAGAAAATTTTTGTCACGCTATTATTCTAGAAGTTTTTGAAAATATTTTCAACTATAAATAGTTTGTAATACTATATCTGAGCGTTAGTCCTTACTTGTCCGGTCGTACTAGAGTCGCCTTGCAACGCTTTTAGTCAGTCAGACAAGTGAAGTGTCGCAAAAATGTTTCTCCACGCAATTTTAGTCAATTTTTTTTTAAATGAGTTGCAATTTAAGCAATCGTTTAAATGAGCAACGTAAGTTTGTAGAAGCAATGACAAACGACAAAGAGGCGAATTACCGTCTTTTCTTACGTTTCGCGGATGGGTGCTCCAGTACCCTGTTATCCGTTATGGATGAACTGGGTTACTGTAAGAGAAATCAAAGATTGGTGAACATCATTCCCAACATTTTATCATTGCGTGAGGGTTTTGATCACAAAGAAGAAGACGCAGAAAGAGAGCATATTGCGAGATTTATGCGTCGTAACGGCGGAATAGGTAAGTGTTAGAAATAAAAATTGCACCTTAAAATTTTAATATAACGGAGTTTATCATTAAAATTTAAATTAATTTAATAGTAGAAACCGTATTGCCGCTGTCCAACCGGTCCGACGAGGACAGAAACGTCGAGCGGAAGAAAACATTACTGAGGAGGCAGTACCAGCACGTAAGTTAGAAATAATAAAATTAATTAATCATTAAAAAACAAATATTATAAATATTAAATTTTATAGGAAGAGCTAGAATCGTGGCACCACCACCCGCAGACAACATCCCCGTCATCGATTTATCTTCCGGTAAGAGACTATAATAATAACGCGTAAAAGCTAACACTTGCAATATTTGTATAATAAAACAAATATAATTTATACTGTTTTAGATGACGTTGAAGAAAAAGAGGAGGTGGAAGAAGAAGAAGCAGATCAAGAAGCGGAGGTGAGAATTGTGGGCTCATCCGATTTGGTCATATTTAATAAGCCGCGTGGTAAGTTTTTAAAAATTAAGTTGAGATAAAAATTTAGCAGCAAATAAAAGAAATAACGAAATGTTACATTTTACCAGGAAGGGAAGTAGAAGAAGAAGAAGAACAAGGATCGGAATCTGATGATAATGTTTCGACGATCGATGAGGTGATCGACCAAATATTGATGGAAGACGACGACGACGACGACGAGGAAGAAGAGGAAGAGGAAGAGGAAGAAGCAGAACATGAACAAGAACAAGAAATTCGAAACGCAGAAGAGTCGCAGGAGGTGATGAACGAGGCAGAGGAAGAGGAGGAGGAGGAGGAGGGGAGGAGAGTGATGATAATATCGATAATATTGACCATGATATTATTAATGAAACTGATGACGATGACAACGACGACGATGACGACGACGACGACGACGACGACGATGAGAGATACGCACCCAGGAATTATGAAGGTAATAATATTTGTCTATTATAATTTTAATTCCGTAATTTTTTTCGTTTTAATCACACAAGTAGTTATTTCTGATTAGATGTTTCTTACTCGCCGGTTCGATCCTTGTCTCCGGAAAATTAGTAAGAGACAAACATAAAAAAAAAAAAACGTCGACCTACGCCAGTGATAAAGCAACTAAAAGTGAGTTACCTTAGTATGCTGCTCTATCGCGGTCGTGAAAAAAAATGTTAACTCTTTAAACGTAATATAAATTGATATTATACGATACTAAGTTTTTTTTATTTTTTAGTACAGTCGGGTGGAGGTGGTGCGGATCGTCCTACCACTGCTGTTGTTCTGAACACTGACGATGATGATGATACGCAAACGCAGAGTGCTAGCGAGGAAGAGGAGGAGGAGGAGGAGGAGGAGGGGTGGAATACTGTTGCTGCCGACGCTGACGGATCTCAATCGCAGAGAGACGATGAGGTGAAGGAAGAGGAAAATATCCCCGTGGAGAGGGAGCAAGAGGAACATCAGGAGCAGGCACGTCAGCAGGATCACCATCAGCAGCAGCAGCAGCAACAACATTACCAGGTCGGTCAATTTAATTATATAGATTTAGTGGCAAAAAACGCGCGACAATTTAGAAATTTCCGAATACTCGGTAGGGAGGCTAGTTTTCGAGTACGTCCGATACCCGAAGGCGAGGATACCGTGCGTTGGTTAGAAAACGCGTTCCGCGAGATTCACGCGTACGCGTTACGTTCGACTGATCTGGGAGATTACGTCGGCTTATCGTTCGAGTCGGCGGAACTAACGCACGGTCCGGCGGGGCTATCGTTTCGCCCAGCACGAGATTTAACACCCGAGAATATATGGGATTTCGTGAGTTCGATCGCGCAAAGTAACGGGGGAATTGATATCGCGCAAAATTTCGACGTGCGCGTTTTCAACGTTGCAATGCCGGTAGGTCGTGGGGGTGCGACAAACAGGATAACAACCATCACTAAGCGGTCAATTTTAGATCTCGGTAATCGAGATAATTTGTGCCTACCTCGTTCCCTCGTGTTGGCATAAATTTATCGCGAGCGCGGAAATCTACGTACGGGAGTGTTGCACGACAGGTGGAATACCGTAAGATGCCGGACTTCCGCGCTTCAGCGTGAATTAGCGTTGGAGCTGGTGAGGAACGCCGGTGTTACGATACCCGAAGATGAGTGCGAAATTCCGGAGATTACACGTTTTCAACATTTTCTCGCGAATGAAAATATAGCAATAATCGTATATAATTCCAACAATTTTGGTAGAAGCGAGAATCCTTTGTACGACGGTGCCGAATTACTCGCTTTGTTAGAACGCGAGCCTACGTGCCGTTTAAATATCATGTTTTACGAGCGTTCGCGCCATTACAATCCAATTTTAAATTTGAATGCCGCCGCCGGTATTCAAAAAGAATTTTGCGTGTCGTGCAACACTGCGTATCGTAAAGACAGAGGACATCGTTGTTCGAAAAAATGTCCGCGCTGTTACGCTACACCCTCGTGCGAGAATCCCGAAGTAGAAATTGTCAAGTGCGCGGCGTGTAATCGTGCGTTTTTCGAAAACTCGTGTTTTGAACGTTATCTCGTGCAAAAATCTTACGACGGTAAATCGCTCGCGAGCGTCTGCAGTTCCGCGAAGATTTGCTATAATTGCGGGCGATTCGTCAAGAGAGGTTCGCGACACAAATGCGGCGTTTCGTATCGCAAGACGTGTAGTTGGTTGAAGTCCGCTAATCATTTATGTTTTATGCGGCCTCTTCGACGTAATGCCGACGTAAATGACGACCCGGGCGAGGGTACGAGTACTACGCTAGCACGGGTGGGAGAGGCATCGCTTGGAAATGAAAATGACGGGGTGAATGCAACGAACAAGCGTGATAGCAAAAAAGAACGCGTTGCATTCGTGTTCTATGATTTCGAAACGCGTCAAGACGAAACGCTCGAAGGTACGGACAACGTCAAAGTTCACGTACCAACTCTCTGCGTCGCGCAACAAATTTGCGAAGCGTGCGCCGCGATAGACGACATGTCGGAGCGATGCCGTTGGTGTGGAGTGCGCGAGTTTGTATTTCGGCGCGATCCTGTAAAAGAGTTCGTCGATTTTGTAACGCAAACGACAAAATGTTACAAAAAAATTATTTGGATTGCGCATAATGCAAAAGCGTTCGACGCACAATTTATTCTGAAGTATTTAGTCAAAAATACAAAAAAGAAAAATAAGGCCCAAAAAAGAATTTTTAAAAGGGGAAAAAAAATTGGTTTTTGGAAAAAAACGGTGGACAAAAAAATTTATCGAAAATTTTCAAATTTTTGCCTAAAAATTACCAAATTAAAACCAAAATTTTGGGGCTGCGGGAAAAACCTTGGAAAAAGGGTTTTTTTTTTCCCTTTTTTAAAAAAAACCCCCGGGGAAAACCCCGATTTTCCCGGCCCCCGACCCAAAAACACGATTTTTTTCTCCCGGCAAAAACCGAAAGAACCCCCCCACTTTCTTTCGGGGCCCCGGAGATGACCCGGGGTACACTTTTTTTTTTTAAAGAAAAACCTTTTAATTTTGGGAAACGACGTGGTTTCCCTTTTGGGGGGGCGGGGCCTGCTTAAAAATTTTTTTTTTAAATGCGGGAAGGGGGTTTTCCCTTTTTAAAAAAGGGGCGGGGATTTTTGCCCCCCTTTTGTATAATTTTTTTTCAAAAAACCTTTTTGGCAAGGGGAATAGGAATCTTCCGGGGGGAGGATAGGGGCCCGCCGTAATCACTCGTTTTAAAGCTCCCGTGGTGGTGGGGAGGGAGCCCGATCGGACATCCCTAATTCATGGGGGGGCGGAGGGCGGAGAAAAAATCGACGGCACGCGCGTTGATGGTTTAAAACCCCCGGGACTAATGGGGGACGACGACGACGCCAAAAAACGAGGGGGGATTTTTAAGGGTTTTAATTTCGGGGTTTTTTGGCAGGGATGTCCCCTTTTTTAAGGAACGGGTTTTAAAAGCCTTCCCCGGAACGCGGGACACGATCGACGTGGTTTTCCGAACAAACCCCCGCGATAAATTTTTCGCTTCGAGGGGGGGGGCCCCCCGTGCCGGATTTTGGGGGTTTTGCTTTTTAAAACCTTTTGAGTTGCGGAAATCAGGCGATGAAGATTTGTAAAAATCACCCCTTTATTGAAAAACGCCCCCTCGCTTGCGACGTTTTTCCCCGAGGACGCAGGGAAAAACCACCCCCAACCCCCCAAAATTGGGGGGTACGGGAAAAAACGTTACTGGACGTACCCCTCTCTGTTCCCTGGGGTTTTGAAAACCGGGGGGTTTTTCGACGGTCACCCCAAAAATTTTATGGGGGGAAAAACCCGGCGTAACGGAACTAAAAACCAATTTTTAAAAATTTTGATTCGATAAAAGGACTCATCCGATGCCGGTATTCCCAAAACCGCGAAAATCTTTTTCACCCGGTTTTTCCCCATATCGCTACGCGAAAAAATTGTTCGCGTTATCCCCAAAACTGCTGTAAAAATTTCCCCCAGGCCGGGGGGCACCCCCGTAATCCCCCGCCGTGGAATTGGGGTATTTTGGGGACCCCCCGGGAAATTTCCCAAAAAAACCCTCGAAAGGGAAAAATCCGTGAAAAATGTGAGGAAAAAGGGGGGAAAAAATTTCGCGTTTCCCCCTTTTTTCGGAAAAAGGGGGTTTTTCGCCGAATAAAAATTTTCCTTTTTTTAAAATTAAAAAAAAAGAAGCAGTTGGTGGCCGAGGTTGCCCCCGACGCCCGGGGGAAAAAACGATACCTGCCGAAATAGCAAAAACCGAGGGTTTTGTTTTCGAAAGGGGAAAAAAAGTGGGAATTTTTTGGCCCCCGATCGGTCGGGGAAAAATTTTTTTAAATTTTTTTCGGGGGAAATTTTGGCCAGCAAAAAATCTGCTTGGGGGGGGGTCGGGAAAAAATTTTTTTTGCGTTTTTGCTTTGTCCCGAGCCCCCACAGGGGGATAATCGACACTCCCCCAACGACAAAGTAAAAATATGTTTTTGTGGCGGTTTTCGAAAGGGCCTTTTGGGGTTCCCCCTTGATAAATGTCGTGACGCGGCTTTCACACGGCACAAGCCCCTTTTTAAAAAATTTTCGAATTTTTGAAGATTAGAAAAAACGCGTTTATATTTTCGTTTTTCCTTTTGCATTTTAAGTACAGGCGATCCGAACGGTACAACCCCCGTCCCCCGGAAAAATTCCCCCCCCCCCGGGACGACGGGCGAACTGGGAAGCTACGGAAAAAGGCGGGGTATATCGGAATTTTGTGTGGGCGGGCCGAAATTCTACGTTAAATTTTTTGACACCAAAAAGGAGGGGCTGTGCCGTTTTAAAGAAAAAAGGGATTTTTTAAATTTTTAGGATTTTTTGCTGAAAAATTTAAAAAAGTTTAAAAACTTAAAATCCCCAAAAGAGGGAAGAGGGGGGTAGAAAAAGGAAGGGGGGGGGGAAGGGCCCCGGGGGGGAAACCCGGGAAAATCAAACCCTTTTAGTGAAAAAAAATTGCCGCCCCGGTCTGAAATTGTAATTTTGGAAGAAACAAAACGTGCGCCCGGGGTTTTGGGAAAACTTTTTGATTTATCATTTTGTTTTCACTTGGGGAGGTTTTGTGGGTAATAATTTTTTTTCCCCCCTTTTTTAAATTTTGTTGGTTAAACCCTTTTTTCCCCCCCTTTTGGGCCCCCCTTTTTTTGTATTTTTGTAAAGCTTTTTTTTTAAAAAATAGTTTTTAAAATTTCCCCCAAAAGTTTTTTGGGAAAACCCGGTAACTAAAAAATAATTATAAAGCCCCCCAAAAAAATTTTTCCCCTTGTGTGTGTGTGTTTTGTTAAAATAAATTTCCCAAAAATTTTCTAAAAATTTGCTTTTCCTTTTAAAAACCTCTAAAAAAAAAAAATTTTTCCCCTTTAAACCCCAAAAAAATTTTCGGCCCCCAAATATTTTCCCCCCCCCCTTTTTCCCCGGGGGCTTTTTTTTTTTCTCACTTTTCCGCTCGGAGACCGGGGAAACAAGCCGTCGATTGTGATGCTCTCCTGGGAAAACTAATAACTAAGAGGGGGGAATAAGCTTATGCCCCAAAAACCCGGGCGCGGAATCAGGACCGGCCCCCCGGGTTGTTTGCTCGCGCGAGCGTTTAAGGGGGACCCCGGGGGCCGGGGGGGGGCCGCGCCGCGCCGCCGCCCCCCCTTTATTCCCCTTACCCTCCCCCCCCCCCCCCCCCGCCCGGGGCCCCCCCCCAAATTTTATTTTTTTTAAAAGTCACCGAAAATTTTTGGAGTCAATCATTTCCCCCAAAAGGGGACGTTCGGGGAAACATCCAAGGGGCGTTGTGTGCGGACCCCCCGGGTTTGGGGGGAAACGATCTTCGAAAAAACCTTTCTCCGACAACTTCCCCCCAACCCCCAACGGGGGGTTTTTGAGAGAGGTTTTTTTTTATTACGAGGTGGCAAGAGGCTTATCGAAAATTACAATAAAAACGCGCGCGGGAAAAAAAGGTTTTAAAAAAAAAATATAATAATTTTGGCGGGGTTTTTCCCCGGGGCCCCGGAAGTTTTTTCCCCGAAACCCCGCTTTCCCCTAAATTGGTAAAAAATCCCCCGTTTTTTAAAAAAAATCGTCCCCGAGGCCGCGAGGGGATTTTCTTTACCAAAGGAAGAAAAAAAAAAATCTCAGCGAAATTCCTTCTCAAAAAATTTTTTTTCAAAAAGGGCCCCGGGGCAACGCGATTAGGGCTCAATGCAAATTAAAAAAAATCGGGTTTTTTTAAAAAACCCCCGCGCCCCGTGCGAAATTTTCGTTTTTTTAGCGCCCCCAAAGTTTCCCCCGACCAAAATTTTTTCTATAAAGGGGGTTTTTAACTACGACGCCACGTCGAGACCGCACGGGTATCTTGCTCGTTTTAAAAACCAATCAACCGGAAAAATATCGATTTAAAACGTAAAATCTTTCCCGCGACCCCGGACTTTCGTCTAGGTACCGCGAAAAATTCATTTTTCCCCGGGGCACGTAAAAAGACCCACTAGCGCCCCCCCCTGGTCATCGTAAAATTTTTTTCCGGGGAAAAGGAAAAAAAAAAAAAAATATCGAAAATTTGGGGACAGACGAAAAAAAAAAACGCCAGACCCCCCGATCGGAAAAAAAAAACCCCTTTTTTCCTCGGGGGGGTTGCGTATTTAAAAAAAACCCAACGGGGGACCTTCTGGGGAACCGTACTTTTAAATTTTAATCGGTGTATGGGGGAACCCCTTTTTTAACACTTTTCAAAGGTAACCCCCGCTCAACCCCCGGAAAAAAAAGGGTTTAAGCACCCCAAAGGGAAAAATTTTGCGTCCCGCCCATCGCGTTAAAAAAGTAATTTAAGGGGCAAAAAAAAAAGCTATTAGAAAAACAAGGTGGATTTTAAAACCTATATTATTTTTTCTATTTAAACCCCGCCTTATTCCCCGCGAATTATGGGGGGAAAAATTTAAAAAAAGGGCGCGTTATGGAAAGGGCAAAAAAAAAGGGGTTTTGATCACTACGAAAAATCTCAAAAAATGCACCCAAATTTTCCCCCAAAAACGCTCCCCACCCCCCTTTGCCGCCGTCGGTAGCGAAAGGGGAAATGGAAAAAGGGGAAAATTCGGGGGGAACGCCATAATTTTTGCGTACACCCCGGGGAAACCTCTATCCCCCCTTTTATGCGGAGAGGTTTTTATCTTAATTCCCCTTTTTACTCGCCCCCGGGGGGAAATGGGAAAAAATTAAAAAAAGGGACTTTGGGGATATCTTCATTTTGTTGGTTTAGGGGGGAAAGCGGAAAAAAGGGCGCCGCCAACGATTAAGGGGACGAAAATCGGACAAAAATTCGTCCCCGACGATTTTTAAAAAACGGGGGACGACACTAAAAAAAAAGACGACAACGCGCGCATCTCGAAAAGGCTTCCCCACTCTACCGGGGGGGAAAAAGCGGGGAAAAAAGACGTCGCGAAAACCCTGCCCGCCCTGCTGCTGCTGTGCTGCTGCTGCTGTGGGGGCTGGGGGCTAAAACCTCCGTCAAAGGAGCCCCAATATGTTGAAAAGCATAAAAAAATGGATAAACGTACCAAAAAATTTAAAAGCGCGAATTTCCCCCTTTTTGTTAAAGTATTTTTTCATTTTAAAAGTTCCAAAAAGAATAGCTGGAACGAAGAGGGTTTTTCATAAGACGGGGGGTTTTTAAAAAATTCGAATATTTTCGACCTGAAAACGAGGGGAGCCCCCAAAGAAAAAACCCCGAAAGCAACGGGGAAAATTTTAAAATTTGTACATTACTTCGCGTTTAAACCCCCCAGGTCATAGGGGGGTTTTTTTTATGAACAGAAATTAAAATAAAAATTTAGAAAAAATTGGGGGAAGAAGAGTTTTCGTCGATCGCGTGATAAAAACCCGGGGGGACGCGGGTAATAAACAGGGTTATTAAAATTTTGGGGGGGATCCCGAAAAAAATTTTGACATTGGTTTCCCCCCTTCGAATTTAACTTTTCTTCCCCAAAATGAGGGACGTTTAAAATTTTCATTTTTTTTTTCCAGAAATTTTCCCGTATGCGCTTTTTCCCCGGGGAAAAAAAAGAACCCGTTTTTTCCCCCAAAATTTTTTTAAACCCTTTTTACTTAAAAAGGCGAAGGGGGAAGGGGCGCGTTTTGCAAAAATTAATTTTTCCAATCTCTTTCACTTTTCCCCTATCAAGAAAATAAAAACTACTTTTTCGAACTAAACCGGGGGAAAAAAAAAGTGGGGGGGGAAAGGCACAATAGGGGAAAGGTCTTAAAAAAATACCAAAAATTATCTCGGGGATTAATGAAAAAAAAGCAAACAACCCCGACTACCCCTTTTTTTTGGATCAAAAAAAAAACCCCCGGGGGGGGAAAATTTTTCCCCTCAACTTTTCCCGAAAAGCAAGAAAAACCCATTAATACTTATTGAGCTTTTTTCCATACCCCCTTTTACAAATACTGGGTTTTAAAATTATGCTTTTCCCCCAAAAAAAACCCGTTACTAGGGGGAAAATTTTGGGGAAGGGGGAAAAGGAAAATTTTCCTTTTTTTCCAAAAAAAACCTTTTCTGCAAATTTATTAAACTTGGTTTTTTTTTTCGAAAGTAAAGGTTTTACGCGCGAAACGCTTTTTAAGTGGGTGAACCTTTTTATTTTGCGCGCGGTATTCTAAAAGTTGGGTTAAAATTCGATATTTGCGAGCCTTGGAAAAGGTGGTCCCCAAATTCCCTTCCGAAAAGTCCCCCGGGCGAAAACAAAAACCCTAAATCCTTTGGGGGTTTTGGAACGAACCCCAAGGGAAAAATTTCTTCCCGCTGCATTATATTCCTTTTCGCAAAAAAATTTTTCCCACGTTTTGAATAGATTAAAAAATCAATCGGAAAAAAAATTCCATTGAATCCGGGAGGGGTCCCCGGGGGCATTCCCCCTTTAAAATTCCATAAACCGCGGGGAAATTGTCGTCTTCGAAAAAAAAAAAAAAATTGTTTCAGACAAAAAAAAATAAAAGATTACGATTCACACTACCAAGTGGACGAGGGGGGGAAAGGGAATTCCCGATTTTTTGGGCGGGAAAACCCTATCAACGGGGGGTGGAATCGGTAGTTTCCGGGGATTTTCAGAAAGGTCCCCCCTTTTTCCAAGAGAGGCGCCCCAAAGGGGGTCGGGAAAAGTTTTCGGGGGTATAAATTTTATGAAAGATGTCGCCCCAAAATACCCCCTTTAAAAAGACGCCAAAACTGCCTAAAGGCGGGGGGGAAACCCCTTAAAAAAAAGCAAAAGAAAAAAAAAACAGCATGAAAAAAAGGGTCGGGATAAAAAAAAAACCCAAAAAAAATTAGCGTTTTTTTTTTCCTTTTTTGGCATCCACGAAGTCCCCCTTTGCAGTTCCAAAGTCGTCTCCTAAAAAAAGGGAAAAAAAAGGAAAAAATTGGGGCATCAAAAAGCAAGAGAAAGAGAATAAAAAACAAAAAAAAAAACAAAGAAAAAGAATAAACTCGGCTTTTCAGAAAGTCATTTTTCCACTATGCGAGAAAAAGTGGGGGTCGGATTAGCGTAAAAAAACGCAGCGGGGTCCACCTATTTCTTTAATCGTCGCGCGCGCCCCCCCGAACCAAAAAATTTAAGGAGCGGAGGGGAAAGGGAATAAGCATGTCTTTTTTTACAAAAAAATTTAAAAGGTGTTTAAAGAGCGAGCTCGTTTTTCACATTGCCCCCCATTCAAACTAGTATCGGGGGGTTTTCAATGGGTCTATTACAAGCCCCAAAAACCCCCTCGGGGGGGACGCGCCATAAAAAAATTTGTCATACCCGGGGACGGAGAAGAAAACTGGACCCCCCTACACCATGTTGAGTCTTCGGTACGCGTAAAACTTCTCCCCTAGCAGGCGGGGGGGGGGGGCAGCCAAACAATACACCAGGCGGAAAAAAAGGGGGTTCAAAGTAAACCCTATAAAAAATTTACTGCATTCCATGTTCAATCAAATCGACTTTTAAAATTTAATCAAAAAAAACGCTCACCCCCCCAAAAACGCTTACGCGGAAAACCCGCGTACATAGGCGTTTTTTAAATTTCTTCACCCCCAAAAAAACCCCCATCTAACCCCTGTCTTTTGGGTTAAAAATTCACCCCGGGCCCCGCGCAGATCTCAAAAAGGGCCTTTCATTTTTAAAATTTTTTTAACAGGGTTTTAATTTTTTTAATTAAGGGGGGGAAATTAAATAAGACTTGTTTCCCCCCCCCCCCCCGAAGGATTTTTTTTTCTTTATGGAAAATCGACGACGTCGAAAATCAAAAATTTTTAAAACGCCATTTGCTAGTGAGAAAAAAAAAAAAAAAAAATTTTCCGGCATTTAACCCCGCGCATGCGGAAAAATTGAGTCAAATACCCCCCAAATATCCCTTCGAGAGTTTAAAGGGGTTTAAAAATTTCGATTTTGCGGGGGTTTTGTAGGAGAATCGATTTTACAGTAATACTCGGGGACCATGCCGAAAAGGAAAAAAATCGGTTTTGTCGATAACAGAAAAGTTCAACGGCAATAGAAAATTAAAAAACCCTTTTTTTAAATTTTTAAAAAATAAATTCCAGTAAAAACCCTAAAAGCCCCGCTTTCTCGAAAGGGGGAGCCACTCACGTCCCCAAACTTATTTTCACTCTCTTTTCGGGAACCGGTTTTACACTTTTTTAAAAAAGGGGGGAAAAATTTTATAAGTAGAGAAGATTAGCCGAAGGGTCACACTTTTTCCTTTGATTTTAACCCCCCCTTTTTACCAATTTTTCCGGCCTTGGAATCTTGTGAAAAAGGAGTTTTCGATGGAATGCGTTTGAAAAGATTTACACTAAAGGGCCCAAAAAATTGAATTTTTGGCCCGGGCGTCAGACCCCGGGCAAAAGAACGGGAAAAAACCCCGAGTCGATGCCGGCAGTAGAAGGCGTTTTAAAGCAAGCCGTTTTTAAAATTAAAATTTCCCAAAACTTTTTCCCTCCGGGATGTGTAAAAGCAAAAAATTATCGATAGAAACCCAAAAGTAGGCCGTTAAAGGCCTTGGGATTCGTATTTTATGGAAAAAGGGGCCGGCGGCAGGGGGAAAACAGGACTCATCTAAGGACACAGGATCCGGATTCGGGCTTACAACTAGCAGTGGAAATAAAAGGATAAAAAAAAAAGAACTGAATTAAAAGAACTGAAAGAAAAAAAAAGTGAAACGCTGGTAAAAAATGAAAATTTAAAAAAATTTTAAGGAGGAGTTCAAAAAAAAAAATTTAAAAAAAAGGGGAAAAATTTTAAAAATAATAAAAGGATAGAGATGGACGAAGCAGGAACGCAAAAAGCCCTAAGGGGGTAAAAAAAAAGAAAAAAAGAAGTTTATAATTTTAAGAAAAAAGTGAACAGGGGGGGAAGCAAAAAAAAATTTTTTTTAAAGGGGGAAAAGGGGTAGAAAAAAAAGAATTTTAAAAAGGGGAATAACAAAAATTAAAAAAAAAAGGGCAAGGATTGTAATTGGGATGGAAACTGGGAAGGGGTAAAAAATCTGAAGAGACGGGGTTGGGGGAAAAAAAGGGAAAAATTTTAATTAAAAGAACGGAGTCATCAAAAAAAAACCAAAAAGGGTAAAAATTATTAATTTTAAATATGAAGAGATGAATTAGAGAAAAAAATTTTTAAATACGAAAAAAAAGAAAAATAAATAAAAAAAGTAAATTCAAATTGTAAAGAAAAGGGTTTAAAAGAAAGAATTCAAAAAAGAGGAATGAAAAAGACCCCTAATTGGAAGTAATAAAAAAAACCATGAATTATTGCAAAAAGAAAAACAAAAGTAGGATAAAAAGTTTCTGCATTTGACCCCATATGTCAAAAATGTTTCAAGTGCGGGGGATTTTTCATATCGCAAAAAATTGTTAAGAGAGAAAAACATGTACAAAGCGGGGGGGGGAATCAAACTCGGGGGTTTTACAGGAGGGGGAAAAAAAGTTTTTGTAACGTATGTTAAAAAACGAAAAAAAAAATTTGAGTTTAAATACGCCCAAAAAAAGGGCATCCCGGAACCCCCGCCCTTATGGGGGGGGACAGGAAGAAAGGGGGAAAAGCAGGCGGGGGAAGAGGAATACAACACAAAAGAAAGAAAAAATTTTACTGTTAAAAAGCGCAAAGCTTAACGCATAAGGATGAGATTCAAATGGATTTGAAGAAAAACCCCCTGCTTTTTTGTTTTTTGGAGACCTTTGACGGGTTTTGAAAAAAGTGAATTTAACTTTTTGGGGTTAATTTAAATAAGTGGGGGAAAAAATGAAAAAAGGAAAGCTTTTCCTAAAAAAGGAATGATTTTTTTACAAACATTTTAGTAAAAAAATTTAAAATTTCAATTGTTTTTGTTTCGCTTTTTTAATTTAAAAGAAAATAAAATAAAGGGTGATGGGTAATAATATTCACCTGCGCTCGAAAGGGGTTTAAAAATTTTTTCAGGATTAGTAGGGGGTTTTAAAAAAAAGGGGGGGAAAAGATGGAAATAGGGGGATTTTAATAAGATTTTAGGACGATTTTTTTTGCAAAAAAACCCTGCAAACAAAAATGTTAAGTCGGGGTATAAGAAAGTATTAAAAAACCGACGAGCCCCCGAAAGAAAAAACAATTATAGATAAAATCTTTGCTGTAAAAATAAAACAGTCCCGAATTTTCATAAAAACTAAATTGGAAAACCAGGGCGGGGCGGAAGTGATTTGGTGTAAAAATAAAAGTGAAAAGAAAAAATAGAAAATTTGCGTGGGAATTACAAAGTTTGATAAAGAAAAAAATGTATGTTAGAAAAAAAAATTACAGGAAAGGGGGGGGTTTGGGGTTTTTTGGGGTTTTGGGGGGGGTGGAGTGAAAGAGCAAAAAAATTGCCCAATTGGATAAAGGGTTTTTAGTAAAAATGGCACCGAAAAAAAAAATGGGGGAATTTTAAAAAAAGTGTGGGAAGGGAAAAAAGGTTCTCAGAGGGAAATAAGAGAAAATGGGGATAGGAGGGAGAGGCATTTAGGAAGCATGTATCCCCAAAACAGCCAAATGGTTGCAAATTTTAAAATTAATAAAATGCCCGGTAAAAAAAATTTGGGGGGTGAAAGAAAAAAAATTTTTGAAAATATGATAGATTTTATAAGGGAAAAAAACCCTAACTATGGGAAAACTTTAAAAAAAATTTTATAGGCGACCAGTTTTCAAAAAAATAGAAGAATAGATTTTTAATATTAGTAAAATAATTATGTACAACAAAAGGGTTGGGGGTATAGCGGATTAAAATTTCCCCTTTTATTTTTCGAGTATATTAATAGTCTTAATAAATCTATAATCGAGGATAAGCCTACAGGCGCAGGTAAAAGAATTATTTATGCTATAGAAAATATGGAAACTATGGAAAATTTTGAGAATATCACGATAGAACAGCTAGAGAAAATTGTTAAGGGACTGCCACAAAAGAAAGGTACGGAAGAGGGAATAACTAGCGATATATTAAAAAACAACGTTTTGCGTACTAAAAGAGGAATTTGTTGATATAATAATAACTCTCTGAGAGATGGTTGCTGTCCAGAAAGTTGGAAAACGTCTACAATAATACCAATTCCAAAAGTAGATAAAGCCAAGAAGGCGAGTGAATTTAGGCCTATTAATGTGTTACCTATATTTGAGAAAGTGCTAGAATTAGTAGTAAAAGAGCAAATTGAATTATATTTAGAAAATAATAGTATTATAACTGAACATCAATCGGGCTTTAGAAAACATTATTCATGTGAAACAGCGATACAAACTGTTATAGACGAATGGAAACTGATAGTTAGTGAAGGGAGAATGGTGGGGGTAATTTTCATGGATCTGAAGCGAGCGTTTGAAACAGTAGATAGGGAAAGATTACTAGGAAAATTATATCAATATGGAATCAGAGGTAAGGTTCTTGAATGGTTTAATTCATATCTAACGAATAGAACTCAGAAGGTGAGATTTAATAATAAATGGTCAAAATTAATGGCAACGGAATATGGAGTTCCACAGGGATCTGTATTGGGACCTTTGTTATTTATACTTTACATAAATGATATAATCAAAGTCTGTCCAGAAGAGTGTAAGATAAAAATGTTTGCCGATGATACTTTAATATATGTAGAGGGAGAAAGTAGCGCAGAACTAGAAAGGAAAATGAATTCGATGTTTGTTATAGTAGAGAGAGAGAGAGAGAGAGAGAGAGAGAGAGAGAGAGAGAGAGAGAGAGAGAGAGAGAGAGAGAAAAGTGGATAAATATAAATAAGAAAAAAATGAATGCAGAGAAAAAGAAATATATGATAAATAGAAGTATAAGAAAAGAGCTAAGAGGTAATATTATGTTGACATGCTTAGATGGAACTGAGATAGAGCGTGTCGAAATGATGAAATACCTAGGTATAATGATTGACGATAGGCTTAGATTTAGAGATCACTGTGATTATATGCTAAAGAAAATAGGAAAAAAAACGAGTTTTCTTAATAGAATAGGTAGTTATATATCGGCTTATACCAGATGCACGATATATAAGACAATCATAGCTCCTCATTTTGAGTATTGTGCAACGTTATTAATTGACATGAGTGAAACGGAGCTAACCAGGCTGCAAAAAGCGCAAAATCGAGCTATGAGAGTCATACTGCAATGCAATAGATATACCAAAGTGGAGCATATGCTGCAAGCGCTGCAGTTTATGTCCATAAGACAGAGGCTATATTATAATGTGTGTACATTTATCTTTAAAGCGGTGAACAACATGCTACCGGAACAATTAAAAGACCGTCTACAATTAAAAGAACACTGATAGGCAAACCAGACAAACCGGCGATATAGCAATAGTGTTTCGTAGGACGAGAAATGCGCAAAAAAGTATTTTCTATGAAGGAGTAAAAATGTATAACGCACTGCCAGCCGAAATTAAAAGATGCGAAGAACTAAAAATGTTCAAACGTGTGCTAAAAGAGTACGTTCTGTTGTATGTATAAATATGTAGTATGTAAAAATAGCTGAGAAAGCTAATAAAGGTCATTCATTCATTCTCTCTCTCTCTCTCTCTCTCTCTCTCTCTCTCTCTCTCTCTTTTTCTTTCTCTCCCTCTCTCCATATGCATTGCTCTCATACGCGTAGCTTTTGCCATTTTTTAATTTTCAATATTACAAACTTATATTTTGGAAATAAAGCATTTTTGCATATAATATGCCATACCTCAATTTTTTGTCAATACCGCCGGCATTATCATTACCCAAGATGTACCACGTGGAGGTTGCCTGGTCGGATTTACACCACTTGTGTATGTGTGTTTGGGTTAGTGTTTGTATGTGTGTGTGTGTGTGTGTGTGTGTGTGTGTGTGTGTGTGTGTGTGTGTGTGTGTGTGTGTGTGTGTGTGTGTGTGTGTGTGTGTGTGTGTGTGTGTGTGTGTGTGTGTGTGTGTGTGTGTGTGTGTGTGTATAAAGAATAAATATACCGGGTCAAAAAATAACACCACAAGAAGATTCGATCAATTATTTTCCGAAAGCGACTTTCGATATTGATCAATTGATTAATATTTAACATGTGAATTTAACAACTTATTTAGTTTCGAAAATTCTACCTCTGTTTTATGCAAAATTCTTTACTATTATAATAAAAAAACAGTTTGTAGCCTTTTTTTATTTGCTATGATCTCGGTAACAAAAAATTATACCCTTTATAGTTCTCCCTGAGAAATTATACCCCTATTTCATATACTTTTAATAAAAATTCGGTCAATTATTTCTCGAAAAATTAGAAAAATAAAAAAAACCGATTTCCAGAAAATCGGTAACAAAAAACTATACACTCTACCTCTACACTCCCCGGGAAATTCTATCCCTATTTCATATACTTTTAATAAAAATTCGGTCAAATGGTTTTTAATTCAAAAAACTTCTGATACCGGTTTTCAAAAAAATCGGTAACAAAAAATTATACATTTTATGGCACTCCCCGGAAAATTCAACCCCTGTTTTATATACAATTCTTTGAAATTCCGTCAATTATTTACCGAAAAATTGAAGAAATTAGAAAAACCGGTTTCCAGAAGATCGGTAACGAAAAACTATACATCCTATAGCACTCCCCGGGAAATCCTACCCTTATTTCATATACGTTTGGTAAAAATTCGGTCCATTGGTTTCCGAGATCATAGCGAACAAAAAAATGCAAACCCTGTTGCTTTATAATAATAGTATAGATCAATTTTGAAAAATGACATCTGATAAATTTTTATCACACGATATTTTATATGTATGGAATAAAACACAACTATTTAAATTATAAATATAAATTATATGAGTAAGATATATCGCTTTATCAGATATTATTTTACAAATAAAATTTTCTGTCCGTGTGATGTGAGTTACATATATTTCGTTATAATAACTCGTACAAGATTCTTGCTAAACACATAATAAAAGAGATATATTATAAGACAAAAAGAATTATTAGTAATATTTTCTAAAATTTTTTATTTTTTTTACAGTTACGCAATCCCGACATTTGTCAAAATCAGTATTAAATCACCACGAAATTATCTTATTACAAACTTCAAACCGTTTAATCACGCAGATAAAGATATTATTGCATTGTTAAAATATTTATACAACATTTTGTAGCGCGTTTTGTACATCGTCGTAATAATCATAGAATGAACAATATCTGTCGCAATCGCATCTACAGTCGCGAAGATAAAGAGGAGAAAAATATATGTTTTGAGGCTAAAATGTACAAGTTAATAATTGAAAAAGACGCAAGAAATTTTTCCAAATACTTGCATCGTATTGAAAATATATCTCATTCTTATGACCACGAATTGTACAAGCAAAAGATCCTTTTCAAAATTGAAATTGATAAAAAATAGATTAAGGTCATTGATGGGCCAAGATCGACTCAATAATCTTCCTCTTGAACATTGAAAGCGATTTATTGAAAAAAATTTTCTATTCTGATATTATAGACAATTTCGTGGAAAAAAGCACGTAAGATATTATTATAATCCTATCATATTATAGTTGCAAAATAAATTAATCAAACCGAAAATATTGCCAAAACAATAATACATCTAATGTTAAGTATAATTTTATGTTAATTAAGATATGTTTTAACTCTGAAAATAAATTTAAACAAAAACCATACATTTCGTTCAATTAAGTATTATCCTATTCAGAATATAGCATTATTTGTATTATATTAATTACAGTTCCTTTTTCAGTGCTCAAATGTTCAATTATTTTTCAAAAAATCCTTGAAATCCGAAGCGATTTCTTTAGTATCGTGGACACAAGGCTTAAAAAAGGCGGATAGTTTAACTATAAGGGTTTAACTCATTGTGTGTGTGTGTGTCAGTTATTTTGCCATAAAATTTAAAAGTAATGGTACGTTCGACCCTTCGCTATTCGAAAAATGCAAAAATTCGGTGCCATTTCAAGATGTAATACAGCTTTCTAATTCACTCTGCTCGACACTCGTAATAAATTTCTTTTTTTCTTGTTTTTCAGAATTAGCTATTGCTTATTCCGTAAATGATTTACCTTGAATGCAAGCGGTGTCCTACATCATAAAAGAATTTCTAACAGACAGATGAGTTATATTTGTTATAAAACAGTTATAAAACAATTTTATCCGTTTCTGTTTTTCTTTCCTTTCGGAATCGAAATAAGATGCTTAGACTAAAGCTCGAAATTATACCCAGTGAAAGTTACTTTTTTTGTATTTAAGATTAGCTATGGTACGTTTTATGTATACTTTAGACGCAGGTAGTCCGAAAACATAAAGAAAAGACGGATTAGTCACATTATCTCATAAAGCGGTCTTGCCCGTTCCTCTTTCCCCGCCCCCCACCGTCAAAATAAGATGCTCAGAGAGCCCCTTGCACAATGCTAGGCAATAGGCAATAGGAACAGGGAATAGAAATCAGAAATCATGTATAAATGCAGAATAAACAGTGACACAGGCAATAGACACAGAGTTTCCGTCACGTTGGAAATTCTGTACCTATTGCCTGTTGCCAACCAATCATAGCAGTCGAATTTTTTACGTTGTAATTAACAATTTTTTTGTTATTTCCTGTTTTTATTGCTTATTGCTTAGCACTGTGCAAGGGGCTTAAGGCTCGAAATCACCACGTAATAATTTAAATTACGTTTTTTTTTCACGCTTTAAACTTAGCTATATATATATTGTACGTTTCATAAATTTTGAACACAAGTAGTTCTAAATCAATAAAAAATACCTTTTTTTAAAATGGATATCGTATCTACGGTGAATTTTGTTTTTTTTTTTTATTTTTACAATAATGGACAATTTTTTTCTACTTAGCATTTTGATGTCTAACGTCGTACTAACAGGAGAATTTTTACAGAAACATAAATAATTTTTAAAACAGTGAAAAGTTGAAACTCTGGAAGTTTGCATTTGTACAAAAAAAAATGTAACTATTATTATAAATAAATTAATAAATTGCTTATGCAGTTTTTATGACTTTCTGAAAATTAATCATTTACTTAAAAAAAATCCATTCAATTGAAAAATATTGCTGAAAGTAATTTTTAATTTTAATTTTTTATATATTTTAGATATACCTAATTTGGGGTAAAGTTAAATTTGTGATTAATAATATTTATATTTTTACGTGCATTTTTTTTATATAAAATTTTTTCTCTTAACAATTCCAACTTCAGCTTGAGACTGCGTTTCAAAACCGACATATAATCGACACGTAGTTTGATAAATGAAAAAAATTACATTTTTTTTATTTTACATACATAAAAATATCCTGCTAATACTTTTTGTAAAAAAGAAATCTGTAGCAAAATTTTAATTGTTAAAATGTCAATATTTTATTTGCAATACAACTTTATTTCTTTCTTATTTATCTCTGCAATTTGATTTTTGCATTTTTTATTCAGGTTCTTATTTTAATTTTATTAACAGTATATTTATAGTTAAATGACTGTTGAGCTGTATTTCGTATTTTCTCTCTGTATGTGTACTTGTGCGAGTGTAGCCTCGAACACAATAGCACACTAAATTAACAAATAATGAATCTATGTACTTGCGCGAGTATAGCCTCAAGCACACTAGCATAGCAAATTAACAAATAATAAAAGACAATAATAGATAAAGTCATAAAGGCAAATGAGAGCCGTTTCGCTCGATGGACGGGCGACAATAACAACAAAATTATAAAATTAATATATATAATATAACGCAAATGTTTTGGTCCTTGGTTTGGACCCTCCTCAGTACATACAGATGGTCATCAGTTTTTTTTAAAGTTTTAAACATGTATCATACACTTTTATACGTTATAAAAATTACAGTTTGTAATAAATTACAATAAAATAAATGTACAATTTAATAATTATTATATCCTATTTTATTATTAATGCCTTAAAACACAATACCATTATTTTTCTTTTGCAAGATTAATAAAGTAGTTTACCTTGCCCGACACAGTTCAAATTACTCGACAAAAATCTTATACTTTCGAAAACTGCTATAACATTAAACTCACTATAAATAAACGAAATTGGTTAAGAAAACGTTGTAATAAACATTTGGCATTATAACTCAGCGTAAACAAATTTTAGCTATCTTTAATAGTTTTCAAGTTATATTGAGAAAAAAGCTTAGAGTGGTTTAAAGTACCTGAACTTCCTGATTTATTTCTTTTATTATTATTTTACTATATGCTTACATCTTTTATTATGATTATTATTTGCTATTTTTCGTTTTAACGAATAAACGTATTAAATATTCGAAGCCATCGACATCGATGATTCTAGCGATAGATACTCGCGGTACTCACAGTATTTAAAAATATTATATTTTTACAATTGCCTGCGTGATACATCTTCAGCCGAACAAGTTTAAAAAGATAACACATTTTAACAAATAATGAAGACACACACACACGATTAGTGTTTAATTAAATTTTAAATAAAAAAAAATCCGCGCGAACATGTATTATACGACCACCGAATCTAGAAATACGTGGTAGTGTTTCGCGCCAAGTACACTGTTGGAAAATTTGTGTTAAATATAACATAAATCACATGTCCCAACCAGTCCACTCAAATGTTTATGTTAATTTAACATAATATGGATGTGTTAAATAGTAACACCGATACTATGTTAAAATATTTCAACAAAAAGAAAATGTAAATGTGTACAATTAACATAACTTTTATGTTAAAGTTAAAATTGTAAGAAAAAATCAACACTTTTTTTCTGCAAATTTTAACACATTTAATAAATACGTTCAAAAATGTGTTACTTTAACATATTTTTTAATTTATTTTAATAATTTTACATTTTTTTAATTTGTAAAGTTCAATTAACATAGCAGGCATGTGTTAAATCTACACATGTATGTATGTTGATTATTTTACACAAAAATTTTAACAAGAACCCTTTTTAACAAAACTACAAAAATTTTCCAACAGTGATATACGCGCAGCGCAAGACCGCCTCGTGTATTCTTACGCAATAGTTAAATTTGTAATAAATGATAAATGTGAAGTTAATATAGGTTGTACTTACCAATTAAATTAGTCGCGACACCATCTGTTCCAGAGTTGATCCGTCCAATGTCCACAGTGCTTTGCAAATAAAACGTATTATTAAAACCCGTGATATATACACATAAGACATAATATATCTAGCATTTGTCTTTATTTTAAAAGTGGAAAATTCCTACTGGGATTATTGGGAACTGGGAATAGAGACGCATGCACGTTACGTGCGGCACGTATACGGCGACGGAGTGGCGTGAACGTGGAAACGGCGCGGTACTGAGTGTCCACCTGGGAGGTTAGTTATTAAGGGCCCCAAGACGGCATATTCTTTTGTTCGCGTGCAAACAAGAAAGGACAAAAGAGCATACATTTTTTTCTACCTGCGCCTCTACCCTTCCCCAACAATCGGTCTACGATATAAGAGCATTGCGAACGCTAAATGAAACGTACCCTATGAGTATCGGTACACGATGCGTTTTTGCCTGCTGAATTGCTACATGGCCAGATTTACGTTGAAGGCAGCTAGAAATGCTGATGGCCGCATTGTTAGCTTGGCTTCAGAATTTTAAATAATGCGATAATTTTCGTGCTAGTTGAACAGCTGACAGTAGCGCGCATATATTCGTTAATTTCAAACATATTTATTAATGTAATTTGGCGTGCGTACAAGCATAATTTCTCTTTATAGATCTCTATCAGAATTGAAATAGCTTCCTTTGTCCATTTTTCTTTCCATTACTTTTGCAACACGTGGTAAACCGGTAGACGTTACATGTTTCTCCCCAGTTAATCCCTTAAACAGCTAGACGACGCAACGTGTGAAAAGAAATTTTGCTCACGCGATCTAAGGCTGCGTCCTAATTGGCTCTCACAATGAGCAAACACAAAACCATGCAAGAAAAATAGCATTTTCTAATTTATCACTGAAATCTGGCCAAGCAGCATGACTAACAATTTCCAGCTTATTGTTAGCAGTCAGGAAGATCGTCAGCACAGGCGCGCGCAAGCATTCCAACAGACAAAATCGTATCGCGTGTCATAGGTTGAAGATGGTAAAGATGGTGAATAACGTTCTTCTACCACGTGGTTAATTTTACACTTTGAAAATGGCGCGCGGCCTTACATGTCTTCTTAACATTTCGCGTTTATGCGTTTTTTACATTTTAAAAATAAATATGCTGTACACGCTTGTTTTAAAGGTCGTTGTTATGTGTTATAATGCAAGTTAAATATGCAAGATAAAATTGTAAATCAATATACACGATATTTGCAATATCTGAAAATGTAATCGTCTTTTTATCGATTTTTCACGGGATATACTTGAGGCCGATTGAATCTTGTGAAATACGCATATTCTATAATAGATCATCGTCAATGTGCGAACGCAAAAACTATATTTACATGATAATTAGAAATCGTAATATTATAAGGAATAAATGCAGGGTTAACATAGATTTTACTTACTAATTAAACGAATTGCAACGCCACTTGTCCCAGAATTGATCCATCTTGTGTCCCAGTCCTTGTGTTCCGTTAATTAATATTAACGACGAAACATTCGAGAATGTCGGTCTTTGACGCGCGATATTTATTAATCAAATAACAATTAATAAAGACACACTTACAATTGATTAATCAAAAATACGGAATTCAACATTGCACGTGCAGACAATCAAACTTATCAATTAATTACGCGAAAACATATTACGTAAAATTATATTATTAATGAATAATTAATGTTGTTTTATTTGATTCTCCGATTCGCGATAATTCTTATTCCGAAAAATTTATTTATTTATTACTTTACTTACAATATATAATACTTCTTTAACTTATATCAATGCAACACTATAGTAATCAACTATGCGTCGTAAGTACAGCGTACTGAAATCTTTGAACTGGACCTGTCGAAGAACTGCTGAGAAGTACCGCCGTATGCCGAGAGTCCTCTCCTTTTATAGGGTCCAAAAAGGTTCTATAGATTTTTCTGGAAAATTCTGGTTGGTTCTATAGATGACTCATCGACATATAGTATGGACTATGCGATCCCTATATGAAAGCCTTCAAAAAGTGTCCGGTAGAGTTGACCTCTACCTCGTTCCCTTTTTGTCTGTACGCACTGGATAGAAAAGGACAACTTGACCTCTACCAGTCGCTATTTCTTTTCTTCCACCGGTGTGAGTCGCCGGTCATATTTTTTTATACCTGTGCGGAGTCCATACTATATGTCGATAAAATGACTCGTCCTAAGGATACCTATACATTCCTCAAGTAGTTACATAAACGATGATCACAACATTTTATGTTCCCAACTATAATATTAACTTTTTACAAATTATATAAACTTTTAGACGAAAACAAAGACATTTCAAAGTTTCTTCAGTTTTTATTTTTATTGCTTTGAGCATTAGTTGCCTAAATTGTTTTAAAAACGCAGCAGAAATATGAGAATTTTTCTAATTAAAACAGAAAAAACATGAATTAATTACTTGCCAATTAACATTGACATTACAAACTTACCAAATTATAAATTTTTTAGTCATTTAATTTATAATTAAAATATCGTGAGTAATGCGCTGCAATCACAAGACTCTTTTCTAAATGCGAAACTGAAAATTATAAGTTATTTAATGGCAAAATTTAGTGATATAAGATTTATTTAAATTATAGTATTATGAAATTAATAATCGTTAAATTTTTTCATTAAATATATAAATTATTTAATGGCAAAATTTAGAGATAATTAATTTTATAATACTATTTAAATAAACCTTATATCGCGTTTTAATGTATAATTTACCTGAACATAATCTAATCTAAAACAATCACATTTCAAATAAATGTACAGAATAAGAGTGTAAAAAGAACAGAAAATAATCAATGTAAAATTATTTTATATAGTGTTAAAAGTTTCCTGAATGTAAAAGTTCAATGCTATTATAGCCTTGACATATGTTTTTGCGTCGAATAAATATAGTTTGATAAAAAGTACAATACACTCAGTCGAGGAAAACAATTAATAACTTGGCTAATTTACTTAATTAATTAATTAACTATTCGCCATATTATAAAGTGAAATGTCTTAGTTTTCGTCTAAAAGTTTGTAATTTGTAAAAAATTATATGGTCTATTTCGCGAATCGATTTTTTACTTGACATTATTTTATTCGACGAAAATGCCAGATAGATATATTAAAGTTGTTACGTACGGAAATTTTATACTAAAATTTCGGACGACACGTTGAAAATCTTGATATATACGCGTTAACTTGGAATTCCGAGCAAACGCTCAGGTCAATGTAAATGTTTAATTTATCAAAACTACGCTTCTAGAAGCTTCTAGAAGCTTCTAGAAAAACTCCCCTTTTGAGACGCGTCACTTTCAACATTCGACTGTACGTTCAAGTCCGAGCATTTGCGCTCGATTCTGGGACTTAAACCCTGCACTCTTGAATTTTGATGCATATATTTTGTATTATTGCATTCTATGGATGATATTTATATAATCGGTTCTTATATATAAGACCGTCTTGAGTACAATTTTAAGACGGTCTTGAAATAAGAACAGACTATAAATATTGGCTTATGATTATTTTCTTATATATGTTTATTATGTTGTATTATGTCTTTATTTTCAACAGGCTAGACGTTACACTCTTGAAGAAAAAATGTTTTGTTTAAGTCTCTTTAAAAGATCTTTTCTTTCTAAATATCTACACTTTCCTTCTCATGTCACTTTAAAGAAACAATTACGAAATATTCCTATTGATACTGGGTGTAATAAAAGTATTCTACAATATTTATGTTTAATTAAGAAAGAGATTGATCCTAAAGATTTATATGTGGTGCTTATTTAGGACAAAATGTCTATACAACCTGCTGTCCAATATGATCCAAAAAATGATAAAATAATTGGCTTGGAAGATTGGGGTACAAAACGAACTAGAAAGATAGCAGATCATGCGATTGTTTTTTATATAAGATGTCTCGCCTCTGGAAAGCACATGCCAATTGGCTACGGATACAGTCATAGTGCAACAAATTCAATTCAATTAGCCAGATGCATCAAATAATGGTTGCTAGCACTTATAAAGTGTGGTTTCAAACCAGTTGCAAGCGTTTGCGATCAAGGGGGAACTAATATTGCAGCGATCAATTTATTGATACAACCATAGACCTAGGATAAGATAGACGGAGCGTAACCCTGCGGGGTAGGTGATAGCGCGGGAGGGGAAATAGACCCAAATTTCGGCAAAGTTCGGTTAGACTCGGAAACATTCGAACGCTCGACCGACTCGACAGCACACGGATGTGCCTTCGCGCTTTGGTGTGCGTTGGCAGCATGTGGAGGGGATGCGCTGGCATGCGCTGTTTGTTCGATTACACATTTGACAGTGTCAAATTGACACATTTTTCCGGACGGTGGACCATAACCTAGGCTTTGTTCGGGGAGCGCGCTATCAGCGCTATTTGGTTATTCTATCCTTGTTTTACACCTGATGAGCGATAAAGATAGAACAATGCAATAGCGCTAATAGCGCGCTCCCCGAACGCAGCCCTAGAATACAGAAGCGTATCATGGAAATGAAAAATGAAGTGCTTAATTGGTATTTAGTGTACAGATTTCGTCGCTCGTCGGTCGCGGCGTCGTCGAGTTGCGGAAGATGCGCGGCGCGCGGTGAGAATCTGCGAGGGAATATCGCCGGACGGGGATCTCCGAGATTGTTTACATTTTTCGCAAGGTAAATACTTATGCAGAATTTGCATATTTATTTTTTATTTGCAGAATTTTGACGTTCGCGATCGTCATATGCGACAACTTCAATTCACGCGCGCGTAACGTGGTCCGAACGTCCCCGAGTCTAACCGAACTTTGCCGAGACTTGGGTCTATTTCCCCTCCCGCGCTATCCTTACCCCCCTTGTCCATAGTAGCAGTTTACGCTCCGTCTATCTTATCCTAGGTCTATGGATACAACAAACGCGACCTGCACTACATGGTAATGGTGAGTAATTTACATATGTATTGATATATGTATTTATGTGTGTACCTGTATTGTATAAGTACTAAACATGCATTAAATTTTTTTCAGAACCACAAGGACATATAAAAGATAACACCATTTTTCTTAAAAATCACAAAATTATACCACTCTTTGATTATGTTTATTTGCAAAAAACATTACCAATTTGGAACGGCATTTAAAACACTAATTACTGCTAATATTACGTCCAAGCATTCCGTCTCTTCTAATTGTGAAGAAAACGAAACGGATAGTTCCTTAGCATTAATGACTATGTTTCGCGCAGCAGAAATTGCACGCATGGAAAATAATAACACCAACATAGATTGTGCTGAAGCTGCTGTACCAATAGTAGAAGCAAGAAATGTTTTTGTGAATGTGCACAAAATATTGAGTTTTATGCGTAAAAAATGGATACCTATATGCAGTGATTGTGCAAAAAAATTAGAAAATGAACAAATAACAAATATATTACAACAAGCGATATATATAACTAAAGTGCAATTTCCAAACTTTTGCCACAATATCAAATTAAAAGAACAAGTTTTAAATAGCATGGCGACGGAGACAAATTATTTAACAATGCACTGTAAGTCTGCTTTGAAGGAGTTGTTGGATATGGTTGCAGTGGAATTTATCCAGCAGTGGTGCAATTTTCTTAATAAAATATTAAATAAAAAAATATTAGCTGAATTCCAGCCAAATTATATGTATAATCAAGCTAAATCATTGGCAATGAGATATGTTAAGAAAGGTAAGAAGGGGAAGTATTATGTTTACACTCGCAAATAAGGGAATAGAATGAGTTATTTATTAAAACAATTATGTTTTTTTTGCAGGTACTTTATCCAGGTATACGCATCTAAATTAAAATATGTTTATACACACACATACATATACACACATATACACCGTACATACATATAAACACATACACACATGTACACATTCTATATCTATTTATTATTTTTTATATTTTTCCTATTTCGAAATATTTATAATAAAACTTGTAATAATTAAATTGTAACAATAGCAGTGTAGCTTAATTTTTGCTTCCTAGTCATTTTTCTATCATAATTTTTATAAATAGCAATAATAATAATATGAAAAAATTAGCTATTATGTATTTAAATCGAGCGTTTCGACAGTCATATTGAATTTTAGTTCCTCAAAGGTGGGGCAAAATTTGTAGAGGCGCTACAAACACTGGCAACGCGAGAACAATGGGAGTTTGGGAAGAGTGGCAGTTATAGTGAGGAAAAACAGCAATACAAGAAGTTGTATAAGGAGAAAAAAAAAGAGAAGTGAAGAAATGGGAAGGGGAGGTAAAGGAGATTAGGACAGAGGGACATATATGGAAGATAATAAACAGAAAGAAAAAGAGGAGAAGAAGGTTGAACGAGGGAATTAGTATGCAGGAATGGGATAGGTATTTCAGAGATTTGTTGGGAGGAGTTGGAGGAGAAAAGGAAAAGATAAGGAGAGAAAAGATGTGGGAAATGGTGGGAAAGCTTAGGGAAGGAAAAGCGATGAAAAATTATGGAATTCCAAATGAGGTATGAAAGTTTGGAAGAGAGGTGGTGAAAAAATTGTTGTGGGAGGTATGTAATAGAGTGTGGAAAGAAAAGGGTTGGCCGGAAGGTTGGAGGGAGGGAATTATAGTGCCCATAAAAAGAAGGAGAAGTGGGAGAAAGTGGAAAACTACAGAGGGGTGATGTTAGCACAAACGGCATACAAGGTGTACGCTGCTATTTTGGCGGAAAAGTTGAGGAAGGAGGTAGAAGAGAAGGGATTGCTTCCGCAGAGTCAGACAGAGTTTAGGAGAGGGGTAGGGACCACGGACAACATCTATGTATTAAATTACTTAATTAATAGGCAGGTAAATTAAAAAGGGAAAGATGGTGGTGTTGTTCATGGACTTGAAGGCAGCTTTTTTGACTCGGTAGACAGAAGGATTCTGGTGGAAGCGATGAGGAAAAGAGGAGTGAGGAAGGGCTTGGTGATAAGATGTAAGGAGCTGTTGAGGGATGCAGGGTAAGGGTGGGAGAGGAGCTAAAAGAAAAGTTTTGAACAGGAAGGAGAGTTAGAGAGACAGGGGTGCCCGTAAAGCCCGATTTTGTTAACGTTGCTGTTGACGGACAAAGAAGGGTACCGAATGAAAAAATTTGAGTGTAAGAAGTTTTATATGAAAAATAAAATAAAATAAAAAAAAATAATATATGAGAGAGATAAGTACGTGAAGTAAGCGGAGAGGGAAGAGAAATAGAAGGTGGTGACAATTAGATATTAGTACAGTAGAGGAAAAAATGGAATAAATTAACGGAGAGAAAAAAGTAGTGGAATGGGATAAATATTTTAGAATAAATATAACGGGAAATATATGGACATGGATGGCGCGCGCGTTAGTGCAGTGTAAGAAGTAGTTAAGTGTAAAGAAAAAAATGAGAGCCGAGGAAGCGAAGTGTGATAAGTCTTATGCGAGATGTAAAAAGAAAGAAGAAAACAAAATATGGGAGAGACAGGTATGTGAAGTGAACGGAGAAAAAAAAAGAAACGAGAGGTGGCGAATAAACATTGGTACAGTCGATGAGAATGGAAATACATTTTAAGGGGAGGTTACACCTCAGAGGCCCAAAAAATGCCTCAATTTTAGGAATTTTTTTTTATATAAAATAAATACATATGGAAAAAACTTTTCGGGGCTTTAATTCGTACATAAATAGAGATTAATTAAAAAATTTTTCAGAAGAAAATAATTAAAAATGGCGGCTCCAGCTCTCAGTCCACGAAGCCACACACGGCGTGGTTCTATGTGCGCGGGGCATTCCACAGCCTTGCCAGTTGATCTGAAACCAAAAAACCAAAAAAATTCTTAAAATAGATTAAATTTGGGGGGCCTTATGATTTTCCGATTTTTAAAAAACCCCCTTATAACAAAATGGTGGCCGTTTGAAAAAAAACCTCTTTTTTCCCTGTTTTTCTTTTGCTTCAACGTTCGAAAAAAATTATTTGCAATCAATTTTTTGAAAAAAAAACGCTTCCTGAAGGCCCCCTAAATTAAATTTCCTTTCTTTTGCGCCGTCATTCATTGAAATCGGTTCATCCGTTAAAGCTGTAGAGCGCCCCGCGCGCCGAAAAATGCTGTTTCGAGAAAAACGCGTTTAAAGTTTTACGTAGTAAAAAATCGTATTTAATGTTTGTTTTTGACAACTTACATCTAATCAGCCATTCCAGCACCATATAGAGTCCCTTCTTCTTCCTCAAAGAAATTGTTCTGCTGTATTTGCATGTTGATTTTTTCTATCCTGGCCTTTTTTACAAACTCCGACATGTTTTTATCCGTCTATACCTGTTTTCCAGCCGACGGACCGTTCCGCCCGACAAGCTGTAACTCTTAAAATACTTTCGATATGAAAATATCCTTTTGCCCACGTATTCTTAACAACTTAAGGATGAAAATTAAGCAAAAAAAAATTCGATTTTTTCATCGTTATGAAGTGTAACCTCCCCTTAACGGAGAAAAATGGTGATGTGGAATGAGTGTTTGAAAGTGAATGGAACGGAAAAAGTTTAAAACGCGCGCGTAGCGCGCGTGTGTGCTAGTCTATAATAAAAAAAGTCATGTTTACCCGAGATAATAAAAAAAAGTCATGTTTACCCGAGAAGTGAGCGTTCCGAGTCGAAATATCTCGCACGTAATGTTGTCGCTTTTCCGCGCGTCTGATTGGCCGGTCGAAGCCGGGTGATCGAGATCGCGGCGAGTTCCGCGAGTTTCGTGCGTGTGTTTTGTGACTTGACAGCTCGCGTCGTGTCGCGAGGTTAATATATTAATGTGACAGTTAATATATGAATATTCAACAAGCGTGAAAAGTTGACATTACAAATATAGTTAGAAGAAAATTCATGCACACATTTAAGATATAATACAGAGAGGTAATTATAAAAATTATTATCGCTTATATTATTTTAAACAGTATTGTTTTATAAAAATTTACCGACCGTTTTTATCTAAAATGTATATACATATTCGTATTATGTTGAACTGATATACAGAGCTTATCAGATTTCTTTCTCAATTACAGACGCATGAAGCTGATAAGAAAGACCGATCTATGTTGGAATACAGCGATAACCTAGAAATCGATAAATAATGACAGTCGTGACCATCGCCGCGTGATAGATAGTGATAGTGAAATATATATTGACGGCAGGGAGCTGATGCCGAGGAGGTCTTTAAGAAGGAAGGAGTATCCAAAATCGCACACGTACGTATATATGCTGTCTTGTGAAAGTTGTAAAAGTTAAAAGAACGAGAAAGTGATCTGGAATCTATATGCACGTTGTGACAGGCACTATCGCGTAATAAAGATTTCTCCGAAGTATGTTTATATTGTACTTTACTTTCGTTAATTTGGATGCTTTGAATGTACAATCTCGCGTCTTCGAAATGTAATAATTCTTATAGTCAGACACTGTTGAGGCATAATTGTCTAGCACAAGAGGTCCTTTTGTGCTAGATAATACGAGTTGCTACAGAGTAATTGTAAGAATCTCTTCTCCTTTACCCCCTCTTTCTTCCCCCAATCCCGAATTTACACTATTGTGTGGTTCGTATCGTTTCCCTGGTAACCATCTCCGATAGAAAACGATAAAAAAATTTCTTATCGTTTTTAATACGGTTAGTGAATCGTTTATTTACGGTACTCTATCAGAAACTCACGTTACAAAATACTTGGGATCTTATCGTAAATGTCTTATCAGCTATACATCAGTTTTTATCGTTTTTAATATGGTTAGTGAATCATTTATTTACGGTATTCTATCAGAAACTCACGTTACAAAATACTTGGAATCTTATCGTAAATGTCTTTTCAGCTGCACATCAGTTTCTATCGTTTTTAATATGGTTAGTGAATCGTTTACTTACGGTACTCTATCAGAAACTCACGTTACAAAATACTTGGAATCCTATTGTAAATATCTTATCAGCTATATATCAGTTTCTATCGTTTTTAATATAATTAGTGAATCATTTATTTACGGTATTTTATCAGAAACTCACATTGCAAAATACTTGGGATTCTATCGGAAATTTCTTATTACCTTTATATTGGTCTCAATCAGTTTTTAACATAATTGAAGTTTCGTTTATTCACGATACTCTATAAGAAATTCTCGATACAATGCACATGGGTTTGCATCCTAAATTTCTTATTAGTGGTGCATCGGTTTCTATAATTTTTAATGGTATTAAAGTAGCTATAATTGTCTTTTTAATATGGTTAATAGTGAACCGTTTATTTACGATGCCCTGTCAGAAAAAAATTGGAAAAATTTGAACGTTCTCAGCTATATATCAGTCAGAACATCTTTAGATGTTTGCTACTCTGCATGCCACCGGATTATAACCGTGTAAAAGAAAAATAAACCGTATCAGAGATCTTTCTATGATAAAGAAAGAACTGCATTTTTTTTTTTTTTTTTTTTTTTTTTGAAATAATTAAGCTTCCACCTTTGCGACAACAGCACCAGGAAGCCAAGGGCCAAAATTTTCACGGTTATTAGAGAAATAAAAACAACATTTACATTAGAAACGTTTTATTTAAAATTGCACTAAAATACAAATAAAATATTTTATTATTTTAATCTTAATAACAAATCACACACACACACACACACACACACACACATACACACACACACACAAACACACACACACACACACACATAAAAATACTTCGACGAACTTTGTTTTCGAAAATGATAAGTTGTATGTCGGAAAATCCTGATAAGAAACAATAGATGTGTCGGTTCAGTTAAGTCGTATAAATATCGACGAGATGTCTATCGTTTTAACCTTATAAAAACATATGCAAAGTAGAAGGTTTTCAAACGATTCAATTTATATCATTAATATACGATAGAAAACGAACCGATTTGCTGCCGTACAGAAAATGATAAGTTGTATGTCAGAAAATGCTGATAAGAAACGATAGATGTATCGGTTCGGTTAAATCGTATAAATATCGACGAAATGTCTATCATTTTATTCTTATATATCCGTATTAATGCATACGGTAAAATTATTACCATAAATAACGATACATATTATATCGTGTATATACGATTGATTCAGATGGGCAATAATTGTACATATAGAAAACGATTCATAACTATAAAATTTGTATAGTTATTTTCTTATTCGGACCTAAAACGATAGAAACCGATTCGATTCGATTAATGTTTTATCTGTCTTCTAAATATGCAACGATAGAACCGATAAGATACGATTAAAAACGATACAGATATAGCCGTTTTTAATCGTTTTCTATCGGATATGGTTACCAGAGTCTGTTTCTTCGTCTGCCCTTTCATTGTCAAGAACTTCTGAAGCCCTAATAAAAAAAAACAAGACAAGGCTCAATCCGGCTATTTTCTTTTGCATTTTTTTTATTTAAAAATTTGTGCGATAAAAATAACATGTGTACACAAAAAAACGTATTTTCATGTATGATAATAGTTTGGTATACTTTATATACTTTGTACATGTTACACTTACTCAACGTTTAAATCGTGGACAAATATTTGCTCATGAGAGCAAATGGATGATGGACTGGCTGCATTCTTTATGTTTGTCGAAGAACACGCTTCTATCTCAACCGATTTTGGTGCTGTTGCCGCATTATTCTCAGCATCTCCTTCAACAGTCTCAGAAAGCTTGTGCCTCTGCATGTTCATGTTCGATACGCTCAGAAGCTTGCAATTCTTCAAAACGTTCTTTGTGTTTCTTTCCAATGGCGTTAAAAGAACAATAACACGTCACGTGATAGCCAACGCGATCGTCAATTTCATCTGGCAGATTTTTATCTTTGTCTTTCAAATTGCACTTTTTACGTATCATCAAAGACAGTTTGCATTTTTTAAATATTTCTTGCTTAAACGAAGTAATGTTGCCATTGCTAGATTTACAAATAAAACACACTTTTTCTTCGTCTGTACCACTGTTTTCGTCCATGATTAACGTCTATGAGTAACTTTGAAGCCGGAAGAACAACTGCTAGATTCGTAAGCCGACCGGTGCCGGATGACAGTTTTCTGTTTTTACTCCCACCCTCTCAGTCCGTAACAAATAACAAGCAGCCGAAATTATACGTTAATCATGGACGAAAACAATGGTACAGACAAAGAAAAAGTGTGTTTTATTTGTAAATCTAGCAATGGCAGCATTATTTCGTTTAACCTTTAAACCGCCGAAAAGCCTAAATATAGGCTCTACGTGTGATCGGAATTTTGTATATGTTATATATAAGATATAAGCACAACAATTTGAGGACTTTCTAAGAGGATTAAAGCTCATCAAATGCCGGCGGTCTAAAGGTTAAGCAAGAAATGTTTCCAAAATGCAAACTGTCTTTGATGATACGTAAAAAGTGTAATTTAAAAGACAAAGATAAAAATTATATCACGTAAATTGTGTTATAAACGGACATTGCAACAACGTTTCGATTTAAAACTCTGCAGTCACATTTTTTACATATACACATTTACAAAAAAGTCGGTATGGCATTGGTGCTTATTATACAGCCCACTTGTAAAAATTTTACTACTTTGCACTTTAATTTTACGCGTGAGAGACATCCAACCGGTATGGCACACATATATTTGTACTGTACACATTATAAACAATTTAAAAATAAATTTTGCGGTTGGTGCCTAAGATACATGCACTAGTGAAAAAAATGACGTCTTTGCGTCAGTATATGGCGAGTACTCAGAGACGCCGAAACGGTATGGCATGTTCATATTCGTTGATAAACAATTAAAATTTAGTTCTCCACAAAAAATTAGCTTGGTATACAAAATTCAACATCGCTTTAAAAAAACGACATGTTCTTATCAGTATGGCGGACTGTTTGCGACGCGGCATCGGTATGGCGCATACTGCCCGCGTACTTTTGCTCACAAATAAATAATATAAAACAAGAATTAAATTGGTACTTATTCCCCCAAAACACAGTTTTTTTTAACACATTCAAAAAATTACGCTGCGCAAAGGCAACACCTCTAGGCCGCCATACTTGCACTTTCGTGTTTCACATGACACCGGCTATTGTCCCAAAAAGTTTCGTCGTGGTGCCGATCATACACGTTTTTTGTCGCTGGCTCCCGGTCTATAATTGGAATCGATTGGTGGTCGTTTGATGGTCTTTGGTAGTCTAGTCTGATGGTTTGGTGGTTAGCCGTTTTCCTGTAAAATAAAAATAAAATTTTCGGTGTGTGAAGTAAGCTAGACAATTTTTTTTAAACTAATTTAACTTTTTTATAGCTCCTTCGACGCGGAATCGTTTGGTGGTCACGAATATCACCAGTAAAACGTTTGGTGGTCAACCGTTTTCCCAGAAAATAGAAAAAACCGTATGCGCATAATGCCGGACATATCACCTCTGTGCTACTAGTCGGAAAAATTGTATTTATCACCCAAATTGACTTTGATAGGGCTCAATCGATGCGGAATCGTTTGGTGGTCACGAATATCGTCATTAAAACGTTTGGTGGTCAATCGTTTTCTTAAGAAATAGAAAAAACCGTACTCTCACGCCATTATGGTCGTATGACTCCGTGACGCGTTAGCTCGGTAATTTAATGGATAAACATTATTTATCGATCAAATTGACTTTTATACGGCTCAATCGACGCGGAATCGTTTGGTGGTCACAAATATCATTCAGTAAAACGTTTGGTGGTCAACCGTTTTTTGACCATTACTTGTTGTACAAGATCGTATATTCTTATTTCATCCATTATTGTCATACTGGCATGCAATCCCATTTTAACGATCAGCAGATTTTAGCATATCCAATGTACTCCTAAAAAAAAATTGTCATGTCTGTATCGGTGCATTGTTAATTATCATTATTATCAATAAATTTTTACATTCTTGAGTCAACGCTATCAAAATCGCGATTACGACACGAAGTCATTCGACCAATGGCGTGAGCGTACGCTTTTTTCTATTTCTCAGAAAAACGATTGATCACCAAACGTTTTAATGACGATATTCTTGACCACCAAACGATTCCGCGTCGAAACGAGCCGTATGAAAGTCAATTTGATTAATAAATAATGTTTATCCATCAAATTACCGAGCTAACGTCACGAAGTCATACGACCAATCGCGTAAGAGTACGGTTTTTTCCATTTCTTAAGAAAACGATTGACCACCAAACGTTTTAATAACGATATTCGTGACCACCAAACGATTCCGCGTCAAACGAGTTATATCAAAGTCAATTTGGGTGACAAATACAATTTCTCTGATTAATGGCACAGAGTCATATACGACCAATGGCGCGAGCATACGGTTTTTTCTATTTTCTGGGAAAACGGTTGACCACCAAACGTTTTAATGACGATATTCGTGACCACCAAACGATTCCGCGTCGAACGAACCGTATAAAAGTCAATTTGAGTGATAAATAGTTCCATCAAATTACCGACCTATCAGAGAGTCATACGACCAATGGCGTGAGAGGACGGTTTTTTCTATTTCTTAGGAAAAAGATTGACCACCAAACGTTTTAATAACGGTATTCGTGACTACCAAACGATTCCGCGTCGAATGAGCCCTATCAAAGTCAATTTGATTGACAAATACAATTTTTCTGATTAATGGCACAGAGTCATACGACCAATGGCGCGAGCATACGATTTTTTCTATTTTCTGGAAAAACGGTTGACCACCAAACGTTTTAATGACGATATTCGTGACCACCAAACGATTCCGCGTCGAACGAGCCGTATAAAAGTCAATTTGATTAATAAATAATGTTTATCCATCAAATTACCGAGCTAACGTCAGGAAATCATACGACCAATGGCGTAAGAGTACGGTTGTTTCTATTTCTTAGGAAAACGATTGACCACCAAACGTTTTAATAACGATATTCGTGACCACCAAACAATTCCGCGTCGAATGAGCCATATCAAAATCAATTTGGGTGATAAATACAATTTTTCCGACTAATATGGCACAGAGGTGATATGTCCGGCATTATGCGCATACGGTTTTTTCTATTTTCTGGGGAAACGGTTGACCACCTAACGTTTTACTGGTGATATTTGTGACCACCAAACGATTCCGCGTCGAATGAGCTATAAAAAAGTTAAATTAGTTGAAAAAAAAATTGTCCGGCTAACTTATTCACACTGGATATTTTATTTTTATTTCACAGGAAAACGGCTAACCACTAAACGATCGGACTAGACTACCAAAGATCACCAAACGACCACCAATCGATACCAATTAATGAAAGTTCGATACGTTGAAGTTGTCCGGCCAACTTCATAGAGGTTTTTCTCGTATGCAAACTTTCACTTATGATTTTTAGAAAAACTATACCTGACTTGCAACTGACACAAACGACAATCTAAAATTGTGAAAACCTTTAAAAAGTAACAAAACATAGTAATTACTGTTTATAAAAATACTAATGAAATTATGGTATTTATATTCAGTTTACACCCCTCACCACCAATTTTGATAAACTTAGGCTTAATCGACGCATTTTTGCTCAAAACGACCGAATCTGGCAGAAAAAAGTGTCGCTCTGCCCCGCGAAGCGAGATATTAAACGTTAAAGTTGACAGAAATCAGATTATGATTCCTGTCATACCGACGAGCTGTAGCGACTACGAACATGCCCTATGGCCATATGCGCATGCTCAGTGGCCGCACGCGTATGCAAAAGTGCGCAAATTTGAAACGTATGTATACTTACATAATGCATATCACTTATTGTTAGCTATTATTGTTACCTTGACGCACTTTAAAAATATTTAAGTGTTTAAAGCGCGTCAACTATAATCTATGTGGGTTATAATGACGTGCTTTAAATAGTTAAATACAAACTATCTGCTTTAATGAAAATCACATGTTTAAAATAATACATTCAATTTTAATTATTTATTGGATTTATATTGATCTAACATGTCTCTATGGAAAACGCTGTAACTGTACACACTGTAGCTTTCAATGATGAATATATCTTACATAATATATCAAAGCACATGCATGGAGAGGTGCAGGAGGTTTACATATGCGTGAGCGCACGTGAGTGGGAGGGCTTTGCTCCTCTGCACCCCCCCCCCCATGCATGTACTTTATAATTTCACTTTACAACTTAGCATGTACGATAAGTTATAAAGCGAGGTCCACGCTGCCTACCGGCGGAGGTGAGTGCGGGAGGGGGGCCAAAAACCCCCCTTGCACCCCCCCCCGCGCGCGCGTGTGTGTGTGTGTGTGTGTGTGTGTGTGTGTGTGTGTGTGTGTGTGTGTGTGTGTGTGTGTGTGTGTGTGTGTGTGTGTGTGTGTGTGCGCGCGTGTGTGTGTGATGCATAACATCTACAATTTAACATAGTCAGTATAGTCAGGATAAATTAATAGATTTTATTAGTTTATCCTAATTATATTAAATTGTAGATGTATGTGTTGTGTGTGGCGTTTCATATAAACGCGCCACTGCGCTGCATGCCAGCCTCGGACATGCATCTGCGAGGAGCTTCGGATTGGCTCATGCGAATAGGTCTTACGAAAGGAGACCACGTGACTGCGCGGGCGCTTGCGTGCGCCCACCTTCACGCCGGGAAACCATTCCTAGTTCAGCCTTTGTACTAGTTAGCACGCGGTCATACTTGAGAGAATAATGTTTCATTATATTGTACCCAGTGTATTTTACTACTACGCTCACGCGGCACAGTGTTCTACCCCAAGGACACAACAAATTGGCGACAAGGATCAAGATTTCCGCGCCGAGGAGGGCGGTTAAGTGTCGTGCAAGTAAATAGCACGTTGCGCGTTCGTGGCCGCAATTATGCTAAAACGCAACAAGAAGTGACCGTGTTTCAACTGCAAGTAAGCAGATCTTTTGCATAATTTTCGGGTTCTTGCCACACAGTCAGTGGCGAGATTACTCAATTCCGAATGGCCAATACCGCCTGCAATACTTCGAATATCGAGGCCTTCAATCCTCAAAACGGTCCATGGATCAAATGGCGGGAAAAACTGGAAGCGGCGATACAGATATACAACGTATCGGCTGAAAACCAAACGGCATATCTATTGCATCATTTGGGCGCCAGTGCTTACAGCGTCCTTAAAAATAAAGTCATGCCTCAGAAACCAAGCGAGATGATTTACAAAGACCTAACGGAAACGTTAGAAAAATTCTACGAGCCGAAACCTCTCGAAATCGCTGAGAATTTCAAACTTGCAAGCCGGAAACAGCAAGAGGGCGAGTCCATTTTGAAATACGTTACAGCATTGAAGAAACTATATCGACGAACTGCAAACTGGGTGAGCATACAGAAAAGACGCTCAGGAACTACTTCGTATTCGGGCTTAGAAATAAGCGAACACTCAATCGTCTACTGGAGACAACGGACCTCGCGCTGGAGAAGGCGACACAAGTTGCCACGACAATGGAATTGTCGGAGAAGGGGACAAAACAATTACAAGGCGAGGAGGAAACTACCTTGGCCATCAGCACGAGAAAGACATCGGTATCTACAGATAAGTTTAAAAAGCGCGGGAACGCGAATGCAAAAAATAGTGTTACAAAAAATAGCGCGCGCGGGAAATCGGTCACGTGTTATCGTTGCGGCGGCAGCCATTATGCGTCAGCATGCACGCTCAATAGAAGTATGAAATGTCTTTCGTGCGGAAAGGCGAGACATTTAAAAAAAGTGTGCAAATCGTCTCGTGAAAACAATACTAAGAATATTGAGGTGCTCGCGATCGGACAATCGCGTTTCAGAAAAAAATTCTTTGCCACGTTGAACGTTAATAATAAAGACGTGCGCTTCAAGGTCGATAATGGATCGGCCGTCACTTTAATGTCGTTAACCGACGCAAAAAGGTTATTCAAAGGCAAACGCGTATTTACAACCAATTTGAATCTCATGTCTTATACACACGCACGCCTATTTCATTATGCGGTTACATAGAAGTTCGAGTCAAGAACGGTAATCGTATTCGAAAATTACATTTATATATTGTAGAAATAGAAAAAGAATTACTATTAGGTCGCGAGTGGATATCACAACTTAATCAGATCGAGGAGTTGAAAAATATTACGGACCAACTTCAGTCGATTAAACAAATTACCGTAAATGATAATACGCAACTACAAACGCTGTTAAACAAATTTAATAGTATTATAAGTCCGTCCATTGCAAAAATTACAGATATACAAGCGAGATTAAATGTTAAGCAAAATACTAATCCGGTATTCCATAAGCCACGGCCCGTGCCTTTTCGTTTACGCAACCAGATTGAAGAAGAGCTAGAGACACTTACACAAAACGGGATTCTCGAAAAGGTGGACTTCTCCGAATGGGCCACGCCCATCGTTCCCGTTATTAAAAAGAATGGAGCGATTCGCGTTTGCGGGGACTACAGTGTCACGCTTAACCCCAATTTAAATATAGATTCGCACCCTTTACCAACACCAGACAAGCTTCTCATGCAGATGGCGGAGGGAAAAGTTTTTTCTAAAATCGACCTTTTACATGCCTACTTGCAACTCGAGGTTAGACAGCAGGATCGCGAACTGCTTACTTTGAATACACATAAAGGGTCTTTATAGACCAACGCGTTTGATGTACGGAGTCGCGTCCGCTCCAGCCATACGACAACGCATCATTGAAAATATCCTTAAAGATATCCCGGGAGTCGTCGTATTTTTAGACGATATTAGAGTCTCAGGCAAAGACGTACAAGACCATTTAAGTAAATTGCGCCAGGTTTTTACGCGATTACAGAAATACAACATACGAATTAATGTAAAAAAGAGCGAATTTTTTACGGATCAAATCCAGTATTACGGCTACGTAATAGACAAAAACGGTATCAATAAAACTCCAGATAAAATAGATGCAATTTACAACATGCCCCAACCTACAAATCTAAGCGAACTTAGAAGCTTCTTGGGCATAATACGTTACTACGATAGGTTCGTTTCAAATCTAAGTGCCATTTTGCAACCGCTGAACAATCTTTTACAAAAGAACGTTAAATTCTATTAGTCGGAAGACTGTGAGAAAAGTTTCCAGGCAGCAAAACGAGCATTTACAAGTCCGAAATGCTTAGCTCATTTTGATCCCAGACTGCCTATAATCTTAGCCACTGACGCGAGTCCTTACGGAATAGGAGCGCAGTGCTCTCTCATATTTATCCAGACGGTTTGGAAAGAGCCATTCAATACGCGTCTCAAACGCTTTCGAAAACACAACGTTCATATTCTCAAATTGATAAAAAAGCGTTGGCAATAATCTTCGGTGTTAGGAAGTTCCATCAGTACCTACAGGGTACAGAATTTACTCTTATTACGAACCATCGTCCGCTCACGCAAATCTTTTCGCCGACAAAGGGTTTGCCAATTTACACTGCTATGCGTATGCAGCACTACGCGTTAATATTACAAGGGGATTTCATTAAAGATTAAATATAGGAAATCGGAATTACACTCAAATGCGGACTGCTTATTGAGACTTTCGATACCGCGAAATTCAGACGAAATAGAGTGTGAAGGCTGTGGACGAGTTCCAAGAAGCTATACTTTCGATACGCTGCTTATTACAGCGGCACAAGTTGCTGCAGCTACAAGAGAGGATAAAGAATTATCCAACTTGCTAAAATTCTTAATAACAGGCTCTAATTCTAACGCGAATTCTAAAAGCAATAAATATTACACGGTTTCTTACGAAAAATTTTCCTTATTACACGGTGTTATTTTTTGAGGGCACAGAGTTGTCATTTCGGTCGGGTTACAGAAAAAAATACTTTACGAGTTGCATCTAGGTCATTTTGGCACAGTCAAAATGAAGCATCTCGCGAGAGGGTACGTCTGGTGGAACAAGATTGACAATGACATAGAGAAATTAACGCAGAATTGTCATGAATGTAATTTGGACAGGAACAATCCACCTAAAGTTTCAAATCACGTGTGGGAACCAGCCCAATTACCCTTCGAAAGGGTACACGTCGATTTTGCAGGTCCATTTTTAGGACACAATTTTTTCATTCTGGTTAATTCGTATACAAAATGGCCGGAAATTCATATTGTCAAGGACATTACAGCGAAAACTACCATTAATGTATGCAGACAAATATTTTACACGTACGGGTTACCGAAATACATTGTATCCGATAACGGCACTGCGTTTACGTCGAAATAATTTAGAAACTTTTTAGATTCACACGGTATCATTTCAAAATACACCGCACCGCATCATCCTGCGACAAATGATCAAGCCGAGCGCTATGTTCAGATTCTTAAAAATTCTTTGAAAAAGATGCAATCTACACATGCGAATGCGTATATCAATTTACAAAAATTACTTTTTCAGTACCGGAATACTCCTCACACTGCAGTGGGAATAGCCCCAGCAGAGTTATTATTTTCAAGAAAAATACGTACTAAATTTGATTAGCTACGTCTGTCAAGTACAAAACGCACGATTCAGTATGAACGTCTTTTTAAATTCACAGTGGGAAAGAGAGTCAGTTGTTGCAATTACATTGATAAAATTAAATGGCTGTTCGGTACAATAATTGAACAGTTAGGCGACTTACATTTTAAAATACGTTTAGGCGACGGTCGTGTCTGGAAAAAGCACATCAACCAAATGCGTCCGATAGGCGACGACACGCCAAAGAGTAGTGATGAAGATTTCTATGATTCTTACGATACTAATCTGCCGAATAATTGTGATAACGCGAACAATAATACTAGTAGTACAAATAATAATATAAGCAGAAATGCGAGCGAAGAGACAATTGTAAATGCGAGTCCGTCCCAAGCGTTTACTTCTACTAATAGTTCTAGTCAAACGTTAGTCAATGCAAGGCGGCAACACTACTCCTACATTGCCAGGTCCTTCCTACTCTACTTTCACAGCTCCTGAAAACGATTCCTCAATTTTCTCTACGCCTCAAGGATTCTGGTGTGCTTCTACTCCTAAACTGTCTTCACCCACCAGCCTTTCTGGAACCCCAGAAGCGAAAGAGACAACACCCTCGAAAAAGGGAGCGTCACGTCCGCAACGACAAATTCGCGCTCTAAAATACTTACAAAATTATGAGACTAGTAAGCCTCGAATTTCTAAGTGAGGGGAGTGTTGTGTTGCGTTTTATATAAACGCGCTACTGCGCTGCATGCCAGCCTCGGACATGCATCTGCGAGAAGCTTCGGATTGGCTCATGCGAATAGGTCTTACAAAAGGAGACCACGTGACTGCGCGGGCGCTTGCTTGCGCTCACCTTCATGCCAGGAAGCCATTCCTGGTTCAGCCTTTGTACTAGTTAGCACGCGATCATACTTGAGAGAATAAACACTTTTTATTATATTGTACCCAGTGTATTTTACTACTACGCTCACGCGGCACAGTGTTCTACCCCAAGGACAACAGTATGCATACCCTCATGCATGAGGGGGGGGTCTTCTTCATCTTAGTCGTACACTCTTGACAGAGTGGTCGTGGTTATAAATTTTTATATTGATTCCGCCAAAGTTCTTGCAATTTGCCTCCATTTGTTTCTATTTGTGGCACTGCGGGAACATTCTGTAATGGAGCATTTTGTTGCCGATTTTATGAGATCAGTCCATCTAGTCGGGGATCGGCCGCGTGGGCGTTTGCCTTCCACTTGGCCCTGTACTACCAGGCGCTGCATGGAATCCTCATTACGTGTGATGTGTCCGAAGTATTTCAAGACCCGTAGCCGAACTGTTGACGAGAGCTTATGCTGTATGTTAAGCTCCTTTAATATTGAGGCGTTGGTTCGTTGTTCGGTCCATCTTATCCTCAGGAGGCGTCGCCAGCACCACATTTCTAAAGCGTCTATTTTACTGCGGTCTTGTCGTCGAATCGTCCATGTTTCAGCTCCGTAAAGGAAGATAGGGAAGACAAGACACTTCATTAGGCGGACCTTTGTGTTTTTGGTTATTTTTTGGTCTTTCCAGATTTTTGTAAGTTTGTCAACTGCCGACCTAGTCATGGCACAACGCCTTTTAATCTCTTCCTCGCATCTTCCTTTGTTAGTGATCGTGGAGCCAAGGTAGGTATAGCTGTGTACAACTTCATAATTGGCTATACTTCTAACATCAGGTCTGTTATTAGTCATCTGATCTACGATCATCATCTTGGTTTTATCTCTGTTGATCGCGAGACCAAAGCTGAGGCTTATTTTTTCTAGGAGTTGAAGGAGGTTTAGTAAATCTTCCTCAGTTGATGCCAGAAGAGTGGTATCATCAGCATATCGCAAGTTAGATATCAGCCGTCCACCCACGGGTACACCTTTATTCCATTCATCTAGGGCAATTCGCATGATATATTCCGTATAAATATTGAACAGTAAAGGTGAGAGGATACATCCCTGCCGAACCCCAGCATGAACTCCGAAGTCTCTGGAATCGGTTCCATCTATCCGGACTGCCGCTGTACTCCCTACGTACAGTTTCTTTATGAGGTATACCAGGTGGTATGGCACGCCCATTTCTGTGAGAACTTCCCACAATTTGTTCCATTTTACAGTGTCGAAAGCTTTCCGAAAGTCAACGAAGCATATGTATAGTTGATTGTTGAATTCTCTGGCCTTCTCTATAATTTGTCTCAGTATATGCATTTGCTCTCGTGTTCCTCTTCCCTTTACAAAGCCAGCTTGTTCGGATGCGATTTCTTTATTCAGGTACGCTTGCAGCCTAGTATTCAGAATGTGCAGTAATACTTTGCTAGCACGGGATATGAGGGCAATCGTTCTGTAATTGCTACACTTCGTGGTTGAGCCTTTTTTATGTAGTGGGATGAACAAGGAGTGAGACCAATTTTTAGGCCATTCACCGGTATCCCATATCCGGGAACAGATGATGTGCAGAATATCCACTCCAAATTCTCCCATATCCCTGATTACCTCGATGGGTATTTCATCCGTTCCTACTGCTTTGTCTTGCTTTAGGTGTTTAATTGCAGCTCGTATTTTGTCTCTCAAAATACCATACCGTTCTCGGTAGCAAACTGTAGAAGACAGTCACCTCTATCGTTCCTAGTGCCCAAACCGTAATTTCCAATTATGTTGCGCAAACTCGTATCTATGCTGGTATCCCCTATTTTTGCATTAAAGTCACCGAGTATGATTAGAAGTTCTTTCTTAGGGATCTTGTTTATGGACGTTTCTAGTTGATTGTAAAAACGTTCCACAATTTCATCTTCTGCGGTGCTTGTAGGAGCGTAGACTTGTATGATGTTGAGCGGAGTCGGAGATGCATTGAGTTTGATGGATATTAATCTTTCGTTAATAGGATTGTAGCCTAAGACAGATTTGTTCCATTGTTTTGGTATAGCTATAGCTACTTCAGCAAATCTGTTGGTTTCATTTTCCGAGAAGTAGAAGGTGTGTTTCTCCGTGTCAAAATGGCCGTTCCCCTTCCAGTGGGTCTCGCTTATACCCGTAATTGTAGTGTTACATCGTTCAAGCTCTCGTTCCAGTATGTAAAGTTTACCATCCTGGTGTAGTCCCCGCACGTTCCACGGTGTAGTCCACGGCACCCGATGGAGGACTAGCAACCCCACACGGTATCGTCGATACCCCCTCTTCCTCCACACATCCACCTGGAAAAGCGGTGATTGTGGAGGGTGAGTTCCCCATTGGGAGGGAGGTTCGACTTGGTGAGGTGTCCCGAAAAATTTCGGGGACACGTGCACCCGGTAGTCACTGCCGCCTTCCACCAGATCCCCGCCCCAGATCCCCGAGAAAAACCCCCGCAGGATTTGTGATACCTGCCTGGGATTGAACTCGGATCTCCAGAGCGCGAATCTACTGTCTAGCATTAGTGACTACAACTCACCCAGGGGGGGGTACAGAGGAGCAAAGCCCTCCCGTCCACGCATGTACTTTGATATATTATATAAGATATATTCATCATTGAAAGCTAATAATAAGTGATATGCATTATATAAGTATACATACGTACGTTTCAAATTCGCGCACTTTTGCATGCGCGTACGGCCACTGAGCATGCGCATATGGCCACAGGGCATATTCGTAGTCGCTAAAGCTCGTTGGTATGACAGGAATCATAACCTGATTTCTGTCAACTTAAACGTTTTAGGGCCTTGGCACATAGAAAAACTTAAGCAGTTAAACTTAAGCAGTAAGAAATCAACGGTATGGATTCGCTACCGCTTAGGGCCGTGCCTTAAGTTCTTGACTGTAATTGGCTGATTTGCTTACTGCTTAAGTTTAACTGCTTAAGTTTTTCTATGTGCCAAGGCCCTAAAGGTCGACAGGAGTAACACTACCGACCTCTGTCGGATTGCTTAGCTGCAAGTTCGTATTTTATTTATTATAAATTTTTTAAGAGCCACAAAATGGAAAATCCGGCTCTGTACCGCCTTGCGGCTGATTTTACTGATTTAAACGAGCATAAGTTTAATGAGATTCGTTAAATAATTTGGCTAAAATTTGGGAAAAACCGTTCCTAAGCAGCTTTGCAGCTCTAAGCAAGCCTGAACTTGTTGGGGGAGATGGCGCGTCACGCGGACGCGCGGCAACGGCCAATCGGAAGCGGCCCCGCGATCGCTCGGCGGCGATGTCACTAGCGGCCGCCAATCGGAAGTCGTCTGTCTTTGCGGAAATGCCTGCGGTTACGTCCGACGAGATACCTCATTTGATACGTCATGCTTAAATGACGTCACGCAGGCCAATGGCAATGTCGGGAAGGAATGTGTGACTCACGCGGCGACCAATTAATCGCTTATTTATTCGGAATTTATGTGGTAGACGATTTTCATGCCATTTTCATTGTTCTTTGAAACGCACGCACCTGTCATACTAGTGTCTTATATTAGGCAATTTTTGGCGTGACTCGGTATAAGCAACCAAAGGATACCAAATTGCACCAAAACCAATAGCAACCACCGATAGCAACTTTGGTATATGTATCAAACCATACCAAACAATTGCCGAAAATCGCCTATTATAACAAATATGATTAATATGTTTATTTCAGGGTTTTTTGACTTGGAGTTAGTTCGAATCAATAACTTTAATATGATAAACAAAAAATATTTATTGTATTTTATATATATATATATATATATAAAATATTATATATATATATATATATATATATATACATGTAACGCTATGCTCCGCAAATGCTCACGTAAACGCCAAAGAAACGTTCACAAAACTTCTCATTTTCACCAGGGTTAAGATATTACTTAAGACGGTCTTGAAATAAGATCCGACTATGAATACCGGCTTTATTTATCAATAATTTTAATTTTTTAGAAGTGTAATTGAAGCGTAATTTTTTGTCGGTCAATTGGATAAAGTGTCGAAATATATTTTTATTATTTAGAAAACTAATCTATTTTAATAAAAATTAATTAACAAGTAAACGATACCGGAAATGAGTCGGCGCTGAAAGTTCATATATTTTAATAAACAATAGTTCAAACAATTGCTCCTTAATTGTTCCTTGCTTGCTCTATTCGTATAATTAATTTTGTATAATACTTTAGCATTTTTATTGAAAAATTAACAAATTAAAGGCTGGAGTACAAATTTTTGCGTAACGCATAATGCATCCGGCTTATAATTTGTTAATTTTTTAATAAAAATGCTAAAGTATACAAAATTAATTATACGAATGGAGCAATTGAATATCCCAACAGAGCAAGCAAAGGAACAATTAAGGAGCAATTGTTTAAACTATTGTTTATTAAAAAATATGAATTTTCAACGCCGACTTATTTCCGGTATAGTTTACTTGTTAATTAATTTTTATTAAAATAAATTAGTTTTCCAAATAATAAAATATATTTCGACACTTTAGCCAAATAATTCTGGAGCAATTAAATAAAAAAAAATATAGACAATTTGTATGCCAACTATTGGCTTAAAATTGATTTTAATTAATTTTCAATTATTGTATGGTTTTCCAAACTCTAAAAAGTTTTTGCCAAATTTCTCCAAATAATTTTCAAACGATTGAAAAAGATAATTATAAATAATTTTTAATTAGTTTGTTAACTATACGTCGGTCTCAATGGACCTGGGACCGTATTTTCGAGTCTGTCTTAATGATTTTCGTATGCGACTTTCTATTTGAAAAGCATTGAATTTCGCATGCGAGTTGAAAATAGGGCTCCTGCTGTATCTACTTATACTGTGATTAAAACCGGTGTTCATAGTCGGATCTTATTTCAAGACCGTCTTAAGTAATGTCTTAAAATGCTAATACGGCTCTGTGATTGGTTCATATAAACATCTTAAGATTGTACTTAAGACGGTCTTAAATATAAGTTCTGACTATGAATACCGGCCTAAGACATTACAGACGGTCTTGAAGAAATAAGATCTGACTATGAATATCGGCCTTAATGTTTGAAGCCATCTATAAACTTACTTCAAAAAAAGAACAGTTGTGACGCGTATTTACTCTAACCATCATATGGAAGTTCAAGGTAGTGATGACTGATGAGTATTAGAAAATATTCGATAAGTAATCATAACACGGTATTAGAAAAAATTAATTAATTAATAAAAAGTAAAAGTAGCAACTGAAGAGAGAGAGAGAGAGAGAGAGAGAGAGAGAGAGAGAGAAATAGAAAGAGAGAGAGATAAATTAACGATTAAATACATCTTAATTGAACATTAAATTTAGCCTATATTGGAGTTAATTATTGGAGAGGAACTGCGCGATAAAGAAATATCAAGTTTAACAGTACTACGTTTACGCGAACGTTACTTCTGTAGTAACTTACGATAATTTCTTCGCGTAAATGGGATTTTGTAGTAACTTACGATAATTTACTCCGCATAAACAAATGAATTGTCGTAAGTTACTACAGAAGTAACGCTCGCGTAAACGTAGTAATGCCGGGATTACGATGATTTTAACGTAACGGGACGTGACGGACGCGAAGTAACGTAACGTGAACTTAAGAAATTACGATCGCCGTAATTTAAAGATAACTTTAACCTTAACCTTCTATTCACACCAAGCTGTCAAATCATTTCTGAAATGCACGCTGCTTCACGTTACGGCGATCGTAATTTCTTAAGTTCACGTTACGTTACTTCGCGTCCGTCGCGTTCCGTTACGTTAAATTCATCGTAATTCCGGCATTATGCCTTAACGGAACGCGACGGACGCGAAGTAACGTAACGTGAACTTAAGAAATTACGATCGCCGTAACGTGAAGCAGCGTGCATTTCAAAAATGATTTGACAGCTTGGTGTGAATAGAAGGTTAGAAATTCACGCTGCTTCACGTTACGGCGATCGTAATTTCTTAAGTTCACGTTACGTTACTTCGCGTCCGTCGCGTACCGTTACGTTAAATTCATCGTAATCCCGGCATAAGAGTGACATCAAATGATGTACGTATTATTATTATTATTAATGACTCCTTTATAACGTCAATAATACATCATTAAGACGTCATTCTGCTTCTTGGAAGTTTTGAGTACATTCCTTTCATTTCTTACCCAAGGTGCGCCAATGTCACTGCAATGTGCGTATAACATGTTTTTTAATGCACGTACAATTGCATTGGCTTCAAACCCACATTAATTGTGTGTTCAAAATGCGCGCATTCAAATGCGTAATTAATGCAAATTGAGCATTCAACTTATAAATGACAGAGGTTTTATAAAATATTTAAATAAGTATAATAGCTTTTGACTCATATAATAAAACATTTTATTTAAGTTTTTAAATCTATATATATAAAACAAAATCGGGTTAGTTACACCACTTATAACTCAAGAACGGATGGACAGATTTTAATGATCTATGATTTGTTGGATTCGTCTCCGCCCCGAATAGCAGAATAACTAAAAAAAAAAAAAAAAAAAAATTAATCTAGAAAGAAATACCGGGGCTGGGGCGAAGCCCGGCGGGGCATGCTAGTTTTATATAAATTAAATCTTAAATAAATGACATTTATTATGTCAAAAATAAACATTTTCTATATATAAGAAGTTATTTTCTTCTGTGATAGCTGTACTGGAATATGCTCACAGCAATGCTTAAACGCTAAACACAAAGAAAAATTCCAATATAGTACAGCGTTTATTATAGTTGTCCGATTGGGCTCCTCGATCAATGATCATAGGTGCATTTTTTGGTATGCGCTTCCATAATATGCATTAAATGCGCATCTAATGCGGGACAACGCATTCAATGCTATGTTTAATGTACATTCAAAACGCATTATACCCGCATTGGCGCTCCTTGGGTATGTAAGTAAAGCAAAAATAATCTTACAGATATATGTTACATTTTTGACAGTTGATACATATTAACGCAAACAAAAGATATTAACGTAACAAAAGATATAATTAAATAACTCTTACTTTATTTGCAGCTGTCATTGTATATTTTGACAGTTGTGTGTATCAAGGGTTAATAGTGTAATAGTAATAGCATAATATTAAAGCTAAATAGCGCGCGCGAAGCGCGCGTCTGTAGTGTCTAGTATAATTAAATAACTCTTGTCACATATAATTTCTCTGCCAGATTACAACTTCATACGGTATTTATTTAGAATAGCTACTGCACCTCAAATATCGATGAAATTAGGCTTAATCGATTCGTTTTTGCATAAAACGAAAGAATCTGGCAGAAAAATGCGGCGGTCTGCCCAACGAAGCGAGATATTTAACGTTAAAGTTGACGACTCTCAGGTTATGAAACCTGTCATACCGACGAGATGTAGCGACTGTGGTAGCGACATGAACATGCCCCGCGGCCACATGCGCATGCTCTGTCAGCTCTGTGGCCACATGCGCATGCTCCGTGTCCGCACGCGCATGCAAAAGTGCGCGAATTTGAAACGTATGCATACTTATAATGCATAAATATAAATATGTACTTTTTATATACGAACTTTTCTCTGCTTTAACAAATTATTTGTTAAATAATTTGTTAAAGCAGAGAATAGTTGGTATATGGAAAGTACATATTTATATTTACAATGAATAGTTGGTATATAAATATGTACTTTTTATATACCAACTATTCTCTGCTTTAACAAACTATTTGTTAAATAATTTGTTAAAGCAGAGAATAGTTGGGGTATGAAAAGTACATATTTATATGTACAATGAATAGTTGGTATATAAATATGTACTTTTCGTATACCAACTATTCTCTGCTTTAACAAATTATTTCTGTTTCGTTAACTTCGACGCATAATATCTGTAGCAGAAATAATTTGTAAAGCAGAGAATAGTTGGTATACGAAAAGTACATATTTATATACCAACTATTCATTGTACATATAAATATGTACTTTTCATACCCCAACTATTCTCTGCTTTAACAAATTATTTAACAAATAGTTTGTTAAAGCAGAGAATAGTTGGTATATGAAAAGTACATATTTATATACCAACTATTCATTGTAAATATAAATATGTACTTTCCATATACCAACTATTCTCTGCTTTAACAAATTATTTAACAAATAATTTGTTAAAGCAGAGAATAGTTCGTATATAAAAAGTACATATTTATATTTATGCATTATAAGTATGCATACGTTTCAAATTCGCGCACTTTTGCATGCGCGTGCGGACACGGAGCATGCGCATGTGGCCGCGGGGCATGTTTCTGTCGCTACCACAATCGCTACATAGCGTCGGTATGACAGGTTTCGAAACCTGATAGTCGTCAACTTTAACGCTAAATATCTCGCTTCGCAGGGCAGACCGCCGCATTTTTCTGCCAGATTCTTTCGTTTTATGCAAAAACGAATCGATTAAGCCTAATTTCATCGATATTTGAGGTGCAGTAGCTATTCTAAATAAATACCCTTCATACATATATAATAATGTAAAAAAATGTTTTATATGTAAATGCTTGATTCATCTAAATACATTGGTCATCATTATAGATATACCGTGTTTTTCCTCCAAGAAAGATAAGCATCTTCGAAAGAAGGAGAAAAAAAGTCGTGCAATGAATTATCGCTTAATTCTGCGTCCTGATCTTCAGGATCTTCTGAATAAGTATAAAAAAATACGCGATGTAAGTAAAAGATTAAAAATTATTAAAATAGATAAAAAGATAAGAGCTACTATAAAGCGGCTGTGGGCGAGTATCATTTTCGCGCATAACGTACCACACTGAACACTTTATACATATTATACGCATACCCTGCAGTAAACAATTTGCTCGCAATATGATAATAGATTGGCAGCAGATTTCACTCAGATATCACAACACAGATCCGATATCATCTGTGTCTGCATTAAACTCGTGTTTTGCCGACAGGGTTTGCCGATATAATAACAGCAGATTGTCGGCAGAAATCGAGTAAAATCTGCCATTTCTATTTAAACTATGTATTAAAACATTTAAATGTGGAATACATCATTTAAATGGTAGATTTTGTTCACTTTCTGTGATCAATCTACCAATACATTCTGTTAGCAGAATCTGTTATATTTCTGCTGGCATTCTAAATTCTAACAGCAACATTTACAGCAGATTTGGTTATGTAGGTGTGTATATGTGTGTATATATATATATATATATATATATATATATATATATATATATATATTATATATATATATATATATATATATATATATATAATATGTATGTATATATATCAGATTGAAAAGGCACGGCGTCAAATTTTTAATAAAATTTCTCAATCTGATGTAAAAAAAATGCATCAATATGAAATCAAGATTGCGCGATACGCGTAATATGGCAAAAAATGGCAACATTTCTTACTAAAAAAAACCGCTATATACATGTACACACATACACATGTACACTCCATATACACATACATACATGATGTGCAAAATTTAACTGAGCAACATGCCCGTGGTGCACATCAGGTTACACAAATGCCGGCGGTATTGTGCTAAAATCATAAAAAAACAGGGGTTACTTTAAATTGCGATATCTCGCTAAATAAAATCGGCGTAGGACAAAGTTCTTTTTTTATTTAAAAGGGCAAAGTCCGTACTTTGAGATAGTATCAATGATTATGTTCGCCAATTTTTTTGTTAGGCGGTAGAAGACTGCAAATTTCAAGATTTTGGATATCTCAAATACGTTCTTATTAAAAACTGATCACGCCTTTGAGTGTGGACCTATTAAGTGAAAATTGAACAAAGCACCTTATAGTAGAGAGTTTGCCCTGTAAAACTTTTTTTCAAACTTTTTTTACGTTAATTATTTGCTGAGTAATTACAGTTTAAAAATCGGCAAAAATTTACTGACAAAAAGTGATCCTCTAATTTTTTTTAGCAGTATATATATATGTGTGTGTGTGTGTGTGTGTGTGGGGGGGGGGGTGCGCGTGCGTGCGTGCGTGTGTGTAAAATAATTCTTTTATTTAACAAAATAATAATTTTCCTGGAATAAAAACAACTTTTACTACACATATTATACAGGGTGATTCTAAAATAGGTGCGCATATTTTGAGAAACAATAGAGTGACTAAAAACAAGCATTTTTCTCTAATAAACTTGTCAGCAAACGCATCGTGACGTCAGAAAACATTGTTGTCATTCGTAGGCCGTTTACTGGAACTAAGTTTGTCTGAACCCTAGGTTTGTTGTCATGTGCAAATCAGTATTACCCTATATAAGCGAGTAATATTATTTAATATTAAATAATATTCTAGGCATATATAATCTTAGAACGAAATACAATATTCTAGTAATATTAATAGATGATTATATCTCCGCTCCTGATAATATTATATGAATATTATAGTATATGAATAGCTGATTTGCACATGACAATAAACTGAATAAACCTAGGATTCAGACAGACTAGCTGAGTTCCAGAGTTCATTACGCCTACGCGTAATGACAACAATTTTTTTGACGGAACGATACGTTTGCGGCACTAACAACTGTGTTAAAGAAAAATGCTTGTTTTTTAGTCACTCTATTGTTCCTCAAAATATGCGCACTTATTTCAGAATCACTCTGTATATAGAAAAAAATAAGAACAGTTGCAATATTGTACTTTATTTCATTCCATATTGTTTTAGTAAAACAATTATAAATAATATTTTTATACGTGCCAGAAACTTACACGAAATAATATTTTTAAAAATATATTTATATATTGTTTATAAAAAAATGTTTATAAAAAATTTCGTTTCAAACAATTTCAATGTCAAAATATTGAAATTGTTTTATTTAATTTTATAAATTGTTTTAGTAAAAGGATAAAAAAAAATAAAAAATTCTCTACGCGCAGAAATTCTCTGCGCTATGTGTTTTCAGCGAGCAACAGCAGAAGTCCTTAGAATTCGAGCGCGAACAATCAAAAAAAATAAAAAATAATTTGAAGAATATGTTTTGCTGGTTCATGAAGCGCGAGGATCGATACAAAGCAAACTTGGATAGTCTAGAGAAAAAGAATAAGGAATTGAATTATAATCTAGCAAATGTGCAACGAGAACGCGATCATGCTGTACTCTTAAACAATGCCAAAGGTAAAAAAAATGACAACTGTTATAATCTCGATTTAAATATTATTTCATGTACATACGTAAAAATCAGAATTATAAATAACGTTTTTGTAACGCTTCTTCAAAAATACTTCAAAAATTTTATAAGTTTGTATATGGGAATTGCCATATGGTGGAGGGACAGTATATATCTATAGCTTTCTACTATCGGAATTACATTTAAAAAATTAGTCACATAATGCGAATTAAGAAAATCTTAATATAAAAATTCACAAATAAAAATAATTAAAGATAGACAAATAGAAAAAAAATTAAGATCAAAACAGTTTCTGAATTACAGGTTGAAATCGATCTTTTACGCGTGCAAATAGAACAGCTCAGAAATAATCACAAACAGCAATTAATGTTGCAAGATAAATCTCACGAGGATGAAATTTCTAAATACAAACGTCTCTTGGACAATACGAACGCAAAGTCGCTTTCGGTATTAATTATTTATTTTTTGTTATGCTTATTTATTTATTAAGCTCATTGTAGTGTTCTATATAACGTAAAACTTTACTACAAGTTCATAGTTATTTATTTAATTGTATCCAATTAATTTTTATCCTTGATAAACAGATTAAGAGACATATATGTATTTGTTTGTTAAAAGGAACGAAGTGTAATGAAAAAAGACAAATGTAAGAACGTAAAGAAGAATATTGTGATAAATGAAGAAAATAGAAAACGGAAAGAAAAACTATATGACGAGTAAGAAAAATTATTTTACTTTTAATGTATTTTTTTATTCAAATATTTAATAAAGTTTTATTGGAAATGACATTATTATTTTGAAGATTTCACGTAAAAGTTTAACATATACAGCTAAATGTAAATTAATTTATTAATATTTTTTTTAATTCTTAAGAATGGAATTCTGTTAAAGGATTTGAAAAAAATATTAGGTGTACAAATAAGTCTCCGCTGTTTTACAATAGATGGCCTCACCAGAAGGTTATGGTTGAAATTGTCAGATGTAAAGTGTTATATCGTAAAGTTGGACATCTGGCAACACCATAAACTTGACATAGTATCAGACTGTATCGGCATCACATAATTCTTTTCGTGCGAAAATGTTGAATTTTGAGCCGAATAAGCGTCATTTGCGGGAACTTTTGATTTATTTCTTTAATTTGAAGAAATCTGCAGCTGAGGCGCATCGATTGCTTGTAGAAACATAGAATTTGTCGTGAGTGGTTTCAAAAGTTTAAGAACGGTGATTTTGACGTCGAGGACAAAGAACGTAGCGGAAGGCCGAAAGTGTACAAAGACACGGAATTGGAAGCATTATTGGAGGAAGATTCGTGCCAAACGCAAAAAGAACTTGCACTTACATTAGGAGTAACTCAACAAGCAATTTCACATCGTTTAAAATCGTTGAAAATGATTTTTTGATAAAAAACGGCGGAAACTTATTTGTACTCCCTTTAGAAAATTTTAAAATTCGGAAAGTTGAATATACAGTGATTTATATAATTATTAATAACATAATAATTATTAATAAAATTACAATTGTTTAAGATTACCTGGTTTAGAAGTTGATAAAGTTGTCCGTAAAAGAAGAAAACTATTTCAAGATGACAAGGAAGTGAGTGACATTGTTTAAGGATGGCATTATTTATAAATTGTTATACGTATATGTATAACATTTTAAGTTTTAATTAATATTAAAAAAATATATATTTTTATGATTGTTGCACACCTATGCACACACTTACACGTATAAGTACGTACATATTTCAAATAAATAATTTATTATTATTTTATTTTGTACGTAAAAATTTATATATTTTGTGAAAGACATAAATAAGTTACAATTATTAATATAATTGTTAATAGAAGGAGCTGTGACATCATATATTTATTTAAAAAATATCCAATATACATAAAACAACAAAAACAAATAAAACATGTTAATAACTAATAAATAACAATAGTAAAGTTAACTGAGATGCAAGTTTTTTTTTCAATTTTAAAGCCTTAATTAAGAATATAATTGTATTAATTATATAAATATATGTAAATACGTTTCTCGTTATTAAATAACTTCTCGGAAATATTGATGGTTAAGGAGGTTCTACAAATAATAGATGTATCTAAAAATTGGAGAAAAACTTCATGGACGCATATAAAGTGAGATGCGAGAAAAGTGCTCAAAAAATTTTAGCATCGGTTATCGTGTAAAAATTTGCAAAAATGAATTTTGAAATCACAGTTTTAACATGAGCTTTTATGGCAAAAGGGTTATTCCCGGAGACAGGAAACGAGATATTAATTATATGAAGGCGGCCTACCAAAGATTCAAAAAACGGAGCTCTTATAGATCTTATTAATATTATAATATTAATCTAAGCTTTTCAGAAATATCGAGAAAAACAAGGGTTATCGTGTAAAATTTTGTGATATTGGCTATTGAAACAGGCCATATCACAGTTCACGTAGCGTGCTTCGAATAACAGAGAAGATTTAACAACGTCGCAGCGACTGCACCTCACATAACCTTTTATCTGTCAATGATTTTTGGGCATTTTCCATTCGAAGAACAACTTTCTTTTTAGCGGATTTTCCTCTTTTGACACCACGCAAGACTCTATCCTTATTTCTCCATGAATTGGTCGGGCTTGGAGGAGTCATTGTAAATTTATAAAAGTAAACGCAGTCACTGACTAGAAAGGACCACGCTCATATGAGCAGAACAGCGAAACTCAAGTTCGTGACGTTACCACATTTTCTCGCATGTATAAGAAGCCGGAGTCAAAGGAGCACTTACACGATAATTTTAATTATTCCTCGTTTCGACTAAAATGGGTATGATATAAGCTCTAACATCATCAAAATTCATAAACAAGTAGAAACTTGCACATTGTTTCCTCGTACTTTTTACTTTGAGAAAAATATAACCCACGGATCCACGATTTTAGATAATCAAATTATTTAGATATCGTAACCCTAATTAACATTTTGGTTAGAGCCCCTATAAGTGAAGATTATTTTTGCGCAACTGAATATTGACAGAACCAATTGAGAGAATTGACCAATATAACTTAAAAATCTTTGAAATAGATAAAATAGCTAATTACGATTTTTAATTATGCGTAATTGTGGACCCCAAAATGGGTTATTTCCGTCTTTATTTTTTCCAGAGTAATTGTGCAAGTAGAAACTTGCACATTGCTTCCTCATAGTTCCTAAGTGTGCAAGTTTTTATTTTATTCGAGGTATAATTATCGGTATTTATTTGTTTTGGCTTCCTCATAGAGGAAGCTGTGTTAGCAAAGGTTCTGATTTCACACTTAACTCTTTTGGGGACTGCGTAAATAATTATGTACATTCACTAAAAAATACTAAAAATACTTGTCCACTTAAAAACTAAAACAATATGCAGATTTCGCCAAATTCAATACCAACCTTCCATAAATGACACTTTATCGATAAAAAAAATCAGCCCGATATTATAAATATTTGAGATAGCGATTTATTTTTAATTCTATTATATTTTCCAGTCTTTTCTACCCCTATTTCATATATAATTGGTTAAAATTTGGTTGATCAGATCAAGTTTTATAAAGCTTCTATGTATGTACGAATTCTTCGAAATTTCAAATGTGTGTAATACGAGATCTGATCAATCAAATTTTAATGAATTATATATGAAATAGGGGTAGAAAAAAAACTGGAAAATATAATAAAATTAAAAATAAATCGCTATCTCAATTATTGAGAAAGCGGCAGCGTAAAACACATTTTAAAAAAAAGGAAAATCTGCATAAAATCTATACCGGTAGACCGATTTCAATAAAATTTGAGGAGGACATACTTTCTATGATACTCTATTTGTGTGCAAAAATTCAAACTGGTATCTAAAAAATTGTAGAAGTAGATGCGTGTACAAAAATCCGTACACACACACACACACACACGCACGCACGCACGCACGCACGCACGCACGCACGCACGCACGCACGCACGCACGCACGCACGCACGCACGCACGCACGCACGCACGCACGCACGCACGCACGCACGCACGCACGCACGCACGCACGCACGCACGCACGCACGCACGCACGCACGCACGCACGCACGCACGCACGCACGCACGCACGCACGCACGCACGCACGCACGCACGCACGCACGCACGCACGCACGCACGCACGCACGCACGCACGCACGCACGCACACACACACACACACACACACACACATACATACATACTTCCGGAAATTTTTTACTAATATGATTTTTCGACATTTTAGAACATTATAAACCTATTTCCATCAAAATCTCAAAAAACAATTTTTTCACCATTACAAAGCTTCCTCTATGAGGAAGCAAAATATTTTATGAATACTTAGAATTGATGAATTTGAAGATTTTTTCTTCATCTCTCAACTGACTGGAGAGTACCTGTAGAACCTCCTTAACTTTATTGTCTTATTTCAAGAACTAAATCTTTTTATTTACTAATTCGACGATTGAGCGAATTCTAACTGTTCGTATACTCGATCTTTAAGTGCCTATATGTGTTTAAGTGTCCAACATGTGATAATTGCGATGGTATTGCCTCCACTATGTATTTGTCCTCATCTATATGTAATAAATTTCTTCCCTCTTGCGGAGGAAATCTGGAAATTTGTAAACAAAAATAAATTCTATGAATTATAATATATTATAATATTATGTGTGTGTGTGTGTGTGTGTGTGTGTGTGTGTGCATATGCGTGTGCATGCGTGCGTGCGTGCGTGCGTGCGTGCGTGCGTGCGTGCGTGCGTGCGTGCGTGCGTGCGTGCGTGCGTGCGTGCGTGCGTGCGTGCGTGCGTGCGTGCGTGCGTGCGTGCGTGCGTGCGTGCGTGCGTGCGTGCGTGCGTGCGTGCGTGCGTGCGTGCGTGCGTGCGTGCGTGCGTGCGTGCGTGCGTGCGTGCGTGCGTGCGTGCGTGCGTGCGTGCGTGCGTGCGTGCGTGCGTGCGTGCGTGCGTGCGTGCGTGCGTGCGTGCGTGCGTGCGTGCGTGCGTGCGTGCGTGCGTGCGTGCGTGCGTGCGTGCGTGCGTGCGTGCGTGCGTGCGTGCGTGCGTGCGTGCGTGCGTGCGTGCGTGCGTGCGTGCGTGCGTGCGTGCGTGCGTGCGTGCGTGCGTGCGTGCGTGCGTGCGTGCGTGCGTGCGTGCGTGCGTGCGTGCGTGCGTGCGTGCGTGCGTGCGTGCGTGCGTGCGTGCGTGCGTGCGTGCGTGCGTGCGTGCGTGCGTGCGTGCGTGCGTGCGTGCGTGCGTGCGTGCGTGCGTGCGTGCGTGCGTGCGTGCGTGCGTGCGTGCGTGCGTGCGTGCGTGCGTGCGTGCGTGCGTGCGTGCGTGCGTGCGTGCGTGCGTGCGTGCGTGCGTGCGTGCGTGCGTGCGTGCGTGCGTGCGTGCGTGCGTGCGTGCGTGCGTGCGTGCGTGCGTGCGTGCGTGCGTGCGTGCGTGCGTGCGTGCGTGCGTGCGTGCGTGCGTGCGTGCGTGCGTGCGTGCGTGCGTGCGTGCGTGCGTGCGTGCGTGCGTGCGTGCGTGCGTGCGTGCGTGCGTGCGTGCGTGCGTGCGTGCGTGCGTGCGTGCGTGCGTGCGTGCGTGCGTGCGTGCGTGCGTGCGTGCGTGCGTGCGTGCGTGCGTGCGTGCGTGCGTGCGTGCGTGCGTGCGTGCGTGCGTGCGTGCGTGCGTGCGTGCGTGCGTGCGTGCGTGCGTGCGTGCGTGCGTGCGTGCGTGCGTGCGTGCGTGCGTGCGTGCGTGCGTGCGTGCGTGCGTGCGTGCGTGCGTGCGTGCGTGCGTGCGTGCGTGCGTGCGTGCGTGCGTGCGTGCGTGCGTGCGTGCGTGCGTGCGTGCGTGCGTGCGTGCGTGCGTGCGTGCGTGCGTGCGTGCGTGCGTGCGTGCGTGCGTGCGTGCGTGCGTGCGTGCGTGCGTGCGTGCGTGCGTGCGTGCGTGCGTGCGTGCGTGCGTGCGTGCGTGCGTGCGTGCGTGCGTGCGTGCGTGCGTGCGTGCGTGCGTGCGTGCGTGCGTGCGTGCGTGCGTGCGTGCGTGCGTGCGTGCGTGCGTGCGTGCGTGTGTGTGTTGTGTGTGTAGAGAGAGAGAGAGAGAGAGAGAGAGAGAGAGAGAGACCGGGGAAAATTTATGTATTAAAAAATTTTTAATAGAGTCAGTGCACTATTTGTGGCTACTTAAAAAATTTTTGATGAAATAAATGCGTGTTAATTAAATTTTTTGTTATGTAGCGCTTTTAACTAATACTTTAACATATTCTTGAAAATCTTTTAGATAAGAAACTTAATTGGTCGGCAAACAAATAAACTTAAGGAGGCTCTTACCTTGATCATAATATGACAGATCTTTATGAAATTAATATATGTTGTAAAGTGAACCACAACGGACCGATGCCCAAAACTTGAGCATAGGTTGACGATAAAAACTGTAAAAATATCAGTATTGAAATTCGCATTTTTAACACAGGGCATATGGTAAACACTAAAATTTTTACCGGAAGTGATGTATTTTCTTGGCAAGTTTGCGAGCCAGGTAAACAAAAAACTAAAAAATTGTAGTTAAAATAATAATCTTTCTAATGATAAGAAGAAAACTTGGTGTTGACGATTAGTTATAAAAGATATTGTAGTTTTAATATGACGTACGAGAGGTTAGGACGAATGATCTTCCGAGTGTCAAAATCGCGCGAAGTTTCAAATGTTGTATTACACGTAAATAAGTAAAATGCGTTTTTTAAACATCTTTTATTCATTTTATTAATTAAGTAAACAAGTAAATATTATATATATATATTTATTTATAAATATATATAGTTATACATAAACACATCAACTATACTTATCATAATTTCTTAGAAAAATATTATTTTTCACAGCTTTCTTGCAGAGTAAATATATCACATATTTTGTCAATTACTCTCTTATTATTGGTAATTCTTGGTTTTCCATCAATACTTTGGCTTAATAAAATGCGCAGACCATCAACACCGTTCTTTTCATAAGTTTGCTGTAATACAGACTTATTTATTCCAGCTTTTGACATTCTTAGTATTATATGACTAGATACGTTATTTTTATACTCTAACAATGTCGACTTATTTTGCAACTCTATTAATTTATTTTCTTCTTTTTGTAGAAGGAAATAAATACTTTTGGCATTGTTAACTATCATCTTTTTTGATATATTTAGTTTTTCAATAATTTTATGTAAAATTTTTACGTCTTCAATTGCGTTATGTAGATTTTGTACATCAAATGAAGGTAGAAAATCTTGTGCAAGACTAGCAATTGAAAACTTTTGTTTTTCCTTGACTCTTTCGGGAAGAACGCATTTACTAATTTCCAGTGAATTTGCGAAACCTTTTACACATGAAGAAAATGCTTGCATTAATCCTACCTTCTCAATTAGTTTGATCAATCTTGGTGCATCAAATCTGCCAAAAGAATAATATAAAATTAGATTATAATAGAGGTTTTTGCTAACGATATTATTCATTATTGTTATGCTGTCGATAAAAATTGCAAAATATTCTCCGTAATACTAACTTGAAACAATTGTGTGCGATTAAAAGACATTGATCGTATTTTCGTAGGAATGAAATAAATTGATTCACAGCGTCTGTAGCTGATGTCGATATCATTTTTGTGCCGTGTAAATACAATTCACCGGACATTGCGTGGAGACCTGTTACAGCTGTTGCGGTTTTGGATATTAATTGAGTGGGCGATATGTACACGGAAAATGTTTCATTTTCGACGTATGCCGCAATCTAAAAATAAAATTAATATTCGTAGTACATCAGATAATATAATAACTGCGAAGATTAGTTATGCACGAAATCAATACCTGCAATATTTCATCTGATTTAGCAAAACCAGCTGTTTCTAAATCAAATACAACAATATTACACTGAGAAAAATCGGTTATTTCTGTAAGATTTTGAATATTCTGCATTTGAGTAAAATCGTGCATAGCAATACCAGATTGGTATGCAATTTAACTCCTTCTCTGCGCACGCTGGTAGCAACTTTTCTCGTTCTTTTTTTTTTTTTTAAAGTCTTTGTTTTTTAAACTGTACATTACCTTTTCTTACTTTTTCTTTTTGCCTTTTTTCATCTTTTGCTGTGCGATATTTCACAGATTTTTTTCCTGGTAATAATTCCAGTTTACGAAAAACGTCATTTGCATATGACGAACCCAGATTTTTCTGACATATAGCTGCGCCTATCCTAAAACTAAGGGATTCCGAAGCAGCGTAATGTCTCGCTTTTGGAGTTTTTGAGGCCACAATATTGTTCATTGACTCGTTTTCTTGCGAAGAGCCACATTCAGCTAATTTTTCAGCACAATCTATGTACCGATTAAAAATTTGAGTCAAAGACAAACGAAGTGCCGAGTCCGAAAGCGGTTTACCATTTGGTAAATTGTTGTGCTGATATTTCTCTCCTGCATCTTGACTTCTGCACCAATCTCCACAAAAATCATGCTGTCCAAAAGAATGAGGAACCACTGCAGTAAGAGCATCTCTAATTTTTTATGAATTTCCTTTATTTTGTTGAACAGAGCATGAAAAATTTTTAGAAAAGTATGAAATTAAAGCACGAGGTACTTTATAAGCATATAGTGCATTATTAAAATTTTTGAGCACGTGGTTCCAATCAGAGCATTTCTCAATTTCGTGAGAAGCTACTTTTCTAACAGATGCTATAGTGCTGGAATCGTCATCCTCAACTAGAACATTAACGTCAACATTTTCTTCTTTGAAAAGAGGATTTTTTGTTATCATTTCAACTGCCATATCCGACTCCATAGCTTTGGCAGACCCTTCAAAATTTCGTCGGCAATCGTGATCATCTTTTGGGTGTCCTAATTTACATTTGCGACAATCTTGATTACGAACAGCATATGAAATAACTTTACCTGAATTGCAGCCAATAAGAGTTGCGTGCCCTACAATAATCAATTTTTTTTACAATTTATTTCTTTACCAATAGTTTTTTTCAAATAGTTTGTGTATTATAATGTCAGGGTCGATCTAATTAAACACCCACCGGACAAACTGTTATAAGCTCGTCCATTGCCTCTTTTTTGCCATGCACGCACCATCAAACGACGCTTTTAAATAAATTTTATTTTTAGGTGATAAATATTCTTTATTATTTTCACATGTGTCCATTCTATATATCAATAAAAATAATTAATTTTACAAATGAAAAAAAATTGTATAAATTTTATTTTTAAGAACTGAGGAATGAGCAAAAAACAGAAAGAAAAATTAAGTACATAATATACTTTTTATGGTACATAATCATTTTTATTAATCAATGATAATAGTATATTTTATTATTATTTTAAATACACAAGTAACATTATTACTGATATTACTATATACTATATACTATAAAAATAAAAAATCGATGTTACGAAGTAAAATTGATTGTAAATATAAAAAGTTTCACTATGTAAGTAAATTTAAAAAAAATAAAGTAAACACTAAGCCACAAACTACGAAAATATATCCGCTGAAATTATGTGATACAAAATGAGTACACTTATTAGTGTGTATTACTAGTAAAAAATTATAAAAAAATCAATAAGTAATACAAAAATTGATTGATATAAATGTGTCAATAATGAGAAAAAAAATCATTATAAAAAAAAGATACATAATTAATTATAAATATTCTCCTGTATATAAATAACAACATACTAAACTTACAATAGTACGTCTTGAGATTCATTCACAGTTAAATTTTTTTCTAACTGAATGCCTTTTAAACAAGATTCTTTAGCAACTTCTTCTATAGCCTTACCAATTCTGCGTTCATGAATTTTTAGATATTTGGGTGCAATTGAGGGCAGATCTATTGACGTTAAGAAAGTATTTAAATGGGTTGGCCCAATTCCAGCATCAATCATTCCTGTAAATAAATGTTGCGATTAATAATAGAGTAATTTTATGCATAAATTAAAATAATTATTTTCGTACCGAATGCTGCTTTTGTATTTACAATAAATCCTTCATTTCCAGGTAACTTATCATCGGTATTTACTGTTCTCAATCTCCCACATTGAGAACATTTGACCTTGAAAATACTTGCCAATCCAAAATTTTTTTCACTAACTGCATTATTTATTGATAATGCAATGTTGCAGCTAAGGCACCACAGTTGTTGTCCAAATACTTTTAAATTCACTATCCGTTGAGACCCTAATGAATCCTCTGCATGCAAACATTCCGGAGAATTGTTTTGTACCTATATAAACAATAAGTTTCAATTATTTGCCAATCAAACCTTGAAAATCAAAAAGTAAACAATGTTAATTATTCTTTCTAACCTCACTTGCACATGTCTTTTCTCTGCGCTGTATGGTAGCGGCATAATTATTCTCTCGCGCATTGACAACCTTTATTTTCGCCAATTTTCCTTTCATTTTCCCTCTCAGCATTCTCACGTTATATCTTTCTTTTGGCTCCATCTCTTCATCGCATCATTCGCTACAACGCTACACTGCTACACCTCACTTAGCTGCAGACTGCTACAGACGACGTTGTGACACGCGCATGTTCTGCTCTTTAGCACTGACGTAGTCAACTGACTTATTGTATAAATTTTAATATTTACACTAATAGAACATATAACTTACTCTTACACTATGTAAAAATCATTATTTATTTTTTTATTTAATTTTCCGATAATTTTATAACCAATTATTAATGATAATTTTTCGGTTGCTACATTGATTAGAGCAGCCGGGTAAGAGGTACTCCTTAAATAAATGTTTCAAAAATAAAAATTATAACAGGTGTACAAATAAGTCTCCGCTGTTTTACAATAGATGGCCTCACCAGGAGGTTATGGTTGAAATTGTCAGATGTAAAGTGTTATATCGTAAGGTTGGACATCTGGCAACACCATAAACTTGACATAGTATCAGACTGTATCGGCATCACATAATTCTTTTCGTGCGAAAGTGTCGAATTTTGAGCCGAATAAGCGTCATTTGCGGGAACTTTTGATTTATTACTTTAATTTGAAGAAATCTGCAGCTGAGGCGCATCGATTGCTTGTAGAAACATAGAAGTTGTCGTGAGTGGTTTCAAAAGTTTAAGAACGGTGATTTTGACGTCGAGAACAAAGAACGTAGCGGAAGGCTAAAAGTGTACGAAGACACGGAATTGGAAGCATTATTGGAGGAAGATTCGTGCCAAACGCAAAAAGAACTTGCACTTACATTAGGAGTGACTCAACAAGCAATTTCACATCGTTTAAAATTGTTGGGAATGATTTTTTTGATAAAAAACGGCGGAAACTTATTTGTACTCCTAATATCATAAGTTCCGATTTTACCGTTTTTGGCCACCAAAACACCAGTTTTTCGTCACAATAATTAGTAGTTTTGGCCACATAATAAAACTAAGGTTAATTTCTAATTAAACAATTAATAAATAGGTATATATAATAAAAATTAATTTATTTTCACTGTTAATATTTATTTTTAATAAAATATTATATGTATATATAGCATATCATATACATAACTTATATCAACCAATATCGAGAATTTAAAAAATTTATGTATTTTATGAAGGTTCACACGTCATCAATAGTAACTTAACTTTTTTTAATTAGAATTGTAAAATAATATATTAAATAAAAAATTGTAAAATAAAATAAAAAATATAAATATAAAATAAAATATAAAATAAAATTGTAAAATAAAAATATCAAAAAATTAACATTGTTTAAAATAAATCATCTACTAGAGTTTTTACTTCTAAAAGACTTTCTTGTTTTATGAGCAGTTTGTAATTCTTTAGCATTTATTTCATTCTTCTTTCTTTCCTTCTCTTGTTGTTTTTTCTTTTTCTCTATTTCTTTTTTCTCTTTTCTTTATGCTTTTATTCTTAAATTTTCTTCTCGTTTTATCGCTAATTCTGTTTTCTTTTTCTGTCTTTGCTAGAGCAAAGCTTTGTTAGAACAATAATCGCTTTTTATCCTCTTCTTGTTTTTTTAACTGTAACCAGCGATCACTTGTAATCACCGAAGGTAATTGTATATTTTATTAATATTTTACTTTTTTGATGACTTTTTTACTTTTAGAATAAACTAAAATGTTTTCCCAAGTTTCTTCTCTGTTGTTTGAGATTACTGATATTTGCGTTGTACAAATTTTCTGAACATTATTAGTTAAATTATTGTCTAAACAATTCTCATGCGGTTCATGGACATTTTAGTTGCAAATTATAAACGATAAATATATTAAAAATATAATATGTGGCATATTTAACTTACCTAATTTGTCCTCCAGACAAAATACACAACAACCTCGGTCAATAACATTCCTTGCCTTGAACGTCATTTTAATTGAAATTGGTATTACGTGTTCCAGATGTTATTTTTATTTAAAAAATATACAGTAATTACATGACTGAGATAGGGCGGCAGCTAGTGCGTGGTCTAGTGGTAGAGCGCCTGACTCGTAATCTGAGGAACCAGGTTCGAGTCCACTAGAGCCATGAAGCATGGAATGTTTTTCCGATAGCTGCGCCTCTCCGTGCAAGATAGGCTCTTGAGCGGAGAAAACTGGGCTCCGTGTTAAGCCGTTGATCCAAAGGGTTAAAGTGAGAGGAGAAGGATAGTATTGGTAGTAGATTGCGAACCCTGCGGGAATATGCGAAAAAACAACCATGGTTGAATTAACAAGATGTGTTTTGTTAAGCAAATTTTGGTTGAAATAAACAGAATTTCTGGTTATTGTAATCAAATATTCTGGTACGTAACCAGAATGTATGATACCGTTTAAAATTTGGTTAGTGCATTTGTAGTAATAATATACAATGTTTCGTGCGCGACCGAGGTATCCTCGGGACACGAAGTATGCCGGGACCACCCTGTCTAGGGCGCGGGGCAAGAACCAAGGACGTAGCGAAAAGAGGGTTCAAAAAACGCTCGCCGGGTTTTCCGACAAACACACTTTATTGCACATAGAGTACTTCTCGCATTCACGCACCCGAGCACCCGGAGCATTCGCGGGATGGCGGGACGGAAATCTTGAGTCGCTCCTTCTGTCTGCGTGGCTCGCGAAACGGAAATCTTGTAGAGCGGTAGATGACCGTCCTCGCGTCCGGAGATCTTGCTCGCGGTTAACGGATATCTTGTCGCGAAGCAGACGAGCGACCGCGGTCACGAGGTGCGAGATGCTCAGGCTTTCTTGTTGTCTCGGGTACGCGATAGTGAGTTCGCTTTTTACACAATCACTATACGCTGTACATTCACGATGATGGTCCGTGTTCACGAACGGCGCGGCACGACAAAATGGCCGCGAGAGAGGGGTCGATATCGGGATCGAGCTCCCTGCGCTGAGTTATTGAGAAGTGCTCGCTTGCACTTACGCTCGGTTATCACAACACTTGTTGCAATCACGATACCCGGGCTGACTGCAGGTGACGGTCTCGTTCGCCGTCTGTACAGTCTTTTAGATGAGGATCACGGTACCGCACGCGGTGATCACGTGATCTGTTTATGCTCGTTGCCCACTCGATTGCGGGCGACAACTCGTCAATCTCGTCTGACGAGAGATATTGCGCGACGACTAAGGCCGCTCGCGACAACACTTGTACGCTCGAAACTCCCTCGCACAGGGCGTCTCGCGTTCCCCAGTACCGAACTCCTCGCAGTCGGAAAACGGCTCACTCTTCGCGTCACGAGCGAAAGAGCGATTCGAGATGTTTCACGCGGCGATCTCACGGATGCGGCTCGCGATGAAACTTGATTACGGACTTCACGCACTGGCGGTCGAGACCACTCCCGATAGGCACAATGTCGCGAACGCCCGGTTCGATGTGTCTCTTGTCGCGGCAAAGAACAGAAGAGAGCGCGGATCGATATCGATTATCCTTCGTCCCGATAGGAGACCCTCGGCGGGGGTATGGGCCTCACGAAAGGCGAATCACATCGATCCGCGATGTAACGCGTTGCGCGGTATACATATTTCGGAATACGCGTGCGCGTTTTGCAATCGCGCAGTCGAAACGGTAGCGCGATACTCGGGTGATCTCGGATAAGGTCGAGTCAAGCCCGAGGGTTGTTTGTGCTTGCGCCAGGGGCGATTACTTTCGCGACAGCGCCCTGCCACCTGATTTTACCTTAATCCTAAACATACAAGTATCTAGTTATTATAACTACAAGGGAAGAAGAGCATAGTTGGATTAACGTGAAATGTATGATTAAAGAAGTATTAGTGGAATTAAACATAATTTCTGGTTATCGTAATTATACATGTCACGTTAATCCAATAGTTTGGTTCACGTGTGTCTAGTAATAACATTCAAGTGTCTGGTTATTTTGACCTATTGTGTTAGAAACCAGGGTTGGCATATGTTTTAAACAATTTGTTTAAAATTGTCTGATTAAAACTGATTTAAAACAGTAGACACTGTTTTAAACATTTTTGTTTTAAACAGTTTTAAACTATTGTTTAAAACACTACAATTAAAAACATGTGATTATTTAGAAAAAATTGCAAAAAAAACAAAAACTAAACCTTTATTTAGTTTCTTATCTATATTATTTGTGTAGCATATAAATATAAAGATATATATCAATCAATTAATCTTTATTTCACCCCCCTTTCGGGGTTAAAAAGGCGTTTTTTTTTTTAGTAAAAACGTTCCCAAAAACCTTTACAAATTTTGCTATACAAATAAAATCATATACATTATACATTCAATCACACATTAATCGTTTACATTTTATATCTATAATATAATTTTTGTTATTTCTTTTTTCCCCGACCTGGTCATTGAGCGACCTCACATCTCATTTCCCTTCCCTTCGTCTTCCATCCGGCACCCTTCTGGTCATCTCTTTCAGCTTCCTTTAATTCCGCACCCCTCTGACTTTCTCCTTTCTGTCGTTGCTCTTCCCTTTTCTTTCCGGCTCTCTCCCTCCTCTTGTTTGATGCCTTCCTTCTTTCTTATTCTACGTTCACTCTGCAAATAACTGCATTAAAGATTATTCTTACATCCTTACACACAATCTTACTTCCTTCTCCCCTTCCTCTCTCTTAATTCTTCTCTCTTTATCTCCTTTTATCTCTCTTTTCCATCCTAAATTTTTCCTATTCTTTTTTTTTCCTATCTGCTTCGTCCTCGTCCGTATCCATAAGGAGATTCTCCTCCATCCTTTTCGCTCTTTCTTCCTCTATAATCCTCTTTGGCCTCCCGCTTTCCTCTTCTCTCCTCTCTTTTCTCCTTTCTTTCTCCTCTCTTTCTCTTACCCTTGTTTCCATTGACTTGTCCTCGTCCATTTTCACCCTTAATCCGCTCTCTTTCTTTCTCTTTGAATCCAATACTTTTCGCTTATCCTCTTCAACAAAAATCATCTGCATTATTCTCTAATCTTTCTGACTAACTTGCCGCTGTATTAGCCTGCCTTCTTCTTCCCTCCAACTCTGCTATCCATTTATCTCCCTCTCCTATACTATTCAGTATCCTTATGATCTTCTCGCCAATTCCTTCTGGCTTCTCCTCCTCTTTTCCTCTTGTGCACCGCTTTAACACACGCTCCCATGTCTCTGGTTCTGCACCACATATTCTACAGCTTCTTTTCTCTATTGGTTCCCAATATCTTCCACCTCTCATCTCATTACCTATCCTAAATCTCGCTATCCTGATCATGAACTTCTCTTTCCCTTTTTTCTCTAGGTATTCTGGCCTTCTGATTTCTGCTATCTCCCTGTACCACCTGTTATATCTAGACTCTCTTACTCTTTCATCTCTCTCTTGACTCTGAATGTCTTTGTCTCTTCTTGTTATCTCCTCTATACTGCCTCAGCCATTTCCTCTTTCTCTTTCTATCTTCTCAGTTGCGTATCCTCTTTTTCATCAAAACTCCTTCTCTCTTCTTCCCAATTTGCCTTTTCCTTCCTGACATTCCCTTTTATTTCTTTCCAGCATTGTCTTGCAATCTCATTTCCCTCTCCCCTTTCCAGTTTTTCCTCGTATTTCATCGCCCTTTTACCAGCACTTACTCTCATTCTGTCCCTCTTGGTTTCCTCCCTTATCATGTATCCGGGTGTGCTCCAGTATAGGCCCAATGTCCACCTTATATACCTTTCGTGCATTCTTTCTATTTTCTCTCTCTTTTTCCATTCCCACACTTCTGCTCCATATAAAGCTATGCTTGCTACCAGTGAATCGTATAACTTAATTCTTCTTATCCAGTCTCCTCCAAATAACCTTTTTCCTATTTCCCAAACCTGTTTCATTGCTATGGTAACTTTCCTTACTCTTTCGTTTATATGCGCCTCCTGTCCTCCGTTCTTTTGGAATGTGCAGCCTAGATAGCAAAATTCCTTTACCTCCTCTATTTCTTCTCCCATCCATTTCCATTCCATTTTTTTCATTTTACCTACTTCCTTCCTAAATCTCATTACCTTTGTTTTCCCTACATTCACTCTCAGCTTTTTTCTGTCGAAATATTTCTCCAGTCTTTTCATTGTCCTCTTCATCTCCTCTTCGTCCTCTGTTATAGCTACTATATCGTTTGCGTATGCTAACGTCCAAAATTTTATTCTCCCTACTACCACGCCTCCATCTTGCCCCCTCCTCATTGTTTTCTCTAAATCTGCCAGCAGCAATATGAAGAGCATAGCGCTCAGCGGGCATCCTTCCCTGGTAACCATATCCGATAGAAAACGATTAAAAACGGCTATATCTGTATCGTTTTTAATCGTATCTTATCGGTTCTATCGTTGCATATTTAGAAGACAGATAAAACATTAATCGAATCGAATCGGTTTCTATCGTTTTAAGTCCGAATAAGAAAATAACTATACAAATTTTATAGTTATGAATCGTTTTCTATATGTACAATTATTGCCCATCTGAATCAATCGTATATACACGATATAATATGTATCGTTATTTATGGTAATAATTTTACCGTATGCATTAATACGGATATATAAGAATAAAATGATAGACATCTTATCGATATTTATATGACTTAACCGAACCGATACATCTATCGTTTCTTATCAGGATTTTCTGACATACAACTTATCATCTTCTTTATGGCAACAAATCGGTTCGTTTTCTATCGTATATTAATGATATAAATTGAATCGTTTGAAAACCTTCTACTTTGTATATGTTTGTATAAAGTTAAAACGATAGACATCTCGTCGATATTTATACGATTTAACCGAACCGATACATTTATCGTTTCTTATCAGAATTTTCCGACATACAACTTATCATTTTCTGTACGGCAGCAAATCGGTTCGTTTTCTATCGTATATTAATGATATAAAATGAATCGTTTGAAAACCTTCTACTTTGCATATGTTTTTATAAGGTTAAAACGATAGACATCTCGTCGATATTTATACGACTTAACCGAACCGACACATCTATCGTTTCTTATCAGGATTTTCCGACATACAACTTATCATCTTCTGTACGGCAGCAAATCGGTTTGTTTTCTATCGTATATTAATGATATAAATTGAATCGTTTGAAAACCTTCTACTTTGCATATGTTTTTATAAGGTTAAAACGATAGACATCTCGTCGATATTTATACGACTTAACCGAACCGACACATCTATCGTTTCTTATCAGGATTTTCCGACATACAACTTATCATCTTCGAAAACAAAGTTCGTCGAAGTATTTTTATGTGTGTGATTTGTTATTAAGATTAAAATAATAAAATATTTTATTTATATTTTAGTGCAATTTTAAATAAGACGTTTCTAATGTAAATGTTGTTTTTATTTCTCTAATAACCGTGAAAATTTTGGCCCTTGGCTTCCTGGTGCTGTTGTCGCAAAGGTGGAAGCTTAATTATTTTTAAAAAAAATGCAGTTTTTTCTTTATCATAGAAAGATCTCTGATACGGTTTATTTTTCTTTTACACGGTTATAATCCGGTGGCATGCAGAGTAGCAAACATCTAAAGATGTTCTGACTGATTTGATATATAGCTGAGAAATTTCAAATTTTTCCAATTTTTTTCTGACAGGGCATCGTAAATAAACGGTTCACTATTAACCATATTAAAAAGACAATTATAGCTACTTTAATACCATGAAAAATTATAGAAACCGATGCACCACTAATAAGAAATTTAGGATGCAAGCCCATGTGTATTGTATCGAGAATTTCTTATAGAGTATCGTGAATAAACGAAACTTCAATTATGTTAAAAACTGATTGAGACCGATATAAAGGTAATAAGAAATTTCCGATAGAATCCCAAGTATTTTGCAACGTGAGTTTCTGATAAAATACCGTAAATAAATGATTCACTAATTATATTAAAAACGATAGAAACTGATATATAGCTGATAAGATATTTACAATAGGATTCCAAGTATTTTGTAACGTGAGTTTCTGATAGAGTACCGTAAATAAACGATTCACTAACCATATTAAAAACGATAGAAACTGATGTGCAGCTGAGAAGACATTTACGATAAGATTCCAAGTATTTTGTAACGTGAGTTTCTGATAGAATACCGTAAATAAACGATTCACTAACCATATTAAAAACGATAAAAACTGATGTATAGCTGATAAGACATTTACGATAGGATCCCAAGTATTTTGTAACGTGAATTTTTGATAGAGTACCGTAAATAAACGATTCACTAACCGTATTAAAGACGATAAGAAATTTTTTTTATCGTTTTCTATCGGAGATGGTTACCAGGGTTGTCTGACTCCTTTGACCATACAGAAGCATGATCCCTTTTCTTCTTTCACTCTTACCACGCTTCTTGTCTCTTCGTACAGATCTTCTATCCTAGTTCTCAGCTGTTCACTAATCCCTTATTCTCTTTTCAGTGCCTCCCAAATTTTTTCTCTATACGGAGTCGAATGCTGCTTTCAGATCAATAAATGCTGCCACTAGCTTCCCTCTTTTTTTGCTAACAGCCCTTCCAATTACATAATTTAGTGCGTATATATTCTCCATTGTACCCCTTCCTTTTCTGAACTCTGCCTGTGTTTCTGGTAATATTCTTCTTTCTTCCGCCTCCTTCACCAATTTTTTCGCCAAAATTGCCGCGTATATTTTGTAGCTTGTGTTCATTAATGTCACCCCTCTGTAATCTTCTGCTTCTTTTTCTTCTCTTTTCTTTACTATTGGTACTATTATACTTTCTTTCCAGTCTTCTGCTATTTCTCCTGTCCTCCACGCTGTATCACATACCTCCCATATTTTTTCCTTTAATCTCTCTTTTCCATATATCCATACCTCATTTAGCAATCCATCCGTACCTGCTGCTTTTTTTTCTTTCATTTCTTTAAAACAACCTAGCTTCCGAAGCGCGGATTTAGCTCGCGGCTGGTCAGGGTTCGGAGTAGGCGCGGAGGAAGACACAAGACTCGGTTAAAATATAACAAAACAAAATAAAGTTTATTCAATTATGCGTGAATACATAGAGATGCTCGCGGGAGCGGTGGATATGTACACAAGATCGCGGTCGCTGCTACGATAGCGGCGGCATGCAGTGATCGCGGAGTCGATGGATATGTGTGGAATATCGCGGATGCGGTTTTTAACGGCGGTGATATACAGATATCGGAGTCGCTGGGTACGTACAATAGATCGCGGACGCGGTTACAAGGGCGGTGACGTAAAGATATCGCGGAGTTTACGGACGTCGGTAAAGTGATGATATACGGAGATCGCGGAGTTTCGCGGATCGGCGGGCGCGCGGACTCGCTGCAGTGCGGTGTATTATACGATTTCGGCGCAAGTGACGCGGGGTCGCGGCTTGGATAGCGGCGGCAGTGAGCGCGTAAGGCGTTTGGATCGCGATGGGACGCGATATCAAGCGGCTAAGACTCTTAGCGGAGATAGAGAAGTACTCTCTATCTCCTGGCGCACCGATTCGTGTAGGCGGGAGGCGGTACCAAGTGGCCAAGACCCTTGGCGAGTAAAAGAAGAACTCTCTTACCCTGGTTCACTCCGGTGTCACAGGTGTTCGTATGGAAGTTCGAGTCAACCGCCTAGATGCTTCACTCGGCAGAGGCAGAGAACACTCTCTACCTCTTGGTTGTTTGACTGTGGGATTTCGGGATCTGTGAGTAGCGGAGAATCGGTCAGATCAGTTTGCTAGCTCACGGTGGAATCTAAAACTGAGCAACATTGCTCGGTTTATATACGCCCGCGACGGCGTGTTGGTGTGGTGGGGGTATACGCGACGACAATCGCGCGCGCCGGGATGGAGCGGTGGAGCGTTCGGGAAGTATGGCGTCCCGACGCCGCGATTGCGTTCGGCGGCTCTCGGCCGTTTTCGGCATCGCTCGGCGCTCCGAGTCGGTTGCCGCGCTAAAGGCCTTCACACATAGAATCGCGTAAAGCCCGTATCAGACTACCGACTGCGAAGGCCGACCCGACTGCCGATCGCGACTGCCGACTCTAATCGGTCAATCACATTTTCTCAATCTGTCACCGATAGTCGCTGATGCTGACTGATCGTATTAAGAGAATTTTAAGGCATCAATGTTACCGAAAAGAAAGTATTCCTTTCAAAATATGCAAAATTTGAAAAAACGAAAGAAACTTATTGTTCTATGTTTCGTGGTTATAATAGAAGAAATCATCCGATATAAAAAGCAAAGGTTATGGGTAAAACCATGGATAGCACGGAGGCAAGAACAAGGAATCCATCATAACCTTTTTGTTGAGTTAAGTCTTGAAGATCCAAACAAGTTTCGCAGGTATTTTAAAATTAAAAAATTAAACATTTTAGGTATTATAACTTATAAGAGTAGACGTGATATAAAATTCTTGTTTTCATTTTGAACAGATGTTTGAGAATGGACACTGCCACCTTTGAGGAGCTTCTTCATAAAGTTGCACCTTTAATTATGAAACAAAATACTCATCTGAGAAAAAGTATCCCACCAGCAGAGAGATTATCTCTTACTCTGAGACATCTTGCCACAGGTATTTATTCTCACCAAATTAAATATATCACTTCTCTTAATGTGAATGGTTATACAAGGAATGTTACATAGAAATGCTGAAAGCTTTGTAAGTTCGTGCTTTAATTTTTTTTAGGTGAAACTCAAGAAAGTTTATCTTTGTCTTTTCGATTGGGACAAAGTACTATATCTGGAATTATTCGTGAGGTTAGTACAGCATTACTGACTGTATTGAAGGATGATTTTTTGTGTTTTCCAACTTCTGAAGAAGAATGGCGGATTGTTGCAAATGAATTTGGAGAGAAATGGAATTTTTATAACTGTGTGGGAGCAATGGACGGGAAGCACGTGAAAATTGATCCTCCATTGAAATCTGGCTCTTTGTACTATAACTACAAGGGTGATTTCAGCATTGTTCTTCTCGCGGTTGTTGATGCAAATCTAAGATTTATTTATATAGACGTTGGAACAAATGGACGCATAAGCGATTCTGGAGTGTGGAACAAAAGCACCCTGAAAACCAAATTGGATGATAATACAATTAGATTTCCAAAAGATCCCAAAAGATAAAGATCCCATTTTGGTTGAAAAATGTCATCTGATCCTTTTCCACTTCTCATTGATTGTTTAATTTTGTTATAATTTCTTTGATAAGTGGTTCTCATATTATCAAAACGATCTTTTACCATCGTTGCTGAAAATAAAAAAACAAATTACATATAACACCGTCGTATGTACATATAATACTTTACACGATATTTAACGCTAGTATATATTGTAACGTCGGTTTTTATATTATGTGATCAGATTACAAACTATTGTATAAAAGGTTATTTTTTATTTACCGTCAACGCAAGTGCCTAACTTTTTCGCTATTTCATCCCATTGGATTGACTTTTTATATGCCTTCGCATAATCAGGGTGCGATGGATCCCACAGCTGAGGTCTCTCTTTTACCTCTTGAATTAAAAGTATCTCGCTATCGCGAGACCACACGTATTTTTTACCGGCCATCTTTCATCGTCGTTTATTCACAACATCACAACTAAACTATCACGTGATCGAAAATTGTACTTCTATTGGTTCCGACTTTGAGTCGTTGAGTCAAGAAATAGACCAGGGTCTAAATGCGAGTCGGCCGATCCAGTCAGTCGGCGCCTCGTTGTGATTGGCTAGATGTGAGTCGGCAGTCGGGATCGGCAGTCGGGTCGGCCTTCGCAGTCGGTAGTCTGATACGGGCTTAAGGATACGTAAAACGTAAGCGTAAGAAAATCGACCAATCCCAATCAAGTACTTATTGTGCTGTCCGTAATCCCAAGGGAAAATACTCGATTAGGATTGATCAATTTTATTACGCTTACGTTTTACGTCCTTACGGCATTTTATGTGTGAAGGTCTTAAGTCCGTTTGCGGACTGATACGCGCGATGGCTAGTTTAAAAAAGGGCACATCGTGCCTTGTTTCGCCCGGCGGGTGTTTGGCCGGGCGGCATCCGGCTGATGTTCGCCGGGGATGATGCGTTTCGGGGCGCATCGTTACATCTTTAATTACTTCTTCCACTTCTTCACTTCTTATTCCTTCCTGCTCCTCTTTCCCAAGCAGCATTTTTCGGTTAACTTTCCGACTAAGGACTACTTTTCTACTAATCACAACGTTGTAAGCGGTTCAAGAAAGTTATAAAATGTAACTTATAATTACTAACGTTTTTTGGACGTTGTCTAAACGTTAAAATTACGACGTGCTTTTTTTATCACTTTCCCAACGTCAAATTCGAAACAGTTTAAGTCCTATTACCCGACGTTAAGATATTTAACGTTCGCCTGACGTTATACTCTGCACTACACTTTTCGAGCGACTTCAATACGTAATTCCCAACGTAAACCAACGTTTTGTTATCAAACGTTGTAAAACGCTAACGTTGTAAAACGTCGCCTGTGGTCATTTCTGACTGACGTTAAGAAATCGCGAGAAATGGTAACAAATTCTGCCTAAATGAATGTACAGCAGATTACTGCTGCATCAAGCGGGCATCGTCGACGGCAATTCGCGGCGTCGTGCGTGAGCTACGAGGACTATGCGACGAATGTTGACAATCCACGGCCGAACCGGTCTATCTCATCTCACGCGGTTATTGTCGCGTCGTCGGGAAACAACGCGCGCGCGCCGCGCGATTCACAGCTCGAGAGCGCGTTCGCTCGGCTGCACGGCTGCCATAACCATGCTCTAGATCACCATATAGATGGTATTGCATAGGTCGGATTTGGTTAAGATATACGACTCATTCGCAAATCTAGTATAGAATTTTTAACTAATTGATACTTTATCGACATGTTAAGTCAGTTTGGCGACCTTGTTAAGACTTTTAGTCAATATAGGTACAATTTTGCCTACAGTGGTATACTACTTAGTTTGGAGAAGTCTGAAAAAGTTAATTATTTTATACGAGAAGACAAATTTTAGTAGAATTTATCGCACCTTTTACTACGTAAAGTTTGATATAGTGTGGAACGCTGACTTCGCCATTTTCATTCCTCAAAGAGGAAGGCAAATAATCCGCCATTTTCCAGTATATTTAGATTTATATTTTTTAACGCACTTTATTAACAATTTAAAGCATTTATATAATATCTGTTGTTAAGGTTTTGACAACATATTTATCTTAAAAGTAATTTTGATGAAAAAATATTAAAATCTACACTTTGGAAAATTTTAGTTATTTATTAGAATATTTAGTAAATTGGAATATTTTAGAAAGGATTCGTCTAATTTTGACTTATCATTTCCACATTTATCAATAAAGTGAGTTTTGTTATACAATTTCAGTGCTGGGTTCGTGTATTTATGGCAAAATTACAATAGTATCAAAGACTGCGCAAACTATATTTTTCCTATAAAGCCATTTTATTTGTGCCAAATTGATAAGTACGTATTATGATACATTTATTACACCAATGCCGTCATATGGTTTGAATGGAAGCACGAAAACTACACCTAAAATGTACGTTGTGAAAAAATAACCTCAGGTCTAGCAGAGTGTACAAAATCAAAGTTTACATACCAACGTTAAAACTGGTGGAAAAAATTTAACCTTAATTTAACTTATATAAGTCGGATTCCAACGTTGGTACAACCTAAATTTGATTCCCCAAATTAGTGCAAAAGAGGGTTGAAACGACGTAGCGAAAACGTTGGATACCAACGTTAAGTGTGTTTATCTTAACGTCGGGCGGACGTCAAAATGCTGCTTGGGTTGCTACCCATTCTTTCCTCTCCCTTCCTGTCTTTTTCACGCGGTTTTACAATTACTCTTTCCAATAGCTCCATTATGGTCCACCGTCCGGAAAAATGTGTTAATTTGACACTGTCAAATGTGTAATCGAACAAACAGCGCATGCCAGCGCATCCCCTCCACATGCTGCCAACGCACACCAAAGCGCGAAGGCACATCCGTGTGCTGTCGAGTCGGTCGAGCGTTCGAATGTTTCCGAGTCTAACCGAACTTTTGCCGAAATTTGGGTCTATTTCCCCTCCCGCGCTATCACCTACCCCGCAGGGTTACGCTCCGTCTATCTTATCCTAGGTCTATGGATGGAACTGTGTGAGTGTGCGATCCGCTCAAACAATGTTAAAAAGATTGTTAAGCGTATCAAAAACGGCGGATTGTCTGTGATTGGTCGCAGAGTCGATACGCCCGATACGCGCGTATCTCGATACGCGCCATGGGACGGCACCCTAACTCGATAGCGCACTGCGTTGGGAGCGTGTTTTGTCGATGACGCATCGAACCTGTCGGGACATGTTCGTCGTAAACAACATTTTTCTAGGAAAAAGGGGGTGTTATCTCATAGACTAAACAATTTTGCACTATTTTTTACGACGCAATTATAGTCATATTTATAATATATATATATATATATATATATATATATATATATATATATATTCTGCGTTAATATAAATATATTATGCAGCAATTAAATCTAAGAAAATAAGTATTTTTATGTTCAATGTTAAACTAAAAAATTTTTACTATAGGTAAATATATAAGATTTTATTATATTTATCATCATTGGCGGAACTGCCATTTGTGGACCAGCGCCTGCTCATTATATTAATTTATAATATTAATAAATATTTCTTTCTATATTTATTATTACCTATAAAAAATGAGTACCTTTGAAACGGCATCATGTTGAAAACCAGGTATTGCGACATGCAATAAATGCTTTAAATTTTGCAAATACATTCTTTGCGATTTGAAATATTTTGTGATTTTTTCAAGAAAGAAAAATGTATTATAAATTTTATGTAATGAAAGTGAGGAGTTATTAATTCCCATCTGAGTACAATTAAATTGTGAATATCATGTATTTTAATAGAACAGAAATGTGGTAACAATACTGCTGAGACATGATAAGTGGGTATTTGAAAAGTTTTCTTAAAAAGTGTCCATATGTCAGTATCATAAGTATTATATGTTTCTTGAATTGGCATATTCGACAAAATTTTGTAACTTTGAGGATGTTTTATCATAATGCTAAAATTCGCCTGAAATACCGGATCGTCCCAACAAAGAAATAATCGTCGAGCTCCCATTGGCCACAGATTTGTCACCACTATCCATCTGTCACATATTAACGATTAGACAACTATAAATATTCAATTACTGTGATTATTAAAAGTCGAGGAATATACAATTTAGCCTTTCTATACGCTATTTCAAAATCAATTTCAGTTTTGTTCTATTGTAATATTCCAGCGAACACTAAGTTACATGTAACTTACATGCAAGGTACAATTTTTTACTCAACAATGTAAATGCAAATATAACACATCATATGTTTGTGTTTCCATTAAAATAAATTGTGAATTTGTCGTACAGCGTGTAATATTCAAATCCAATATAAACTTCTCAATCATGGTAAGAATTTAAGAAATTTTTAGCACTTAATTCTTAATTGTTATTTAACTTTAATAAAAAACTATATCTTTGACAGTCTTTGCAGTCTTGAAATTTAGCAAAACATACATGAGAAAGCACCCAGATAGCCAAGCGTGTCTGAATAAAATTGCGCAAACCTGTGATTGCTTATGATGCTGGCAACTTGCCGTATATTTACTTCAATTAGTTTCGAGTAATTTAATATTTGAAGCAACACGCAGGCAACAATATATGTATTGCCAGCAATTTATTGGCAAGGGAGCAGCATCCCAGGTAGCAGAATAACGTCTAAAGACGTTTAGCCGCACCATCAATACAATCTGAATGTCGGTACGACGATGAATGGATATCATGCAAATCTCCATGCAGTTCCACTAAGAACAAGAGCAACATTGTCATGTGCAAACAGTTATCGACCTGAAACTAATCAACATCTACTGTCCGGACAAGGAACGAACGTAAGATGTAAAGCGAATGGTGAATGGGAACCAGAACCTATGCGATGTGTTCCAGGTCCGCTCACGATAAATATTTACATAAATGGTTATATTTATGGAAAAAATACAAGAGACCTTTTTTGTAGATCGTTAAATTTTCTACAAAAATGTGTATTGATTATTTTATAATTTTTTATAGTCGATATAATACAAAATTCATAAGAAGCAAAAACAAATTTTATAAAATTTATCAAACTTTAACTTTGAATATCTTTTGAACGGTTGAATTTATGAAAAAATGATAAGAGATCTTTTTTGTAGAGCGGTAAATTTACTACAAAAAATCTATGTGGCGCAATGCTGTATTACTGTTTGTTAGATAGTTTTAAAATTTTTTTCTATCTTACTAAATGAAAAATAAAAAATTGCGATGAGCGACCTGTTAATATTAATATTAAGGGCTAAAATTTTAACAGGTATCTTATTTTACCTTCCTGGAAGTATATATGCTATTCGTAAAATGAAAAAAAAAGTTGCCCCAAAATGACACACCCTATTATAGTGCACAGGTAATTGTCGCATTGCTCATAACTTATAATTAGAAGCATAATTTTGCTGTATAAGGTGAGTTGCTAGAAATAATTTGCACCTCAAAGCAGTTATTCAGTCATTGAAGCACATTAATTTATAATCAATTAAATGCATATTACTTTCATATCAAAATTTGTTTTTCTCGATTGTCATCAACAAGATTCACTCTTTATCTATACATTTGCCTCGATTACTGTAATATATTTATATTTTCCCTTTTTATAAGTTAAAACTAGCAGAGAATTCTGCGTTCCATGTAGTCATTTTTCTGAGAGATATATATGTTTGTACAAACACTTAAAACGAAAATTGGTATTTTTTAAAAGAAAAATCAAACAATTGATTACGCACTGAAGTTGTGATTTTTATATGAAGAAAAGATATATAGCACCGATATATTATGGCTGTATTTCGATGTTTACTGCAATTACTGAAAATAGTCTAAGACGTCATTAAGACGTCTTTAGACGTTATTCTGCTACCTGGGATGCTGCTCTCTTGCCGATAAATTGCTTTCAATACATATATTGTTGCCTGCGTGTTGCTTCAAATATTAAATTACTCGAAACTAATTGAAGTAAATATACGGCAAGTTGCCAGCATCATAAGCAATCACAGGTTTGCGCAATTTTACTCAGACACGCTTGGCTATCTGGGTGCTTTCTCATGTATGTTTTGCTAAATTTCAAGACTGCAAAGACTATCAAAGATATAGTTTTTTATTAAAGTTAAATAACAATTAAGAATTAAGTGCTAAAAATTTCTTAAATTCTTACCATGATTGAGAAGTTTATATTGGATTTGTATATTACACGCTGTACGACAAATTCACAATTTATTTTAATGGAAACACAAACATATGATGTGTTATATTTGCATTTACATTGTTGAGTAAAAAATTGTACCTTGCATGTAAGTTACATGTAACTTAGTGTTCGCTGGAATATTACAATAGAACAAAACTGAAATTGATTTTGAAATAGCGTATAGAAAGGCTAAATTGTATATTCCTCGACTTTTAATAATCACAGTAATTGAATATTTATAGTTGTCTAATCGTTAATATGTGACAGATGGATAGTGGTGACAAATCTGTGGCCAATGGGAGCTCGACGATTATTTCTTTGTTGGGACGATCCAGTATTTCAGGCGAATTTTAGCATTATGATAAAACATCCTCAAAGTTACAAAATTTTGTCGAATATGCCAATTCAAGAAACATATAATACTTATGATACTGACATATGGACACTTTTTAAGAAAACTTTTCAAATACCCACTTATCATGTCTCAGCAGTATTGTTACCACATTTCTGTTCTATTAAAATACATGATATTCACAATTTAATTGTACTCAGATGGGAATTAATAACTCCTCACTTTCATTACATAAAATTTATAATACATTTTTCTTTCTTGAAAAAATCACAAAATATTTCAAATCGCAAAGGATGTATTTGCAAAATTTAAGGCATTTATTGCATGTCGCAATACCTGGTTTTCAACACGATGCCGTTTCATTATTAAAATTGTAAGATTAAACAAACTTACCAAGTGAAGTTCGATCTTAATTATGTCGGGGCCTCGTCCGGATGAACAATATAATAATGTAGTCGCGCCTCTGCGCGCGCTTGCCAACAAGGTTCATATCCTGCACCAATGAAAAATCGCGCCACCGATCGGGCGGGCCAATATACCTCTCATATTTCAAAACTGGGGCAAATCGTTCCAGAATATCCGGTCTGAACTAAGGTGAATCCAGATCAGAGGGAGGCGAGAGGATTTCGTTATCTCTAGGGTGGGAAGTTCATCCGGGCGAGGCCCCGACATAATTAAGATCGAACTTCACTTGGTAAGTTCGTTTAATCTTACAATTATGTCTAGGGGCCTCGTCCGGATGAACAATATAATAATGTAGATGTTCAAAGCGAACGATTTGCCGGTTACCTATTAGGGCAGGAAAGTGTACAAAAGTTTCGGTTAAAGTAATTTTGTCACTTATATACGGACAAAGTTTGTACATAAGGTGTGGTACAATATGTATAACATAAAGTTAAGACTCATACGAACTAATCAGAGCGGAAATCAAGCAAACAAAACACTGTTCGCAAACTCATCCGGGTTCACCATAGGCCTATTGTAAAAATCGGCAAATACCCGAGAAGCCCCCGACCAGCTGGCCGCTCTATAAATAATATCCACTGCGACACCTCTACGCGCCGCCAGCGAGGTAGACGCGTGACGCGTGCTAAGGGCCGTAAACGAATCGCTGATTCCATAGCTATGCAAAGATTCGCGAATCTATCTACTAATCGTTTGTACTGAAACGGGACCACATGGGGGCGTTTATATGAAATAAACAAAGAATCGCAGCCCTCGGAGCAAAAGGCTGAAATTCGCGTAATATAATGCTCTAAGAGCTTGAACAAGCAAAGATTGTCGTGATCTACGAAACGTGGAAAAATTAAAAGAGGCTGATATCTCCCTGGTGCCGACGTTTTTATCCGATCCGGGACCCGTAGAAAAACTCTTTCCGCATGAAAGGAGATTTGAGAAACTTTTAGGAGAGCCAAAGTCTGGCAACGTTGTCCGGACGCTAGGGCCGCGAGTAATACCACCTTCTTGGTAACTGTTTCCAGATTCAAATCTTCATGCGGAAATTGCTTTTCCAATTCAGCGATGACCGGTGAAGGGTCCCAAACGTAATTATACCGGGAGCGCGGCGGTTTAATGGCGCTGGCTTCCTTGCAAAAACGCTTTATCAAAGGATTGCCCCGACGCTATTCTTCGATATAAGAGAAACGGCCGACCGTGCGGTATTCAATGTAGAATACGAGCCAGCCGAAGCCAGTTCCGTCGCTAGAAAATCGAGAACCTGGTTTGGCAGTGGGGCAAATGGCAAGAAGTTATGCTGGTGGCAAAACTGCCACCACGAACGAAGTGGACGGACGTATTGCTTCAATGTCGCAGGAGCCAATGAGGCCATGAGCGTTTCTATCGCCGCCTCCGAGACCCGCTGCAGCCTAAATGCTTCCCGGATAATCTGGCGACCCCCAGGGATAGAGTCTTGTAAGCCGGATGCCTGGTCCTAAGAGGAGAAAAAAGCAAATTATCAGCGGGTTCTAGAATGAGTGGGTCAGATACAAGTAATTGACGAAAGAACGGGAACCAGGGTTGGGACGGCCACCAGGGGACCACTAACACTCCCTCCGCCCCATCTTCCACGATCCTTCTAAGGGCTCGAGGAATTAGAATAAACGGAGGAAATGCATAGAAATAAAAATCTTTCCAAGAGAAAGTAAAGGCGTCTACTGCCACTGAGCCTGGATCGGGATGCCAAGAAACATATTGATCACATTTTGCATTTAAGATAGACGCAAAAAGGTCAACATCAAATGGACCAAATGTCCTGAGAATTGCATCAAAGGCCTCCTTCGATAAGGACCACTCGGAATCGACTTTTAAGCAGCGAGATTCTTCGTCGGCAATCTTATTGTCAATAGACGCAATATAAGATGCGAATAGAAAGATGTTTTTTTGCTCGCACCAATGCCAAATCCCTCTGGAAATGGCTGAAAGTCGCGGATGCTTTATTGATCCATATCGGTTGACGTATAAGAGTGCTGTGGCGTTATCTAGACGCAACAAGATCTCGCAATTGCGCAAGTTAGAAGCGAAGCATCTCAGGCCGTAATATGCTGCCAAGAGTTCCAGCTCGTTAATGTGTCGAGTGCCGTCCTCTCTGGACCACCATCCGTGAGCCCGCTCGAGACCACAGCAGGCGCCCCAACCGGTCAGGGAGGCGTCAGTGAATATCTCGCAAGCGTATTGGCCAAAGCAAAATTTGTTAGCGTGGTCGCGGTCCGAGAGGGCCCTGCGCCACCAAGAAATATCTTCCTGCAAGCTCAGCGGCATATCCATGGTTGCGTCGTAAGATCCACCTGCCGAAATAAGAGCGTTAAATTTTGCTGCTTCAAGGCGCTTCGTATAAATCAGGCTATAACGAAAGGCAGGACAAACTGAAATCAAAGATCCTATTAAAGTTGCAAATTCCCGTATGGAGCTTCGTTGCTTTTTTGAAAAAAGCCAGCACCACACGCAGAAGCTTCTCCCGGCGGACGTCGGGGATCGACATGGCTTGTCGAATCGAATCAAAATTAAATCCAAGATATTTCTTTAATGTCGAGGGCTCCAGATCTGATTTCTTAAAGTTGACGATAAAACCTAAGGATGAAAGCAGTTCTATGTGCGTGTGCACGTTATCCAGACAATCCTCTGGAGAAGAACCGAGTATAAGAAAGTCGTCCAGGTAAAGTACGGAAGAGAATCCCCGACGTCGCAAGTAAGTCGTAACAGGGCAAAGAATCTTGGTAAAAATAAAGGGTGCCGTAGAAAGCCCGAAGGGGAGAGCGGCAAAGGCATAAACCACACCTCTGCCCTGAAAACAAAGGAATTTTCTGTCATCTGGATGAATCGGGACCAGCAGGTAGGCATTCTCCAAGTCTAAGGTCGCCATATATGTTCCTGGAAGCAAAAGCTGAACCACAGTTCTCCAATCTTCAAGTTTGAAGTGCGGGGGCGATAGAAATGCATTTAAATCTTTTAAGTTTAACACGAGTCTTACGCCCCCGGAAGTTTTTTCCGACCAGAAAAAAGGACGAAAGGAACTGATCTGCGGCTGGCTCAACTACCGTAATCGCGCCTTTAGAAAATAGATTTGGCTTCGTATTTCTCGAGAAGTTGAGTACGCAGTGCCTCGCCAATACCTTCCCGAACAGCTTTTCGGGTAAATTCGAAAAGCGCAGGTTCCCAGGACGAGTTGACTGGAGCTGCGTAGGTACCGCAAAGAATTCGTCCGCCAAGGACGGGGGAACCGGAGGCGGGATGCTATCATCCGGCTCGACTTCGCCCTCGAAAGTGACGACAGGGGCTTCTGGCGCTGCGTACCGAGATCAGGAAGTAAGAGATACAGCGCAGAGCAAAGGACAATCGGTTATGTCCCCTCTTTGCCAAATTCCTTTCGTAGAAAGGTAATGAGGGTCAACAAGGAGACATACCTGGATCAATGCCCCGGTCCTCAGGGACCGTTTGTCCTTGCTTCTCTGGTATCTGGCCTGAAACGGGCGTTCTAACCTCCAAGGCATCAAGATGCTTGCTCTGCATCTCAAGGAGCGTGAGAATCCTCTGCATCGTGGTATCGTCTGCGGGAATCGTACCCAGATTCGGAGACGGGGTGCGGTGAGGTGATAGAGAGCTTTTCGGATCGCGAAATCTGTAGCTATGCGAGCGGTCCGATCCTCGAGAGCGATCGCGGGAGCGGGAACGCCCGCGGGATCGCGAAAGCTCGCGGGACCGTGACCGTCCACGGGACCGCGAACGATCGCGCCGATATTTATGGCGCCTTGAGGATCGACGATGTTTTCCCATTACTGCAATTCTCCTACACACCAAAAACCGAAACTTTATTGAGGAACCTGTTGACTTCACGGCAACAGAAAACACAAAGGGTGGTACGCGCCGAGGGACGCGCGGGATTGGCCCGCCCGATCGGTGGCGCGATTTTTCATTGGTGCAGGATATGAACCTTGTTGGCAAGCGCGCGCAGAGGCGCGACTACATTATTATATTGTTCATCCGGACGAGGCCTCTAGACATAATAATAAATATAGAAAGAAATATTTATTAATATTATAAATTAATATAATGAGCAGGCGCTGGTCCACAAAGGGCAGTTCCGCCAATGATGATAAATATAATAAAATCTTATACATATATTTACCTATAGTAAAAATTTTTTAGTTTAACATTGAACATAAAAATACTTATTTCCTCAGATTTAATTGCTGCATAATATATTTATATTAACGCAGAATATATATATATATTATAAATATGTCTATAATTGCGTCGTAAAAAATAGCGCAAAATTGTTTAGTCTATGAGATAACACCCCCTTTTTTCTAGAAAAATGTTGTTTACGACGAACATGTCCCGACAGGTTCGATGCGTCATCGACAAAACACGCTCCCAACGCAGTGCGCTATCGAGTTAGTCTTACCCATTGTACGCCGCCTATAGCGGCGTCGTTGCGAACGAGGCCCCCGCGACCCGACGGACCCCGCGGCGCAACCGCGGACCCCCACGCGGCTCCCGCGAACCCCCGCGGACCCACACGCGGACCTGCGGCGCGACCGCGAACGCGAATGGATCCATAATCATCCTGGCGATAATGGATGCTATGCGTTCGTATAATTATCGTTAGACATATTTTGTTTATACATTCCAGCAGCCGGACATCGGCGATCGCTTTTTGTAATATGCCGCGCCATAACCGAATACCGCCGCGACTGTTAAATCGTAATCGGCAGCGATTCTTCCTAGAAAAAAACATGAAGAGGACTCCGCAACGGTTAAATCGTCATCAGTGACAATTTTTATCAATTGTTTACCTCGGCTATTTTATCTTCAAACCGTCGTCGGGCCATTGACGCTCGCTTTTGTAGTGAGACGCCGTAACCGAATGGCGGCTCGCATGTTTTAGAAGGGTGAGATCATTGCAGAGTCAAGTGTCTAACTCGCTGTTTTGTTATATTCGTCGATAAAATTCTAGCGGCCGAACGGCGTCTTTGTAATACCCCCGCGCCGATAAAGTGACGACCCCCCCCCGCGGACCACCCTCGGCGTAGAAGTGGACACTTACCCCCCCCCTCGGCGGTACCCCTTGTCAATACGATATGTTTATTAATATTTAATAAACATGTCCCGACACGCTCGCCGACCCCCCCCCCGCTCCCCCCTCACCAACGAGTCGTCCCCCCTTCCGCTCCTTCTCGTCCTCGAGTCCCCCTCGCCCCGCTCCCCCACGGAGCTCCCGAGACAGAACTGTCAAAACATCTCCTACTATCTTGGGGTTCGTATAGAGTTTCACTTTTATATTTCTCGATGGAAAAATTCTCACAGAATAAAGGAAACAAATCTTCTGAGATACAAAATCTTATGTCAAAAATAAAAATAAAATCCGAGGAGCCAAATTTAACATTTTCTGCCCTGGAAAAAGAATTAAAATACGTACTTATTGAGATTACAGAAACATGTATATTAAATTTTGATGATGCCAAATCAGTTTTTAAAAAAACTTTGAAGCAACTTCAATCAGCGAAGAAATATTTTACTCCAGACAGAGATATTGTAACTTATGCAGAGATGACACTTGAAATTTCGGATACATACAAATATTTTGCAGATTTCGAAGAACAAAGGGATAAGCAAAAAAACTGCATCAACTGCGAGTGGCGTGTTTAGAGACCGCTTGCAAAAATTTTCGTACGACAGATCGGAGTAAAAGAGAACCTTTTTTAAAAAAAGGTAAAAAAAGGCGCCAAGTACACGTAAAATAGTGTATGTGTTGTTACTTAAAAAAAAGAAAGTGGTATTATACCTCGAAAAAACCTAAGTAACAAGTGGTAGATCTTTATATCTCGAAAAATTTAAGCAGTAGCATCTTTATTTCTGAAAAATTATAACCCAAGTGATACACGTCACAAAATTATGTTACCTTATCAAAAAGAAGAGTCGCGCTTTAAGTGATCTATTACAATTACATACAAGAAATGATATCTCTTTAAATTAGAGCGCCAATTACAGAGAGAACATGTATATTGCCTCAAAAAATAATTGTTGCACTACTTTGAAAAATCTTTACATTGTGTCAATTAGAAAAGAATGTATGATAACAATTTTATAAGATTAAAAAATTTTATTTAAGTTTAACAAGAGAATACAAGATATTTAAATACAAAGTTTACATGTGTATTTTTTAATGGTCACAAAAAAATTACAGAAGTAACAGTACAAAATACAAATATTTTATTAAAATATTTAATCCAACGAGGGAATACAATTTGTATTTAAATATAAAGTTTATATATGTATTTTTCAATAGAATAAAAGATTTAATCACAAAGAATTACAAAGGTAACAGTACAAAATAAAAATATTTTATTAAAATACATAAATTTATTTTTATTGTAAAAAAACTTGGCGCTGTTAGACCTCGAAATTTTAAATAAATAAGGACAATATAACAATATATAAAAATTAAAAATACAAGAATATAATAAATGTAAGATATTTTTATATATCTGTCTATCATATGGAAATATTATAAGGAACATGACTCATTCAAGAACTATTTATTCTCAGACGAATTTAATACAGATAATTAATAAAACAAAATTTTTAAATCATGAATCATGTTTCTTATAACTTATGTTAACGCGTAATGTATTCAAATAATATTTTCCAATACAAAGTCACAAATAAAGAGAAACATACAAATCTTAGAAAAGATTAAATGTTAAAAAAAATCTAATCTACATTTAAATAACGACCGATGTTTCTAGCGATTATTTTTGCATATTGTTCAGCTTTCATTGACGTCTCTTTAAATGATTTGTCGTAATATGCTTCTTTGACCATTAAATTCATAATCATGGAACATGAAGTCACCAATTCGTACCAAATCCGTTTGTAGATTTGTAATCAAGAGACACGGTAGTGTCTCGCGCCAAGTACACGCGGAGCGAGACCGACCGTGACTCTTTTACGCGACGCGACGGGTTGCGAGTACCCGAAATGTTGAGATCTCGATAACGAGTGAACGGATCAAGTTCTAAGTAGGCTTGATCGATAGCTTGGGGTCCAATTAGGGGGGGGGGGGATTTCTCTCATAATATTCCGCTACGTGCCCTACGAGCGGAGATAATGCCCAAAGTCCAAATGTGAAAATTTTTTATTAAGATACTTCCTCCTAACGCCGACGTTTTATATGATGACGTCATAATCAGAAACGTCACTTTTATTTTTTCGACACTGGCGGCTAGCGGCGTTAGTATCGCAGTGCAGTGCAGTGCAGACAGTGCGTTCGTTTAGCGCGCTGTCAGTCAGTGCTTAAACATCGATAGTTAGCACTTCCGATATAATATCGATAGTATCTAAATAAAACTATCGATACTATCGATACTATCGATAATATCGGTATTTTAGTCCAAAATAAAAAAGTAAACAGAAATTGCGCATGTACTATTATTACGTTTATTAATATACAAAACTATTGTTTTTATTAACATAAAGAACAATTAATTATAGAAAAACATAATTTATTCGTTATCAAACAAAGGAAAGTTTTGTTTTAAGAATAGTAATGTATTTAAGTTCTTGTCCTTTAGCCTATTCCTCTTATTGGTCATAATATCGCCTGCTTTAGAGAAAATGCGTTCTGACGAAACCGAAGTTGCCGGAATGCATAAATATTTGTCGGCCATTTCTCGAAGCATACTATTAGATGTACTCCAATAATCTAAGGAACATGCTTTCCTTTCAATTACAGGTTTCTCAATATACTGACGAATGTCAATGATGGCATCACTCATTGGAGTTGCAATCGGTCGCTGGCTATTTGGCAAAAAAAGTAAATCTTCTGCTGAAGAATTTCTTTCAGTACAAGCTTGCGGTGCTGACGGCATCACGTTAACAGAGCTGCTAGATGCGCCAGAGCTGGTGGTTGCTTGAGCTTGATGAATAGAGGCAATAAAAGATGTATACTCTCTTTGCAAAAATTGAATCGCGTTGTCAGCTTCTTCAGAAGTTCTAAAATCATTTTTTTTTTAATTTTGGATCCAAAACTGTCGCAAGTATGACTGTCGACCTTGCATTATACGATTTAAGCCTCTTATTTACCGAGTTTTTTAATGTATTTAGAACGTCTAGTGCTTCAAAAGTTTTTAATTTGTTTTCAAAACTTATTAATTTTGCTGAAATACCTCTTGAAAGAAGTATTATTAAAGAGGAAGTTACGTAGTTCTCTCCTGAAATTGTCGTTGTTGCTATTTCAAAAGGCTCCAAAAGCTGCAATATTTCGTCAATTGCTTCGAAATCTTCAGCTGTAAGTAACGTTGGAGCCCGTGCACACTCGTTTATGGCGATTGCCAGCTCAGGACGTACCTCAGAAATTCTTCTTAGCATATAATAAGAACTGTTCCAACGAGTTTCCACTTCTTGCAATAGTTTTAACTCCGGTTTGTTATTTCTTCGCTGAATAGTACGCAATGTATCGCTTGCCAACGTAATGCTACGAAAGAACCTTACAATGGCCTTACATTTAGACAAAATTCCGGCAAACGAATCTATTTTGAAACAGTCTTGCACTGTCAAGTTGAGACTATGAGCGTAACAAGGCAAATGTCGGATTTTTAAGATATCGGCACATTTTATCATAGATGCAGCATTGTCTGTAACCATAGCTACAGTCTTATGACGAATATTATATTCCAACAATATTTCATCAATAGCCTGAAACAAGACAATAAAAAAATGAACATGTAAATAAAACCCTGATCAGTATCAGTAATAAGTAAAGCAAATAAATAAATAACATAAATCAAGTTTAAGTTACTTGTGCCATAGACTCAGCCGTATGATGTCCTTCAATTTTGGTTACTTTTAGTAGTGGTGATTTCAATTTTGCATTTTGGATAAAGTGGCAGGTCACTGCTAAAATACCCTCGTTCGAAGAACTTGTCCACATGTCCGTTGTTATAGCAAAATGCTTGCATTGTGAAATTACCATTGTCAACTTGTTTTTTATTTCATTGTAGTACGTTGGTACATTAGTATTTTTGAGCGTGTGTCTGCTGGGCAATTCATACCTGTTGTCTAGAGCATTAATAAATTTCTTGAAACCTTTATGTTCAGAAGTTCTAAAAGGCAACATATATGTCTGTAGCGATCATCTCGACGTATAATTTATCAAGTTGTTTTTTTGTTTTGGAATTTTTATCGTACATTTTATCCCTGTTTATATAATTTTTAATAGACTGTCTAGATTTTTTTATCGGAACTTATTCTTGTATATTTTCATCAGATGATTCGTTCTCAACTCTAATAATCAATTTTTCGGGATGTTTTCGCTTTAAATGATCGTTCAGGTTAGTGGTATTTCTAGAGTTTCAATATTCTTGCATGCATATATTTGACATTTCACAAATTTACTACTTGCACCATCCTCAAAACGATCTAATATGAATCTAACTAAAATCATATTAAATCATATTTAATTTGGGTAAAATTCAAATTAAATCCAGATTTTATATTAAAATTATATTTGTTTAAATACAGTTTTAATTTGCACTTATTAAAATCAGTTATGTAGATTAAATATGATCCACAATAAAATAGGACTTTAATTAAAATTTAATTAGATCACTTATGTGGATCATATAACACTTCGAATCAAATATGGTTTTAATTTGTATTTAATAAGATAACTTATGTGGATTATATATGATCCAGAACCATACATGATGCAGAATATTTATATATAAGACTTTAATAAAAAGTTAATGTGTTCTGTATGCGACTTTTACTCGATTCAATTGCGGCTTTAACCCGAAGGGCCTAGCGGAGTAAGCATGTGAAATCGGCCCTTGATCATACAAAGCTGACATTAATGTCACAAGTTAGTACCAATATGATAAAACTTTCCACCAAATATTATTTTAAAAAATTCATTTTTTTAGAAGCTATGCAGGGAGAAAGTAAAATGAAGAAATATATTTTTCTCGAAAACCACTTGACCGATCTTGATGAAAAAAATATATGTTATGTAGACTAATAAAACTAATTAACAAAAAAAATGTCCAAAATGTTTGCCAAAAAAAAGACCAAAAAAAAATATTTGAATTTTTAAATATATTTTTTTAGGGTGATATTTTCGAGGTACCCCTTTGAAATTTTAGCGAAAATTTCTCTTAAAATGTCCACTATAACATATATTTTTTTCAATTTTTTTAAATGGTGGAACATAGTTAAAAATACGAAAATTGTAAGCGTTGCGTCACTCCGGCGCACAGTGCAGTGCCATTCCGCGTTGCGGGTGTTCGATGTAACTTTACTAGCACATATGTACGTCTGCAATTAGCCTATAATATGTATACTTTTTAATTTTTATAGTTTTCAGAGTTTACCACGTGGAGGTTGCACACGGTTTTAAACTCCTTATTGGGGTGCTTTTTTAACGGAGTCCCCTCGCCTTTCACTACGTTTCCGTAAAATCAGGGTGCTTTTTTAACGTGAGTCCCTTCGCCTCTCACTACGTTTCCGTAAAATCGGGGTGTTTTTTTAACGTGAGTCCCCTCGCCTTTCACTACGTTTCCGTAAAATCAGGGTGCTTTTTTAACGTGAGTCCCTTTGCCTCTCACTACGTTTCCGTAAAATCGGGGTGCTTTTTGAATGTAAGACCCCTCGTCTCTCATTACACCCTACACCTACGATTTATTTAATCTTCTTCACTATCACACTGTCTATTACTGGAATGTTATTTGTTTTCTTAAACAGATCGCTAATGGGCTACGAACAATTGGATGCTGCTGTCATATTGCTGCAATTATATATTATCTATTTCATGCAAGATATTTAGCGAAAATTTTGAAACCAGCAGAAATACTGAGCGATCTGTTTAAAAAAACAAATAACATTCCAGTAATAGACAGTGATAGTGAAGAAGATTAAATAAATCGTAGGTGTAAGGTGTAATAATGAGAAGCGAGGGGTCTTACATTCAAAAAGCACCCCGATTTTACGGAAACGTAGTGAGAGGCGAAGGGACTCACGTTAAAAAAGCACCCTGATTTTACGGAAACGTAGTGAAAGGCGAGAGGACTCACGTTAAAAAAGCACCCCGATTTTACGGAAATATAGTGAGAGGCGAGGGGACTCACGTTAAAAAAGCCCCCAATAAGGAGTTTAAAACCGTACTGCAACCTCCACGTAGTAAACTCTGGAAACTATAAAAATTAAAAAGTATAGATATTATAAGCTAATTGCAGACGTACATATGTGCTAGTAAAGTTACATCGAACACCCGCAACGCGGAATGGCATTGCACTGGTGCGCCGGAGTGACGCGACGCTTACAATTTTCGTATTTTTAACTATGTTCCACCATTTAAAAAAAATTGAAAAAAATATATGTTATAGTGGACACTTTAAGAAAAATTTTCGTAAAAATTTCAAAAAAATACCTAAAAAATATCACCCTAAAAAAATATTAAAAAGTTCAAATATTTTTTTTGGTCTTTTTTTTGACAAACATTTTGGACATTTTTTTTGTTAATTAGTTTTATTAGTCTACATAACATATATTTTTTTCATCAAGATCGGTTAAGTGGTTTTCGAGAAAAATACATTTCTTTATTTTACTTTCTCCCTGCATAACTTCTAAAAAAGTGGATTTTTTAAAATAATGTTTGGTGGAAAGTTTTATCATATTGTATTTCGCGCCTCTTCCTCGAGATCACAGTTGTAGTAGTATCCCCCGCTTTCCCGGTGTCATCACAAAGCTTTAAAGCTAAAACGAAAAAATTCCCTAGACTCTCCGACCCGCGCGCCTCCGCGCATCCATCTTCATTCTTTCGCTTTGTGCCGGTGTCGTCACACGTAATCTTTTTAAGAAAGATTTAGCAAGCGAAATGGGCAAGAGGAAGAGGAAGTCAACGTCGAAGGAGGATAGGAGAGAGAGGATTGATCGAAAGATACAACGATTGGAGAAGAAACTGGAACGTGAAAAGGAAAAACGTGAGTAGAGGTTGACTTAACCTCTTTTGGCCATAAGATCGCCGGCGGCTTGATCTTTCTTCGGTAATTGAGCTTTGAAGTTCAACTACCGCGTACTGAACTAAGGACAGCTAATGTGTTAATGATTTTCATTACACATGTGCTTCCGGTTTTACCGGAACGCACGCCTTTGTTTGACAGAGGCAAGCAGTACGAGGCCAAGGCGACTCGAGTTTGACTCGTCGCCTAATCACATCAGAATGGTGAGACAAACCCGTTAATGATTTTCATTGCACGGGGTGCTTCCGATGTCGGAACGCACGCCTTTGTTTGACAAAGGCAGGCAGTACGAAACCACGACGATTCGAGTCAAATCGATGAGCTCGTCTTATCTCGCTATCATCTTAAATTTCAGGTTATGCTTCGTCGCATAGGCCGTTATCGAGGAAGTACTCAGGATCCTCGTCGAGACAAGTTTCACCGAGCTCCTCCAAATCGAATCGATCTTCGTCAGAGCTGTCTGAATCGAGGCGATCAAAGTCAAGGCGACCTAAGTCGAGACGACCCTCGTTAGAACATTATAGAAGGAGACGAGTTTCGTCGGAATGTTCTTCATCCGAGCAATCCACGTCAGGCCGGCATACGCCGAGGCAGCAGTTAGCTGCAGATAATCAACAGCCGGATAGAGAGGTGTTATCTCAAACAGAAATTGTCTCTATAGATCTTGAGAATAACAATGCCGTGGTAAAGGACAAGGAGTTGGCAGGAATGGCAGAGCCAGGGACAGTAGCAGACATTCCGGAACACGAAATTGACCTTCAGCAGGAAGTTCTCGAGGTGATCGGCTCGCGGCTCGAGTCGGATAATAAACTTGCGGATGCTATTCACAAGGACGTAGCGCTTCGCTGGGCGGAGATTTTAAGGAACGGACTTCCGGTGGAGGAAGTAAAGAAGCTGCTGGAGAAGTATCCGCCTCCGCAAAATTGCACGATTATTGCTGTTCCAAAATTAAACGCCGAAATTATTTCCGCCGTGCAGGAGACAGCAATAAAAAGAGACAAGCGGATAGTGGAGAAACAAGAACGCATCACAGCAGGTCTGGGAGCTTTGGAAAAAGCAATCTCGATCGCGCTCAAAATTGAAGGAGCTCAAAGAATTTTGTTACTCGAAAAGTTGAGCGACGCAGGTAGACTTTTTGCCTTCGTTCATCGTGAAGAATCATTGGCTAGAAAAAGCTTGATTCTGGCCAATCTTAACACGGGGTTAAAAGATACACTGTCGAACACGTCAGTAGACGAATGGCTGTTTAGCGGCAATTTGGAAGGAGTTATCAAGTCGGCAAAAATTATAGAGGAGGCGTCGAAAACACTCAAGCCACCAGGAAAACCGAGACAGCAAAAGGGCACAAAAAACTGGAAAGGCCCGACGCGTCAGTCTTCATACAGGGGTCGACCGTCGACGTCGGGCAGATATCGACAATCGTCCAGCGCCCCCAGTACAAGGAAACCGCCGCAGCGGAGGGAATCGTCATATCATCCACGGAAGCGCCGATAGTTATGTCAGGAGACGTAGGTAAAATAGCCGGTAGGCTAAAATTTTTTAGCAATGCGTGGTCAAAGATCACCAATGACTCAGTCATTCGGAAGTGGATTTGGGGTTACAAAATCCCTTTTACATCGAAACCTAGACAGGAATATATACCCAGCGAGACGGCTTGGTCCAGTTCTGAAAGCGCGACGATTAAAATACAGATAAATAAACTACTTAGTAAAGGAGCGATCGAAAAATGTGTTCCGGTAAAGGATCAATTTATATCAAACATTTTTTTAGTACCGAAGCCGGACGGAACTTCGAGATTAATATTGAATCTTAAAAAGTTGAACGAGTTTATCACGACGAAACATTTTAAATTAGAGGATTGGAAGGTAGCAAGAAGATTAATTAGAAAAAACTTCTTTATGGCTACCTTAGATTTAAAAGACGCATACTATCTCGTACCAATAGAAAAAACCGACAGAAAATTTTTAAGGTTTATATACAAAGGAGAATTATATGAATTCACCTGTTTACCTTTCGGACTAAAAGTAGCTCCGCATGTGTTCACAAAAATCTTAAAACCGGTTGCAGCGTATTTAAGGAAACGCGGGTTTCTGTCGGTTTTCTATTTAGACGACATGCTACTCATGGGTAAATCCCACGAAGCATGCGCGGAAAATGTTCGCGAAACTAAAAAGCTCATACAGGAGCTTGGCTTTATCATTATTGACGAAAAGAGCCTTACCGTGCCTACTCAGCGTTGTAAATTTTTAGGTCTTATTTTTGACTCGCATAAGATGTCGATAGAGTTGCCGGAAGACAAAGTGCAACGAACGATAGCACTTTTAAATAAATTCAGTAAAGCGTCGAGCTGCACGATAAGGGAATTTGCAGCGTTCGTGGGAACACTAGTTTCGCGTTGTCCTGCTTTAAAATACGGGATGATCCACGTACGTCGGTTTGAAAGGGAACGTACGCGAGCGTTGGAAGAAAATAATAATAATTTCGATGCAATTATGATTCTTCCGAGCTTTTTAAACGAGGATTTTAGATGGTGGAAGTTGCACATTCGTACCGCTAGCGCGCCGTTGAATGAACCCGTATACGATCTCAAGATTTTTTCGGATGCGTCACGTACGGGTTGGGGCGTGTTTTGTGAAGGTAGTCGTAGTCATGGTCACTGGAATTCAGATGATCTAAAATTACACATCAATTCATTAGAATTAATGGCAGCCTTCTTCGGGCTAAAATGTTTCGCGAATGACAAACAAGGTAGTAATATCTTACTACGGATAGACAATACGACAGCGATCGCATACATTAATCGTATGAGAGACAGTCACTTCGAAAACCTTAGCTCTCTTGCTAGAGAGATATGGTTGTGGTGTGAACAGAGAAATATCTGGATTTCAGCGTCATATATTCGCTCTGGTGATAATGTGGAAGCAGATATCGAATCGCGGAAGTTACAACCGGAAACGGAATTCGAGATTTCGGATAGCGCGTTCCAGGATATTGTCAAAGTTTTTAATCAACCGGAGGTCGATTTATTTGCTTCTAGGGCGAACGCAAAATGCGATAGATATGTTTCTTGGAAAAAAGACCCTGATGCGATAGATATCGATGCTTTCACATTAAAGTGGAAAAAGTGGTTTTTCTACGCGTTCCCTCCCTTTTCGGTTATTTTAAGGGTATTGCAAAAGATCGAACACGAAGGTTCGAGTGGCATAGTAGTAGTTCCGTACTGGGAAGCTCAGCCATGGTTTTCACTTTTCTTATCATTAATCGATGCTGAACCCATCATTTTTCGACCAAATATTAACTTGATTCGTTCCCCTAGCGGAGAGACGCATCCGTTATGGCACCAGCTTACGCTGGTTGCCGCGAAGTTGTCCGGGAAGCCTTCACCCGAAAAGCAGTTCCTTTGGGATCAGTGGATATAATGATCGCATCCTTATCAGAGTCGTCGTGTCGTCAATATGATGGTGGACTAAAGAAATGGTGGAAATTTTGCAACGATAACGGAATCGACCCTTTTTCCGGAACGCCGGCGGACGTATTGACATTCCTTACTACGGAATTTAAAAAAAGAGCATCCTACAGCTCATTAAACGGCTACAGGTCGGCGGTAGCATTAATTTTGGGACCTGAATTAGGGCAAAACCACTTAATCCAGCGATTCTTTCGAGGGGTATCTAAACTGAGACCAGCAAATCCCAGATATAATTCAATCTGGGATCCCAAAGTAGTTTTAAGTTATTTGTCAAGAGCATATCCAAATGAGGATATAAGTTTAGAACGGCTCTCTCAGAAGCTGGTGACCTTGTTAGCCCTAGCTACGGGGCATCGCATGCAGACCTTGTGCCTAATAGATATTAGGAATATTTGTCAAATGAACGAAAGTTATTTAGAAATTAAAATCCCTGATAGGATAAAAACATCCGGCCCAAATAGAATACAGCCGGTGCTGAGATTACCGTTTTTCGTCCAAGATAGATCCATTTGCGTGGCTACAGCTTTACAATCGTATTTAAGTAGAACTCAGGATTTGCGTGGGTCTATTGTAAGATTGTTTATATCATTTAAGAAACCACATAAGGCAGTGTCCACGCAGACACTCAGTCGATGGCTCAAAACTATCTTGGCCCAGAGCGGCATAAATGTCGAAGAATTTACGGCTTACAGCACAAGACACGCGGCAACTTCAACCGCAAAACGTCATGGCGTTAGTGTGGATGTAATTAGAAGAACGGCAGGTTGGACAAAAGATTCTGAAACCTTTGCACGTTTTTACGAACGGGAATTAGTTTCGGAAGATAGTCAATTTGCGGAAGCAGTCTTCGATATGTACAGACAAGCTTAAAAAAAAAAAAAATCAAGTTTTTATGGGCACATCGAACGTAACTTACTTTAAACAGCTACAACTGTGATCTCGAGGAAGAGGCGCGAAATACAATGAATGATTAAACGAACTTACCTAAGTGAAGTTCAATCATGATTGTATGAGCGCCTCTTCCGAAGAGATCAGTCCCTCCCTCCCGTTTATCTCTATAGAGATACCCAAAATCAGTTACGGTTCGGCTTTGAAGAATGAAGATGGATGCGCGGAGGCGCGCGGGTCGGAGAGTCTAGGGAATTTTTTCGTTTTAGCTTTAAAGCTTTGTGATGACACCGGGAAAGCGGGGGATACTACTACAACTGTGATCTCTTCGGAAGAGGCGCTCATACAATCATGATTGAACTTCACTTAGGTAAGTTCGTTTAATCATTCATTGGTACTAACTTGTGACATTAATGTCAGCTCTGTATGATCAAGGGCCAATTTCACATGCTTATTCCGCTAGGCCCTTTGGTTTTAATTTGATTCTTATTAAAAAATAATATTTGCGGTAAAATTTGTTTCTTTATTTGTCGAACTTAACATGTAAAATATTTGATTCAAATTAAAAAAAAAATAATATAGTCATATAAGATTATATATGATCAGATCAGAATATTGCATCTCAAAGTATCCGATAGATGGCATTCGATGTGATCTGGTTCTCGTAATTAAAATTTGACAAAGAGTGTTATAAGATAACGGTATCAAGAAGACACAACACTGTCTCGGAACGACACAATTTTTGTATCAGTTATATCGTGAATTCCACTCTTATAATAAAGTAGCACGCTTAAAAAATAAAATTTTATATAATCTTGTTTAAGTTTAAATTGGTATAACTTTAAATTTAAAATAAAATTATATAAAATTCTAATAAGATCAAATAACATTTATATATGACAAATTTGACTTATATGACTTATATGACTTATATGATTATATTTGACTTATATGATTATATTTGACTTATATATGATTATATTTGACTTATATGATTATATTTGACTTATATATGATTATATTTGACTTATATGATTATATTTAACAAATTAATTTTGAATTTATTACCATATTTAATCCACATTTGGCAAATTAAAACCATATTAACTCTGCATTTCTTTTGGTCTGTGCGGCTGATTTTGCATATTTTAACAAAGCAAGGTCCAGTTCAATCCATATATAAATTAAATAAGATGGGGTACTTTAATTTGATTTAAATATGACATATTTAAATTATAATTGATTTGCATATTCGATTCTAATAAGATTCTTAATAAATTCATATAAGTTTTTAATACGGTTTTAATACAATCGTTTTTCGCGCAGTCTCTACGGGTTTGAAAAACTTCCACACTAATGATTTTTTACGGCCCATTATTAAATAAAATATCGAGACCAAAGTTAGCCAGCTTCGACAACAAGTACGCACGATGCAACAATACGTAATAAAAAGTAACAATAAAACAAATGAAATTTTTAAACAAAAACCGATCTACAATCCGTGGTGAATTCCCCGCCGGGTCTACAATAGGCAGCAGTGATGGAAGTGTCTTGGAGAAAATCCCACAATCTTCCATCACTGCTGCCTATTGTAGACCCGGCGGGGAATTCCCCACGGATTGTAGATTGATATTTGTTTAAAAATTTCATTTTATTGTTACTTTTTATTACGTATTGTTGCATCGTGCGTACTTGTTGTCAAAGCTGGCTAACTTTGGTCTCGATATTTTATTTAATAATGGGCCGTAAAAAATCATTAGTGTGGAAGTTTTTCAAACCAGTAGAGACTGAGGATGGTGCAAGTAGTAAATTTGTGAAATGTCAAATATGCATGTAAGAATATTGCAACTCTGGAAATACCACTAACCTGAACGATCATTTAAAGCTAAAACATCCCAAAAAATTGATTATTAGAGTTGAGAACAAATCATCTTATGAAAATATACAAGAAGAGGTTCCAATAAAAAAATCTAGACAGTCTATTAAAAATTATATAAACAGGGATAAAGTGTACAATAAAAATTCCAAAACAAAAAAAAACAACTTGATAAATTATACGTCGAGATGATCGCTACAGACATGTTGCCTTTTAGAACTTCTGAACATAAAGGTTTCAAGAAATTTATTAATGCTCTAGACAACAGGTATGAATTGCCCAGCAGACACACGCTCAAAAATACTAATGTACCAACGTACTACAATGAAATAAAAAACAAGTTGACAATGGTAATTTCACAATGCAAGCATTTTGCTATAACAACGGACATGTGGACAAGTTCTTCGAACGAGAGTATTTTAGCAGTGATCTGCCACTTTATCCAAAATGCAAAATTGAAATCACCACTACTAAAAGTAACCAAAATTGAAGGACATCATACGGCTGAGTCTATGGCACAAGTAACTTAAACTTGATTTATGTTATTTATTTATTTGCTTTACTTATTACTGATACTGATGAGGGTTTTATTTACATGTTTATTTTTTCACGACAGTGGCCTAGTTTACACCAATCTCTTTATACGTGTATCAAATAGTATATTTGAGCTGATCAGCCAATAATCAAACTAATTTACTAGTTATTTATTATTTAATACGCGTATCAAGTGATTGGTGTAAACTAGGCCATTGACAGGAGCCGTTTGCGCATGCGTGAAACCATTTCCAGTGTCGGATCTGAGTACAAAATACTCTATGCCCAGATCAGACACTAGAGTTTACTAGACTGGTGTGAATCCGATAGTACTATCGATAGTTTTTTTAACTATCGATAATTTCGATGGTGAATTTACTATCAATAGACTATCGATGTTTAAGCAAAGTCAGTTCATCATCAGTTAAAGGGATCCTAAAGTGAAGGCTGAACTTCCTCGACGTCGGTAATGTCAACATTTCTAATCCTGTTTTCTATGTCATAGATCTATATCTGTCCTTGTCTAACGAGAGGCATCTGTCCTTGTTTCGGTTGCTGCGCCATCTCTCGCTACACGCAATGTCAACCTGAATGTGCTTTTGGACATATAAAAGTTTATTTAAACTAATTTTTTTTCTAGACTTTCAATCTTTGATCTAATTGCACGATATTGTTCTTAAATGTTGTCCCTAGGTCATGCCGGTCTAATTTTGTGGATATTTATTGTGGAAATTTTGTACAAAGCAAATATTGTCGTCACGTATACCAAAAATTAACAAAAATATTAATTTTTTCTCGTTTTCGATATAAATTCGATCACCATGACCTAGATTTTGATGCGTACTTTAATTCTAGACAAGAATTTTGCATTTCTATAAAGCTAATTAAAAGATTAGTGCTAAGAAAAAAAGCCGGTATTGACTCTTTATTATATTTATTACGCGACGCGACGATTATTAATTTAACAAGGTAATTGTTTTATGTAATTATCCTATAATTATCTTATTCTATATATTACTGTTATACTTATTTTATTTACTGTTTATATACTACGTTTACGTGAGTGTTTATACATACAGGTTATTTAATAACTTATTATATTATTTTTTATATTGACGGCAGGGAGCTGATACTGAGATCAAGGAGCCTGTTCATACGAGGCGTTTCTGCCGCGCGATTGTGGCCGCGCGTTAACGTTTGCACGAGCCGCACGCTGTCGCGAGGTAAGGTGCGACAACGCGCGCATACGCGCGTACGCGAAACGGCAGTAACACCGTAATCGTGTCGGCGATATACTGAATTGAATTGCTTCGTGCTTATCTGGAGATTTCGTATCCCTACATCGTGTTACCACCGCTGCTGGAAAAGAAGGTTCTCTACGCTTGGCAGAAAGTATGACGACTGACATGTTCTATCCCGACTTCGTTGATCGCAGAAGAGCTGGACTCGAGGTACGTTTTCGATTTGCACGTATAAAAGTATCGTGCGATGAATGTTGTACCCAATTATAACCTCAAATGAAGTTGTGCACGTTGCTAGGGGATGACGCGTGGCTCAGTGCCTACGCGAATGATTAGTAACACCAAGGTCCGTGGTTCGAATCCGACCCGGCCTTCGTCCCATATATACTCTGCTAAGAGATTTTTTCCGATTAAGATCCTTATGGATTAATGGTCTGCACGATTGGGAATCGGAAAGGATTCACAATCTGCAAGGCTTAAGATTCGTAAAGGATCAAAAAGATTAAGGTATTTTAAGTGTATCACGGTGGTAGTGTGAATGAATGACTGGGTCTACATTGCTTGTTCTAATTACCTTAGGGTACAAGGCACCTTATTTCCTCATCCGAGGAATGTAACAGATAAAACTCCCCTGTGCACGTTGCTAGTATTCTGATTATACAATATATATATATATATATATATATATATATATATATATATATATATGAGCTGATATCGAGGAGATCAAGGAACCTGTTCACAGGAGGTGTTTCTGCCGCGCGTACATAATATCCCAGACAGCACACGATATCCTATAAATGTCCATTTTATGTCCGGAATGCCCATGGACGTTATATGGATATTGTTTGAGATCGAAAACTCAGCACCGCGACGAAGTCGCGTTCGGCTGCATGTCAGCACATGCAAATTGAGTAGATTAATATTCGCGTGAAATGCCGCTCAGGAATTGTCGCGGAATATTCGGTATAGCATGGATCGTTCGGGATTAGCTTTCTAGAAACTTTAACATTGTAATCAATAATAAAGTCAAACAACAATAACGCTGGAACAAAGGGACGATCCATGCTATACACAAAGCACTCGAAAACAGGTGACGACCCCGTCGGGTCGCAACATGAGACCGGTGACGTCAGCTTCATGACGCGGGACTTCGGTGGCCAATCACCCTCCCGAAATTCGGAGAAATCTGCAGGGAGGGAGTTTCGCCTCGGAAGCGTTAAAAGGACCGCCGCTGCGCCGCGGAATCGATTTCGCTCGCAGATCACAGAAAACCGCTTTTCACACCGCTTTACGCCGCTTTGCACATCTCTTTTCGCTATTCCGCGTTTGGAACACGCTTTCGCCGCGTCGCTTGCCGTAGCTTCTGTGCGCGCTTCACGGCTTTCTTCGGCCACTAGAAAAAGAACTGTAAATACCTGTACATACATTTTGAATATATCTGTTTTATTTTTCAATTCTGTACTTGTCTCCTTTTCTGTGGTCGTCTTCTACCTCGCGCTCTCTCGCGCTACCGCGTGCTCTCGAACAGATATATATAGGATATTGGTGCTATTGGGGATGTTGCACAGCTTATATCAATATATAATATATATATATATATATATATATATATATATATATATATATATATCAGGGTGCCCCACAATTGTTGGTACTTTTTTCATATTTAGATAGAGCGAGCCAAACTGAGTCGAAAAGTCATGTACCATTTTACAATTTTCGCAATAGTTGACGAGTTATTTATGATTAAAAATCGACGTATTAGCCCGCCCTCCGCCAAATCCAAGCGCGCGGCGAGATGCGGCCGCCCCGCGGTCGGCGCGCGGCAGTTGTTTACTACAAGCGGCGCGTAACGCCGGGCCCCTGTCCTATAAGCGATGATAGTTTCTCGCCTTTTTTAAATAGAAATAAAATTTTCTAACAACATAGAAAATTTTTTTGTGCGTACGTATGTACATATGTGTGCACATGCATACACCAGGAAAATATCAATTCTACTGCTTAAAAAAGCGATTACTCAATTTACCTTTTTTTTTAGTAAGTAACGGTTGTCTTTAAGCAAGAATATTTTCTTGATAATAGTCTTAAAATGTACAGGGTGTATCAGGACGATACAGAGCGGTACGGCGGGTTGCCCATTCGAGCAGGCGCGCATGGTCGTTCACAATTGCGTTGACTTCGGTGCATCACCTATAATCACTCGCATATCTTTTTTACAATAAAATGGACTTTGTAGCGCCCAAAGTTGCAATACAATTGTGACGGATTTGCGTAGCAGTAACGTTAAAACAGAAGTCGAGATGACAATACAGGTTATGAGATAAATTTTATTAAGAAAGCGAAAGACATTTTCTCTCTTACGAAAAAAGCTCGTACCATAGTCCATCATAATCTCATTATATATTATAATTTTATTATTTAAATTATTTTTTGCACACAATGTTTATGCACAGGACAAAAGTCAGCAATTAGTATTTGTGTGCAAATTTAAATTATAAGTCGGCGAATAAATTTATTCAATGTAAGTTTAAATAATGGCAGAAATCGCCATTAACAAATCTTACAATATTCGATTTGTTTAATTAATAAATAATTTATCATTAAATTAATAATCAATTTAATATATCAATAATAATGAGCATTATATAATTTTTTATATAAATGATGTTGCTGCATCTTAAAAATCTTAATCTTAAACTCATAAACAAGAGGTTTATTAGTATAAAATATGATACATTTTAAATATGATGCTAATAAATAGTTTATATAAGCAAATTATCATAATATTTAATGAATACTTTTTAGTAATAAATTCCTTGTAGATTTAAATGAGATTCAGTAGCATTATTTACATAAAGATGCTTATTAGCATCAGTATATTGAATTAATTATTAATGTTAATAATGAAATATTAATAATTTGAAATAAATGTAGTTAGACATAAGATCCGCTGATAATCGTTTTTATCGTTATAAATAACGATGGAAACGGTTATCAACGGATCTCGTGCCTAATAACACTTATTTCAAATTATTAATATATAGATATATTAATAATTAATAATTAATATATATATATATATATATATATATATATATATATATTAATTATTAATATATATTGTCACGTCTTTTTTACTCCCGGAGTGGTCCGGGCCGTGTGACGGATCAAAAAAAGAAGGAGAGAAGGATGATAGGCCTCTCCGGCAGTTCTCTCGCACCCCCGACACTCCACTAACCAAATTTTATTGTTGGGCGCCAGACGCGTGAATTCGCGTCCGCGAAATCGCGAGAAACTAAAGAGAGAGACGCAAGGCGAAATAAGTCGGTGTGCAAGGAATCGGCTAGCTCGACCTAATAACAGAACGCGCCCTCAGAAAAGATTTCTAATAACGAGACAAAAAATATTTTTGACATGTTTAATCTTATCACAACCTGAAGTAGTATAAAAATAAAACAATATTGAGATTAAATCAATAATTCCTATTCTCTTCTCTCGAATAAAATAAGAATGACTTAATATCTTGAGACAAGAATATATAAATTTAAGCTTATAAGTTATAAGTTATAACGTCGCGTGAAGATTAGTCTAAACGCAAGAATATATAAGTTTAAATTTATATATTCTTGTCTCAAAATATTAAGTCAATCTTATTTTATTCGAGAGAAGAGAATAGGAATTATTGATTTAATCTCAATATTGTTTCATAACGCGCGATGTTAGAGCCATAATATTAGGCACGATCCGCGCGAAACGCTTGAGATGCATCTAAATATCTATTATCCAGATATTATTCCTGAAATAGGTCCTCTTGAGCCATTATCATGTATTAGAATGGAAGCTAAACATAGAGAAGGAAAACAAATAGCCTATTCGTCTGCCACAGAATCAATTGATCTTATTCTATATAGCTATAAAAGGCACCAACTTAAATTTTGCTGTCGGTTACAGGCTGGGAGAGGTTTATTCTTGAAAATATCATTTTCAACCGTTCAGACTGTCCATATAGGACTGAGGTAAAAGAATTTTCTAGTTTTCGTTATATATTACCTGAAGATATATGATTTGCAAAATGGAATATTGTTAAATGGATTAAATTAATGATTTTCATTATGAGAATGGCATGTTGGTTGTTGTAAATTGGAAAAGAAGTAAAAATCCTCAATTTTGTTATATTTATACAATATCTGTATCCAGAGAGCGAGATAATACTGTAAATTTTTTACTTAAAAAACTTACCACAGTAAATTTTAATACTCATTTCCATGCTTATAAAATTGATTTTACTAATCAATGACATTACTTAAAATTTCAAGATTTGGCTATCCATACAGCAACCAACATCAGAATTATTGCTAATGATCAACGATTGGTTCCGTTCCGTTTTATTTTCTATTTATTTATCTTTCATGGAGAAAAAATAAAACGGCTTTCTATCAAATACGTTTTGTATGATCATAAGTGTAAAATCATAAATTATAAATATAATCAAAAATCATACGTTTTGTATAAAAACGTAATAATAAAACGTTACAAAAAAATAGCTGTTTTTGTTCATAAATACTTTTATTTCATTCTATCACAAAAAAAATCTTGAAAAAATAATATAATATATTCCTAACAATCTACAAATTCTTTTTTTGCAAGAATAGAATGATTTTTTTTTTTCAGATTCGTCTATTATTGAATCAAAAATATTATAGGAGTGTCACAAAATTCTATCTGTATCTTTCTGAGAAAGTTAGAGGGATAGTATCAAGAATATTTTATTCTAAACTTAAGAAATTTTCTATTTAAGATTAAAATATTGTTGTTTCAATACTAAATATGATTGGCTCTATTTCGATCCTATTTTATGATAGATTTAAGAGTAATAGCATTGTAACTCTAGAAATCTTTTCTGAGGGTGGGGGGTTGATTAAGGGCATCGCAATGTTCGGCGGGGTGACACGCAAATCATTAACTCAGTCAGCTAACAAATGAAAAGGAACATTTATTGTAGAATAATTTTCGGAAAACAATGCAGCCATTTCGGCTTTTATTAATCAGAAAAAGCAAATAGATAGCTGATAATACGGGCGTCAAATTTTGAACAATAAGAATGGCAGTAACGCGGACGCCAGAAATAAGCGGAGAATTACGTTAATTTAGTAAACGCGCGGAAGGCGTCGTTGATGAGCAAGATAATACTGGTAGAAAACTAAACTCACAAATACTTCGAAATCATAGCAGTCACGCAGACAATAATAGTAGAGTATTAAAAACTAACAAATAATATAAAATATCTACAGAAGTTACGACCGAATGCGACATAACTGGAGTAAACGCGAAATAATTGTGCGTCACGCTCGGAGCGCGTCCCTCAAGGTCCCAAGTGGCGCAAGGATTCTGTCGCCAAATTGTTTTAATCTAACGCAGATAGAGAACGTAACACAAGTGACATCCCAACGTAATAATGGTCGAACGCAATATCGCCAAGGGTATCCTGACGCGAAGAATAAGGCGCTGAGGCGCCTGGCATAACACGAAATACTAAAACTAACGCGGGGAAAGGTACGGAATTACCGCGAGTAATAACGGGACGCAATATTAAGTCAACGCAAGTAATATCCTAATGCAAATAATATCCTAACGCAAATAATATCCTAACTAGAATCAGTCGGGGTGAATAACGCGAATGACACCCCGACTCGAGAAATCAATCGGCACGATCAATATTCTAACGCGAATAATATGTCGGCACGAACGATATTCTGACACAAATCTCGGTATGGACCATAACAAGGCGCATAAAATTATTAAGAAAGATTTAAGAATGCATCCTTATAAGAGACACACAACTCAAATGTTGCTCCCCCAAGATTTGCTCCGTCGAGAAAGATTTTGTGATTGGGTCTCAGAACAGGTAAATTATATATTGCTTCCTCATAGAGGAAGCTTTGTTTTCGTAAATTCGTATATGAACTTTTGATTGTGTATAAAGTAGGTTCTAATCAACCAAATTTAAAAGAATCATATATAAAATTGGGGTAGAAAAAACTAAAGAAAAGATTGTTTTTTGAGTTTTTTTCAATTTTTTCTATCCCCCCCTTATTCCATATATAATTTTTTAAGATTTAGTTGATTAGTTTTTTAGTTATATAAAAAACACAGTGTAGTGTTAAATGTCAATCCTCTTTTAAGAAAGTATGAAATCGATGTTTGAACTTTGCGAAGCTGACCGAGTGTCGAGCGTTTATTTTATAAATGACTGTATAAGTTACTGATTTTATTTAACAGTAGTATTTCATGGATAACAAAGAAATCTATTATGATTTTACAAACGTCGGTTAACTTAAAAAAAAAACCTTAGTTTACTCACTATTTATTTCTTTCTAAGGGGGACAGTTAGAACATCTCAAGTCTCAATAATTGAGACTTCAAAAAATGATGTTTTAAAATAATAAAAAAGTGTGCAAGTAGAAACTTGCACATTGTTTCCTCATAGTTTTTAAGTGTGCAAGTAGAAACTTGCACATTACTTCCTCATAGTTTTTATTCCATATTATTTGTTAGTTTTTAATACTCTACTATTATTATCTGCGTGACTGCTATGATTTCGAAGTATTTGTGAGTTTAGTTTTCTACCAGTATTATCTTGCTCATCAACGACGCCTTCCGCGCGTTTACTAAATTAACGTAATTCTTCGCTTATTTCTGGCGTCCGCGTTACTGCCATTCTTATTGTTCAAAACTTGACGCTCGTGTTATCAGCTATCTATTTGTTTTTTCTGATTAATGAAAGCCGAAATGGCCGCATTGTTTTCCTAAAGTTATTCTACAATAAATGTTCCTTTTCATTTGTTAGCTGACTGAGTTAATGATTTGCGTGTCACCCCGCCGAACATCGCGTTGCTCTTAATCAAACCCGCCACCCCCGGAAAGATTTCTAGATACAATGCTATTACTCTTAAATCTATCATAAAATAGAATCGAAATAGAGCCAATTATATTTAGTATTGAAACAACAATATTTTAATCTTAAATAGAAAATTTCTTAAGATTAGAATAAAATATTCTTGATACTATCTCTCTAACTTTCTCAGAAAGATGCAGATAGAACTTTGTGACAATCCTATAATATTCTTGATTCAATAATAGACGAATCTGAAAAAAAATCTTATTTTATTCTTGCAAAAAGAGAATTTGTAGATTGTTAGGAATCTATTATATTATTTTTTAAAGATCATTTTTGTGATAGAACAAAATAAAGGTATTTATGAACAAAAACAGCTATTATTTTGTAACATTTTATTATTACGTTTTTATACAAAACGTATGATTTTCAATTATTTTAATGATTTATGATTTTATAATTATGATCATACAAAAAGTATTTGATAGGAAGCCGTTTTATTTCGCGACATTATAACTTATAACGTGGCGTGAAGATTAGTCTAAACGAATCTACAAGGAATTTATTACGAAAAAGTATTCATTAAATATTATGATAATTTGCTTATATAAATTATTTATTAGCATCATATTTAAAATGTATCATATTTTATACTAATAAACCTCTTGTTTATGAGTTTAAGATTAAGATTTTTAAGATGCAGCAACATCATTTATATAAAAAATTATATAATGCTCATTATTATTGATATATTAAATTGATTATTAATTTAATGATAAATTATTTATTAATTAAACAAATCGAATATTGTAAGATTTGTTAATGGCGATTTCTGCCATTATTTAAACTTACATTGAATGAAATTTATTCGCCGACTTATAATTTAAATTTGCACACAAATACTAATTGCTGACTTTTGTCCTGTGCATAAACATTGTGTGCAAAAAATAATTTAAATAATAAAATTATAATATATAATGAGATTATGATGGACTATGGTACGAGCTTTTTTCGTAAGAGAGAAAATGTCTTTCGCTTTCTTAATAAAATTTATCTCATAACCTGTATTGTCATCTCGACTTCTGTTTTAACGTTACTGCTACGCAAATCCGTCACAATTGTATTGCAACTTTGGGCGCTACAAAGTCCATTTTATTGTAAAAAAGATATGCGAGTGATTATAGGTGATGCACCGAAGTCAACGCAATTGTGAACGACCATGCGCGCCTGCTCGAATGGGCAACCCGCCGTACCGCTCTGTATCGTCATGATACACCCTGTACAAATTTTAGAAAGAGTCTTTATTATGTACTCGAAAAAAGAATTTATACTCCTTCAAAGAACATAATAAAATTTTATCAAAGAAAAGTCAAAATAATAAATAAAATAATATGAGGACCCTCGAGATTAAAATAGGAGAAGGCTATGAGGGTCAGACGCAGATCACAGTGCGTAATATCAGAAATAAGTGATTTATTCGTCGTTTTGATACATTACATCGATCCGTACGTTTCGGCTCAGTTTTGAGCCATCTAGGCTTCAGCGGTATAATAGTTACAGAAATTAAGTTACACGTTCTCCGTACCGTATGGTGAGTTTACTGATTCAAAGTATCAGAAACATAGACCAATTGATCCATATCTGTAAATTTGTTCAATTAATGTTGAGATATTAAAAAGATCCCTTAGGAAACTCACCATTCGGTCTGAAAAACGTGGAATACAGAGCTATGTATACATAATGAATACTCTCTGCGAGAAAACTTGACGATCTTTATCGACACGACACATGCACAGCAATGATATGAAAGGTCTTGCAAGAAGAGGCATGTCGTAGGTCAACACACCGGCGAGAATTATAACAAAGCACGATTTGACACCGTCTCAAAATGACACGGATTTTTTGCATCATGCATATGTCACGGTTTTGAGCAAATTGTAATCCATGCTCATGAACTTTGGTCGTTGGCAAATCGGGGTTTTACTATTGGTACATGCAATATTGTGACGGTGTCAAATCGTGCTTTGTTATAATCCTCGCCGGTGTGTTGACCTACGACATGCCTCTTCTTGCAAGACCTTTCATATTATTGTGTGTCGTCGACAAGATCGTCAAGTCTTCTCGCAGAGAGTAGATATTCATTATGTACGCATGGCTCTGTATTCCACGTTTTTCAGACCGAATGGTGAGTTTCCTAAGGGATCTTTTTTTAATGTCTCAACATTAATTTTAAACAAATTTACAGATATGGATCAATTGGTCTATGTTTCTGATACTTTGAAGTAAACTCACCATACGGTACGGAGAACGTGTAATTAAACTTCTGTAACTACTGCTGAAGATGGCTCAAAGCTGAGCCGAAACGTACGGATCGATGTAATGTATCAAAACGACGAATAAATCAGTTATTTCTGATATTACGCACTGTGATCTGCGTCTGACCCTCATAGCCTTGACTTCTCTTATCAAAATAATTAGCAAATTGAATTTTTGTTTTAATTTTGTATTCTTAACTGAAGAATTGAATAATTAGAATGTAGAATATTATTTATTTTAAGTAATATTATCAAGAAAACATTTTTTGTAAAGATCATCGTTACTTAAAAGAAGAGAAAACTGAGTAATTGGTTTTCTTAGCACTAGAATGATATTTTTTTACGTGTGCGTATACGGCACGCCATTTTACTATTTAATATCATCATAAAAATTCTATCAAATTAAATCGATACTTAAAGAAAAGAAATTATTATTATGTCTAGACATACTTATAATTTATCGAATTATTATTAAGCTGTAATTGAAAATGCAGAATTACAATTATGTCTAGAAAAAATATTAATTCTGAATTTATTTTACGTTATGACATAAACAATTTTCGGGAATTAAAAGTATGTACATAATTGTAATTCCCGAATTTTACTTATGTACGCAATTTTAATACTTGAATTTCTATTATGTACACACAATCGTAATTCTGGAATTACTTTTTTTCTTTTGGTAAGTAACGGGGTTCTTTAAGAAAGAATATTTTCTTGATAATAATCTTAAAATGTATTCATCACAAATTTTAGAGAAAGTCTTTATCATGTACTGGAAAAAAGAATTTATACTCCTTCAAAAAACATTATACCATTTTATCAAAGAAAAGTCAAAATAATAAGCAAATCAAATTTTTGTTTTAATTTTATATTTTTAATTGAATAGTTAAACAATTAGAATTTAGAATATTATTTATTTTAAGTAAAGAGAGTGATGAGTGTATTTTAAGATTATTATAAAAATAAAATATTCTTTGCGAAGATGACCGTTAAAAGAAGGGAAATGGAGTAATTGGTTTTCTTAGTACTGGAATGATATTTTTTGCGCGTGAATTGTGCATGAATAGCAATCGCGATATAAGATCGCGAGCCAAAAAATAATTTTTTTTTCTGTGGCAAGAAAATGATAGAGCGCTATCATTTCCACACCACCTTGCGGTAGATAGCATGGCGCATTTTTTTTTAAGTAGTGTCCCCAGTAGGTTTAATCCACTTTATAAAAATATTTTAATGCAAGAACTGTTCGAAGTGCTCAAAAAATATCATTCCAGTGCTAAGAAAACCAATTACTCCATTTCCCTTCTTTTAACGGTCGCATCTTCGCAAAGAATATTTCATTTTTATAATAATCTTAAAATACACTCATCACTCTCTTTACTTAAAACAAATAATATTCTAAATTCTAATTGTTTAACTATTCAATTAAAAATATAAAATTAAAACAAAAATTTGATTTGCTTATTATATTTTCTTTTCTATAATAAAATAGTATAATGTTTTTTCATGGAAGAAAAAGTCTTTCTTCCATTATGTAATAAAGACTTTTTCTAAAATTTGTAATGAATACATTTTAAGATTATTATCAAGAAAATATTCTTTCTTAAAGAACCCCGTTACTTACCAAAAGAAAAAAAGTAATTCCAGAATTACGATTGTGTTGTACATAATAGAAATTCAAGTATTAAAATTGCGTACATAAGTAAAATTCGGGAATTACAATTATGTACATAATTTTAATTCCCAAAAATTTTTTATGTCATAACGTAAAATAAATTCAGAATTAATATTTTGTCTAGACATAATTGTAATTCTGCATTTTCAATTATAGCTTAATAATAATTCGATAAATTATAAGTATGTCTAGACATAATAATAATTTCTTTTCTTTAAGTATCGATTTAATTTGATAGAATTTTTATAATGATATTAAATAGTAAAATGGCGTGCCGTATACGCACACGTAAAAAAATATCATTTTAGTGCTAAGAAAACCAATTACTCAGTTTTCTCTTCTTTTAAGTAACGATGATCTTTACAAAAAATGTTTTCTTGATAATATTACTTAAAATAAATAATATTCTACATTCTAATTATTCAGTTCTTCAGTTAAGAATACAAAATTAAAACAAAAATTCAATTTGCTAATTATTTTGATAGGAGAAGTCAAGGCTATGAGGATCAGACGCAGATCACAGTGCGTAATATCAGAAATAACTGATTTATTCGTCGTTTTGATACATTACATCGATCCGTACGTTTCGGCTCAGCTTTGAGCCATCTTCAGCAGTAGTTACAGAAGTTAAGTTACACGTTCTCCGTACCGTATGGTGAGTTTACTGATTCAAAGTATCAGAAACATAGACCAATTGATCCATATCTGTAAATTTGTTTAATTAATGTTGAGATATTAAAAAGATCTTTTAGGAAACTCACCATTCGGTCTGAAAAACATGGAATACAGAGCCATGCGTACATAATGAATATCTACTCTCTGCGAGAAGACTTGACGATCTTGTCGACACGACACACAATAATATGGAAGGTCTTGCAAGAAGAGGCATGTCGTAGGTCAACACACCGGCGAGGATTATAACAAAGCACGATTTGACACTGTCACAATATTGCATGTACCAATAGTAAAACGCCGATTTGCCAACGACCAAAGTTCATGAGCATGGATTACAATTTGCTCAAAACCGTGACATATGCATGATGCAAGAAAACCGTGTCATTTTGAGACGGTGTCAAATCGTGCTTTGTTATAATCCTCGCCGGTGTGTTGACCTACGACATGCCTCTTCTTGCAAGACCTTTCATATCATTGCTGTGCATGTGTCGTGTCGATAAAGATCGTCAAGTCTTCTCAGCCAGAGAGTATTCATTATGTATACATGGCTCTGTATTCCACGTTTTTTAGACCAAATGGTGAGTTTCCTAAGGGATCTTTTTAATATCTCAACATTAATTGAACAAATTTACAGATATGGGTCAATTGGTCTATGTTTCTAATACTTTGAATCAGTAAACTCACCATACGGTACGGAGAACGTGTAACTTAATTTCTGTAACTATTATACCGCTGAAGCCTAGATGGCTCAAAACTGAGCCGAAACGTACGGATCGATGTAATGTATCAAAACGACGAATAAATCACTTATTTCTGATATTACGCATTGTGATCTGCGTCTGACCCTCATAGCCTTCTCCTATTTTAATCTCGAGGGTCCTCATATTATTTTATTTATTATTTTGGGCGGCCGCATCTCGCCGCGCGCTTGGATTTGGCGGAGGGCGGGCTAATACGTCGATTTTTAATCATTAATAACTCGTCAACTATTGTGAAAATTGCAAAATAATACATGACTTTTCGACTCAGTTTGGCTCGCTATATCTAAATATGAAAAAAGTACCAACAATTGTGGGGCACCCTGTATATATACATATAATATATATTGACGGCAGGGAGCTGATGCCGAGGAGATCAATCCCGTTTACGTGCGAAGGAATTATTGTAAGTTATTTTATTATCGGTTCAACTTATTTTTTATTCTTTTCCAGTTTTAAGAATTAGAAAAAGATAAAAATGCTCTCCTTTCATTTCATATATACATTTTACATGTTTTCCTTTTCTCTTTTATTCACTTTTACTATCTGTTGTACTTCAAAATCACTTATCTCTTTTATCTTCTTTCTTTTTACGTCTTCTTTTTCTTTGATGTTACTTAAAATTTGTAACTTTTCCATTTTTACTGTTAGTAGAAAAAACATTAAACATTTAATTAAATTTTATAACTTATTTTTTAAGAGAGTTAACTAATCATTATCTGTATTACTTAGGCGGAGTTGTTGGATGCAATGAGCTCTTAATCGCAGTCGGATACTGAAGAGACTGAAAATACAGGATCTAATTCTACCTACCGGCTTGTGGAGGCAATAGAGATTGTAAAGCAGAAATTTGACAGGAAGGAAGACGAAGACTGCAGAGGATATATTCAGTAATGATATTATAATACCTCGCGCTAACCCAGTCAGTACGAAAGAAAGGCGGGAGAGTAAGGAGAAGAGCAGAAGAGAGATAGAAGAGGAGGAGAAAGAAAAGATGCAGTACGTATTTGACGTCTTATAAGTTTATGTGCACGTATAACAAGTTTATTGCTTGACTATTGAGAATATATTTTTGAGAACTTTTCTTTTACAGAGTACTAGTATCTAACTTCACTGAAGATCACGTGGACAGATACGAGATGTACAGACGATCTGCATTTCCAAAAGTAGCTATAAAGAGGGTACGCACCTTATTTTTAGTCGTTATTTACAAAAGAAATAGCCATTCTATTAAAGAAGTATTATACCAAATATGTTTCACAGATTATGCAAACCACAACAGGCTGTTCAGTGTCTCAGAACGTTGTCATAGCTATGTCGGGAATTGCTACGGTATTTGTTGGCGAGATTATTGAAGAAGATACGAGTTTTTTCTTATAAGTACAGTTAGAATATTGGAATTTAATTCTAGATTATATTGTGTTTGTTGTATAGCTTGAGATGTTATGGAGGCCCAGAATGAAACTGGTCCATTACAACCAAAGCACTTGAGAGAAGCTGTCCGCAGATTAAGACTGCAGGGTCAAATACCGAATAGTCGAGCGCACAAAACTTTTTTCAGGCTATGATTAGTCCAATATTTGCGACATATTAATACAATGCTTCTCTTATAGAAGCCTACCGATATTAGATTTTATGAGCGTAATCTAAATACAAATTATGTAATTCGCTCAATAATCAAAACTGGGCTTTTTACGTATTAAATTATTATGGCTATTCAGCTTTTACATTCAAAGCGTTATCGGCAGTTAGTTAAAATTTATAAATATGTGGTAAATGTTTTACTAGCAATCGTTTATATTTTTCATCTTCACGTAAAGTAAGTCGAACATAGTCACGTATTTTTATATCGTAAGCAAATTTTATTAATATATAATGATTATCAATTTTAAACAGTTATTATTATCAATTATTATTGGATTTTTTTATCGTTAAATTATTAATATATGATTATATGTAAATCTATAAAAGTTTAATTATCAAAATATGTAATAATTTTTGAAATATGTATTATTCTGTAGGAACATAATTATATAGAAAAATATTAGTCTTTTTTAAAAAATAGTGATAAATTGTAGTACAATTACAAAACTTGGACAAATTAAAGATATTTTAATATAAAAGGAAAAGAAAAAGACAGTGTAATACAGTAAAAATATAGCAAACTACAGAACAAACTAAGAGCTGTTTTATTATATTGTTACAATCTATATTTTTTATCCTGTTTGCAGGAATATTTATTTAATGTCTCTGATTTTTATTTAACTATAAAAACAAGATAATAATATATTCTCTGATCGATAAAAAAATATTTAAATATTCTCTCTCTTGCGTTTGTTCCAGATACTGTGTTTATACAATTTAATATTGTATTATTTTGTATTATTGTGATTTCATTGTATTGTGAATTTAGACACAGAGTACGGAGTTTTTTATCGATATTTATACATAACCGCACGATATGAGAATCTGAAATATGATATGCAAGTATTACTTAAACTAATTTTGACGTATAATATAACGTACAAAATTGTCTTTTTCAAAAAATGGTAAAAAAAATGCGCCAAGTACACGCATAGAGTATATATGTATTATGTTGTTACCTTGAAAAAAACAAAGTGGTAGTATTATTATACCTCGAAATAACACCCTGTACATATTTATACAATGCGTAATACTACAAAAAGACATGATATCTGTACGAAATTACCTTTTTTAAAAAAAGGTAAAGAAAAGCGCCAAGTACACGCATAGTAGTGTATATGTTGTTACCTCGAAAAAAAACAGTGGTAGTATTATACCTCACAAAAATCTAAGTAACAAGTAGTAGACGTAATCTTTGTATTTCGAAAAATGTCGAAAAAACCTAAGCAGTAGTATCTTTACCTAAAAAAAAACCGAAGTAACAAGTGGTAGACAATCTTTGTATGTATCTCGAAAAATCTCGAAAAAACCTAAGCAGTAGTATCTTTATCTCGAAAAAAACCGGAGTAACAAGTGGTAGACGTAATCTTTGTATCTCCAAAAATCTCGAAAAAACCTAAGCAGTAGTATTTTTATTTCCAAAAAATTATTAGTGATACACATCACAAAATTACGTTACCTTATCAAGTGATCTATTATTCTTTGCGATGCGATTAAATCTTTTAAAATATATATAAACTTTGTATTTAAATACCTTGTATTCCCTTGTTATAGTGGACACTTTAAGAGAAATTTTTGTAAAAATTTCAAAGAGGTACCTCAAAAATATCACCCTAAAAAAATATTAAAAAATTCAAATATTTTTTTTGTCTTTTCTTTGGCAACCATTTTGGACATTTTTTTTGTTAATTAGTTTTATTAGTCTACATAACATATATTTTTTTCATCAAGATCGGTCAAGTGGTTTTCGAGAAAAATACATTTCTTTATTTTACTTTCTCCCTGCATAACTTCTAAAAAAGTGGATTTTTTAAAATAATGTTTGGTGGAAAGTTTTATCATATTAGTACTAACTTGTGACATTAATGTCAGCTCTGTATGATCAAGGGCCGATTTCACATGCTTAATCCGCTAGGCCTTTTGGTTTTAATTTGATTCTTATTAAAACGTAATTTTGTTTAAATAATGTTTAAATAATATTTGCGGTAAAATTTTTTTTTTTATTTGTCGAACTTAACATGTAAAATATTTGATTCAAATTAAAAAAAAAAATAATATAGCATATAAGATTATATATGATTAGATCAGAATATTGCATCTCAAAGTATCCGATAGATGGCATTCGGTGTGATCTGTTTCTCGTAATTAAAATTTGACAAAGAGTGTTATAAGATAACGGTATCAAGAAGACACGACACTGTCTCGGAACGACACAATTTTTGTATCAGTTATATCGTGAAGTCCACTCTTATAATAAAGTAGCACGCTTAAAAAATAAAATTTTATATAATCTTGTTTAAATTTAAATTGGTATAACTTTAAATTTAAAACGAAATTATATAAAATTCTAATAAGATCAAATATCATTTATATATGACAAATTTGACTTATATGATTATATTTGACTTATATGACAAATTTGACTTATGATTATATTTGACTTATATGATTATATTTGACAAATTAATTTTGGATTTATTACCATATTTAATCCACATTTGACAAATTAAAACCATATTAACTCTGCATTTCCTTAGGTCTGTGCGGCTGATTTTGCATATTTTAACAAAGCAAGGTCCAGTTTAATCCATATATAGATTAAATAAGATTGGGGTACTTTAATTTGATTTAAATATGACATATTTAAATTATAATTGATTTGCATATTCGATTCTAATAAGATTCTTATTAAATTCATATAAGCTTTTAATACGGTTTTAATACAATCGTTTTTCGCGATGGATATAAAAGGTGTAAAGTGTAAACCCCCTCCAAATTTCATGTATTATAGCACGTGTATGCGGAAATCCCCCATCCAGAATTAGAGGACGTTTGATAAACTTGCTAGTCGGAACACAAATTGAAATTCATAACTTTACATTGGAAATTGTTTTTATATCAGTATTATTGAGCAACAATGTTCACGTTCCTCAGACAAGTAATGGAAGAAAGACGGGCTCAAATCTTTCAACTTGGTAATGCATATAAGTAATTTAGTTAGATAAATGTCCATGTAATGATTTATAACCATTAATTCTCATTGTTTATATACAGAAACGGTACCGGCCGAATCCACCACAAGTATGAACATTAATAAGAAATTTTTTACAATTATTGTCGTTTGAAGTAAAGTACATGGATGAAGACACTAAACTTGCTAAGAAGAGATACAAAATAAAAGCGTTAGAGGAGAGGATGAGTGTATTATATCATGATTGAGTGCGTTCCGTTTGGGCGCTCACGCGCTGTAAGCATCATTCTATCTTCGTTGCACATCGAATATCAAACGAAGATAGAGCGATGCTTACAGCGCGTGAGCGCCCAAACGGAACGCACTCAATGTAATCGATCTTTTAAAGGACCGAAATTTTGATAATATTGTCGCTTTAGCGGCAGTTTATTAGAACATTGGCTTAGAATATGTTACATCTACGGATATTGACGATTTAAAAACTGCTCTACACTGTCTTTCAAGTTGTTTGGAACTGTTAAATGGCAAAATGTTAGACCGTAAAGCTATATTGATATATATAGGTACACTGAACGAATTGAATTCAGTTTGTGAGAGACTTGGGGAAGAGCAGAATACTAAATTATTGAATAAAGCATTATTGGCACTATACTATAACTCAGTGATCAGAAACAAAGGTAATTATTTTGATTCCATCCACATATAGCAAGTGTTATTGGCATTAAAGAAAAAGAATCGAATCCTAGGATTATCTTGAACACTTTGCATCACACAACTTTACAGGAGTTAGGACGTCAATATCTTAAAAAGTCTAAAGATAAGCACGCATTTGTAAAGTACATACATGATATATTAAACATCCGACTGATAGACATGGTATCTGACAAAACAAAATTTGATGACAAATGTCTTGATATGGCTGTAACCTTATTTGATCTGTCTAGATACTTTCTAGCAAACGATCTGTTCACTGAAGCTAAAAGTCGCATTGCTATTGGAGATTATGTAATAGATAAATTTGTTGAAAATTTGTCGGCAGAGAAAAAAGCTTCTCTTAATTTGAATAAAAGTTTTAATAATGCCTTTTGCCGTTAGTGCTAGATCATGGGGTTTCTATGGAGTTTCTCTTTTACGTTTCTGGATAAAAAAATTTTCACAAAATAAAGAAAAATCTTCTGAGATACAAGATAAAATGTAAAAATTAGAGACAAAATCTAAGGAGTCAAATTTAATTATTTCTGACCTACTAGAAGAAGAATTGAAACATATATAACTAGTATGATCACAGAAACATGATTAAATCTTGTTGATGCCAAATCGGTTTTCGTAAAAACTGTGACAGAACTTAAAGCAGCGAAGGAATATTTTACTGCAGACACTGACATCTCGAAAATTATGCGAAGATAACACTTAAAATTTCGGATACATACAAATATTTTGCAGGTTTTGAAGAACAAAGAAATGAACAAATAAAATTACATAAACGGCGAGTAGTGTTTAGAGGACGCTCGTAAAAGATTTCGCACAACAATTAAGAATGATAGATAATTACAAATGTACAAACGCATTTGGTACGAAATGGTGACTTCATGTTCCACGGTTATGGATTTAATGGCCGAGAAAACATATTATGACAAATCATTTAAAGAGCTGTCAATAATAAATGCTAATCAATATGCGAAAATGATTGCGGAAAATATTGATCTTTATTTAAATGCTGTTTAGATTTTTTTTAATATTTAGACCTTTCTAAGATTTGTACGTTTCTCGTTATTTATGACTTTATGTTGGTGAATATTATTTGAATGCATTCCGCGTTCTTATATGAGTCATCATGGTGGAAAAATACATGACCTAACCTAAATCGAGTCCAACTGCACTACTATATTGTGATATTTTTTTAATTAGTAAATAATTAAATACGATTAAATCGTGCGTGTAAAATCATGTTATATTATTATAATTATTGGGATGTTGTGTGTAATGTTTGTCACTGTTTGTTTTCAATTACCTCATGACGGACTGTTACTTGACTAACTGGGTCCGCGAAAGGACCACCTTAAATGAATAGCTTGAACCACTCGTTAAACGCGGGAATTAATAATTAAATTGAGTGATTGAAAAGAACGATCGCGCGTTTGGCGTTCGTACTTTATTTGTCGCGATCGCGAACAATCGCAAAACGAGAGCGCAAGCTTGTTACGAAATGCGTATGAACATCGATAGTGTGAACAAGTTCAAATGTGCGAATACAATTTCGTTTTTTCGTTAAAGAACAGGCACGTAATTCGCTCATTCACCTAATTCGTCACGTAAATGTTTCAAATTTATTTGTACGTGTGCTTATCTTAAATTTATTCCTCATAACCTCTACTTTTGCATAAAGTTGTATTTGTATTGTAAACATACACAGTGTATAGTTTCCTATAAAATATAATCTAACTTTATTAAATAACTTTAAGATAACTGACGTTAAATTGTATCGTTTGTAAAAATTTCTTCGCGATCGTTCACGCAGCACGGTGATCGCGCACACTACTAAAGATCGTCGCCCCCAAGATACTTGAAAATTATAAAACATTCTCTGTTGCTTGTTTCCCAAAATATATTATTTGATTTGCTCACAAAATGAGCCTATTGCCTCGCATTTCAATTCGATCGAAGCGCTTTAAAATAGAATTATTGCTACGAAATTTGTTTTTGATAGCTAAGGGCCAAAGCACACATATGACAGTCGTAGTCGTGGACGTAAGTAACGCACAAGCTTTGGCGTATCGTGATTTGTCAGGTCGAGGACTACGACCGTCGTATATCGCTACGCCATGTTATGTGCTTTGGCTCTTACTCGACAGTACGTTACAAACTTCTCGTATATTTTCAATAACATATATAATAACATGTAACAAATTTAATCTTTTACTCATCTTTTAAATTTATTTGAACGCATTAAGATAACTAAAATCAATTAAGGCCATTGCACGTAACAAAGTTTTAGTCATAATCGTAAGGCCGTAAGAAAATAGCTTTTTTTCGAGCTCAAGGAAAATAATCGACTGTGCGTGATCTATTTTCTTATGGCCTTACGATTATGACTAAAACTTTGTTACGTGCAATGACCTTTTTATATATGCATGTTCTGATAATGCCGATAATTTCTACAGTGTCTGTAATTTTATTTTCCATTTTAAACGTCGAGCGATCACTTCTAGGAATCCATTCACGATTCACTATAATAGTTGGACTAAAATTAAGAAAAAAAATTAATTCCACACATAGTAAATTAAATCATTTATAGTTCTTCTTCGTTTCTTTTTATTCGTTCTGTCCCGCATTGTGGACGCGGATGCGAGGTGCTAGTACTACGCTATTAAGTAGGTATCACCGAGATAAGCCAACGACCATCGCTTATCGATAATTTTAGTCGCTCATTGCGAAAATGCGTTTTACGATTGAATAACGATAGCTTATCAGAAATAATTTTTGCGGGACGACGCGACGTCCTGATTCATCTTTCTTCGTCGAAATGTAATAGAAGTATGCGCGTAAATGTCTAGACGAGGCATTTTTACTTACGCATCAAGAAACGTTATATAGGAAATATTACGATAATCACGATGTTTGTGAATAATGTAACCAATTATTTTTATTACGATATTCGTGAATAATGTAACTAATTATTTTTTAGTAATATTTTTTATTCTTAAATATATAATCTTGTATATATAAAAAATAAAATATATATATAATAGGTATGTATTTTCATTAAATTTTTTACTAATCTAATTAATAAAACATTACAACTAACAAAAATGCAGGATTGTAATTATAATAAATATACAATTTGGGCAATAGGAAAAATTGTTTAATAAATCGTTCTGTAGAAAATGAAAATACACAGCGCTTTAATACACATGTATACGTAATTAAACATTTACTTTATAACGTGAAAGCAATATTATATAATCGTTTGGAGTGTATTATGCATTTTATTTTCACTCTTCCAGTATTATTATTAATGTCAAAACTGAATCTTCTTTGTTTTAATTTTTTGGAGGAAATGGCCCTTCTCCGATAGGTCTGTTATCGTTTTCAATTTTTCCAGGAACACATTTAACTTTATATCCCAGGCATACTAAATCACGACAGCATTGTTCGGTGAGCTGGCACTATAATCATAACGATTCGTTAAACAGCAATGTCTTCCGTTATAAATACGTTTATTGGTTGCGATATTAGAAATTGTGATATTAAATTATAATTAGTTAAAGTTGTAAAAAATATAATGTATACACGATTTTCGTAGAGAAGAAATCACAAGCGCACAATTATTATCTTTACTTTTTGTTATTTCAATTATTACTTACATATCCGAGCCAGGGAGAGCATACAGCCTTAGACTCCGTAGAACTTGGAGCAGTCGTTATGTCGTTGATAGCGGCTATGACGATTAAAGCGAATACCAAGTACTTCATTGTAATGGAGAAATCTCTACTGCAAATGTTTAATAGAAAAAGTAAATCAAGACTTCTCTCTCTATGTAGTTTGACCGCTAAGTCCACGTTGACAGTATACTCAACGTGACACTTGATAAAATTGTGACTATAAGGAGGAAAAAAGTGACGTAAGAGCTAAATTATTCTTGCAACGTACAGTGCAAAATGTAAAATAATTGTTGTAATATACTAAAGACTCGCATTTTTGTTAGAAAGATACAATGTAATATGTGAAAGCAAATATTTATTTCAATTCGGCAACTGTTAAGCAGTTAATTTTCTTCCTTGATTAGATATAATTTGACACATATATGGATTATTTATTAATTACCCAAATAAAAAAAGTTTTTGATATGTTTTATTATACAAGTCTGATGCTCTATATCGATTACAAACACTATTTTATTGAAAAATGTTTCCATTTTAATGTACGTTGCAAGAATTCTTATGACGTATTTTCTCGCTTCAACGTCAATTCAAGATGAAAGATTATTAGTGTAGGGTAGAGCGGGCGGGGCGAAAGTAACAACTCAAATATCTATAGTTATAGAACATTGTGTATAAAGACATTGTGTTCCTATCATTTAAAAATATAAGAACAAAAAATGTTTATAATTAAATGAACAAGGAGTTAATGTTTTCTATAATTCACATAAAGAATAAGTTATGTTTTAATAGAATAAGATTTTATTTTACTTCTTTTGTATGAGAATATGAATATTGATTAATGAGAATATTTTAGTTTGTTTTTGTTAATATAAGAGAAATTATTATTTTTCATTGAATAAACATTTTTTATTTTGATTATTTAAAACTATTACTATTGATTCCCTATAGTGCAACTGACCCGGAGTCGAGGGCGATTGTAATATTTTCCCTCGGTTATGTTTTTGATTAATAATTCTTATTTTTTTGGTTTATCACAAGATTTAAATAGGAGGATTTCCATAAAGTGAAATAATCACATTAACTTAGGGTATCAGGAGTTTTTCTTTTACTGTAATAGTTCTTCTACAATCAAGTTCTAAAGTCAAATTGTTACTTTTGACCCCGCTCTACTCTATCTGAATACATTTAAAGATTATATAATGACACTCAAATATATATGCGCGATTAACGATATTAATTAAAAGAATGCGCATATTTTTTAATTAGCATACGTATAAAACTGTAAGTAATACTATTAAGTTAGATACCGAAAATTTTCAAAAGACGCTTATGACTTAAAGAGACTCACTCAACTACAATTATATGACGGACACTCATAAATTTATAATATATAGCAATCATCATAATCTTATTTGAGAAATCAAAGCCGATAACACCAATCGATAAACTCCTATCATCAATATGTTCATTTTTCTGTCTATAGATATCTCGGAAAAGATATGGATCTGACAGTTTACTTAATTTTATTAAACTTACTATATTACTTACGCAAAAATATTTTGCGAGTATGAAAAGTTTCTATTAAAATTTATTTAAAAATTAATTATTTTTTAAAAATTAGGATAAATTTCCGAAAACGGCCCCCCTCCGATTTCGATGAAACTTTGTGAAAAGCTTCGTTTTGGGTCAAAATGAAAGCCCTTAAAAGGAATTTTGGCGACTTCTATGATAAAGCCATTTTTTTAGATAAAATGATAAAAAATATAGGAAAATCTTCATAATTCTACAGGATGTTATAAATTAAATATATACTGTTTATATTTAAATAATCAAGGTCAGAAGCTAGTATGTATATATATAAACAAGCTTGTAAAGCGCGCCACGAACCCATGTGACATCTCGGTTCGCGTGGAAAGTGTATGCATGAACTATTTCGGGACTACCGCACCTCCCCCGAAAGCACGGGGGGGGGGGTGTGCGTGAACCTCGGTTCGCGTGGAAAGTGTATGCGTGAACTATTTCGGGACTACCGCACCTCCCCCGAAAACACGGGGGGGGGGTGTGCGTGAACCTCGGTTCGCGTGGAAAGTGTAATATATTACAAAGCATATTATTTATGTATTCTGCTATAAGTATATAATAAAAACATTAAATCATTAAATACAAACAGTATATATTCAATTTATAACATCCTGTAGAATTACGAAGATTTTCCTATATTTTTTATCATTTTATCTAAAAAAATAGCTTTATCATAGGAGTCGCCAAAATTCCTTTTAAGGGCTTTCATTTTAACCCAAAACGAAGCTTTTCACAAAGTTTCATCGAAATCGGAGGGGGGCCGTTTTCGGAAGTCTACCCAAAAATTATTTCTCGGGCTCTAAAAATACTAAAAAAAATATTCAAAAAATAATTAAAAATGATCGAATTAATGTGAAAAATATGTAGTAGTAGTAGTAGTAATAATAACAATAATAATAATTTATTTCTGCCTTTTTGCGGGGTACAAAAGGACTCCCACTCCTTTTACAAAACACTTATCTCTATAGCCCGCCTCTCTCTCTCTTTTTCTCTTTCACCTATTCCTTATTGCGGCCGTACAACTTACCGCTTTCTCTTCCCTTTCTCCACCGCGCTTTTTTTCTCATACTTTCTCTCTCGTCTTTCCTCGCCGCATATAGGTATAATATACGTTTTTACATTCTACGTTCTTTATAATTACTATTTACTATTTAACAAATTACAGTTTACAATTTACTGGTTCTTAACTATTTATTACGATTTTCTTTCTCTCTACTCTGTCTTCTTTTCCCTCCGTCCTCTTGTCCCTCTTATACTTCATATTCCTCCACAGATGTAAAGAATATATTTTTAAATTTTAATTACCGTCTTTTTTTTATTATAAAAGAATTATTATAAAACGTTTCCAAGACTACAAAATATTATAGATATAATTTGTAAAATAAAATAAAGAATGTAAGAAGAAAAATTCAATATTAATAATAGGAATGAATAATAATTGATAGTAATTAATATAAGGTCAAAATGTTTTGAGGAAGTTGTTTATTTTTATTGTAAAATGGAAATTTATACGCCTCATCCATCAAACAGCACAGCAATAATGATAGAACATTATTGCTGTGCTGTTCGATGGATGAGGCGTATAAATAAACAGGCGCTTAAATAAACATGGAATATTTCTCAACACCGACACTTTCACACTACCTGACGACTTGAGGCAATATTACTTGGAGGTACCGGAATATAAGGCAAAATGTCCAATGTACATACCGCAATCATTACATTTTGCCTTATATTCAGGTAACTCTGAGAATGGGCGACGATAATAGTAAAGATGGAGAGTGAAAAGGATAAGTGGAAAATATTAAATGCAAGGAGAAAGGAAGGGAGCAGATTGAGAGTGAAAATGGATGAAGATAAATTACTGGAGACGAGGGTAAAAGAAAAAGAGGAGAAAAGCTGCCGGCTGAAAATCCACGGATTTACCGACGCCTCCGAGCGGGCTTACGCAGTCATCTACTTGCAGACCGAAGACGAAAGCGGAAGAGCAGAGGTAAGGATGGTGGCCGCTAAAACTAAATTCGCTCCTTTAAAACAGGTGACGTTACCTTGGCTCGAGTTATGCACTGCTACGCTTCTCACTCGGCTAGCTGCTCACATTCAGTTCATCCGGTACGTGGCAAACAGGCGAGATCCAGATCTCGCTGCCGGACGCATTGTGGCACCACATACCACATCCCCGGACGAGACAACCCGGCGGATTGTGCCTCTAGAGGACTTTCTCCGCGAGAGCTGCTCGGCTATCCACTCTGGTGGCAAGGGCCATCTTGGCTTCTTGGCCGGGCGGATCCGACGACGATCGAATACCGTCGCGCGATTCTCGGAGGAGCTCTACGGAATTGACAATCGGAACAATCGGAATGCGCATATTTTTCAATTAGCATACGTATAAAACTGTAAGTAATATTATTAAGTTTATAGATACCGAAAATTTTCAAAAGACGCTTGGACACTCGTAAATTTATAGAGCAGTCATCATAATCTTATTTGATAAATCAAAGCCGATAACACCAATCGATAAACTCCTATCATCAATATGTTTATTTTTTCTGTCTATAGATATCTCGGAAAAGATATGGAGATCTGATAGTTTACTTAATCTTATTAAACTTACTATATTACCTGCGCAAAAATATTTTGCGAGTATAAAAAGTTTCTATTATAAAATTTATTTAAGAATTAATTATTTTTTAAAGATTCTTTCTTGGGCTCTAAATAGATACTAAAAAAATATTCAAAAAATAATTAAAAATGATCTAGTGTAGTAGTAGTAGTAGTAATAATAATAACAATAATAATAATAATTTATTTCTGCCTTTTTGCGGGGTACAAAAGGACTCCCGCTTCTTTTACAAAACACTTATCTCTATAGCCCGCCTCTCTCTCTCTTTCTCTCTTTACCTATTGCTTGCGGCCGTACAACTTACCGCTCTCTCTTCCCTTTCTCCACCGCGCTTTTCCTCCTCATACTCTTTTTCTCGTCTTTTCTCGCCGCATATAGGTATATATATGGCATATACGTTTTTACATTCTACGTTCTTTACAATTACTATTTACTATTTAACAAATTATAGTTTACAATTTACTGGTTCTCCACTTTTTATTACGATTTTCTTTCTGTCCACTCTGTCCTCTTTTCTCTCCATCCTCTTTGTCCCTCTTATTATACTTCATATTCCTCCACAGATGTAAAGAATATATTTTAAAATTTTATAATTACCGTTTTTATTATAAAACGTTTTCAAGACTACAAAATATTATAGATATAATTTGTAAAATAAGATAAAAAATGTAAAAAGAAAAATTCAATATTAATAATAGGAATGAATAATAATTATTGATAGTAATTAATATAAGGTCAAAATTTTTTAGGAAGTCGTTTATTTTTATATATCTTCAATATTTTTTTGTTTGTTACACTAGGGAAGCTGACCGCAGCCTATGTCGCATAGTATCATGCCGAAAAATTTGAATGCGGCGAATGCAGCAAGTGCGGTAAATGCGACGACGACGAAAAATTCGAATGCAGCGAATGTGGCGAATGCGAAGTTAGACAAGACTCATCTGTTGCAAAAGTACCTCGATCTATCCCAACCGGAAAATGAGATCCAGGTGCATCTGGATCGACGGAAGTGGCGAGGAATTATGTATCACTCTTAAGCATGTGTCGCCAAAAATTGGAGGTACATGTTGAAATTTTGTCCCTACGTAATTACGAGGGACATAAGTCACTCTTAAGCATGTGTCGCCAAAAATTGGAGGTACATGTTAAAATAAAGTCCCTACGTAATTACGAGGGACATAAGTACCCTCAAAAATAGAAGGGAAGATATGGTACCTCGAAGTTAGGAAGTACGTTATGCGCAACGAATATTCACCCGACAAAAAAATTATTTATTTCGAAATTTTATTATTATTTTTTAACTAAATTTGTTTCTTAAGATGCAGTTTATGATTATAAATATTTTCTCGTATTTGAAAAATTACTTACCTTGGTGGGATTCGAACTCGGGACCTCTGGATCGTGAGCTAACTGCCTTACGTGGTAGACTACTTCTTAATTTAATGTATGTGTTATATATAGTTTACACATAATCATAACCAGCGCAAATATATAGTTTTTCAAAAATCATCTTAAGAAACAAATTCAGTTTAAAAAGAGTAATAAAATTTCGAATTGGATATATGATATAATATTTCCAGCTGCTATTTGCATTCGCAAAAGACATTCGTCTTTTGTTCAACAAATGTCGCAATCATGCCATGGTTGGCTATATACGTATACGAGGTACGTATGTAGGAGGTATACATTTGTACGAGGTACGTATGTACGAGGTACATATGTATGAGGTACATTTGTACGAGGTACATATGTACGTACGAGGTACGTATGGGTACATACGGGAAGCCCTCTAAAAAACTGTACCTCCTAAAACTGTATCTCCTAAAAAATTGTACCTTGAATTTATAAGTGTGGTACCTCCAATCGGTACCTTCTCCTTATCAGTACCTCGTGTATTCCGTACCTCGTGCTACTGTACCGGGAAAAGTATCTCCTAGTAGCATGTAATCTCAAAATGTAATTTCTATTTAGAAATTTGTACCTCGAATTTGGAGGTACTACGCGGTACATGCTTAAGAGTGATAGCAAAATCAAAACTCTGAGTTTCGTGCCGAAACATCCTTCCGGCGGTAAGCGTATTAACCCTTAATTAGCACACCTCGGTTGGGCCATCTCAAATGCCACACTAGTGCGATCTGACATTTTGACAACTTTTAACTGTCGTATCTCAGTCATTTTTAATAAAAATTTATGTAAAATTTCCCTGGCAATCGAGTAGTGCTCTTTATTTTAGGAAAAAGAAGTGATTTTTATATGAAAAATTGAAATATATAAAGTGCTGAACGAAGAAAAAGTGGTGCGAATTAGCACATGTGTGCTAATTGAGGGTTAATAATCTGATAATTAATTAATTAATACCGGGATAGTTAATTAATTGTTGAAAATTGTCATTGAAAAAATCGTGTCGAGTTTGCCCCGAACGTCGTTTTTCACTTTTGTCACTCCAAAAACATAAAATATTTTAACATATGCAAGAACTATTATCGGATTCGTGTAGAGCATCAAATTTTCCATCAAATTTTCCATTTTGGAATAGTCCATTTTTATCAAATAAAATTTTATTTAAGGTGGTCCTTTCGCGGACCCAGCTAGTCAAGTAACAGTCCGTCATGAGGTAATTGAAAACAAACATATTGACAAACATTACACAACATCCCAATAATTATAATAATATAACATGATTTTACACACACGATTTAACCGTATTTAATTATTTACTAATTAAAAAAATATCACAATAGTAGTGCGGTTGGACTCGATTTATGTTAGGTCAGGCATGACAGTACGAGTAAAGCAATATGCGATTGGATCCACTACTTATTTAACCTCATATATCAGAGCAAAACATTCGGTAAACCCTTATTTTCAAGGTATGTACAAAATCCGGAAACTTCAGGGAATATTTTAAGACATGAATAATGTATTCATCTGATCGCTAAGTACACATGTATTATTTGTTGAAAATCTCGGACGTGGCGATTTGCATATTTTGCATCATTCTATCTTTCTCGTTCATTAGATGTAAACAAGGATAGCATGACAATGGCACGCTCCGCAAACGCATATTTAGAATGACTTATTTCTTGTAAAGTGTCGGTAACCTCACTTGATTTTTCGTACACATGCCCCTTATTACTGTATATTTAACATATATCAAATGGGCCAAATGCCGTCGAAATGTGCGATAAAACGGATGAGCTGCGAATTGCGATTGCTGACAAGCGGTCGTTCGAGACCTCCAAAGAAGGGCGAACTGAGAGAAGAACAGCACGATCGGCTCTCGAAGAGAATTTTCACGAGGTGGAAGGTTTACTGTATGACGCAGGAATGGCTAATTAACGGTAAGACGCTTAAAATGCAATTTTTCACTCAAAAAACTAGTACCGAAACTTTAAACGCGTGTTTCTCAAAACTATGTTTTTCAAAACGGTGTACATGATATCTCGAGTTCTAATCGATGAATCGACTTCAAATTTGGTACACATATTCTATGGAATAGTAGTTACGGAATGACGGACGATTTTATCATTATAATATTTTGTTCAATAATTATTAATAATAATAACACGTAATTTGAGTCCAAAAATGCAGCGAAAAATTCAGGAATTTTTTTCTTAACGCCAAAAGCAAGGAGAGAAAAAAAGCTCTGTCATTCCGAAAAGACAATACAATATAGTTTATGACAATATTTTTTTTTTTTTTGTTTCAGACCATCCAGATTCCAGAAACCATGTACACCGTTTGACCACCTCTAAAAAACATGGTTGCGCGCGAAAAAGTGCCTCATCGCCATTTTGAAATTTTTCAACGCAGAAAAATTTGGACATGTTCTCGAAACTTTAACAAAGAAAATAAAAAAAAAATCATTTATTTATCACCGATATTTCGTCTAAAATTAATTCTTGAAAATTCGCCTGTTTTTTTGCGCTCTAGGGTAGACTAACCCCTTAAATTAACACTACACGCAGACACCGTAGGCCTTTTAAGGCACAGTCGATTTTTCATTTATGATTCTCGCTTGTGTCAGCTCCCCTTCCTTAAAAAAACTTGGTTCCAGCCTATTATGTAAGCATAGAAATTACTTTTTGAAACCTCAAAGGTGATACATGAATTTTTATAGATTTTTTGTAACACTTTCAAAGAATCGCCGCTTTCAAAAACTCACTTTAAACTTAAGTCCCAGTAGGGTATCTGGGTGAGTTCTTTAAAAACAGTGTCAATTTAATGCACAATTGTGTAAATCGCAGTCGAAAGAACGTGAGAAGTAGAGAAATTATCGAATGTAAATCATTTTTTAAATGTAAACATAAAAAATTATTTTATAAAGAACTAAATATTTTGAGAACATAATGGCTTAATAAGTTTTCCATAACGAACATAGCATATTTTATTCTTTAATTTTTGGTTTTTTGTTTTTTGTAGGAAATTGTTTTGAAGCGCATAGGAAATTATTTCGGAAAAGAACCGAAGACTGTGGTTGTAGCATGTTACCCGCTGAAAATATCGTGGACATGGCTACGTATATAGTTGTTTATTGTTTATTTACGTCCATTTTATGCTCATAGAAGTCATAATAGAGCCTACCAGTGGACGGTTCCAGGTTCCACTGAAAACGCGGGCATGTCCTACTCTCAGACTTTTCTAACTTTTCTGCTGCAGGTAACAGATGGTAACAGATCTCGAGATCTCAACTAGTTCGCTAGTTCCGCGTCGAGTGGTTCGGGCGTGGTTCTGCGTGTTTCAAACATAACCTTCAATAATCTCTTTTATTCAACCGCATGTGCACTGTGCACTACGCACAAGTGTGAAAAATGGCTAAATCTCTACGCAGCAAATGGAAAAGGAAATGCAGGGCGATCAAGAGAGAACGTTACGCGGTAAAAGAATTAGATAGACTGAAGAAAACTCTTGGTATTGATGCTAATTCATCGAAAGATGTCGAAATGGCAGACATTAGCGAAATCGCTACTGGTAAGATCCACACTAACTGCATTAATTGTTTAGTTAAACTCTTATAATGGACTGTTTTAATGTTGTATAGGGAAGAGTGGGGTAATTGAGAACGGCGAGTAATTGGGAACAGAGCTAGATAAGTAATACATCCCCCCCCCACTACACCGCATGCAGGCTGCATGCAGCCATTAAATGGGTTCGGGACGGTGTAGTGCGGGGGGATGTATTACTTATCTAGCTCTGTTCCCAATTAGCCGCCGTTCTCAATTACCCTACTCTCCCCTACATATATTATAATGTAACATGATAATGTTTTATATTGTATTATTTTTACAATTAATAGTTGTCAACGCTGAAAAAGTAAAAGAAGATGTGAAGGCTAAGCGGGTCAAAGATGCGGAGCCTCAGACCGAGACTGGTGAAGAACAGATGGAAGTGGAAGGTGCTAGAGTGTATAATAAGAAAACATTACGGGATCAATATGGCAATTATCCTGAGTGGATGAGCCACAGGAAGATAATGAAGCACAAAAAGGGCAGAGCAAAAACGCAGAAAGCAACCAAGAAGTCAGGCAAGAGACTTACTAGACGACAGAAGAAAGCAAAGAAAGAAAAATAAAATTCTTTAACTGTCGAATCAATTTTTATGTTACTTACTAATTTTTAAATATTATGAATATTGCTTTCTTCTTTTGTAAAAATAAAAAAATTTATGAAAGGAATAATATTTTTGTTCTAGAAAAAATTCTAAACAAGTATATTCAGTTTAGTATGAACTGACAAGTACAAAATGCCTCTTTGTAATATGTGTAATTTATCCAATGTATGTCTATTCACAGTATTAACTTCAATCAATATTCTAATTTTTTCTTTACCAAATGTTTATCATTAACTGAATGAAACTAGAGATCTCTATATAGTGTCTATTATAAAAAGAACCTTTTTATAATTAAATAACAATCATTATACCCTATGTTAAACATTATTTTAATATTATATAGTGCTTTACCTTCATCCATATTAAAATCTAGATTAGTATGAAAGAATACAAAAATGTAAAATCTATTTCATTTTATTATAAAGACATGAATACAACAAATACTCATAATATAAAAATTATACTATTACTATTATTAGTTTGATAAATATAACAAATGCTAAATGATGGCAGTGATATTTTACGACAGAAACAATTCCACGTAAATCTAATAGCTACTGTTACATCAGTACTTTGAGATTAAAATGACCAATATTGCTTTGTAGTTTGAAAATTAAAATAAATATTCTGGTTTTAAATGTACAGCATTGTCTTCTGTATAAACATGTGTCTGATTTAAAAGTATTATTAAAATTGTCTTCACATATCCCCTAAAGGCGCGAGAAATTTATAATGAAAATATATCGCTATCTACTGTTAAGTAAAGTAGTATAGTAACACTATCTACTACTAAAATATCAAATAAAATAGTAGATAGTACTACTATTCATTATTAAGTATCACACACACACACACACACACACACACACACACACACACACACACACACACACACACACACACACACACACACACACACACAGAGAGAGATTGTATTGATAATAATTTCTACGTGACGTTTTAGCAACTCTATAAGTTCAACGATCCTGCACAAATTATTGATATCTGCAACGTATTCTCAAACGATTTTCTAATTCCGCGACGCGATTCATCAGATGATGTATTTTTCTCATTTCTGCTTCATATTGTCTCATTTTGCTTCTCATGTCATATACTTCTTGTTGCATCAGTTGCTAGAACAAATAATTGCATAATTCATAAACAATATAAATTATGTACATTTTACTAATACACTTTGATCTCAATATAGTGTAATTTGAGGTAAAAAGTAAAGAAGAATTAAAATTATACTATTAAATCATAACATTTGTTAACTTATTTGTTTCTTCCAAGAGAAAATGTGTAAAAGTCGCTGTTACTGAAGTAACAGATTGAGATATTTTTAAAATAAATTGCACAACAAAGTAAATCGGTCACAAATATTGTAATATCAAAATATCAAGATGATATACGTTTTTTATGCTGGATGCTGAAAATCTATTCTTTTTTATTTTATAAGAAATATACATATAATAAAGAAAGAATTTCCAGTAATAGTACCACTTCTTACATTAGATCAGTGATGAAACAAGATCTGAAAAGAAATGAAAAATAAATATTTTTTGCGCATATTTATTTATATGAGTTATTATTTATATGCGCGTCTTCTCAGTTCTCACATGCACTAAATAATTTTTAATGGGCAAAATTATTTAGGAAATTTCTGCTGTGCACTATATTGTGATTTAAGTGTATAATATTTTAATGTTCCTCAAATACCACATTTTCGACGGTTCTCTTCATTTCGTTAATACTTTCGACCGCCAATGTAACTTTAGTGTTCATCTCGGAAGCCTCTGTATCTCTCTTTCTGTTTCTGGCTACTTGCTGAAGAATTAATATATTTCCTCATCAACTACATATCGTATTAGTAAACATTTTTAACCTACCTTTTCCAATTTAATCAGTCTTTTTAAGATGACCTCGTAGTCTTGATCATCATCGCTAACTTTATTTTCGGTATCTGCAATTCATCGATGTTCATTATTTTATATATTAATTTATGTATTTTATTATAAACTTTTTTTGTTTTACTGGCGTGAATTGTATATTATGTTCACTATAATATTGTAAACAATAACTCAGAACTACCCGCGCGTGTACAGATTTTTAAATCTGAGGTATTGTTTATACATATATAGAATTAAATCTTTTTAAAAGCAATCTTAAAATTTATATATTTTAAATAAAAATTTAACAGAATTTTAAGATTGTATCATACATACCATGAAAATCAGTTGGATTCTTTGTTGCCGACACGTCATGAAGATCAGTCTCTAAATCGCGTGCCTCAAAAGCATTTTCGTCTGTGTCTGCAGAAAATAAACCAACTCTTAAAACTATTCTTCGAATAATTCTGTCTCAAGTTTCAAATTTTGCAAACCTACCATTTCTTCGACAAGATTGGCCATCTTGTTGAAGTTGAAATCCGACTCTACAGTGACATCGATATCTACCAGGTAGATTTGTGCAAAGTTGCCCGCATGGTTTCTCCAGCACACATTCATCCACATCTGCGCGATAAAGAATATAAATAATATTTAGTTCATTTTCATAAAGTATTAACACGCCTTATATTATCGAAAAATAAATAATTAATTTTTAAATAATTTAATAAAAAATAGAGTTATTAAAAATTGAAAAATAAAAGTTTTAGTAAATTGAAATTAGAAAAGAACACAAGTATAGTCAACATTATGTTATTTGATTAATTTTTATATACAACGTACATGAAATTATCTTTAATTGGAATCTTATTATATAATATGTTGCAATTCTCACCATATTTAATATAAAAAATTGCATTTTCTAATTTCTTTTTTATTAAACTAGATATTTTTCCTACATCTTTTTTTATCGCTTCATTAAAATCGTAGTTTTATTAAATTACTACATAATAATATTTGTATACATAATTATATTTACTACATAATTATATTTGTATAATTAGAGACGATCGATCTTAAAAGTAACGACATATGAGAGTTCGTCGCCTCGTTAAAGCATGAAGAACATTCAATCGATTACTCGGTTACGAGTGCCTTCTCGTGCCTGGTATCGTCAGACGTAATTAAATCGACGTGGAACGAGATATACTTCTCGATAGCATTACGCCAAGCTAACTGCGGCACAATACGTATATTGCAGTAGTGTCCTGCATGTCCTGCTGCATCGGTCGGTTGCAACCTCGATAGATTTACGAGCGATTCTATTGCTCTACACGGATGTTTTGATCACCACTCTCTTATACATATATATTATGTGAGCTATTTACTATTAAGATTGCAATCACGACTATGACAAAAAGATCGACTTATTTAAAATGTGCATGAATGTCAAACTTTTCTTGTCTTTACTTAGCAAAAGGTCTCTCGCCATATAAATACCTTATCATATTTGAGATAATAGATAAACTAAATATTTTTAAATTAAATAAAAAAATTTTTATAAATTATTTAAGTCTGCTTTATTTTGCAATATGACGTTATTTTTTGCCGCTTTAATCGTGGACTACATATATATTACATAGTGTTATTTAAAAAATATTATATATATACAGTAATTTATATACAAATCTCTTCAATTCATAAATCGTGTAATTTTCTCAAAGTTCATGATAATGAAAGATAGGTATCATGTGCAATCTAGATATCTATAATTTTAATTTGAAAGTAAAATTAAAATTACCTGTTTGGCATTGATTGCCGGCATATCCTTTGGGACATGTGCATTTGCCAGGCGATGTACAAATTCCACCATTTAGACATGGCATTGGGCATATGGCTAGAAAACAATGAAATTAAGATTAATGGGCTTATATAGTTGAGAAAAACACAGTTGAGTAAAAAAAATGTGTAAGTATAATATTAAATATGCATTATCTTCTATATTTTATTATTTACATATTTTATTAATAATTTAAGTTAACTCAATTTTTGGTAATTATGCAGTATAGGGGACCACCCTCCGATGACCTTGACCTTGACATATGTTGTCAAGGTCACCCTTCTGAGTGACCTTCAGAAGGTTTTAGCCCTCGGTCATTGTTCGTTAAAAAGTTATTAACAAAAAAAAGTTTGGCGACCTCACCGATTTTAATGACCTTGATATATGTTGTCAAGGTCATGACCCCCAGTGACCTTCAGTAGGTTTTAGCCGTCGCTCGCTATTCGTTAAAAAGTTATTAACAAAAAAAGTTTGGAAAATATAGCAGCTATTTTGAGTATTGGAAGGCATAAATAATTAATATATACGTGTGTGTGCCCTGCTTTAAAGAAAATCCCAATTTCTTTAAAGCAGGGCACACACACATATATATTAGTTATTTATGCCTTCCAATAATACTCAAAATAGCTGCTGTATTTTTCAAACTTTTTTTGTTTATAACTTTTTAACGAACAATGACCGAGGGCTAAAACCTTCTGAAGGTCACTCAGAAGGGTGACCTTGACAACATATGTCAAGGTCAAGGTCATCGGAGGGTGGTCCCCTATATACTGCATAATTACCCAATTTTTTAAATTATTTTTTAAATTATTTATTAAAAATTAAAATAACATTTAGTATTTGTAATTAATATATGTAATATTTTTTACAAATATAATTATTCTGTAATTATATTTATTACAAAATGTTAGAAATAAATTTTGTCAAATTTACTTACGTTTATTACAACCGAAACTCAAGTGAGTAGCTTGTGACCATCCCGGACAACAAAAGAAACTAGAAGTCATCTCAGTGTATACTAATCTAGGATATTTCATAAATTTCTTTAATTTATTTAAAAGTAATTTATAAAACATACAAAATATTACACGCTGTAGTGGAAAACTATCTTTTATTACTCTTGTAAACTTAAAAATATTTATATTATAAATATTTTTTTTAGACAATATTTATTCTAAGGTAAAATAAGTTAATTTATTTAATTTAAATAAGCGAAAGAGTTCTTAATTTTGTGAGAGGCATGCAACATACCTAATTTGTCTTTCTCGATGATGGTGAGAAACTGCAGGAGTTTGCCTAGTGCATACTCGCCTCCTGAAATGCAAATTGTTAATTTTTAATTCTAGAAAAGAAACAACTTTTTGTAGATTAATTTCTTGATGCATCTGTGAATTAAAATTGATTTTATATGCTGATGTAATTAGTTTATAATATAAATTTGAAATATTAATTATAAATTACATAAAAATTGCTTAAATTTATAAGAAAAATTTAAATCCTATAATTATTGTCTAAGAGAAAGTAAATTATTTAATAGACTAATTAGATTTACACACATTATGCTGTACATATATTAAATAATTTTTCCAAGAAAAGATTTTAAAAGATATCTATTTTTGACACAGTTGTTTATTTAAATTGATACAAAACTATGTATTATCATATATATATATATATATATATATATATATATATATATATGTGATAATATAACCACTAACAATAATAATAATAATATCGCTATGTTTGAAAGCAAACTAGATGTATAAAAGACATCACAGAGATGTTATCAGTAAAAATCCTTCATGAATTCTTAAATAATCCTTTCTTTGGATCTCGCATCTCGATTTCAGCTTTGCATTTTGTTATTATATGACTTATGCGATGCATGGAGAAATTAAATCGGCAAGTCGATTATTTCGATAGCCATCGTAAACGATATCCCTTGTCGTGTCCCTTCCAGCCAAACTGCTCGCTAAAGCGCAGTCATTTGAATCGTAAAATACGCAGAAGACCGGTTAAATCGTAAAATACGAAGGCCGATTGAATACACGTTTGAAATAAGTATTTGCGTTGGCGACGATGTTACGGCTTTTCGTTGCTCGAGCTGACTCCGGAATTAAGCTTACGTGACAGAACTCAATATGAAAGATTGCATATGTGATTAAGGACCAATATTTTGGAAGCAAAAAGAATAATATCATTCTATGACTTGGAAACAAGATTAAATATTGATAATATCGCCATATCATTTAGCAGAAAGTATCACGACGGCACAGATAGCGGAAGGCTCTCAACGTCTCAACGGTTCATAAAGGAAACGAATGCTCGCTCGACAGAACCACTTCGTCATCGTCAGGCCATAGAAAATTGTATTTCGCCACGTCGATGTCGTGTTTGCTGAAACGCGACAGAACATTTATTACTGTCGCAACAACGAATACCGCGGGGACACGGTGGTCTCTGTCCACGTTCGTTTCATGCTCAGGCGGCAACAGGCACGAGGAACGGCGATCTATCGCCGAGTAAGTCTGCTCGATGTGACTGCAGACTGCATAAAAAACTTATACGCTCAAATTCGCCGCCATGAAATATTAACTCGTAGTCCACATAGTTCTCGGCCCGTTTTCTTACCGCACATGCAGCATTAAATACGCTCCATCGATTTCAAGTCTTTGTTCATATCGCGTTTATGCATGTAACGTGTTACTTTGTACGCACGGACATAGCATCATTTATAATCTTTTATATACGATAATTATTTGCATAATTATTTGCATAATCATTTGCGAATCGAGAGATACAAGATTAAAAAATATTTTTACTCGGGATTTCATTTTTAATATAATATTTGATTTAATAATGTAAATTATATAAAGACAAATGCGGAAGTCACATTCAGCCTTGTGATCCTCAGATACTAAATGCAGAACCTCTGGTTCTTTAAACATTCTCCATTAATGGCAGGTGGTCTGAGGAAAGCCAAGGTTAGATGTCGAGAATCCGCAAGAGTATATATGCCAAGGAGTAAGGACGAACGTTTATGATCATATAGGAGAGAAAGGATTAGAAGGATTAGCGCAGCAGGTGATCGCTTATTGCGAATGTTCTGACTGTTTGAACGGCTTGCATGATGCCATCACTTTCACCGTTATAAGCTCGTTCAATAATCTTGCATTTTGACTGACATATTGTTGGCATAATTCCATGAAGCGTTTATTATCTTCAAAGTAAAATAATAAAGAAGTAGTTCGTTTGCAACATTGTCGGTTTGATATTATTTGTATTGTGTTACTAATTTTTTTAATTAACAACAAGAAATTTGAAGGAAATCTTAATTTAAAGTTTAACTTATTTAGGTATAAATTAAAATATTAAAGTATTAAAGTATTTAATTTGTAATAAAAACAATTTTTTTTTTTTTAGAAAACATCTCGACTTCAAAACTATTAAAAAATCTATAATCAAAATATGTGAAATTCGTAATCATTGATTCTATTTATCAATAAGATTACAATACAATACATAGATAACACTTTAATGAAACTCTTTGTACAAGAAATCTTTTTTGATACGTACATACAATACTATGCTGCGAGATTCTAATAAAATTATATATGTACATTCATGAGAGCCAAAAAACTATCTTTTATCACTTATTGTTAATATCTCACTTATCTATGATAAATAGAATATTTCAACCTCATGCACAATAACTATCTCAAGTTTTCTCTAATATAAGTGCATAAATCGCTTATTGTAAGCTGTGTTCTTGATTCGCAAAAAATCTCGCGAATCGCGTCGCGCGACGGGGGTTCAGATACGGTTCAGGGGACATTTGTGTGGGAATACTGGTTCGACTGTTGCTCTGACAAGTTCGTTTCGCGCGTCGGTAAACGCCGATAAGATTTTCTCTCCTCTCTTTTTTTCCTTCGTGACATTGGACGGACGTTTTGACAAACATAAAAATGAAATTGTCACGAGAGCTAAGAGCGTATCTCGCGGTGATAAGAATCGCCGGAGATTTACGGCGCGCAAATGATTTATGACAAGACATCCTAGTTTTTCGCGTAAAACTTCTCATCTCATCGACCAAAGCATTTATGCGCCAACTAGTTACCCGGTACCAGTTTTGTGCGACGTGGGTTAAGGGTCAGTACGCCAGAATGATTGGCGATTTTACGTCGACTAAAACGATTGCAATGTCTCCGTTGATTTTAAACGTTATTCTAATGAGGAACATATTCGCTACAAACAGGCGTTCACTTGTATAGAAAGATTCAAGACACTCATCTCTTGCTTGAACAGCATTCCTAATCATTTCTTCCTACGTTGATATGAGATGACAAAAATGAGAAAATAATCAGTAAGCGCGGAATCAGCATCTCTCCTCAGTAGAATTACTTATTCATAAAGATTTAAATATTATATACAAAATTATATCCATGTTATTTAAAAATCAGTCATATTTGTTTCAAGCAGCAGTCGAATATTTCAACGTGGCATGTGCTTGGCGATGATAATGGATAGATGCAATTTTTTTAAATAAAACGTATTAAAAAATACGTAATAAAATCTCGGTAACATCTCGCATATCGTATACGTAACAAACCGAAGGCGCCATCGCGTGATGCGGTTCACAACGTTCTGACCGAAAGGTAATAAATCCTGAATGAATTACTGTGCATTGGACGCTCGCATGTCTACGGCTCTCTTAAGCGCTTCCGAAATCTTAGCGGCGATCTCGGAATGGGAACCATTCCTAACAGCGCCACGTAGCCCTTAACGTGACGTCGTGTTATCGCGGTCGTTTGTTACGTTCCCTACGTCCATCTGTTGCACGCGTAGATTTTCGCCGACGATGACGACGACAATTTCCTTTACCGTCCCTGTAAGTCTAACGAGCTGCATAACTTCTCCGCAACATTGTTGCGGACTGCGTTTTGTGTCTATGCGTCACCGAGGGCAAGTTTGCACAAACGTTTCTTCGTCGAACTGACAGCTATCGGCTCTGTAAACTTTATGAATCTCATAATTCACGCCAGATTTATCAGGCCAATAAAGCTATATGACACTTGGGTTCAATGGGTTTGATTATGTGTACCTATATGTTTCAACATTCTCTTTGCTATAAATAAAACACGTTTACTGCAGTTACAGTTACAGATTTGTAAATAATGTTATGTATTTTGTATGCAGACTTATGCATATGTTTATTTATAAAGAGAAAGTATATAGATATTATTTCTGTAAACTAGTTCTATTCTAATAAGTAAATGAAATTTAACAGAAAATTCTTAAGAAACAATTTGATTCAATTTTGTGATACAAAAATATAAACAGAATTATTTGATATAATTAAATTTTGTAAAGTATTAATTTATAATTAACATTTGTGCATTTTTATGAAATTAATAGCTAATAATAATAAATTAATACAGTAAAATTAATGAAATAATAAATTAAATGAGAAATATGTTCTATGTATTTATTTGTAAAATCTATTAATTTTTATTGTTTGTATCTCATTGTTTCACGGTTCTTCTAGTCATATATTATAATTATATCCGAATACTTTTAAATAATTATATTCCCACATGTGAAACATATTACCATTATTTAATAAATAATAATAGTACCTTCTAATTTGTAAGTAAAAAAAATCACAAATTTGAGAGATATAGTTTCCTGTCGGAAGCTTCAATAAATTAATAATAAATCCTAACTAAACGGAGTAAAGCATAGATTTTCGTAGAAATACATGACACGTCTTGCACGTCTGGTGGTTAGTGGCAATAAACACCGGTTTTTTATTGCCTGATCTCATAAATGTTAGTCCCGCCGTTTCCTTTTTTTCTCGCGCACCACCCAGATGCGGTGTCATCCAGAAGCGCGTCTCGCAGTTTCCAACTTTGTGCGGTCTGTCGTAAATCAAGCAATTTAACGAGATCAATTTAACAAGATCAAAGTGTGACGATTTTTTTCCTGAATTAGCCATGTACTCATAAAAATCGGATTATAAGATTACGGCTGTATTCTGTCATAATGATATACTTTCCATTATCGTTAATATCTCTTGCATCCTTTAAATGGATACAACGAACTATAAATTGTTACTTATATTTATTTATCATATATTTACCATTATCGTATCAATAATCTATTTTTACCAAATGACTAATTGTAAGAGAATATAAAAATTATTTTTAATTTCAATATTTGTATTACTAAAAATTAATGCACATTAGTATATATTGTATTTTAATATATATAAATTAAATATTGTTTTGTTATTTATGAACAATTAAAAGCATTAGAACAATGTCTTAAAGTAACATTTTGAGAAATTATTATTATTTTTATTTTCATCATTATTTTATTATTTATTCATTTTTATACGTTTATTATAAGACTAAGTACTTTTATTATTATACCAATAATTTAATAATTTATATATTAATAATTCTTATTGACATGTTTCATGGTTAAATTTTATTGTTTATTTTATGAGCAATTCTTAATTTAAATTGAAAACTCCAAGATCAGCGATTAATTTTGCCTCGATTTGCGACTAATAGCAAAATTCATCACGCGAACGATAAGGCTATAAATCAGGAATTACAAATAACTTAAGGTTTCGAGGCGCGTACCAGGACATCGATTCAATCGGGCCAATAAAAGGGCAGACAAAGCTATCGATTGTAATTGCCGGCAGTATAACGACCATTTGTTTTACGAGCAGTTCGCATGCAAAACACGTGGAATCTCGACTGGCTTTTGCGAGGCGGAACAAAGAAACTGGAGAGTTGAAGTGCCACTCGTGTGTCCGAACGGCAATTTGTTTTTAAGATTTTCCAATGACTACCTCGGCCATCGGCCGCTGTTTTACAAGTGGACTTTGATCATGCGCAGTCCTGGGACACTCGTGACATTTTATTTTTTTCAAGTAGTTTCAAAATGCCATTCATGCCGAATAAAGAACGCCCCGCGTAAATTTTGTAGCTTAGGGGATAAAAAGTATTAAAAAAGATATCTAAAAAATAAAAGAAATATGAAAAAAGATAAATAATTATTGCACTAAGTTATATTGATAATCATCACTAAGTTCATATATTAATTTCTCTCTAAGAATAAGTTTATGTTGTAAAAAAATATTTTTAAATTGTACAGCATTTCAAAATATGTATAATAAGTTTTATTATATATATTTTAAAACTATTTTTTAAATTAATTTCTATCAACTTTATAATAATAATAAATATAATAGTAAATAGTCAATTATTATATAATAATTACCATTTTGTATAAAAATATTCTTATATTTATTACATATTAAACACTATCTTGAGACTATTATTTTTGCTTTTTATAAAAAATGATAACTTAGTACCGTTCTAATGAAATGTAATAAACGCGCAATACGTATAACGATTTCTTGAAGCACACCACTAAGAAATTGTACGAGCTACTTGAAAATTATGATGTATCTTATTTCAGGATTCAAGGCTCGAGCGCCATAATGCACCTATGTATTGCGCGTTTCAATTACGAGACTCGATAACACCTCTTGACGGTAACTTCATCTTCGCACAGCTGCATCCATACAGCTTATCACAAAAGCACCGATGTTATTTTTAAGGCGATCAGATGGGTTCCATGTACTCTCAAAATATTTTCCTTTTGAAATATTGCACATTATCCTTACATAATACGTATAAAAATGCAAACCCTCTGCATTAAAAGAGCTCCATCCGTAAATATTTTTCGAGCTATATATTATTCTTCATGTAATATTATCGCAGCGCCATTCAGCACGAAGAGCAACAGCTTTATTTTATTATAAAGATTCTTTTCTATAGAATATATTATCTTTCTTTTTTATATTTCTCGAATTATGCAGCCATGCTGTGCCATGTCCGTGAAGGAGGAGTGTGAACGAATGATGTCTAAACAATCCGGCACCGCAAATCGACGATATATGTTCGCTAACGAGAGTCGGTCGTCGATCCTCGGATCTGGCTAAGGCGGCTCGCAGTGATTCATACCCGCTAATTTCAGATCTACGCTTTGAAGTATTGCTTACATGAATCTTTTTTTAAGACCGCCCCTTTCTGCGCTGTTCATTGCATTATAATCGGTTCGCCAATAATCCGGTAATATTTACGTAATTTACTTAAGCTTTATACGAATACTTATTATTACAATAGAACCCTGTAATTTATACGTTTATATAATAGAAAAAAAAGAGGAAAAAGGATTATTTATTTATTTGAAAAAATATATATAAATTTAAATATAAATAAGAAAAAACAAAAAAGAGATGTAAAAAATTATAAAATCGAGTAAGATATTATAAAGTAAAAAAGATATTATAAAGTATTAAAGATGTATTAAAGTAATATTATATGACAGAAATAATAAAATTAATAGTAAAAGGTGAATTTTTAATTATTTATGGTCTAACATATTGTAGAGAATATTTTGTCATCAAACCAATCAGTTATGTACTAATAAGGCAAATAAGAGCAAAGCGCCGGTGTTAAAGCGAGTATATTGTATATACAATACAAAAAATAAATTTTTAATACGAACATACAAAATGCAGACGTTTTGCTCTAACTTTCAGACCCTCTTCAGTTTGACATATAATAAATAAATTTAAGAACTTAGAACAAGTAGTGAGGAACATATGTAGTGAGTAGTGAGAATGTCGACGTGTTCTTTAACCCTTAATTAGCACACCTCGGTTGAGCCACCTCAAATGCCACACTAGTGCGATCTGACATTTTGACAACTTTTAACTGTCGTATCTCAGTCATTTTTAATAAAAATTTATGTAAAATTTTCCTGGCAATCGAGTAGTGCTCTTTATTTTAGGAAAAAAAAGTGATTTTTATATGAAAAATTGAAATATATAAAGTGCTGAACGAAGAAAAAGTGGTGCGAATTAGCACATGTGTGCTAATTGAGGGTTAAGCCACTTGTCAGGGCACAATTTTGATTACCAAGTTTGAATAATAGCATATGTCGCGAAATTACGTTTCTCACAACTTGTTCCAAGATCTTAAATTTATTTATTATGTCACACTGAAGAAGTTCTAAAAAACCTAAACGTCTGTATTTTGTATGTTTGTATTAAAGATATATTTTTTGTATTGTATATTACTCGCTTTAATACCGGCGCTCCGCTCTTATTTGCCTTATTATTATTAATTGATTTTATATTTTGAGTGTTTTTCTTATTTTTGATTTGTCATCAAAATTCAAGACAGATATTGTAACACAGTCTTCCATCAAGTTTATTAAAGCTTCAGATTTTTAATGTAATGACGTTAAAAAAATTTCTGCTGTCAGGCTCTTGGAAAAATTCTGATAGCGCCCATGGACTCATTTGACGTCGCGTCGCGCGTCGGTGCCTTCAGTATTTCCATAAACAAAGAAATTGCCGGTCTGCGCCATCCAAGAATGCACAGTCCATATTTGCGAAAGAGGCGAATCGCCGCTCGTTCATTTAGAGATTGCATCTTGCGCGTCGAAAGCCGTTCCCTCGGCGGAATGCGCAACGATGCAACGGGAGCCGCGGGCAGGCAGTGCAAAACTTCCAAATTACAAAATTGCTTGATGACGGGTTACCCAGGTTACCGCTCAGGTGAAGTAATTATGCGCCTACGCGGTGCCAATAAGACGCGCAGCGTCTCTCATTACTGGCCTCCCGTGTCTCGTTTTCTTCTTCTTTCTCGATGATGCGGCGCACGACGTGCTTGCCATTTAAATTTTTGTAAACGAACATGGGATATAAGATATTTCTCATTAACTTTTAAAATGTCATTCTGATTAAAGATTGCATAGATACGGTTATATCACTATTCTGTTTTACTCGTGTAATCTTTGTGAACGGTAAAAGTTCTATATATCGATACGTTTAATAATTCCAAATTTCTGAACACTTATACGATACCAGCTAACTTTATTAGAAATAATAATTATATTCTTGCGAAACATTTGGCCAATTTTTTTAAACGTGAATTATATATAGTTTTTTTTAGCGAGATAAGAATATTTAAATATTGTCATTTAACAATTAATGATCAGAAAGGATAAACTAGTTTCGTCCGAATGATTCACTGCCTCGCAGCGATCGAGCCGGAAGTGTTCAATTTTACCGAACACGTATGATTTTTAGGATTTTGACCTAGAATCCAACTGGCACTTCCCCAATCATTGTTTTCGATGAATCAAAAACCAGTTCCCATTCAACGGCCGTTCGTTTTGACCATTCCAAGAACAAACGTTGGCAATTTCTCAGCAGAAAAAAGCAACCTCGACTTTCTTGCATCTCCATATGCGGAATCGCCTAGCTCGCTCATTTTCTTCGGTGGATACAGTTTACGTTCCCGGACGCCATTTGCCTCCTGCCGTATGTTCCGTCCATAAACTTCGTAGTTGTCTATTAATTCTGTTGTAGCTCGATTTCACTCGTTAGACTAGGTTGAGCAACGAGCGAAGCGTTATAAAGCGTGAACTTTCAAGCAAAGTCAATGGGCGAACAATATTACACAATTACAATGCAAAATATCGTTGTGATTGACATCACGTGTATAAACTACGAGATCTTCAATTTTATCTTGATTCTGATGCTTAAAGATTTCACGCCGCTATTTCTATCTAATCAAGCAAAAAGTGAATGTATATAAATGATTACCATATAAAACTTCAATATCTCGTCATGTCTCTTTAAGTTAATGTTAATTATCGTTTCTCTTTTATATCTAACATTAAATTTATTGATTACTGGCATAAGTTTAAAGTTAGTCATGATACAAAAACATCTTTTTATAAGAAATATAGGTCCAGTCACAAAATCTTCCTCCATCGCGTTATTTTCCTTTCTCTCTTTTTTTTTATATTTTTATGGCGGTATTTTCAACCAAATATAGATTGAAAATCGAAGCCGAACAAAAAGGGCCACTAACCGCAAAATACTCATCCTGATGCATTTGTCCGTGCAAATTCATAACGCGTGCGTCAGCGCTGTACCTATACCCGCACGTGTACTACCTGCATCTCACGCCTTATCCGCCCGTTCTCTTCTCTCGCTTTTGACCTTTTCACCCCTCGCGTCCGCAACCCGCAGATAAAAGTTCACGTTAATGGATTTACATGAAGCCGCTATCATCGAACGTGGCGGAATCAAGCTGCAAGTGTTCACTTCGATCGTTCATCCCTCAGTTTCTCCCTACTGCGACGTAAAGAAATATGGCGCAGTATACTCTATTGCATTTTTATTTAATAAATGTAAATTACATAATTTTCGTAATTATTATTTGTTTAATAATTAAATTTGTTTAATAAATTAAATCCATTTATCAAATCTGTTTATTAAATATCATTTATCAAATATATATATTTCAAATTCATACATGCATTTCTAATTTCAACTATAAAATAAAAGATTATTTGATAATGTTTTGTTCAGTTATAATCGTAAATAAATAAATTGATAAAATGAGCAATATAATTGCAAATAAAATATATAAATTAAAATTAAAATTAATAAGTTTTCTTATTAATTTTAATTCTCTTTACTTTAATACTTTTACTTTTTTTATTTTTTACTTTAATACTTTTTTATAACTTTTTCATAAATTCTTGTTACACGTATGTACATATGTATATATTCATCAATATCATTCTTTGCTCTTCGCTGCACCACTTGACGTCAATCTTTTTGCTTTGTTAGTTTGCAATCGGTATTACTTGCCCGCGACTGTCAGGGGACCGATGGATCGCTTTGATAGCGATACGATTCAATGTCGAGTGCTTGCACGTCCACCGAAATTGTACGTCTTCCCTCGATCTAGTGTGCGATCGATGCTCGCGGCCTTCGCACGAGATGTAGGAATTATAAGGTCATGAGTCGGAAAATACACATGCACACACACACACACGCACACGCACACGCACACGCACACGCACACGCACACACACACACACACACACACACACACACGCACGCACGCACACACACGCACACACACACTCATTCGCGCGCACACACGTACACACACACACACACACACACACACACACACACACACACACACACACACACACACACACACACACACACACACGCGCGCGCGCGCACACGCACACGCACACGCACACGCACACGCACACACACACACACACACATATATATATATATATATATATATATATATATATACATGTATATACATAGATCATGTGAAGATTCTGATGTTTGAAATTCTAAAACTTTTGGAAAGCAGTCGACAATGTCGGGAATATTGATTTTTGTTAACTTTTCAATAATTAATACATTCTATATATAGAGTTATTGTAATAATGAAATTGATTGGTTCTTCGTAGTTCAAAATTAGTTGAATTTTTCGAAGATAAATATCTTGAAAGAAGAAATACAGTGCAAACTATATATAGTATCAAACTATTTTCTATGTATTCCCTTCTACTTTTTTTGAAATTTTTGTATTTTTTTTAAATAAAAATACTGAGTGAAATCATCGTGTATTATAAGTTTTTAATTTTTATCATTAAGTATCTTTAATTTTTTCTCAAATTACATTATCTAAGGCTGCGTCCATTTGATGTTACAAGTGCTTCGAAGCATTCTTTTTCTTCTTCTTTTTTCATTGAAAGAAAGGAGAAGAAGAATGCTTCGAAGCATTTGTATTATAGCATCAAATGGACCGCAGCCTAAATAAAGTAAAATTTGTTTAAATTTACTATAATTATTAATTGCTTACGAAATTTCAAGTTTTTTTTAGTATTTAATTAATATCTCACTATGGAAAAAATAAATCATCATTATGCAAATCTTTAAATTATTCTGTATATTTTTTTTATTATCGAAGAATTTCTAGAAATTGGCTATACAACTTAACGCGTGACGAATTTGGAAGGTGCGCATCTCTTGGAGTATCTTCAGGGTTGAACGGCCGGCGCTGATATGTTTATCCTGCGGGATACCGGTTAGCAAAAAGGGAGAAAAGAGTAAGACGCAAGTGTGCGAAAGGAGTGCTCTATTTGTGGCCATGGAATTTTTGTGCATTTTGGTTCTTCTCTCATTCACTGATCAGAAGGAACTTTGTTAACGTCACGAAGACGGAATTGTAAAAGTGAGTGTAAAATAGAACATAAAAAATTGCAAGTTTTACGCATAAAATATACTAGTAGAATAAGATCTACGCGAATATAACCCAAAAATTTCTAACTGACAGCAAGTTAACGCGTATAAAAAGATCACATTTATGAGTTATTTGAAATTGGAAATCTTAACTGTATCCACTTTATTTTATATGCAAATATCAATAATGATATATATGTATGATACAACAGATACAATATCTATGCACTACAAAGATATAGTAAAACAATTATATAAAAACATTTAAAACCTTCTTGACAATTTGTAAGTTTAAATAGAAAAAAAATACGCTGCGAATATTTTATAGATAATAAAACCATTAAATTAAATTAGCGGTATCGTTAATGTAATATTTTAATTATATGTATTGTGTATATTATCACGTAGTTGCGCTCAATAATTTACTTTTATTAATTTATTTCTCCACTATGCGGATGTACTCGACACTTTCGGCGTTTCCACGAAATTTTGACGAAGCACTACTTTTAATTTAAATAACAACTTTGCATACACGTTAAATAAAAAAACAAGATTAATAATATACAAATGTAATATGCATGTTTAATATATTCGATTTGACACATGTAAGACTCATATATAATTAGATGTAGAACTATTGAAGCTATTGCAAAGTTGTAATTAAAATCATAATAATAAAAATTCATTATTGATCATACGTAGCAGAATCAATATTTTCGATAAACATAACGCCACATGAAAAATAATATTTAAACACTTAAAAAGGCATTACGCGAATGTATAATAGCGTTTTTCACTGGCAGAACTGGTGCGCACTCAGTGCACATTAAAGCCGTTGTGTGTGTACACTGATTTAGTCTCTAATATTTAAAGTAAAATGCAAATATTTCGACTAATAAAATACTCAGTACATATTTTACTAAACAGTGCAATAAAGAATATTGAGGATTTCATGATTTAACCCGATTATATTAAACATACACTTTACGTTGGTTTGTGTACGACGGCTTTAATGTGCACTGAGTGCGCACCGGCTCTGCCAGTGAAAAACGCTATAAGTGCGTTCGCAGCTATATTGACACGACATATTCAAAACGCAATTATTAAAATGTGTTATTCTGTGGGTGGGATTTCGAAGGGATATTTACATGATGAAACATTTATGGATTCCGGCGAGATTCAATATTACTTTATCAGAAATGTTTCATAAATGTCGTTTGAGCAACGTTTGCGCACTTGCTGGTGCGGCAATGTTTGCGCATTAAAATGAATCATTTTCGCGAATGTACATACCACCCGCGCATTTTGCTTCTCCTTGCTTCTCGCGTGTAAAATAATAGAAGTCCGCGTTTCAAAGAGAGAAAGCAAACCAACTGATGAAGAGATGCAAATAATTAACTGCATCGTTCAGATGTAAACGGATTCGCTAATTAATCATTTAATTTGAACGATTAGTGAGACGCAGCTTGTGCACGATGAAAAGTGAAGCATCATCTGAGTGAGTTGCGAAATTTGCTTCGCGTATTAGTTTAACGAGCTCTTTACCTTGGGACGACAAAGAACGGTGCAGGAAGAGTTTTCACGCGCTACATCATTTGCGATAAATTTACATCCATGAATATTTTAACTGGAATATTTGACTCAAGAACCATGAATATTTAAATGTTTTTTTTCCATATAAAACAAAAATTAAATAAAACAAAAAATGCTTTATAACTTTGATAATATTTGAGTTTCAACGCTTTATTTAAATCCGTCTGACGAGCTTTTTGAAAATACATTGTACAATACATTTTTCTAGCAAAAATATTATTTTGCGAGAAGAAATGAGTTTTACTTATTGAATAGTGCACGATAGATTTTTACGTTCTTATTTACCTTCATTTTTAATACAACAATAATGATACTGACATTTATTTGACAAATTATTGATAGCCATACATACATAATAAAAACAAAATCTACATTTTGTAATTTATTAGTTAAAGATAATGAGAAATTAAAAAAATTGAATAAATCGAAAATATATATAGTTGAAGGTATTAAGGTATTAGGCGTCTCGCTACGTGCTAGTCATGTGACTGTTTGTAGGTTTTCACGTTCAGAAATATATTTCAGGCAATTTTTGCTAAGGGAAAAATAATTTTATGAATTATGGTGTAAAATTTCATACGTGCCAAAGTATGTTACTTTTTCCAAATTATGTGATTTTTCTCATTTGACTCCGTTTTGATCAGCTGATCATGCGAGTCGTCGAGAAAGGTTACAAGTGAGGTTACATCTCCTTTTCGATTGAATTTTGACAATTACTGAGAAAGGGTTTCAAAACGCATGACAGGGGTGTCAATTACTATCCAATTCGGCTAAGAAAGACGAGCCTCATAACCTGCAACTACAGTGATTAGCCAGCGGCTTGCCAAGTCTTCCCAACCTTACCTCGACCAAAAAATGTCTGCTCGATTACCGCATTTTCACTAAAATAAACTAAAAAATTAGCAGCGAAATCTCCGGTAAACTATATATTTTATGGTTGCATCGGATTCTTCGAAATCTAATGTACAAAAAGCAATGTTTTTTCTCACTTCATCTAATCGAAAAATGCGAAAAATATGTGATTGAAACCGTGATAGAGCCTTCTTTTTCTGGCCGTCTGTATGAAGTAATTCAAAATTTGTGATTTTCGAGATCGATTTTCTAGAGTAAATAGTCGGTAAGGAGCCACAGGAAAAATCGACTGCAAAGCTGATCATATAATTTGATATAAAATCCAAAATCGAAAACTTTATCTAATACATGCCCTGACGAGACGACTACCTTATATATATATATATATATATATATATATATATATATAAAATACCAAGGATATATGTATAATATATAAAAGCTTTACATTTATCGTACAATTGTTCTAATCAAAGAAATTATCTACAAAGTTAAATGTATGTAATGTAATATAATGTAATGCAGATATATTTTATATCATAATAATTTCTATTGTATAAACAGGTCCATAGGTATGAAGATAAGAATATCGTATCTGCTGTACTTATTTGGTTTAGTTAAGCCGCGATACGATAGCTTCACATATGGTATCAAGAAATGGCTGCTAACTTTTCCGACGGGGATGATGGGAGACGTGCGTTTATAGTTCTCGAGAACACATTACATCGACGAATGACACCTGTCTCTTTATGACCTCGTTGCTCATCGATCAGCCATCGATGTTGAGTTCTACAGCGATAAGCAATGGCAATGCTGGGCAGCGAAACGTGCCTAAGAATGACATTGCAGGATGGTTATCTGGAGTACTCGGAACGGCTTGAATATTCATTATTCGCGTTTCTTTCGTTCGATGCTCATCGATCACTCGGTGTCGCAAACGAAGCAACATAAATGATCGAGAGAGAGAAGGTGGCCGGCGGTAACGAGAGAATCCATACCTCCTTGCATATGTCTCGAACAATATGTATGTGCAACAATGGCCATTAATTACGAAGAGAAACGTGGTGCAGCGCAATAATCGTATCGTGTCCGTTTCATAAATGCGTTAAACAGTTTTAAAGTCTGAACTATCGTCTTATACAGTTCCAACAAAAATTAATCTGCATTATTAACGCATTTAAAATGCATTAATATCATTCGATTTTTTAAATTTTTCTATAAAGATTTATATATGTCGTTTGTATATGTCGTCGACAAAATAAATCCTGATGAATATCAAAATTGCGAGGTGGCGCATTGCATGCTAATATCACATTACCTCCAAATTTTTCCGATGACTTTAAATCGATAGATCGCATTTTAAGTGTTATGATTGTCGCACCAATGGATTTAAATCGATGACACGATTCGGCGCATCGCATCAGCCGCATCGTGTTAAGAAATCCTCCGCGCGAGGTGCACGCGAGTTTGACCGCGTGTGCATGATGATACGGAGAGAAAGAAAGAGAAAGAGAGAGGGAGAGAGAGAGAGAGGTGCACACACACTGTTATCCTTGGACAGGTTTACAAGATTTTTTAGCCTGAGGCACGCATCTGGGCAACCCGATCGCACGACTCGCAAGATAGACGAACATCGAATTATTGCATTCTAGACTAAATGGTAACTAAATATTCTACATGTGTATTTGCACATACGTGCTTGCGAATATAAATCCATTTAATTCGAACAGAATTTATAATTTCACAATGTAGAAATATTATGTGTATTAAAAGGATCTCGTTTACGAACTAATCGGAAAGATAATGTGAGATAATAAATATCAGAGCTAATAATAATAATTATTATTTAATAATTATAATCTATTTTTTTTAATTTTTTATATAAATATCAGTCTTACGAATAATATTATACTACAGTTTAAAATTGAAAAGAGTGTAATTGTTATTGTATCGTAAATATGGAGCTGGATCGGCCAATATTTATTCTACTTACTTTCATTTAACATGTATACCAAAGTATATATGTGTATGTATATAATTACGACAATAAACAGTTCGTGACAAAAGACGAAGAGCGGCAAAATACGTGTGATGAAATCACTGTGCAATAATATTGACTGATACAGACACCGGCTTGTTCTTTCCCCGGTGTTTATATTGCCACGAGCGCTTTTAGCTACGCCTGGCGTGAACGCCCGCAAGGCTTTCTGACGGGCAATCATCGATTCACGCTGGGAAGCGGAATGATCTCGTGGCTGTCAGGAGGTGATAAAAGTTACGCGGTATGGTGATTTCCCCTTAATGATCGCTTCGAGAAACCCAAGACGGGATTGTAAGGTGAGAATGAAAATATCTAATGCTGCTTTGTTCCAGGAAAATGCCATTGCACATCTATCTTTCACTGATCAATTTCGTTCAATATTATTAGTGTACAAATTGATTAACAACAATTTTTTTAATAAACTTGTATATTTTTCTTCCAATAAATAATTTTAATTAATGCAAATAATATTATTAAAAAGTAGTTTATTAGTCTTTGTGTAAATAAGTGAAATTGATGCCCTCATAATGTCATAATAAACATTTATTATTAATTAGTTACTTTTTTTATAGAAATTGATTTGAGTTATTTATATTAATATATATAGATAGTTAATGTGATAAATTTCATCAGAATAATTATCTTTACCGACAATTATACATAATCACTAAAAAAATACTAATTTGCATTATCTTTACCAATTGGATACTAGAGATTATTCATAATTACCAATGAATATGATAAATAAAAGTAATCAAAATTTAATAAATTTAACAAAATTTAATAAAATTAAATTTATTAAAAATTATTGGTAATTATATACATAATTGCCAGTAATTGTGCATAATTGTTAAATCAATCAAATTTGTGGTAACGGTAGATATTAATTAAATCTTGAAAATTATAAAAATTCTGAATACATTTGTAAAGGGTTGGGAACGTCCCTACAAAACGCCTTGCAACCCTGAGGGGAGTCAATAAATATATATATCTTATAAAAATTCTGAATTTCTTTGTTAAACTTTAATAATACATTGTATTTATTGTAGTTAGCTAAAACAAAACTTTCCTAATTACAAAGACTGTTTCAGAGATTTTTAAAGTTACATATTTTTAAAGGTACGTACATATATATACTTGCGCAGAAAATTTTGCAAAAGTCAAGTTTTACGATCGCGTTGGATCAATCAGATTAATTAACCCTTTAGGGTTTCAAGCTCGGATTACAGAGAGCTTGAAACTCTAAACCATTTATCTGAATACTTTTAATCCACGTGTCCACACATGTGTTGAGAGCCGTTGCATGCGCGCAAAGAAATCCGCCGTCGTGCACTGACAATCCCAATAATTGTACGCAACAGAGGAACGCGGTACGTGCGAGATAATTAATTGATCGATTAATTAAACGGCTCGCGGCTCGTCTTTGAACGACGACGCGTCCGCGCCGGCCTTATTCCGTCGACCATCGCGCTCGATCGTACATCATCGCGCGGACGCGGTGCGTCGCTCATTCCTCGTAAATATAGTAATTCAGCGACACACGTTAGCGGCATCCGTATATTTACGCGTCGCGGTTCATTCACTACATGCCTCCCGTGACGCGACGAGTAATCGCGCCTGGATGTACTTCGCGAGTTTGAATTATTCGACCCTCGCGGATATGCGAGTATCACATCATCTATTTCTATGGATGAATCTTGCCTCCGCATATCAGTGCTTTCGTTAATTTTTTGATAAAAGGACTAGCAAAATAACATTCTTGATTGAAGCAATCTATATCGCCTTGATTAAAATTGAATTAAATCTTTTTGAAAACACACGTTTGTTATAAATATACATAAAGATATTTTTTATATTATTATTTTACTTACTTCTTTAATTAACTTATAAAATATAAATGCAAGTTGTCTACAGAAACATTTGATTCTTTCGTATAAAGAGTATCTGCTCAATCTGTATCGATTTAATTTTAGTATATAAATACTTTTTATATGTCTCATATGAATATTTTTATAATTTTCTCTACTTGCTTTACAAACTCTATTTTATTTACAACAGAAGTTCTCTGTCTGCAATGACGCATGACCTTTATTTCTCACAAAAAATGCGACTTAAACAATATCTAAATCTAAAATTCTTGTGATGAACTTATTCTACGTAATGCCTAACATTCTATCATATTTTAAATTCAGTCTGACCGAATTAGACTAATAAGTCTAACTTCGAATGAAACTATTTGAGAACATCGGAGGAGGTTCTGAATTCCGTGTTCATTAACATAAAGATTGATTATCTTATACCACATTTCCATAAATTTTCAATCATGTATTCCAAGTCGGAAGTTTATCTCATACTCACCCCGAATGATGTCTGGCGTACGTAGGGACGGTTGTAGTAATCGGCGGAAAGCCTTGCGCGCCTATCTCTCTTGGCTGATGCTGACGATGATTGCTATGATAACCCGCGTACGCTATCGCCCTGGTACCACCGTTCTCCACCATCGCCACGGCACCATTGAACTTTTGTTCCAGCATCCGTTGCCCCGATGCCGAATTTATCTGTTGCGGTGATCTCGTCGTGGAAACCTGTGGCCGTGGCGTCAATGTGCTTCTCGCGGTAGTAGTTGTCTCTCGGACGACGAGTTTGTCATCAAGGCGATCGTGCCTAGCGTGGGGCAGTCTGTCGCGATACCAAAGTGGCCAAACAATTCTGTGGCTGCGCGAGGGTATCCCATGATGATCCTCCAACGACGGTAGAACGGAGCTCGTTGTGGCCGCGATAAGCAAGCTCGCCAGCAGTATCTTCAGGGTCATCGTTCGGCTATTAAAAAACTTATAACGACTGCGCGATGTCCTGTATAATACCAACAACTGTACGAGCCGTCACATCCTCAACGGCCGCGGTGGACGCGTCAAGTTCGCGACAGGCTCGACGGATATCCGGATGTGAGATCCTCCACGGGCAGCTGAGAGGCACTACTGGAGAGCACTACCCAACCAGACGTACGAAGCAGGGCCCACGTGCTTCAGCTGCACCAACCCCACCATGAATCTCTTTTTCTCCGTCTCGTTCCTTCTCCCTGGTGTTTCTCTCTTTTTCCCGTTGCCACATTTACTCACCGCATTCGCTTGTGGCCCGGTCTGCCCGGATTCTCTTTTCTCCCTTTCTCCTTTCCATTCTCATGCTGTAGCGGCTGTCTGTTCTCCTGGTACCCCACCAAGTTCTTCGTTAACCACCTACGTATCCTTCCGCGACGGCCTGTGCACGGAAAGAGCCGCGTTCCTCTCGTAGTTGCTATCTTTACGAGCGATAACACTATTCTGAACAAAGCTCTCGCGCCGGCTGCGAAGATATCGCGATTCAAAAACGGATATGGGTCGTATATGACTCACATGCGGCTTGCAAATTCCACTATTGCCGGAACAAAGTCTGCGATGATTAACGGGGATGAGGTAAACGCATGAACGCTATGGTCTTTTAGTTGCACGACACATTCTTTGAAAAAGAAGGAAAGATATCGGTTATATCGTTCCACGATACTTAAGAATCTTGTATTTAAAAATCAGTAATTATAAAATTCTACAATCTTCAAGACGCCATATCTCCCGATTTGAGACATTATGTTTAACACGTTAATAAGTAAAGTTTTTATTTAATAAAACTACAAAGGAGAACCACAACAGAAAAATATTATGAAAGAATTAAAGTGCAAAATCAGAAAATAGGCTAATAAATTAAAAATAAAACGTTTATTAAAATAAAATATGAAATACATAACAGTATGAGCAAAAATACTTTTTAGATTAGTATCATATTTAATGATGTAGCTAGAACAACAACATTCAACATATGAGTAGCTTGGAAATAATTAAATGCAATGCGATATACAACAATTAGTCATAACCAGAAACCACAATATCGTTGATATAATGATCAATGCGCTATGCATAATCTACGTTGCCAGCCTTTGTATCACCCATGACCTATGTTATATGCGGCCTCATTAATATGAAAGAAAGTAAACCGCAAAACCATAAAATAAAATAAAAGACTAAATATTAACAAACTAATATCTGCATAGAGACAACATAATAAATATTAATATATGTAGATATAAGAAGATATTCTTTAAGAAAAACATTTTTGCGTTTCTATCTTTTCAATCATCAATAACTAAATAACATAGCTTTTACAATTCTTACAATTACTAAATTCTTCATTTTTATAAAATTCTGATTAAAAAATTATTAATTTAAAATTATACATAGAAATATATATTATAGAGTAACAGAATCTATAAAATGAACAACGACGTTTCTTTGTTTTCTAACAATCATCAGCTGTATATTGAAGAGTAGAAGATTACGCAAAGATTATGTTGAAACGCTTGGTTCTTTTAAAGCAAAACCAGCAGCGTCGGACGAATTGCACCAGAACAGCGGTCGATTTTGCAATGCTGTGAAGCTGGAAGTTACGCGCATTAGAAGTCCCTCTGTGCCATTCTCGAATCACTTCAAGTAACGCCACGATGTTACTTGAGACCAAGGTCAGTAGTGCAGTGGCTGGAAATGCAAGGTCTTTGTTACCTTTTTGCTCGTTACTTACTGAGGACGAACCGAAAGGATTGGAATAAATGCACGGATCATCGTCACGTTATTGCCCATTAGGAGAGCATGAACCACAAAGCTTAAAAGCACATCGCGACCGAGATAAATCAATGTAGCAGAATAACATACCGTGACGTTCGTTCTCGCAAACACGATATACCCTTCCTATCCACTCATGATTTCTCGAATAACTTTATCATATAACTATGATGAAATAAAAGCAAAAACTGTCTAAAAAAGGAAACATATTTCAGAATAAAAACGTAAATTTTAGAAGAAAGCGAGAAAAGAATTTGATACTTGAATCAGTATTATAAATTGCGATTATGTATTCTTTGAATTTTTTGTGTTTTGTTATACTTTCTATTTAAGAGTCATGAATGTAGTATGTGATGATTTAAATGCGAAGGACACGATAAAGCCAAAGTAATGTTTCATTCAGACAGTGCCGGTGAACTCGAATGAAATGTTTATGATTAATGCTGCCGACACTGCCGACACTGTAGGAATGTTAATCGAGCTCACGGCGATCGCAAAAGTATCTTTCTTTTCATGCGTATACGTTGTTCTTTTCTCGGTGCGTATGATAAGCCTCGTTATCGAGATATCGTAGACGTTCTCTCATTAATTATCGTTCACCCGCTTTATTTTGCCGATAATTTGTCGGCAGTCCAACCGGTTCGTCCTCACAATCAATTGCAGGCTCATCGAAATGCGCGCAAGTAATCACGATGTTGGTAAACGATTAGTTATTTCCATAATTTGCTTTAGGCTGCACTCCCAAGTTACGACTGAATCTCCACATGATCGTTATCTAAAAATTAGTTGGAATTTGATCACAAATACTAGTTTTATGGATTAATTTTTAAAATTTACTTAATTGAGATTTTTTATTGTAAAAGATCTTCAAGAGATCTGCATCGTTGAAATTTATTATTCCAGCTTTCTGTTATTTTCGTCTTTGCGATTGGATTATTAGGTATGTTTATAAGAAAAGCACTCTGCTGAAATGAATAAGCGCGCGCATCTCAGCAATATCTTTCATAAAGTACAGAAAATTTCACTCTGTAGAGAGAAATAATATTATTGTAAATTGCTAAAATCACAACAACATCATAAATCTTGTCTTGAGAGAAAACTTCAAAACATACCCGGGAATTAACCATATGATTAGTAAGTTGATGTGATAATATAATAATAAATCGAAGCTTATGTGATAATATTGATATGAAAGTTGATATGAAAGACAATAAACTGATTGATTATATGACAATAAGAGATTTAATCATGTAACAATAAGTTATTGCTCGTGCTTGTGTGCTGTTGTGTTATGGAAGATTAATGAAAAACTGTATATATACAATATATTCCCATTTCAGTCTAATAAATTTACCAATGACAAGAATATGAGCTTAGAACAATCGTTATAAAATTGCAATAAAATAAAAAAACTCTAATAACTTTTCTTTATTTCTTTTTGTCTTGATAAAAAATCAAAATTAAAATTTATAGTTTGTTTTCTATATAGTTGTTATCTATGTGGAATTGGTTTGTGGAATTAATTTTCTATAAATCTCTTTCTATCATATTTATAATGTTCTGCAATTATTTTACGTTACCAGTTATATCGATGCAATCTTCGAATGCAAATTTAACAAGGAATAATTTCGCGAATCATAATCTTTATATCTCGAGGCACGTATGTCAATAATAGATGATCGATTAGTAACAAAGCGCAGCTTCCGTCGCGAAAGCAAACTATCGAAGGAGTTAATCAAACACCACTTATATTGAACGTGAAATGTAATAAATTGCTTTATTTTTACATATAAATAAATATAATTAGTATCTAATATACATCACATTGATATTTTATTTATCATAATGTTTAAAGATATTTGCAATTTATTGCATTTTATGCGCTCCATAATTGTGAACGGAAGAGTAAAGTACAGATTAATTAGAATTAACTATGTTTTGAGGTGCACGAATACTGCTCAATACGGCATATTTCAATATTGTTCGCTATTTGTCAAGGCGACATCAATCATTTTCCTGATATATGATACTGACACAATGTGATGTTTCAATATGCAGTTTCTAATACTTTTTAATTTCTTTACACCCGATACATGACGCAAACACGAACACATACATCAGACTCAGGTCACGTATCCAGGTTTTGACCTACTGACACGATCCAGTGACGTCACGGGAGACGGGAGAGCAGAAGGACGACAAAAGGGTGGCAAGGCCTGCGTAGGTGGAGCCTCAATTTGACGAAGGAATAACTTTCCTCGGTACGCTCAAGTGATAGGGATAATGCAAAGACAAAGGATATAAATGTTCACTGCAAAGTATGTAAGACAAGAAAATTTTTATGTGAGCATTTTTACTTAATATACTTAAATAATTTAATTCAATTGTAAAATAAACCGTAAATCCTTTAGTGCCATTTTTAATTCCTTTAATGCCACTTTTAAGTAATATATAATCTATCTTATTCAATTTTTTAAATGTGTATATTTTACTTGTACCTTAAAATCCATATCATATTTAACGCAGAAAGAAACTTTTGAGAAATGAAAGAAGTATATAGAATTGAAGAAACTGATATTAATCCATGTGGTTTGTAAATGTTATTAATTACGTTATAAGAGCTACTTTGGGTGCGTTGCACTTAACGCTCGCAACGCTCGTGGAATTATTTCATCTTTGTACTGTTTATCAAATATTAAACAAGGACAAAATGATACTCGCGAGCGTTAAGTGAAACGCACTCTTTATAATCTGTAAAGGAATTTTATAAGACATTATGGTTTTTACTCATGTATTTTGCAAACGAATACGTTTATCGAAAAAAATAGTTTTAATTAAAAAAAAAACATAAATTATTTATTTTTTGTAATCTAAATTTTTTGTACAATATCTACATTGCAGTATTTATTTTTTTTATCGTTTAGTGCGATTGATTAAATTATTCTAAAAAGAGAAATTATATATCATCATCGGAATTCTGTATTTAGGTTTCTATGCAAAAATAGGATATGTGGTTTATATCACATTATTGATATAAGTCATTACGCATTAATAATTGTGAAAAGCTTAATCCTCACACACACAAACGAAATTTCGCTATATTCCACTCGTGTCACGATCGACTAATCGCCACGCTTGTTAGCTAACGTCAGACAATCGTCCAAGAGCGGCGCCATCCTTTGTCTAAATTCTCGCGCTCTTCCGCTTCGCTTCATATGTTATTTTACAACATTTTGTAGCCTGTTTACTTGTGTTTTTGATAGAATTTTTCCGCGTAAGCAAAATCACCGAATTCGCCGCGATCTCTTCCCCAAGGAAACCGACGGAAAGCTCAAAACCGAAAGATGTGATAGATCATCGTGACGGAAAGTCTCCATCATTCAAGAGTCGTCGAAGTCGGATCGGTGACAGCTTCCTGGTTAGGCTCATCGTCGTTCAGGCATCCTCATTCATTTTGATAACTGGCGACGATCCTGTTCCCGTCGTCGGACTGTCATCACGACGCGACGAACGTACGTGAGAGTCACTGCATCAGCAGTGAATGCGAATCTTTGGGGTGGAGATCGAAGAGATACATCAGGTGGAAGATTTAAACTAATTGTAGACATCAAAGTACGTGTTAACTGTATATCATTGACACATGATTAAATTATCATTAAATCAATTATATATAATCAAGAATTTTCTAGTATTTGCATATATGTATTTCTTATTATCACATTTTAAAATATATTTTAAAGAGATAAAATATTTATTACATAAGATTTATATTATTAACTACTTCTCCTTTCTAGATTCTTCATATTATATGAAGTATTAAATTTTATTTTTGACAAAAATATCAAAATATCTCGTTATTCTCCGGATTATACACACGCTATTAAAACTCTGGAAATAAAGTTTAAAAATAGATACATAAACAACAAAATCTTATTTTTTAGTTTGTTTAATTTAATAGAAATATTTAAAAACATAAGTTGATGAATTTTTAATTTTTTTTACATAATTATTTGAAGAGAAAATAATTAAAATTAAGGGAAAAAATTGAAACACTTTATATTTTCGTTAAAATTGCATATGACATGGCAGAAACATTTCACAGTAGAGAAGCACATTCACTACTACATGCGCAACGTATAAACGCGGATCACATGTCCTTCCGGTTCAGTAAGCGCTTCCTCGAAATGTCTCTTCACATAAACCACCTCCGCATATTTTAACGAACAATTTATAAGATTTATGTTACGTATTTGCAAGCAGAATATCGTATTTCCTATCTGTCTCGCGGAAACGCATGACTCACCTTGACATCATATAGCGGAATATCTATATTTCTTCGGCAGCACTTGACTTTACCTTTGCAATTTTTTCATCGATTTTTCTGCTGCGTCAGACATTGTGGATTTTTCTGCTGTACAGCTTAAATGTGTAACATGTCAACATACACGTCTACCTTCTACTAATTCTGTGCTCTTCCGCTCCAGAACTGATCGAAACACACGAAATGTTTCAGTACCATTTATTTTATCGTCAAAAAATGTTTCCCTCACCCTTCCATTCGTATAAGGCTCGTGTTTCGTATTCGATAAGAATTGAATCTTTACTTTTGTATTTAATTGAGCCGCTACAGTCGGCATTATAACTGTGTTAAATTATTGATGTATATCGATTTACGTATTACCAATGTTTCATTTCTCTTTCTCCTTCCTTCTAGAATAAATATCTACCTGTCGATACTTATACATTTGCTTCCTGAGCGACATTAATTCTAATTTGTTTCTCTTGCGCTCTTTTACTTTAACAGTTTAACTGAATCCCTCAACTGTCGAAATACAGAAAGTATGCGGTGATCAGTTGAAGATAATTTAAAATCAATTTAATTTTGCAGATCATATTATTTTTATTGATTTCAGATTTTATCGCCATCTTTTGCGAATCAGCGTTCACGGCAATTCTATGTTTCGGATAGTCGACCCACCCCCCAATTTCAGGCAGAGCGCCAGCGAGTGGATCTATAAGGTACAGTCTTGACAGTAAAAACGTGCGGTCAATGCGAAATTTACCCCGGAGGTCTCTGCCAAATGGGTCACTCCGGTTGGAAAGAAGAGAGAGAGAGAGAGAGAGAGAGAGAGAGAGAGAGAGAGAGAGAGAGAGAGAGAGAGAGAGAGAGAGAGAGAGAGAGAGAGAGAGAGAGCGAAGGTTACGACGACGACGGAGATGTCGCGGAGCCATAAAAGTCGAAACGCTGTCCAACACGAGTGAACGTGTTCGGGACGTAGTGGCTCTAAGCGAATTACCTGAGATCCACACGTGGATCTCAAGGTGCGCAACCTTGAAAAGCTACGATGGCCGTGAGATCGATCGTCCGGCCGCACGATGGTTTCTCGTGCGATCTTGAAACCAGTGTCAATAAGAAGTCGCACAAATCACCTATCGACTTCAAAATGTCGCGACATTATTTCATCAACGACTTATCCACAGACAATTTTTCTTTTCATTATAAGATATTATATAAGATATTATTAATAAGTGATTGCATAAAACTTTATAATATACTTTGATTTAAATGAAAATGTAAATGAGTTAGTTAGAATCCACATTGTAGCAATTATCAAATCGTAACAATTAATAATATACTCAACTATTCGTGAACTTCGTTGTGGTTTAAAATAACTTTTGACTTCAAATTTATGATATGACATCGCATGTTGATCGTCACTCTCTTCTGCTCTAGATTTATACCGCGTTTTTCAGGTCTATGATGTGCTACGGAAAAGCCTTTTATATAAAATGTTTTTATTTTTAAAGTGATTATTACATTATATAATTGTGCGATATCATATTGCAAGTAATACAAAATAAACATTAGTTGTTGCAGAACAATTCTTTACTTTTTTATCAATAATAGCATGATAAGATCAGTTTTACGTCGAAACAAATTGTTATTAGAGTTTGGTTAATTATATTCGTTAAATAATTATTTTAATATAATGTTTTTAAATAATAAAAATAATAGTTTTTAATCACTATAAAATTATTAAAATTACTATTAATCTTATCATTGAAAACTTATTATGATCTCCTATTTAGGCATGAGTTGTGGTTATATAATTCAATTTTGTGAATTTATCCTAAGGAAATTAATTAGTGAGATGCGATTTTAAAGTCTTTAGACTTTAATAAGTCCCACTTGACTAATTAATTTCCTCAAAAAAGAAAATACTTTAGTAAAAAATCATGAGACGCTTGTTAATTAATTAATTTTTTGAATATCAATTAATTTTTTTCATTATTTTAATAAAACAAAGGAAAAGTTATTAATGATGCAATACCACTTTACAATAATCTATTTTGATAATGTATTTTTAAATTATATTGGATTATTCCAAAACAATTTTGACATTTACTTATTTGCCCTTAGATGTTCTTTCTTTGGTCGAGGGAGCCAACCCCGGATCCCAGAGCCGGTCCATGGTTCGCCTGGTTTGCGACGGCTGTTCTGTTGTGGCGTTGTCGACGTCGCATCACCAGAGCGATTTTGGGCATCTCGCCGCTGAGATTGCTAAAGAGACGCGCCGCCGGTCTAGCAATCAATCAAAAGATGATGCTGAAGCAGCAGAAGAGACACAGCCTGGCCCAGCTAAACAAGCATAAGGCTGCCGGCATGCGGCGAGCAAAGCGATTGTGCACCGGCGACGGTCCGCACGTGTCCGGCAGTATGTCCATGATACAAGCTGGACCACAGATCCACTACAGAGTCACCAGGAGCGGCAGAATTTATGGCAAATACCCGAATAAGACCGCCATTCCAAACGGCAGCATCGAAGAAAGCCATTGACGTCATGTCATGTTAAAATTGTCAAACTCTCAGCTACTGTTTTTGTCCCTGTATAAATCCCGTGATCGTCATTGTCGTCGTTGTAGTCGACATAATTTCATACTCTTTGAAAAGAAATAATCGTTCAAATAAATGCTTCATAATTATATTCTTATTTTTGGCATAAATTTTTTTTATAAAAAAAAGGCTATATATATATATATATATATATATATATATAAATTCTTTTTAAATATTGTCTATACAAAAGAGAAATATGCATTATGGTAATTTTTCCGCGCTTTTTAAGAATCGAATAGTAGAATTATTGCTAATTATTACCATGTTGCACATATTCCACAAGGTTTAAGATCAACACTAAAACTTGGTTTGACTATATCCGCTATTTTTGTTATTGCACAAAATGTAATAATATAACGCAATTATATAACGCAAATGTATGTTTCGTGCGAAAGTAAATAATTGCGATATCTTGTTTAATATGTTCATTCAAGATGTATTTTCTTTGATATTCAAAGAAATCTCTCCATAAAAAAATCTTATTTCGTCCGTTTTTACGTCTTTGACATAATTTGCATATACAAAGTGCAAGACCTTGTAATAAAGAGGTCATCATGCCGCTTAACGTTTTGGATTCCGCGTTCATCTCTTTTGTCGACCAACCACAAATCAATAAGAGCTGGTTGCGTTTAGGGCGCCTATTGCGTTTATACAGAGTGTCCCAGTTTTTCCAGATGCTTCCTTTCAATTACGGATATTTTAATCAATATAGATATATTTTTTCTTAATATTAAGGAATCAATAGTTAAAAAACTCTAGTAATTAAAAAAAATTTTTACACATTAATACTTCATGCACTGATGTATTTATATATTTCCTTTTTACTTTTAGGAAAAAAGTTGCGTTTTTAACGTAATCTAGTTTCTATATTCTACAAAAGTTTAAACAAACAAATTTTAACTGAGACATATCTTTTCGCTTGCACGTTTAACTTAAATTTAAATTTTTTAACTCATTCAATTGGAATGATGGAACGTCTAAAAACGTCTTTCCCTAAGTTGTCTCGCAAGCGATGTTTCGCGGAAAAGCGCTCGTTGGCACAGCCCAAGTAACAATGAAATGCTGCAGAACTTTCGTATCAGAGATGTGCCAATTTGAGCGGCACAATGCCCGCGGTTTCAGAATGAGCAAACGTATGGAACGTGTGCGTCGTCGAACAGAATGGTACGTAACTATGCCAAATTTAATCATTCAGTAGCAGGGCTACGTCACTGACATTGGGGGCTGTACTCATTGCTTGTTGCTGTTCTAAACATTCAGCAGGCTATTTGTAACCTAATTTAATTGTATTAAATTCTTCAGGTATACCTTTCCTTCTCTATATGTATAAAAATATATCGTATCTTTCTCTTTAATTCTAATTTTCTAAATTTTAGAAGTTTATATATTTATATATAACATAAAGTATATAAAAATACACACATTGCATACAATTAAATATATTATTCTCAAAATATTACTTTTGTACAGCTAAATAGAGAGAGTCTCTCATATCATTTTAAATTATTTTAAAAAAACTTTATTACTATATTGATGTCTTTCTTTACGTACCACGGTATTAAAAAAACCACGCTTTATAATATTAAAATATAACTGCAATAATAATTATTTTGGTATCTTGATACATATTCATGAAAAAAAAATTCTTTATTATACGTATTCGAGTTTTAATCAATAAGTGGGAAGCAAATGAATAGCAGACTATTTTTACTCTATAATTTACATTCGAGCAAATTAACCATTCAAATTGTATAAAAAAGAAGAAAGTTAAAATTATCGCAAAGATGGCGACATTAACATGTGACACGTTCCAGCCTTCCTATTTTTAAATAATTAAACGTGGCACCGAATTAAATTCTAATGAACTGCCTAAATACCTAATTTAAATTTCTATTTGATATAATTAACAGTGTACGTAGTCATCTCATAAGTACGGCCAGCGATTTTCCGGCTTTAATCAAAAGAGTACGAATAAATTACGAGGAGACTTCATTAACGTGTTTAATGATATTCGATGGAGGGACAACTTGTTTTAAATAAACAAATATTTAAACTAGATTAACAGCAGCTTGTTGACTTGTAATAAGACTATAATTTTTTAATTAAAAATTTTAAAAAAGATCTCATTGAAAATAATCGTATTAAATTATTGTAGAAATTGTTTAAAATATGTTGCAATTCATTATTTTAATTTTGTTATTTAATGTAGATTTAAAAGCCATATCTCTTTATTTAGACTAATATTCAGCTTTTAATTATAACTATAAAATGATAATAAGTATATTTAATTATACATATATATCTAACATCTTACTATCAAATTTTTATTAAAACAAAAATTAATAAAATTGTTAATTATATATTTTTTTATCGTATAATAGAATAAAATGAAATAAGATTTAATTATATTAACGTTCTAGGTTACTAACGTCCTAGTCAACTAACTCCAACTTAACTTTGTCATATATATTATATTATTTAGACTAGATCTATAAATAGAGAAAAAGGATTTAGTCAACTATAGTCAGCATAAACTGACTATAGCTGATGCGTGAGTCTCACCGGTCGTCTAAGTTACCAAGTGTATCGATTCTCTGTCCATACCTACATCTATTTGCCTCGGAATAGACATATAGCTACGGAAAATCGACTATATACAAAAATTTTTATTAACATCGTACCAGTTGGCACTATGAAGCAAAATAAAAATTATTTAATGATAAATTACAATATCACATAATTTCTATGTCCAAGCCAATTATATAGTTCTAATAGCAAGATTCTTGGGATATAAGAAATCTGTCTGTAGAAAAATATACCTACTTATAGGTCTGAGATATTTTATATTATAATTTTTTTAATATTCCAGAAATCATCCATAAATATAAATCTTTAAAATGTGACAGAGCGGAAACATTATAAGGCGGCAAAATAGCAAAATTGATAAGAAGGGATTATGAGATATTTGATCGAAAACTGAAAGTATCAATCCAATAATCACCGACTCTTTTCGCTTTAATAACGCTGCGTTTAATAACCCCGGCGAAATCGCCGTGCTCGTGCAAGGGTGCAACGGCGAGGGTGCAAGCGGACTCGCCGCGCGCGACGACGACGTTCGCGCGGGGCATTGCGACGGCAGGTTCGCAGCCTCGAATGCGCCACGAAAATGCCCGGGTGGGAAAGGGTGGATCGGGGGCGGCGCGCAAGCGTCGTCGCCGTTGTATCGACGCTTCGACGCCCGGGCCGAGGGAGAGAAACGGATTTCTCTGCCAGTAGTGGTAGAAGTCCCTGTCGGGGTCGAGCGAGAGTGCGAACATGTGCGCGTGTGCATAAGCGGTGTGCTTTCGCGAATGCATCTCGAGTAACATCTCTGCGTAGCGCGAAAAGAAATATAATGTGAGACATTGAGGCGACATCGTGTGATATAGGAAACAACGACGACGAGAACGACGACGGACGTAGAGGACGACGCGTTATCAGCGTCTTGACTGTCGCCACTGATTTGGCCAGGGTTCGCGGAGAAAAGTGGCGCGAGAGGGTGGACGGGAGTGTAGTAGATTGTGAGAGGCACCGGCGAGAGCTGCTGGTGCACACAATCAGGATGCGACCGAGGAGGTATGTGTGTGGCGTCGATCGAATCTGGTCAATGGTAACGGTGAATAGCGCGCGTTGCAGATAAGCCTGAAATTTAGGATGCTGCTGGACCACTCTATGTCGTCTTTGCTTTACTCAATTAGATTGGGATTCGAGATATTCTGATACGTGGTTATTGTGTCGTTTCAATTTTTTATTCAGATTCTCCTATCACCGCGCGCGACAGTTTTCAGTTGATGATTCGGAAACTGCGAGTTAGAAAGGCAAGCTAGGGAATATTTAAAAATTTAGTTTCCGTATTTAATAATACCTCCCAGTAATCGAGTCTTTTGTATCTCAGCAACGAAGGGAAACCTTGCGCAATCATGTACGCAGTCGGTTGGAGCAAGCGTATTCCATTAATATTTCATGAAGATGGTCATGTTAAGATGTGTAGAATGTATAGAGTTCTCTTAAGTTTTTGATGTTTTTTAGTCGGATCTTCCATTATGCGCTAATTCTCATATATCTTTCTCTTTCACCCTAAAATCCCTAACTTTATCATGTTTTATTTTTTACTAATAATTTTGATTAATTTGTATTATTTAACATTAAATTTGATATAATAAAACTAATAATAATTTTACATAACTGCGTATAACAATGTTAATTAAATGCTATTCGCGTTAGTCCAAATATAATAACTCTTAATTAAAATAAATTAAACTGATTAAATAAAATAAATCTTTGACACTTTTTTAACTACTATAAAGTCGAAAAACATGAAATATCATGCAAAAATAGTTGTCCAAAACACTTATCAGCATATCGTTGAAACCATTTATTCGCAAAAGAATTTACTATCTTATATTTCCATTCTTTTTGTTTAGTTATTGCCAAATTGTTACAAAAATTACTAATAAAATACACACAGAAGACATTAAAATTTCATGTTACGAGTCAAGCATGCGGCTGTATCGCCCTGAAAATCTACGATGTGCAATGCATTGACTCGCGCGCGTCCGTCGCGCTCGTGGATCACCTCTTATCATGACACATGCGCATGGTTGGGCAAATATTCGGTTAACTAAACAAAAGGGAGTAGCTGCTTCTACATGGTTGTTTTTGTTCGTCACCGTGCATTCTGATATAAGAGCGTTCTCGCTCGGGCGATAATTGAAGAGCTCCGCCGGGAAAAGCGGTTGCTCCATGTTTTCTTTTTTTGTCAGCCGCAATGAGACCATGTCGTTGATTGCCGTCGGATATGAGAATAGATAAAAATAGCAGCGGTTCGAACCCGCGAGGCTGTGTTCGACTCAGCCCTTTCATCCTTCGTGTAATCTCCCGTACGGCTACGTATTGAAAATTTAATTAAATTATAGGAAATTAAACTAAAGATTAAATTTGAGATTCAATTCAATTAAGTTAACTGTATCAGATTCCAATCTTTGTTCATCAAGAGAAAAGTCTAAATTTTTTAACAGGTTATTATTGAATAATTTATAGATAATTTAGAAATTTTTTCTGAATCTTTGAATTTACTTGATCTCTGAGACTAGAATTTTTGTTGATCACGAACAAAATGATTGAAAACAATGATTTCTACTCTTCTTTTTTCCTTATCTATCCGATTTATCGTGTTCTATATTTTATTACATTACTCTGTTTATAAATTTCATGCTTAAAAATTATTCAAAAGTAGCAAAATTAAACATAAAAGTCATAAAAAAATAATGAAAAATTAATCTGCATTTTATTTGATGTATTTGAACAGATACAAAATAAATCCTGAAAGAAAGTAAAACTGTTAAAATATTTTCTAGCTTGAATATTCAATATCGTGATATTCAAAAAGGGAACTAATGGATGTATAATTATATACACTGTCTGTCTGGCTGTCGCAGGCTCGTACACTTGGCACGAGACACTGCCATGTCTCTTGATACGGCGATTAAGTATGATAAAATCTTGCTGATTATATCAAAGAACAATATAGATACAAAGATGAATTATAATTATTAACATAATAGGATGTCAATAATTTTGATAAAATATATCAAGATTATATTTTTAATTTTGAAATAAATAAGTTAAATGTTGATTTTTATGATATTTGTTAATATGGAATTAATACAGTAATTATAATCTTCTCAATCTTTCGCAGTCATATATATATAATAGACACTTATAATTCTTTATAAAATAAATTTCTTATCAAATTAGCTTTGTCTTGGCTATATTAATAGCATAATAAAAGTATCAATTTATTTATAACATAAAAAATAAATTAACTAAAATTATTATACAGATAATTAATGCCACAGTTTGTCACAGTGCTTCTTTATTTATATCACAAATTTAATTGCAACTAAATACAACACTAAAGGTTGAATAATCATTTCTGTCATTTTACAAAGATAATATTGATACTGTTCTACGAAAGAAAAGGACTATAGGTACACCGAAATAGTTCAAATCACCGTTTGACATTTCTGTTGCAATTTTCTGTTTTAAACGGCAAATATTACATATGTAAATTTGTCTTCAATCATGCCACGCAAAAAAAACGTAGGCAGATACACATGTAATAATTTTGCCGTATACTCTGTGTCCTGAAATGACCGAGTGCTCTTTCAATTGCTTTGATTGTTTAATCAATTTGAAGTTGATTTTTCCATAACAAAAGAGTTAGGAAAGGTTATCGTTTATTATTATAAATTTTCCACTTTTATCATTTACACTTAAAAGCTTAGTAAAATTTCAGAGTTATGTTTAAATAAATTTTACTTAAAATTAACGAATAAATTGTTTTGTAATTATATTTGCGTTCCTAAAATTTTGATTATTAAAAGACTTTATGCTTAATTATAACTAAATCAAACAATATTGATCTTTTAATACTTTTATTAAAGTATCGTTGAAAGTATATATTAGCCAGGGAATTAATAGTTAAGTAATATTTATTAGAAATATTGTAAAAATTCAAGAAATTGTTAGCGGAATTGTAAAATAATTTAAAATCTATATAAAGCCAGTAACGTGTTTATTGGCGTATTGATTGATGTGTTTTTAGTCGACATATTCGAGATTCCGTTACTCTGTGCTATTAAATGGCAAACGTTTTTATTATAATAATAAATTAAAAATAAAATTATTATATTTTCTTATAGGGTAACTCGGGGGAATATGCCACACTTAATAAAAATTTAATTTTTTTCTATTTTCTTTCTCTTTTTGAAGTATCTTTACATACTGGTCTTCTTTTTCCTTCTTTTATCTATCATTTGTACATGATTTTAATAAAATTTTTTGATTGCTTACTATTAAAAAAAAAGAAATATAAAAGTGTTGCAAAATGGCATATTATACCCTACTGTATGGGTAATATGCCATATAGTATAAAATAATATACTACATACAAATATGTAGTAATTTAACTTCAAAAGTTACTTTATTCATAAAAACAGTACAAATAGTCTTTAAAATAAGTCTCTCAGTACAAATAGTTTTTAACATAAATAATAAAAATTTAAAATTAAATTTAATATTAAAATTATTGTAATATTAGATTGCAACAATTAAAATTAAAATGAAAAATAAATCTCAAAACTTTAAAACCTTGAACTTTACAAATCTTAAAACTGTAAATTTTATAACTGACAACTACACTTTTTTCAACTACATTTTTTTTTTTTTTTTTTTTTAGTTTTTCTCGTACCTAATCTCATCTACATCTACAATACATAGATTGTAATATTAAAATATCGCTGTAAACATGTAAAATAAAATATTACAAAAAATTCCAAAATTCCGGAAGAATTTTATTAATAATTCATATAAAATAAAGAAACATAATATATGCGCAAAAAACTTTGCTCAAAATGGGCCATTGGCGCACAGTATTAAAAGATATTTCATTTTGTAAGTATTGTTGTGTACATTATTAGAAAAATAATTTTAGATTCTGGGACGGGGAGCGAAAGAAGTTATATTACCTGTTATCAGCCTTTATCTAATTCATTATTACCTTCATTGTCAGAACTATCAAAATGATATAAAAATATCTACAATATACTCTGATGACAACTTAATTCTCACGTTTGGGTGTTTGCCGTAGCCTAAATACTCACATCAATGTCATATAAGGGCAACATCCAACAATACAAGCTCCATTTTTGCAAGTGTAATACGTTTTTATAGAATTTAATCCTTTGCCATTTCATTCTATTAAAACATAAACATGAGATTTTGTTTTCTTTACGTGCCTTGATTGTATACCAAGGATTTAGCTGAATAAACAAATGTTCGTCACCGCCATCACCACAGGGAGATGCTCTGGGCGTAGGGAGGTGAGCGATATTATAATTTATTATTAGATAGAAAATTTAGTGTTATTATAATATAATATTGAAGTTAATTAATGTATTTAGTATTAAATGCTAATTAGCTAATATTATATATGATAATTAATAATGTGTGAAATTCACCTCTCATCAAAGTATCAAGTATCTTTCCCCCTGTTTTTGGGACTTTAGACTATGTTACTACTATTTTTACCAACCTCCTCTAAAATGCATATAGAAATGTGTGCATTTATGACCTAAAATCCAAAACTTCACCTATTTCATTATGAGTTCTGGGCCAGAAATACACACACTTCTATATATACATTTGTAGAGGAGGTTGGTAAAAATAATAACATAGTCTCAAAAATAAGAGGAAAGATACTTTGGTGAGAGATGATTTTCACATATCACCTGTTAGTCAATTGACATACTAAGTACATTAATTAACTTAAATACTATAATATCACTAATTTTCTATATATATCAAATAATATATATATATTATATATAATATCGCCCACTTCCTGTGTGCGCCTAGAGCATCTCCTCGTGCTGATAGCGGTAACGAATATTTATTTGTTTGTTTAGCTAAGTCCTTGGCATTACAATCAACATAGTCTATGTTCTTAATATAAATAATGCATAATATATATGTTGCACCACATTTTACATTATTTTCTAAATTGTACAACAAGCGAAATCGCTTTCTCCGACGCATTTTTGTGCGACCGATGTCACCGCCAGCGAATGAAAACTGCTGGTGATTTTTTTCGCGTTCTAACAATCTCGTCGGTCAATATTTATCGTATTTTTTTATGTTTGATAAAAAAAGAATAAAATGAGAAAATCGGTAGCGGAGTCACGCGCTATGTCAAAAATATCGACGCACCCAGTGGCAACGAGACGAAGGAATAGCGAGAGTAATTACTCAAGTCGTAACATACCTAGGGCTTCATCAATCTGCTTTTTATGTAACAAAGTTTCGATCGTTGCGTGTCAGTGCTTATGACGTTTTATTTATAATTAAGCAACCGTTATAAACGATAATTACGACATATATTGATCTTCGAATTGATTACGACGCTTTCACGTGGGGAAATGCCCACGCTTCGGTTAGAACTGCATCTGATTTTGAATTGGTTTGCAAATCCACTGAAAGGCCAATCTGATGGCAAGCACGTTGTAATGCCCGAGAAACGTCAAATCGAAGATTCAAATTTAATATTAAGTTTATCTTTGAACAAATAATATATTCTCGATACTTTTTATTTCACATAAACAATTAATTAACTGAGAAATAATTGATACTGTTATGTTGACTATAAAATATTTTTTTAATTTGCGATTATATAATATTATACATTTGTAAGCAACATAAACACTAAAGAAACTAAAGGGAAAAATTTTATAATTATTCAATGTTATCAAAGAAATTTTCTCATCATTCAAACACAAAACTTTGATCTGTTTCAGACCTGGGACAATCCAAATAATTATATAATTTCCAAACAGTTATGCTCAAGATACAAATGTTACGAATAAATTGTACGAATAAATTATTGGAATATTGAGTATTGCAATTGTAATACAAAAATATTTATATAGGAGTTGTAATAATTTGATAGAACAAATATTTAATTATTATTCATACAAGTATAAATAATATTCTTTAAAGATATATATATATATATATATATACATATATATACGTATGTACAACTAAAAAGTAAAAAAAAGAAAATCTTATATCCTATTTTTTTAAACTTATATTAATCTTTAATTTTTTAAGCTTAAAAACTTTAATTTTTGGGGGTTATATTTTATTAACACTTTAATGCTAAACAGAAACATGCAATTAATTATCATACATAATCGACGCATAAAAAAAATACCTTTAAATAATTGCATAAACCGCGATGTGTTCTCCCAGATGACGGTGCAACGTCAAGTGTCTCATCGATTGCCTAGGTTTTATTAGATATACGCCATTATTGCATATTGCTTTTACTTTGTGTCATCAACGGTGCCAATGTGACAATGTATCACCTTGTTGTGCATAAAATGTGAAAGTTTCCACTTTAATTCGGGAAACGCGACAGACGGGCACGATGACACAAGATACACTTCTCCATTCAGAATCGACTCAGCTAAATTATGAATGGCGGTCGATACTTAGGGAAGGGAACTGTCATGCGGATAGTCTGCGGGGTGTTCCCACCAGGGAACCCTTACGTGGCTTTCGTGGGAAAATAAAAAGGAAAAAAGGTCTCTGGCGGTGGCGTGTGTTATCGACATGAACGATCGAGAAACTTGTCCAATACGCTCGTACTGTACGTTATCTAACAGATCTGTCCTTCGGAATACAATTTTCTTATGTAACTCTCTCTCTCTCCCCCCGCTCTCCATTCCTAAAACGGAATTAGACTAACACATTGATCTCAAACTCGAAGATAAATAGCACGCGTGACGGTCTTAATTTAGAAATTCTCATTATTTTCCACAAATAATTTGCATATTGTTGCATATTGTTTCTAAAAATAAATCAGAAATTTTTTTCGAATAATTCAATTATTTCTGCTATAAAATCTTTTTTTTTTATGTCAAAACTAAATATCCGTTAAAAATCGTATAATAATATTTATATCATAAAGCATTGGATTATGTTAATCCAAAAGACTATCAAAGAACTCTTAATGGCTACATTTGATAACTATAATGTAACGGTAAATGACACCATTTTATATTCTAGATATCTTTATTATAAAATAGACTATTTAATCAAATACATTTTCGCAGTTGTTAATATTTATCCTGTATAATTATTATGATTTTTATGTGTTTTAAAGTTTATATATTTATCAACTCAGTCAATATGTATTTTTAGATTATTGTACTGATTTTTTTCTGTCACGCCAATTTACATTATGTATGTGTAATAAAAAAATCAAGTGTTAAATTATTTTATTTTAAAACTGTTTCTGCGAAAGAGAGAAATGCAATTATTTTACTCACAAGTCATATACAATAAAATTTACAAGAAATGATTAGTAAATAATAAATAAGATTAATAATCGCAACATGCACATACAAATTAATTCTTTCGAATTTACAGTGATACGGTTACATCGATTGTATATCAAGATCCTCGAAGACATAACTTCAGTATCGAAGACTCATTTGCCTAAGGATTTTAAACACGTTCCTTTCCAAGGGTGTGGAGTTGTGGAGTAGCCTTAGAAACATACGTAACCAAGAAGACAACCGTGCGGAAGCCGAAGGTACACTGAGAAAAAAATGTTTTGGCAGTTTAGTAAACATTAGTTTGTATACAACATTAGTTTACATACAACTGTAACACCATTTATTAAAATGAACAAAATTTTCCTTTTTATTAATATATTTTTTTCTCAGTGAATACACATGTACTAATAAAAAGAAAAATTTTCTTTATTTTAGTAAATGGGGTCACAGTTTTGTGTGTATGCAAACTAATATTTACTATAAAATACTGCAGAACATTTTTTTTCAGTGTACAAGCTTCTAGGAAGTTCCAGTACCTGGTAGCGGAAAGATCGCGAAAAGGGTGAAGGGTAAAAGCATCTAAGGGCGGGTGGGGGGATGCAGCTCGAAAGGGTGGCGGCATGGAGGAGCACTCGTTGGAGGCTCTCATGCAGGCGAGCCTTATCTTCGTGGTCGCCGTCGCTATCATTGTCTCGAATCTTCTTATCATCATCACCTACCTCAACTTCCGCGGTAAGACGGAATTCCTTATTGCATTCGCAAACATTGCACACTTCAAAATTATATTTATAATGTCAATTTCAGTTGTTCATTTTAATTATGGTACTTATTGCTAGATGAGCATGCATTCAGTATTCCAGCGTATACTCCCGTTTTTTTTTGCGTATAAGATAAGAACTTCTTTATTTGAAAATTATAAGCCGTATAACTTTATCGTTAATAAAACAAACGGACTTGTACGTTAATTGTACATTTTCGCAATTTGACAAATTTGCAATTTTTCTATTCCTGGTTCTTATGTTTCCTCTCTACTTTCATTTTTATTATTATTTTGGTTTGTGTGATGTGAATTGCAACATTTTCCTAACGGTAAATCTTTGAAAAAATATCAAATTCTTGATATATTTATATTTTGAACATATTTACATTTTAATAAATTTGAAATATATTATTTTGTTAATTCTAAATAATAATATAAGAATTTACAGATTAGAAATTTTTTATACTTTAGATGTTAAAAATATTCAAATTAAATTTCAAATTTTCAAAATTTTGAAATTTAAAGATGTTTCTCTTTGAGAATTCTCAAAATTAATCTGACAATTAGATTAATAATACTATTGATCTATATATAATCCAATAAAAAGAGAAATAAATATAACAAACTTGTGCCAATGAACGAATAGGTATATAATAATAATAGTCACGTATTTTATTAAAAATATTATTTTATTTATATAGGTCCCTCCGAGGTGATAAACTACTACTTGCTGTCACTCGCCTCGGCAGATCTTCTTTGTGGTGTATTAGTGGTTCCGCTCTCGGTGTATCCAGCATTGGTTCGAAGATGGGTCTACGGAGACATCGTGTGCCGACTCGTCGGTTACTTGGAAGTCACACTTTGGGCGGTATCAGTATATACCTTCATGTGGATCTCCGTCGATCGCTATCTTGCTATCAGGTACATGATAATTAAATCTAATTACAATTACAAATAGATATATTACAATTAGGTATACCACATGACAATAGCAACACATAGCTGTCCATTTTGTATTAACACAATGCGTATTAACGTTAATACTCTATTAAGAAATCTTATTGCTTCCTCCTTGTTTTCGTAAACCTCGTATATGTGAACCTTTAATTACTAAAACTATAAAACTAGGTCTAATAAACGAAATCTTAAAGAATTATATATATGAAATAAGGGTAGAGAAAAAACCGAAGAAAAAATAGTTTTTTTAGTTTTTGATACCAATGTGTTCTGAATGTTTTAAAACGTCGGAAAATCGCCTTAAAAAAATATCCGTATGTGTGTACACATTTATCTGTAACTCAAGAGCTAATCAACCAAATATTAAAGAATTATAGGGTAACTCCGGTATATACGCCGCAGCTAAGGGAAACTTAATTTGTCGAGTACTATTTACTATGTTTAAGGCAAATAAATTATTACTGTCTACTACTTAAAAAAAAAATAGAAATATGAAATATTCATTCTTTGTATTTAATAAAAAAAACTATTAAAAACCCTTGCATATTTGCCATATATATCCCAGAAGAGTGGGATATGTGACATTCATGGATGAAATATACGCCTTATAAAAAATTACAAATAATGTTTATAAATAAGGCAATAAAATGTCATAATAAGTTACAAAATGTGTGTAAAAAGTTTATTAAGATGTAAGAATGATGACAAATTATAAAACTGAAAAATTAAAAAAATAGAAGAGCGATAGATGCATTAAAGATTATTGTTATACGATCCAAAAAAAGAAGGAAAAAGAACACATAGGAGATTTCAAGTTTTACAAAGTGTCTGTACTATAGCATAAATCCCGTATGCTAGAAATGCCGTACATCCTAAACAGGAGGGATATACAAGACATCAAACTAAACAAAAAGTACACGAGCTATGCATTTGTATTTTGCATCATTTACTATCCCTCTACACTTATGTATCATGAAATAACCATTAAACCTTTTACATTCCCTACAGTAATCATTTTACGTAATATATGATCGCGCTATACTTACTACGGTGAGAAATCGATTCAACTTCACGACGGTTTCAATAATATTAACAATAAAAAACTGAAATTACAATACAATGCTAATATGGCATAAAGGCACATAACAGTGTGATTGCGAGCAAGTATCTTTATTTCTTCTATTTTTTCTTACTTCTGCGGCGTAAATCCCCGCGCGGCGTTAAATACCGGAGTTACCTTATATGAAATAGGGGTAGAAAAGAGACTAAAGAATATAAAAGAATTACAATAAAAAAATGGCTAATAATAAAGGGGTTATCGATTTATGTCTAAAAAAAATCTATGTGATTGCTCTAATTTCCGCAAATTTTGAGATATCGAGTCCAATTTTTTTTATGGAATATATATTTTTTATTAGAGTATCATTAAAGGTAAATTGGTATTGAATTTGGTAATGATCGAAAAAGGAATTGCCTATTTCTGCTTAAAAATTGTATAAAAAGCACATGTAATTTTATATAGAGTTTGATATTATTAAATAAAATTTTGAATTTTTTAAGAAATGTTCGTGGTTGCTCTAACTTCCGCCAATTTTGAGACATTGGGCTATTTATAATTTTATTATATTCTACAGTTTTTTCTACCCCTATTTCATATGTATATGATTCTTTAAGATTTGGTTGATTAGACCCAGCTTTATACGCGATCAAAGGTCCATATGCAAAGTCCATATAATATGTACCATGTAGCCTGAAGTCCCAAAGTCAACATCGAGTTGACATTGCGTCAATTGTAAAACCCCACTTGTGCTACTAAGCTTTGACCTTTGACCCTCTAACAATTCATAAAAAAGTTCAAATTAAAATTAAAAAAGTGTGCAAATTAGAAAATTGCACATTGCTTCCTTATCATTACAGATCGTTATCATTGCTTCTATTTTATTTCGCTTATAAACCTTCCTCTACGAGAAAGCCAAACTAATAAATTACTAATAATTATGCATCAAATAAAGTACAAGCTTCCTTATAAGAGGAGCTTTGTGAGCGGAATAAAATAGGAGCAATGATAACGATCTGCAATGATGAGGAAGCAATGTGCAAGTTTCTATAATAATTTGCACACTTTTTTATATTATTTTATTTTACTACATATTATAAATACCTTTGCTATTATGCTAAACACAAATTGTATATTATTATTTTTTAATTGTAGCAGTCCTCTTTTGCAACGTCACATCTGAGACTCCTGCAAGATTTTCCTGAAGGCGTTTGATATCAGGTTCTAATTTATGACTTTTGCAGGAAACCATTGAGATACGAGACAGTACAGACGAAAACCCGATGTCAATGTTGGATGGTCTTCACGTGGATCAGCGTGGCGATGATGTGCTGCCCGCCCTTGCTCGGTTTCAACAAGCCGATCTTCGACCGCGAGGCCTTCATCTGTATGCTCGACTGGGGCAACATGGCCGCATACACCATCACCCTGTCCATCCTCGTGTTGGGACCGTCAGTCATCACCATCGTCTACACGTACTCCTACATATTCTCCACGATGAGGCGACTAAAGTCCGGCGCTCTAGTCCACGACAAGGAGTACGCTACCGCGTTATCCGAAAATCTGAGCAACCCAAGTCATATTATGTCCTTCGTCCTAGTGATGACTTTCTGGATATCATGGGCACCATTTGCCGGGTTAAGGATATACGCGGTCGTTAATGGACCTCCTCAGGTAATAATTCTTGCGATCGATTAATTATTGATGAATTAATATTTGAAAGAGCAATTTTATCTTATAAGACATAAGACATGCGTGAATCTTAATATACTAATACCTTTAGATTATATACTAATTTAGTATCCAGTATAGTTGATTCATGTAAATTTAATAAATAGTATTAAATAACGTTCCGCGTAAGTAAATTTAATGTTTTACAAAGTAATAGGCTCAGAATCAATAGGAAAACAAAAATCATCTAATATAATGTTAAGCGCAATTTAAACCAAAAACAATCTGGATTTACGTTTGATTAACTTCTTCTGATTAAGTACAATTAAGCACTTAAAAAATTAAGTGATTAATATAATAACCACTTCCAACTTGATGCAAAGAATCTTACAATTTATAAACTCTTATTTTGCCGATAAGAGGTAGCATGTTTCTATTCTTATAAAAGTTACTTTTCTGAAAACGCTGGTATTAGGACGACTGTAATGACACTCGCTTGACATTGATGTAATTTAAAAATAACTCTAAACTTTGTGAAAAAAGGCATTGAAAATGAGACGATTAAAAATATAGGTCGACACATTTGTAAAGCAAGGTAGTTTAATAGAGAATGCTCGCTAGCGTAAGCATAAGCGTAAGAAGTTCGCATGCAAGGGTATACTTCGTGTGACACTTCTATAAAAAAAAGAAAGTACAAAATATGAAATATACTTCTCTAAATTACTTATGCACAATATTTCTTTTTTTATATAAAAATAAACTTTTTTTTCTTTAATTGTTTAGATTTTTATTAATAGACGTCAATTTGCATTATTGCAAGGAATTTATTACTTTTTGCGCTTCTATATGTGCGTAATACCAATCACTAAAAGTTAACATTATCTATTTAGCATTACAATTTGCCTCAAGAGCGTTTGACAAAATGCAAAAAAAAACAGTCAAGATTTTAACTTCAAATTGAAAGAAAAAATTAACGGAAAAATTAATAAAAAAGTAAATCCTGATAGATTATATATGACAGTTAAATATCTTAAATATCTATTAAAATATCTCTCCAATCTGATTTTATCTTACTGAACCGTAGGTGCCGTTTTTAAACTTTGCCGTGGTGTGGCTGGGAGTCACAAACAGCTTTTGGAAAGCGGTTGTGCTCAGTACACTAAGCCCCCAGTTCCGGTTGGCCGTGCGAGTGCTCTGTCTCACCATATGCTGTCGGCACAGGCGACTTCCGCCGGAACTCCTCGGCCTCGACGACGACGACTAACGTCACATCGATCACTCCGCGTCTACGAGCAGCAACGCTTCTGTTGCGTTCTGTTCTGTTCTGTTCGCGACACATATTCTTAAGAAGTCGCTTTCACCTTTCTTCAAGGATCGTCCTCGCATCTTGGCACCACTCGCAAGATGGTTCCTTAAAACTTCGCGCTCTAAATGAAAGGAATGAATAAAAGTCGCGAATATAGCGCTCATTATGTATCGGTACTAGCTTTTAATTTCATAATAAATAGAAATAAAAAATACATTTAATGAAAATTAATAACATGAATAGATATTATAAAATTTGAAATATAAAAGCAGTTTGTAAGCGCAGAAATGAAACTTTTGGGATTTTTAAGCGGGTAAAAAAATATTAAGTTTAAATTTTTTTTTAATCATAAAAAATTAATATTTTTTTAGAGAAAGAAATCTGTACTATGGTATCTGCATTCTAATTGTATTCACATATAGTTGTATAAACGAAAATTTATGTATGTCATATATTTCCCGAAGAGAATGGCTTTTTGTAAAAAATATGTTAAATTTTATCCGCTTATAAAAAATTTATAAAACGTTGAGAAAAATCTAAGGTACAAAGAGAATTTCCCAAATTTTGAAGAAAAATAAAAAAAAAGATTTGGAAAGTTTATTAATAACTGGCACCATATCTTGCTCATTGCAATGCTCATAGAAGTAATACCATAAAAGTAGTTAAACGTTCTTTACTAAAATTATTACATTACATTAAGTCGAGTATCTCAGATAATATAGACAGCTTAAATATTATCTAGATTAAACTTTATAATCTAAATAATCAAAATTACAATCAATATTTAGCTTGCCCAATTTTCGAAATAAAAATCAACATCACGACCATTTATATGGAAAAAAAATAATAATAGTAATAACGCGAAGTAGTGAAAAAATGCGAGTGGTGCAACGAGCTTTGCGAAATTTTTTGCCGGCCGAATTCGGCGACTTCGCCGACGCGCGTCCATTTCTCTAAAAATAATCTTGCTTCGCTCAAACACGCTAAAGTCCGTTAATTAAAATCCCGTTAATCGGGATGAGTTTCTGCGCTGTATACGAAGATAAAACGGAGAATCGTTCTATACGATATTTAAAACTAATCGTCGCCTAGTTTACGTCGTAAGACCACGCTCAATAAATGTCGTAGCAAACTATGCGAAAATCGTGAGTATTACTAATGACTGTCGCGCAAGCAGATCCAATTATAAAATTGATCCATTAAACTAATCGACGCCGGAACATATGCGGGGAGAGAAATAGTCAATTAACGGAGATGCCTCTAAGTATATAAATGTGACGCGTCGTCGGCGACGAGTTTTGCGTCGTCGAAGTGTCGTCGTGCGCGTAGAACACCCTCGATGAAAGATAATCGAGTGCCGAGCGTGCAAACGTTACGCTTTTTTAATGCGCTTCCTAGGCGCCGGCTTTCTATACGCTCTTTCTCTTTCTCGTCGAGAAGCTGCAAAATAATCTGAAATCAAGGCGTCTGAGCGTCTTAATGTCGATTAATTCGCTTGTCTCTTTATTATTGTTAGTATACTTTGAGTACACTAACAAATATAGGTAGTCGTAAATTGTAACAAAATTATTAAAATAGTATAGTTTATACGGCTACTTGACTTATGGATATTTAAAAATATTAACAGTATGCTCGTAAAAGGGATAAGCCGGCGACTGTGAGTTTTTCAACTAATGCGAATAGAAAGTTGGCGAATTGCGCGTAAAGTTCTCTTATATTAGCTTGATAACTTCTATGATAAATATAAATCTCAAATAATTTTTTCCACTTATCGAGATTCGCTTTCGTTAACATATGCTAGCGAGAATTGATTGCTTAATTATTCGAATGAAATAGGTTTTTCGACAAGAAAGAAAAAGTGCCTCTCTCTTCAGAAATCTAGCTGGGCTCTCATTGGCTTTCTTGACGTAAACTGCATTAACGAAATACCCTCGCCATGGAAATCAAAATATCGTCGTTTTAATCTAATTCTTAATTTAGATTACGCGCTAGTTTTACGGGCATTCTAACTCGACGCCCGCTGTAAGCTTTATTACTAATCTTGTACTAAATGATATACATATACGAAATCGGTTAATGGCAACTTTTTTGCATGAGAGCGTAAACTATTGCGTCCAATTTTCGCACGTCTACGTGAACCATGACAACTCGAGACGCAATTTCGAATGTGTTTTGAACAGATTATGTACAAGCCAACTAAAGTTGAAACAGGGATCGATATTCCGGAAGAAGGCAGATAAAAAGAAAATATATGTGTTGATCGTATAGAAAAACTCGGTTTTGAAAAATACTTCTGTAAAAAAGAAAAAACTTTTCGACTGCTTAAATTTAGGCGTAGCGCAATCAACGAGTGCGAATGCAAGACACAGACCATTGGTTTCATTTATTTCTAGATTAACCACCCTCCATCATCCATGTGGGGCTTAAAGCCCTATGGATGACGGAAGGTTAAAAATATGAGAATATGTGAAAATATAAACATTTATTTAAAATTGTGGAATCTATCAAGAGATACGGTAGTGTCTCGCGCCAAGTACACGCGAAGCGAGACCGCACCGTGACTCTTTTACGCGACGCGACGGGTTGCAAGTATACGAGATGTTGAGATTTCGATAACGAGTGAACGGATTTATATACGACTCTGAAAAAAAAATGACAAAAAGAAACGCAGTATCTGATCATTTTTGCAGTAAAAAATGTAAATGTATAACCAACACCAAAATCAGAAAAAGAATTTTGTTTAATATTTGTTAAAAATAATTAATTGTATTACTTACTAAACTAAACTGATAGACATATAACGATTAAGAAATAGAAAGTTCATCATTAAAAATCTGACATTGAATAAAATATCTGTCTGAGTTTTGTAAGAAATTATATATTCCAATACAAGAAGAATTAGCGAACGTGAACAGTTTTGTGACGCCTATTAATAATAGCATGGAATGCTAGAATTAGACGTAGCTAAACTGCCACGTAATATCGCTAAAATAAAAATGTCATTTCAAAGTTTGCCAAAGTTTCTTCGTGGTGCTCCTGAATAGTGCTCGCGTGGATGTATGGGGCGTGCCCTAATATGTTTTCGACAAATATTAATTCTGTAAATGAAAATCTATATGCAAATCGGTGTCTAGAAAGTCTCAGCTTCTATTTTTTACTATAGACTCTAATACACACATTTCATTCAAGTATAAATTTTCTCTAAGAAATTAATCCGATAGGAGTGTTTAATTGCTGTTTAATTCGTGACATTTAAAGCGTTGAAAAAGCACAAAAATGTTTTTCTGTCGAATGAAGAAAAATAGTCCGAAACATCTGCTCGTTATTTTAAATACTAAAGATACTTAAGCTTTCTAGCTTGAGTGCTTATAATAGTAAAGGCATTTAAACATAAAACAATTACTTACCGTATATAAAATAATTTTTTTGTATAAGTAATTTGCATCTATATATATATATATGTAATTTTAAGCAAATCACAGATAATAAGATTTAAGTGTTATTTTAACAGATTATTTATTTTAATATTTTTCTCAATCTATCTAGTCCTCACAATGACAGTTTTTTTTTAATGTTGTAACAAAATACATTTAAAAATTAATTTATAGATTTTAAATTTTCAGGATAATTTTATCGAAAAAATGAAACGATTGGTTATTAAATAATTTATTTAATAAATCAGATAACAAGAAGATGTAGAGGACGCTTTATGGTATCATGATGTCTTAATTGTACAACGGAATCAAACAAAACTATTAACTATTTTCTAGTTCGAGTGTTAGCTGTATAAATCGGCTGAATACCTGGCTAAAAAGTAACGCAGGTTCGATTACAATTTAAAGAAAATTTCGGGGAATGTTCAAAGAGATTTCAGATGTAAATAAGAGTATAAAATCGTATAAAGTATGTCAAGTTGTCGTATGTTTTCGTATATATTATCGGAAATTGTTATATAAGTTATTGCTAGTACAATGAGTAACGGCGATGTAATTACATAATGAAATACTTCGGCTCAACCGTGAAGACTTAATACTGAACAACCGCATTACTTATTGCGCTGATAATAATACAAATAAAAATGATAAAAGCAAGCATAATTTGTGTTATTAACGTACACTTTTCCGGTCCCAAAAATGTTTCCCCAGAAAGATTCCATATGTTTTCGAACTGTGACAATTTTTGGCCAGACTCGGCTATGACGCACTAACAAATTTTATTGCGTATATCTCTTCATACGCATATAATTGCTCGTGATTCGGTTCTCTCGTCCGAATATCAAAGCTTCACTCCTGTACTCTAACTTCACCGCTGCGCAGTGGTTCGAGATTATCATGTAGCATATTGAACAAACTTCTCTTTCTCGCTTCAGGTAGAATATATATACGTCGCTCTCTCTGCGTCTTTTATTTTAGTATCTACAATTAACTCTAATATCACACTGGACTTTCACGGCCATTTAGATTTCAAAAACTTTTCAAATATTTGAAATATTCTAAAATTTTTAAAACAGTTCAATATTAATTATATATTAATTAAATTTCTATTTAGCGTTTTGGATAAAAATGTCATTAAAATATTACAAAAAATTTATAATTCAAATAATTTATATTAAATAATAACTTATATTTCACTTCTCTCTCTCTCAAACATAAAAGGCATTGGCATTAGATTTCCAGTACCTACCCGCATAAGACTTTTGTAAATAATTTAATAAGCAAGATAATTATTTCAAACAAGAAATTCATAAATTGTGTATAAATTTATTTATAATATAACAAATAATATATTTATAAAAAGATTTTAAGTATTTAACAATTTTTATTTGAAATAAGACCATTTATAATTATTCCACGTGATTTTTTTGTGATCTTAGAGTTAAATATCTAATTAAATCAATAATTAAATAAAATTCACAGTTTATTTTTCTTGATATACTTAACTGTTCGTGATCTTACTAAATTATATGCCATAACAATAAATCTCGCGCCACTCTGCACACGTGGATTCGCCAAATTCGAGCAGTATTAAATTTCTCAGCAATTACGACATTTTAAATATGTGAAAGTCGCTCAAAAGGAAAGTAAAGAATGATTGCACGTGAGACAGTAAGATTTTAGAATTGAAAGAAAACAAGAACCGCTCGTCCAAGTGGATTTGATTGTTGGTGGTCGATAGAGAAATGAGTTTGCCGATGATAGAAAAATAAATAAGTGACGAGAAAGACGCGAGGAAGAATGCAAAAGAAAATAATGAGCGAGCAGAATTGGTCCCTGGCAGTTTCCCGGGCGGCCTCCATTATTAACAATTAATTACATTTGTGTACCTAGCTGTTAGTTTTTTGTACTAGTTTTGTAACGTACCTCATCACGAGCGCGCTGTTATTACATATTTTAACTGATGATTGTTCGCAGATTGGTGTGTTGATCGATCGCATGAATACGTTTGCGATCTTGACATCGCGATTGACAATTTTTGCACAAAATCGAATTGTATGCTCGGTGTGGTAACCATAAAAGTCGCATCATAGAAATGCTTGATGTGTTTCATAGTCCTCTAAAAATCGTAGAAAATTTATATAGTATAAAAATAAAAGGATATTAATAAAATATATATGCGTCGGAACGTTATGATTAAAAATATATGCACTTTTAATTACAATTTCTAATTTTTATTAAAACGTAATATTTTTATTGTGTATAAGAACAAAAAGAAAAAAAAGTGCAAATTACAAACTTGCACATTGTTTCCTCATTATTACAGCTCGCTACCCCATTGCACCTATTTTATTTAATATAAATAACATAAAGATAATAAAATAAAAGTTTCTTGCAACTATATGATATATATATATATATCTAACAATAATTTTTTAAATATTTAAGGGGATCTTAAAGTGAAGGCTGAATTTCCTCGACGTCGGTAATGTCAACATTTCTAATCCTGTTTTCTATGTCATATATCTATATCTGTCCTTGTCTAACGAGAGGCATCTGTCCTTGTTTCGATTGTTGCGCCATCTCTCGCTACACGCAATGTCAACCTGAATGTGCTTTTGCACATATAAAAGTTTATTTAAACTAATCTTTTTTTCTAGGCTTTCAATCTTAGATCTAATTGCACGATATTGTTCTTAAATGTTGTCCCTAGGTCAGGCCGGTCTAATTTTGTGGATATTTATTGTGGAATTTTTGTACAAAGCAAATATTGTCGTTACGTATACCAAAAATTAACAAAAATATTAATTTTTTCTCGTTTTCGATATAAATTCGACCACCATAACCTAGATTTTGATGCGTACTTTAATTCTAGACAAGAATTTTGCATTTCTATAAAGCCAATTAAAAGATTAGTGCTAAGAAAAAAAGCCGGTATTACAGACGGCTTTAGGATCCCCTTAATAGATATTGCGATTTGTGGAGGACTACAAAAAATTGTTGCGCCATTTTATTGTGCCAATTTCTTTACACAATTAAGCATAATTTATAGATATATTTTTATTAATTAACGAGACGTATATCTATCGATGTTTGCAGTAAATTTATCCTAGTACTAAGTATATTATGATTTATAATTTTTATTTAAGATACGTACATCAGCGATTGAGATTACCTCATTTAGTATATGAAGTAGAAAGTGACGTCTTGAGGAATTATTTACAGATCAGGAATGTTTCGCGGTTTCAATCAGCGTAAAATCAACACATGATGTAACGCAAGTTACATTTTGCCGACTATATGAGACGGTTTACAAACACCCGCACACACATAATTTTTATTTAATTCATACATTTATACAAAATAATACAATTATGTATAATTATATGAGCGTGCGAATAGTTGTTGCGTGATTATACATATAAATTATAAATCAATACTGAATAACTCAAAATTATCGCCAACTATAAACACTGCAAGACAATCTAACAATAAGAATAATAACAGTAATCAGCAATTTTCCATTGGCAATTGAAAATCATAATTTTGACAAATTAAATTTACAATAGATAACGATATGTTATTTTGTATTCAATTTTAAATTAATATTATTATATTTTTATGTATTATTTTAAAATATTTAATATAGAAAGTTAAAATAGTTGTAAAAAGTTGTAAATTTTGATTGAATTTTTAAATAAATAAAAGTAATAATATATAACTGCAATGTAACCGCAATATTATATCGATAAATATTAGGCATATAAACATATGTTTTACACGTTATTACTTATGTTATAAATAAATAAGCTTTAAATTTTATAAGTAAAAGTTGTTGTTATTATATAGTTATTGTCTAATCTAAAAACTTTACGATGTGGTTTGTAAATCGTTTTATTTACTCGATAAAATATTAACTTGTACGTAGGCAATCAAAATAGATTTTTAATAATAAGTAACATTTTTTAGGACGGACGTACTGTTAAAACGAAATTAGCGTTAATCAAATCCAATAAACATGCAGAATATTATCTCGATATGTCTCTTAAAATTAATTGATGGAACAATAGTATGATAATAACGCATCACATACATCCGTCTTAAAAATACTAATTTGTAATAGAAATGAAGAAAATGTGCAAGAAGAAACGCCGTGAAAGCAATCCCGACTGGAGTGTAATGAGCGTTCTAGATATGTCATGACGATAAAGTGATACGACTTTGATGATAATGGTACAATATTAACAATTATTGTCCTAGAAATTAGTCTAGTGAAAGATATTACAATAATAATAAACAAAGAGGGCGTAGATGCCGCATATTTCACTCGATATGGAACTCGATATAAATACGACTTCATAATTCTTTATAATTCCATCTCTTTGACCATCTTCCCTTTAATTTATTTGTATTTGTAAAATATTAATTAAGTAGTCACATTATTATTTAAATGCATACATGGATATAAAGTTTGATTGATAGCTTACACTATATCATGAAATTATTTCATTTTTTTAATATAAATTTTCAAGAAAATTTTACACAGATATTTTATCAACATCCTTTTTTGTAATTGTTAAATTGTAATTATTAAATTGATATTTAAAATGACCATAGAAAATTTTTATATTTTTGAAAAATTTTCCTCACATTATTTAACTCCTAAAAATTACACAAAGTTATTTATTTTGTTCCAAAAAAGGTAAATTAGGTAAAGCAGTTACTATATTGCTTTTTATTATATAAAATCTTGATTTTTTATTTTAACACAACGCCGAATACAATGTATGCTCAAGTATGTTTGACCTGATACCAACTGGTACTACTTGCTTGGCTGGAAGAAGGGAGGACAGTGGAGGGGTTACTATACGTTAGTCGGTTAGTCAATAGTAGTCAATACTAAACGTTAGTCGATATAGCTTGACAATATCTTCATTTATCAAAATAAATCTGGAAAAGTTCATGTAATAGCAAAATCTTTACGTAACAGAATTTGCCATTAACTCTTACCTAATAATTCGTATAATTATTAATAATTAGTTTTATGAAAATGTTCTTTCTTACAAACAAGCAAATAATTAAAAATTGTAAATATGTATACCAAAGATATTCCTCAAAAATTTCAATATTAATTATTATAATAATAAATCTTTTAATAGTAAAATTTAACATCTAGATATGAATTTCCTTTTCTTAGACAAAATTTAATTAGACATTCAGAAATATTTTTTCTCTTTCAAATTTCTAATATTTTTATTACATTAAATTAAATTATATTATATCTATTATTATATTATTACTTTTATTAATTATTAAATTTATATTAACTTTTAAAACTTATAATTTATTTAAATTTAAAAAAATATTAAGGTTTATTTAAATGCAGAAAAAGTTTTGCTTAAAAAAATTTATATTTTTTGTTTATTACCTTCTCATTTTTTGAAGCAAAATTGACTGTAACTTCTTAAATACATTATATAATATGTATTTATGCTGTAAAAAATGTAAAGAGACTACAGAATAAATAAAATAAAAGCAATACAAATCATTAATTTATTAAAAATGATTAATTTTTTAATAAAATTTTAAGCTTCTATTAACCTTTTAAGCAATTTTCTACATGTATTTTATCTACATTATATATTAACTGTATTATTATATAAAATTAAATTTATTTTACTTTGTTTATAATATTTTATATAATAACTGAATAAGTTTTAATCGTATTATATAATGCCTTAAAATCTTCAATTTTTGTATAACTTTTACTTTACACAGGCGCGCGCGATACACATATTACATGACATGCATATGTGTTAAATATTATATAACTTGACTAATATTCTAATAAATTGTTATATTCTAATATAACATAAATATATTCTAATAAATTGCCCATTGCGCGGGCATTGATTCAAATAATAATCACAGTACTTCAAAGGTAGCTTTTGTATCGTGATTTAATCAATAATTGTATATATTATTTCACATCAGTTGCTTCTTAATAGCTGATAATGTCGGATCATTCGAATCAATTTAATGTTTTACCTTAAATATTTAAGCTTTTATAATGCGTTATTGTTATTAATAATTAAATCAAATCTATTTTTGTCTATTCTTAGAGACATATTTTATTTAACTTTGCAATACCCTTTGAACGAGTGATGGAAAAAAAGGAAAAAAGTGATAGAGATAGGACGAAAGAAGGAGAATGAGTACCGACTAAAAGACGGAGAAACGCAGTTACCTACTAATGTCGCATTACGGCACGGACTGCACAAGGACGTGCATCGTTTCGCGGTGTCCTCTCGCAAAAGAAGATCTCAGAAGTTTCGCGACATGACGGAAACCAGCGACGAAGCCAGAGTAAGCCAAAATCGCGAAACAACGAAATTATTAATAACAGCTTATAGACACGTCTATTTATGATGCCTTTGACAAGTGCATGTCATCGATTTTATTTGAGCTATACCCCCGGTTCCTGTCGGTACCAAGACCGACGACCACCGATCGCATTACGCCTTTCAACGACGTCTTTTCGCATATATAAGTATAGTGTGAAAATGCCACGGCAAAATCTACTTGCACTTTTCAAGATTGCAGATCGCAATCTTGAGCGAAGTTGAACATATGCCCTTTCGCAAATTTTCGGTGAAGCCTGTCAAGAAGATTTATTTCCCAACTTCACGAAAGTTTCAACTATGCAACTTTATCTAACAAATCGCACATACCGAAACGGATTAATAAAATGCAACGTATGTCTGCACGTTGCACGCAAGCAACAAATTTTTACTTGGTGCAATTGCACGAGCAATTTTACATGAAGCAATTGCGTGTGTTAGTCAATTGAAAGAATCTGAGTAATGTTCCATAATGCACCACTTGCGATATATATGTATAGGTATACGTAATGTCATATTCAAATTGATACGAGCAGCTAATTTACGTATATGTATATGTAGTTACTACATTGTAGTGCACGGCATATCTACATTTTGATTATCATGATCCGTCAATTAACGCATTTATTATTATTAATCTACAGAACATTTTTCTAGCATATTTACGAAATCTTAACATGCACATAAATAATTGTATACATATAAACATGTATCAATTACTTATGTATTTTTCTATCTTTCCTCGTGATTATTAAATGTAATATTCGAATCTTCTAAACATCACATTAAATCAATCAATTAAGGACAATTGGAGCATAAACATGATAAATACACTTATAATTTTCAAAATGATTACTACTATATATCCCTCAGATTGTATAATAACAAACTTAATGTAAACCCCACAGACCAATATCTATTTTTTGGTTTCGCGTGTTTCAAAATACCTCCGAAATCGGTTCCGCGTGTTAGAATACTTATTGTCTTGCTCTATTATGTGTTATCTGTTATCCGTTATTTCATAGACATTACAAGATGTTCAACTCTCTTACAATTTCAAATAAGCAATGCAATTTGAATACGTGTGCATAATGGTCTTACATCTATAGTAAATGCGGCGAACTTTCACCAATTCGCCAAAAAAAAAACATCTACGCTATAGCGATATTGACTAGTAGAAGCAGACGAGTAGAATCGCGTGGAAATTCCCACACGACACGAACAATGCGTCGAAGGGCGGTGCCAGACACGAAACCGTGGCACTGTGAGCCATCCCCCTCGCACCACCTCATACGCTCGTAGAATTTCGTCGAGCTTGAGGGTAGCTTTCAGTGCAACTTGCACTTCACTGCTCAGTGAGCCTTCAACCACGTGTCATTTTCTACTCATTCTATAGTCATGTTCGTGCAAGGTCCGCAGATCATCAAAGACAGATCGAATAATTCCGAAGACGGTAGTGATGAGGAAGGTCCTGAAGACGCTCTCCAGGTCAATCCTCCGCAACAAAATTGACTTGACAATTAAATAAAAAATTATTATAATTTATTGATATAGAACTGTACCAAAATAGTTAAACGCAAAAAATATATAGATATCCCTAACAGGACATGTAGATTCTGAGAATTCGAAAAATATTGCAAGAAAAAAAATATTATAAAAATATTCTCAGTATATTTTTTTATGATATCATGTGCTGTTAGGAATATTTTATATATTTAGATTTCATATATTTTTAAGTTTAATCGAATTTTTTTATTGTGCGCCAACAGTATTCATTATTGTGTATGTCATTAGTTATAAGTGTTGAGTTTTCATACATAATGAGTATAAATTTATTCGTAATCATCTAAAGATTAAATTTATAAGAAACTAAACGTAATTAATAGTTGTTAAAAGCTCTTTTGTGTCGTTAATTTATTATAATTTTAAGTAATAATAATAAATTTTAATTTCTTGCAATTTGAAGAATATCTTGTACATTGTGCTCACAGAAACGACGGGAAGAATGCGAGAGAAAAGCCAGACGGGGAGAGATGGACCCCCGTTTGGAATTCGCTTTTCAACTCTTGATGGACGCGACGCAGTTATCGCGTCACGAAGTCATGGATCATGTTTTCGAAGATGATATGTTGGACGAAATCAATCAGTTGTTTGTACCGCACATGAGATCTACTCTCGTCTGGTACTATCAAGAGGTTGAAGAGCCAGAACCTCCGACTGATACGGTATATAAAATTTCGACGATCGTTAGGCAAGTAAAGGCAGAGATAATCGCGAGAATTTCATTAAAGGTGCAGCCGAAGACTGTAATTTCTAGATCAGCCCCGAATGCGACAGCATCAAAGGTGAAGGAACAAAAGGAGTCAAAGGAGCCACCGAAAAAGAAGCTTTTTCTAACCGATGGCTGGCAAGTGCCTTGCACAGGCATCTGTATTTATATGTTTAGGTAATTTAACAGTGTAATGATGGAATAATACATAAAAACTTAATTTCCTTTTTATTTAAAATATACATCTATATAGAATCAGTGTGTCTAAACAATTACCAGAAGAAGGATTTCAAAAAGACCTTTACACGGGTGTAATAGATACGATGAAGGTAGGAATAATAACTTCTGTTCAGCGAATTGTGGAGCAGGTGTTCATGGATGCGTTAGCGCATCCTGGTGCAGAAGGTGAAGACAATTGTTCTATGATTAAAAGTCTCCTGTTACCAGGCTTAAGATCTTTTTGCAGCGCTCTTAAAGGTACTTTTGCAAATTCATATTAAATATAGAAATTTTATTTTTATTTTCACACCAAAATAACATTTACAATTGTTAAAAACTTATAAAAACAAATAATTATGATTAAAAATATTATAAAGACAGTAATTACTTTTTAAAGCTGATTGTGGCCATTTGTTTAAATTTACGTAATATTTATCAAGTTTGCGAAAAGGTAGCGCTCGATGGTGGTATATTCAGCGACGGCGAGCCAATGATGATGGAAGTGCACAATTTTGAAGAAGCAAAAGCTTTTATAGCGAAAGAGAATGTTGTGGAACGAATTGAGGAAAGGGTGAAACTCTGGATAAAAAAGCTCAAGGATTTTATGGCGGAAAGTAAACAAGTTAAAAGAGAGAATGATATCTCTGGACCGCAGCAAGAACTCGAGTATTGGAAACGGCGGGGTGCACAATTTAGTCAACTAGTCAACCGTTTACAGGTTCTGCTTTCTACCGTTCTTATATATATATATATATATATATATATATATAAATCTTTATAATTTTGCGATTAAATTACACAATACAGCATTTCTTAGTTATTTTAAAAGGCATAATACACATATTAATTATTTTAATTCTGCACAAATTATGTTATGAGAATCTATTAGAGATTCCTTTATAAATATAAAATCTTTTTTTAAACAAAAAAAATAACAGGATCATGAAATCACTATGTCACTTCTATGTCTGCAAGTCGCGCGTTCAAAGTTAATTAAAGATTGGGTCGACGCAGAAGATGAAGTGACTTACTGTTATAATGAAGCAAAAGATAACGCGAAGTTCATCCAAGCATTAGAAAAATGTTGTCATTGTCTTTATCTCGATGATCCTGTAAGTTAATCTTTCTTGTAAGATAAAAACGTGATACATTGTATAATCCTTGAACCTTACATGATTTTGCATGCAATTAAATTTTGATTTCTGCAGGTGAAAATGCGGGATTCGCTTGTATCACTATTACAGACTGTCCGATTGATATATAGTGTCTCGAGGTATTATAATACTTCAGAAAGGACGAGTTCGCTAATGATTAAAATTACGAATCAAATGATTGTTGCCTGTCGAGATTACGTCACGAAAAGAGGTCGAGAAGTTATTTGGGGCCAAGATCGAATAGCCGTTCGGTCGAGATTGAAACACTGTTTACGTCTAAACAAGTACTAATCATATTTTATATACATTTTAAATAATCTTACAAGAGTAAATAAATTTGATTCTGTTATAACTTCAATCATTAAATTATGTTCTTAAAGACGTTGAAAGAATTAGAAAAAGTCCAGTTGAAAATATTCTAATACCAATTTCTAATTAAAAAGACATAAAGTAATAAATAACCAAAATTAATTTTTGTTCAAGAGCTTATAGAGAAACGTACAGACTAGTTCGATGTTCACCAGCAGTTACGGAACAAGAATTTTCCTTCTCGGAAACTCACGTTTTTGGACGATTTGATGCTTTCTGTGCTAGAATCCGCAAGATTCTCACCATGTTTGATCTCATACAAGATTATCAAACTCTCTTTGAAAGACGAATGGAAGGATTGCTTCTCGGAGAAGGTATATATATATATATATATTAGTATAATAACTTCAATATTTAAAATTTATTATGCAGAATACATATATGTGTTAAACATTTTAAATCTCTAAACTACCATAACAATATAAGAACATTAAAAAATTAAATAAATTTTCTATTATGCAATAATTAATTCACCATCTTGTTTTATTTTTTATCAAAACAATGCAAAAATGTTGATATTAAAAGATATTTATTTTGATTGTATATTAAATAAATTACTATCTGTCAAATTGTATAGCATTAGATGAAGCCATGAAAACCTTCGAAGAAGCTAAAAAGATTGCGACTAGCAAATCTTACGATTATCTCGATCCAAGAAACACCGACTTCGATATCGATTATGACAACTTTATGGCAAAGACAAATACCTTGAAAGAGAATATCGGAGAGATTATTGAAAAAAATTACGCTGATGTATGGGAAACACCACAGGGTATACGATTTTTAACGCGATTCGAAAAGGTGATAAATATATTCAAATTTTTAATTTGCGTAGAATATTTTAAAATTAATTATTTTTCTCAGTATATACAAATATTCTTTTTCTAAATATTTTTAATATTATAAGGTCAGCGAAAAAATACCGCTTACAAAATTGGAGGAAAAATATAACGTTGTCGTGAAATATTGTGATAGAGAGATTGATCGAATTTTAAAACTATTCAAACGGCAAAGAGACGATCCTCCGTTGCCGAGACATATGCCACCTATAGCTGGACGATTGACTTGGGCAAATTCTCTAAAGTAAGCAATATAGTTATTTGTATAATTACTTACAAATTAAAAAAGTATTAAATATTATATAAATTATGAGATATAGTTTTAAAAACAATTCTCTAAAGAGCAGCATTGACATTTTATTAGAGTACATCTGGATGAATTGACGGCATCCGTGTCAAATCATCCTGTGTTAAAAACATTACCATTGACTGCCGACTTGGTGAAAAGATATAATCACGCAATTGCTATTTTGAAACAATATCAAACCGATATTGCTGAGATTTGGACTCATCAAAATTCCTGGATCATCGAGGATTGTTTAAAACGGTCAGTTATATAGTCAAGAATTAATCTTGCTTTCTTAAGATAACTCTTAAAAAACATATATACATCACAAATATTTATATATTAAATAATAATAATTATAAAGAAGATAACTTTACATATAACAGACCGCTGCTTGTTGTCGACGAGAAATCGGCAAAAGTGAAAGTCAACCTGGAAAACCGAGTCGTTCTTTTATTTCGTGAAGCCGATTGTTTAGCAAAAATAAATTTGGAAATTCCAATTGTTGCGCTAACAATATTAGCAAAAAGAGATTATTTTACTCTGGTCATGGATTCTCTCCAGCTTATGATCGAAGAATTCGTTTGTACCGCAAAGCGTGTAAAATTGGAAGTGCGCCCATTATTGTTACCGCATTTAGTTTGCGTTGCATCTTTATTAGAACCCGGTTTAACGACCTTGACATGGACCAAGCCAGATTGGAAGGATTTTTGTCAGAATACGAAAGAGCAGATCAAAACTTTCGATATCCTTATCACAAGAGTTCACGATGTATATGATAATAGGTACGTAAAATATTAACTGTTAAAAATAAAGGTAAAACTTTCGATTAAGAGCGACCTCACCGATTTCAATGACCTTGATATATGTTGTCAAGAACATAATTCTGAGTAACTTTTTCTTATAACTTAAACTTAATCGTCGCTCGTTGCTTATTAAAAAATTATTAACAAAAAAAGTTTGAAAAATATAGCAGGGCGGGGAGGGACTCACGCATATACTTTGCAAGGCGACGCGAGGTCCATCCCACACAATAGTTTAATGGTAGTGGAGCCCCCCGCAAAGAGGCGGAACCTATTGCCTCCACGCATACCTACACTTTCCACGCGAAACGAGGTGCCACGTGGGTTTATAACTTTCCACGCGTGAGTCCCTCTCTCGCCCTGCTATATTTTTCAAACTTTTTGTGTTAATAATTTTTTAATAAGCAACGAGCGACGATTAAGTTATAAGAAAAAGTTACTCAGAATTATGTCCTTGACAACATGTATCAAAGTCATTGAAATCGGTGAGGTCGCCCTTAATCTAAAGTTTTACTAAAATAAAATTAACTAGTCTTGTTCTAAAAACAAATTTTTTAGCAATGATAATCTTAATATTAGTACATTAATTGCTGAATAATTATTTCGTGGTTACATAAAAAACCGAGTAAAAAACATTTAGAAGCTTACGGAATTATGCAAGTTAATTTAATGATATGTGGTACTAGAATTTTGGAAGTATTGACCAGTATGCAGAAAGTAACTTTACATGCTCTGCCCGAGTCCGATCAACCGTGGACAATAGAGGAATTTGTAGAAAAGAACGAGGAAATATGTCGGATGGCAGCAGTAGATTTGCATCGTAAAAGCACAATGGTCGAGGAAGCGGTGGAGGAAGTATTGCAGCTTGTCAGAAAAGCTACAGATAGTTTCAAAAGTACCAATTCCAACCAATTTGATTTTCTTACTACTGAAGGTAATGCATATCAATTTTTAAAACCTTGCAATTGAAATATGAGCTTTTGTGCAAAAAATTGGATTATTTTTTTTTTTTTAACATATCTATATAAATGCATATATTACAATAATACGTAATAAATAAAAAGTGTGTATCTTTACTTGTTGTAATATTCGTTTATATATACATATATTATTTGATAAGTATCATAATATCCTGTTAACAATGCTTAAAGACAATTTAACTGTAACATTTATTATAAAAATAATGAAAACATCTACAGCTTGTAGAAAATTTTTAAAATGCAATAAAATATAATCGTTATTTTATTAAAAATTAAGGGTTAGAAGGAGAGAAGGCAACAGAACAAACAGGTCAGCAAGATTGGTCTGCGGTATGGAATTGTTTCGATGACCCTCATCAATTACTAACGACACCCGGTACTTTACCCAAAGGCATGCAAGATATGGTTCGAAACGCGGTATCCGAGATGAGACGATATTATTCTAGAAAAGTCGTGGACGTGTTAATAAAGATCACCAAAGTATCTCTAGATGCGATTAGAAAACGATTTATTCAGGAACTTGATTCAGGTAATTCTTTAAATAGAATTTTGTCAAAATCTTTATGCTAACAAACAAGACAAAGGTTTGAGTTATTCTTATCTCAATGACAGAAAAAGTTTTTACTTAATATATATATATATATATATATTAATTAAATTAACAATTTCTTTAAATACATTTTTTATGTTTTATTTAAAGTAAATTAGATCGTACAATTTGAACTAAAATTTTGTAAAATATTCGAAAATTGTAAAATTAATTTGACAGTTTTTTCGCGTTAAGACATTATTCTCTTATTTAATGAAAGAGAGTATGCTTGTCTATATTTTTAAACTAAAATAATTAATCAAAGATTAAAATAATTAATATCCAAATTTTCAATAGAACACACGCATATAAAATAATATAAATTATTACAAAAGATTCGAAGAAATCTTAGTGTCTTTAGCATCTTTTTTTTAAATTATTTATTATACTTATTTATTATATACTTAGAGATAAATCTCTTCGCAATTGTATTTAAAATTAATTGTATTTATAGAAGCAACTCCGAATCCAGTGTTTTTATTACACGCAACCCTGATGATTCCGGCAGTAACAGTCAAGCCAAGCCTAGATGACGTTCAAGAGGCATTGATATCAGTTGGAAAAATTATCACGGGTGTCGCGAAAGGAGTGGCGCAATGGAATTCCAGAGGTAGCAAGGTAAAAGGACTACATGGAAATTCTTAAACTTGGCGAACATGTTCAGTACACATTATGTGATTTTTACGTTACTTTATACGATCATTATTAGAGCATGTGGAAAAATCTCCCTTATCCATCCAAACGAAATCTGGCCGATGTCGTGTTGCGGGCGCAGAGTAATGTCACGAAGCAGAAGCAGGAAGAACCAGAAGATTTGAAAACCAGAAGACGAAGACTTTACAAAATTCTTTCTGAAGAGAGACCCGTATTTCCAGTTCAAGAGAGAAACTTCTACACAATGGTTATGGACAATAAGGAAATCATCAAACTTCTCAGCATGTTGAGCACTTGCACAATGGAATTGCGGCAAGTAAGTAAATAATAATATTAGCTAGATGACATTCATTTATCGACAGAATCGATTATTACGTTGGATTTACAGGATTTGACAGAATTTCTCGATCGTTGGAAGCCTTATAAGTTTCTGTGGAAAAACGAGCGCAATATGCGAGAATTACTACAAATCTCTTTGTCAGAATTTGAAACTACTCTCCGCAAACACAGCGAACTCGAAGATCGATTGGCAACCGAGCCAGATATGATCATATTCGGTACATCAATCGCTGTATCAACGGAAAAACTGAAATATGGTGTCTATACGGAAATCAAAGGTACACACTAATATAATACTATTTGAATTACAAAAAGAATCAAGCTGGCATATGTTACAAAACAAGTCAGAAATTCAATATCTCATAAATATGTAGAGACGTTTTGATCTCCACAGAATCTTCCTCGATCAATTCATGTCCTTGTGTATTTATGAGATATTAACCCTTAAAGCGCACATGGGGTGTAGGATACCCCACTCCGAACTTTGTGCTCTGATAAGTCCCATTAAAATGTCTTTTTCAATAATTTTTTAAACAATGTTAATTTTAAGAAATCGCTATAACTTTTGTTTATCCTTAAAATACATGACTTTAACTTCATTCAAAAATTTTTATGCAATAAAATAGTCAATAGCGTCGTGTTACAGTACATACTTAAAGACACTGGGGTATCTCATACCCCCAGTGCGCTTTACGTAATTTTTTGGAGGTGTGCGCTTTAAGGGTTAAACATGGTTTTAAATTTGACATCTCTCGTATTGCTCGTTTATTGGCTTTTAAATTTCTTACTTTTATTTTGAATACTATTTGAATTTTACGATTATGTATTTATATGTTTTAAATTAAGTATATAAATAATACGTTTAAAAAAGTGTTGTGTTTAAATTTAAAAATAAGTACTTCAGAAATAATTCAAGAAGTATATATAAGAAATACACACACAGAGTATAAAGATAATAAATATATATACTTTTTTTTTAATTTAAAACAATAAGTCAAGTCGTACAAAAATTACGAAAATTTCCTCAAAAGTTTCAGGCAATAATAAAGTTGTCTGTTTTCTACTTTCAATGCGCGTCAACAATGGATTATTTCATTTAACAATTCCTGCAGGTTGCACACATAAAATTGGTCAAGCAATGAAAAAGAAGTATCGTCGCGAAATGGAATATGTTTATGCGCTAATAAACGAAATGGATCGTAAATTAGACCATCAAATTCGCGATCTGGATGACGTACGTCTCATTATGGACACTCTGAAGAAAATTCGCGAGCAGGAGGTCGACATGGAGCTCAAGATTGATCCTATCGAAGAGGCTTTCAACATAGTCACGAGATACGAGGTGCCTGTGGACCAGGAATGCTTGGAGCAGGTTGATAATTTGCGAGACACCTGGCAAAATCTGTTGGCACGTGCGCAAGAGAATCACGTGTTGCTACTGAATTTGCAACCGCAATTCGAGAACGATCTAAGGAACAATCTCGAGAAATTCCGTGCCGATAACGAAATGTACTGCGAAGAATACAGATCATCCGGACCGATGCAGCCAGGCTTGAGTCCCCGTGACGCTTCGGACAGGCAAATACTGTTTCAGAATAGATTTGACGGAATGTGGCGCAAGTTGCAGACCTACCAAAGCGGCGAGGAGCTTTTCGGTTTGCCTATCACAGATTACCCAGAGCTGTCGCAAATCAGAAAGGAGTTGAATTTATTGCAGAAGTTGTATAAACTTTACAACGACGTCATCGACAGAGTCAGCAGCTATTATGATATTCCATGGGGCGAAGTAAGAAATCGTGTTATCGCTGTTTTTCATATACATGGAACCTTTATAATATACACATTCTGCAGATTTTTTTTTAATGTATAAGTTAAATAACATTATTTATCAATTTTAATTTATTAATCCATTATTATATAATTTATTAATGACAAAGTTTTAAAAAATCTTTGTGGCCTTTTTTATCAATGCATAAAAACGCTGATTGTTATAATATTATTTAGGTTAATATCGAAGAAATAAACAATGAGCTAATGGAGTTTCAAAATCGCTGTCGCAAATTGCCAAAAGGGTTGAAGGAATGGCCGGCGTTCTTTGCACTTAAGAAGACAATCGACGACTTTAACGATATGTGTCCCCTTCTCGAGCTGATGGCGAACAAAGCAATGAAACCGCGCCACTGGCAGAGAATCGTAGAAGTCACGGGATATTCGTTCGATCTTGAGAGCGAGGGTTTCTGTCTTAAAAACATCCTTGAAGCACCGCTTTTGAAAAACAAAGAGGACATCGAAGACATTTGTATATCGGCTATGAAGGAGAAAGATATCGAAGCTAAATTAAGGACAGTGGTAAACGAATGGTCATCTCATGAGTTGACTTTCATGACGTTTAACAACAGGGGAGAATTGTTGCTCAGAGGAGATACAACAGCGGAAACTATCAGTCAGTTGGAAGACAGCTTGATGGTTCTCGGCTCACTCATGTCAAATCGCTACAATGCGCCTTTCAGAAAGCAAATACAACAGTGGCTTACTGATTTATCTAATACGAACGAGATCCTCGAGAGATGGTTGCTCGTGCAAAACATGTGGGTCTATCTCGAGGCGGTGTTTGTGGGCGGCGATATTGCGAAACAACTGCCAAAGGAGGCTAAAAGATTCAGCAAGATCGACAAAAGTTGGCAGAAGATCATGCAACGTGCTCACGAAACACCAGGAGTTGTACCTTGTTGCGTGGGCGATGACTTGTTGAAACAGCTTCTGCCACACTTGCAGGAGCAATTGGAGCTATGTCAAAAATCTCTGAGTGGGTAAGTAGGTATATACCACGAATATATTGTGATCCACATAATCGTCTTACCTTCTTAGTAAATTTAAAAGAGATCTTTTGATTGCAACTTTTAGTTTAATGTGACAGCAAATTTTAATGTATAAATTGAAAATATCTTTTATTAATATCTATTATAAATATAAAGATTTTTTTTATGTTTTAGATATTTGGAGAAAAAGCGCATGATGTTTCCGAGATTCTTCTTTGTTTCTGATCCCGCACTTTTGGAGATACTTGGCCAAGCGTCCGATTCTCATACCATACAAAATCACTTACTCTCTATTTTCGATAACACACGCTACGTGAAATTTCATGATATCGAATACAATAAAATGACAGCCATCGTTTCATCAGAAGGTGAAACTATACAGGTGAATATATGTATTTAATCAAAATAATAATTATACAATACTTGTACATTATTATTTCTTCTAGCCGTTGTCATATATTGCATATATAAATGTTCAAATTCCTAAATATAAAAACTTTAAAAGTATATTAGACCCTAAATCTAAGAAGATTATTGAAATTTATTTTAAAAACAACATATATATTTAGCAAATAATATTCGCTAAGTAGAAAATTTTTTATATTTTTAATTTGGCATTATAGTACAGTAATTTTTAATTTTTCTCAAATTTGTGTAATATATTTGTTTGATGTAAATATAAGTTTTAGAAATATGAAACTAAATTTGTTTACACTTTTCTATGAAGCTGGAGAGAGCAGTAAGAGCAGAGGGCTCCGTAGAAACGTGGTTGATGCAATTATTACAAACATCGCAACTCTCTTTGCATTCTATCATCCGACAATGCTACACCACGATCAATGACGCAAATTTCAATTTTTTGACTTTTCTCGACAAAATGCCTGCTCAAATAGGTTTGTTAGGCATTCAAATGATTTGGACGCGAGATGGCGAATTGGCCTTGGCTCAAGCTCGCGCCGATAAAAAAATTATGATCGAAACGAACAATAAATTCCTTGATCTTTTAAATACTTTAATCGATCAAACCACGAGAGATCTTACTAAAATAGAACGGATTAAGTTCGAAACATTGATTACTATACATGTGCATCAACGTGATATCTTCGACATTTTGGTATGTCGCTAAATCAAATTTTTACTGTACAGACACAACGTCAAAAACATGAATAATCGCTGACTAGAATGCAACAGGCTAGAATGCAAAAATTAATAATCACATATTCCGTTTATTTAGTGCCGTTTGAATGTACGATCCGTGAACGACTTTGAATGGTTGAAACAGTGCAGGTTTTATTTTAAAGAAGATCTAGACAAGACTTCTATATGCATCACGGATGTTCATTTTACCTACCAAAATGAATACTTAGGATGTACTGAGCGACTGGTTATTACGCCATTAACCGATAGGTAAATGCAATCGTAAATAATATTATTTTATCATACGACATCGTATGCGTTATTTTAGTTTTTGTATTTTAGATGTTACATAACATTAGCGCAAGCTCTATCGATGTCAATGGGAGGGTCTCCTTGCGGTCCGGCAGGAACCGGAAAAACCGAAACTGTAAAAGACATGGGGAAGACCTTAGCAAAGTACGTCGTAGTCTTCAATTGCTCCGATCAAATGGATTATCGAGGATTAGGCCGCATCTACAAAGGATTGGCACAAAGCGGCTCGTGGGGTTGTTTTGATGAATTCAATAGAATCGAATTGCCAGTTCTATCCGTTGCCGCGCAGCAAGTCGCCGTAGTGCTTGCAGCAAAAAAGGAAAAGAAGAAGCAGTTTGTCTTCACGGATGGGGATCTAGTCGATATGTGCCCAGAGCTTGGAATATTCATTACTATGGTAATATTATCATGTAACAAACTTTTCTAAATTAAAGAAATTATATCCATATACAAATTTTTTCTAAATTAAAAAAAAATTGCCAAAATATTAAATGCATATAAAAGACATGGCGCGCATAATTCTTATGGCACATTATTCTTTAATACATGCATGACTTTCTTATCTTTTTATAACATCACAAATTACTTACAATTAATAAAACAATTAATACATATAAAAAGATTCCAATGCTAATTGTAGAATCCTGGGTATGCGGGACGAAAAGAATTGCCGGAGAATTTAAAGATACAGTTTCGCACAGTAGCTATGATGGTGCCTGATCGTCAGATTATCATACGTGTAAAATTAGCTAGTTGTGGATTTCTAGAGAACATTACTCTTGCTCGTAAATTTTATACTCTTTATAAATTGTGTGAAGAGCAGTTGACCAAACAGGTAACATTATTATGTACATTAGATGAGAGAGAGAGAGAGAGAGAGAGAGAGAGAGAGAGAGAGAGAAAGAGAGAGAAACATTAAAAAGAAGAATGATTTGTCGTAATATTTTACAATGTAATGGTCTTAGGTTCACTACGATTTCGGCCTGCGAAATATATTGTCCGTATTAAGGACTTTAGGAGCATCCAAGAGAGTCAATTCCAAGGACACGGAAAGCACGATCGTCATGCGCGTTCTAAGAGACATGAATCTGTCGAAACTCATAGGTTCTTATGCTAATTAATAATCAATTTTGAAAAACGCACAAACGGGTTAGCTACACAGATATGCTGAACATATGACGTACTTTTCTGTAGATGAGGACGAACCACTCTTTATATCTCTCGTAGCTGATCTGTTTCCCAACCAAGTCCTAGAGAAAACATCGTATCCTGAATTGGAAGCAGCTATTAATGAACAAGTGGAGCAGGCTGGATTGGTTTATCATTCGCCGTGGGTGCTTAAATTAATACAGCTATATGAAACGCAAAGAGTGAGGCATGGCATCATGACGCTAGGTCCGACCGGCGCTGGCAAAACTACTTGTATACATATTTTGATGAAAGCGTTGACGCAATGTGGCGATTCGCATAGGTAATATAATATGTAATATAATATGTATAAGTAATATAATATGTATATATGTAACATTTATTTATATATTGCATAAAATATTTTGGATTTATTGCAACTTTTCTTGTCAATCAATTAATAAACAATTTTTATGAGATGCATAATGATAATTTTTACCGAATTTATGAATATATATATTCAAGTATAGTGTAATTTAATTTGACAGGGAAATGAGAATGAATCCTAAAAGTATAACAGCCGCTCAAATGTTCGGCCGGTTAGATGTTGCCACAAATGATTGGACAGATGGAATTTTCTCAGCTTTATGGCGTAAAACGTTGAAGTTAAAAAAAGGCGAACACGTATGGCTAGTGCTCGATGGTCCCGTTGACAGCATTTGGATAGAAAATTTAAATTCTGTATTGGATGATAATAAAACTTTGACTCTGGCTAATGGCGATAGATTGTCAATGGCGCCAACGTGTAAAATTATTTTCGAGCCGCACAATATCGATAATGCAAGTCCTGCGACTGTTTCGCGAAACGGAATGGTATACATGAGCTCCTCAGGATTAAACTGGAATCCAGTTGTTACCGCTTGGGTGAAATCACGATCGTCATTGCAGCAAGAAGTTTTCGAGCAATTATTTACAGATTCTTTCGCACAGGTAAATTATTGATAGCAAACAATTCTATATCTCTCGTCTGAGAATTTAATTTTAATATTATATATTTTTATTTTAATTAAATGTTACATATTATAAAATTAATTCTTTCCTTAATTAATAAAAAACAATATCGCATTGTTCACTATTATTAAACAGAAATTGTAAATATGAGGAAGATTAGATCAATTTTTATTTTTAATTATAAGCATACACATTAAAATAAATATTTTAAATTAATAAGGTAAAAAAATACCATATTATTAATTTTGACACAAAAATACGATATTGATATATAAAATATAATTAAATTTTTCATTTATTAGATATATTCATGGAGCACTCAAACGTTGGTACTCGCTATCGATGTCTTACAATGTAATATAGTAAGACAAATGCTTTGCCTGCTGGAAGGTCTGATACCTCCCGAAATATCATTGGAAGAAACCGAAAATGAAGATATGGAAAAAGACAAACCCATTCCTATAACGGCGGAATATCTAACACGTCTCTACGTGTTCGCGTTAGTGTGGGGCATAGGAGCATTGCTAGAGACTGCCGACAGACAAAAGTACGACAAGTATCTTCGAGAAAACTTCGATACCTTGGACCTTCCAACTTCCGACAGATATTTGGACGCTACAGTATTTGATTTCTTTGTCACCGATAAAGGTATATGGGATACGTGGACAAGTATGGTAACCAATTATGTCTATCCTGAATACTCGACGCCTGACTACAGTAATGTTTTGGTGCCTATACCGGACAATGTAAGGATTCAACATTTAATCGATTTGATTGGCCGTCAGGATAAAGCTGTATTGCTAATAGGCGAGCAAGGATCTGCGAAAACTGTTATGATGAAATCATATATGAAAAAATCAAATCCAGATACAACTTTGAGTCGCTCTTTCAACTTTAGCTCTGCGACCAGTCCGTATCAATTCCAAAAAACCATTGAGAGTTACGTGGAAAAGCGGTTAGGAAGTACATTCGGACCGCCAGGCGGTAAAAAGATGTTAATCTTTATCGATGACGTAAATTTGCCGCAAATTAATGAATGGGGTGATCAGGTAACCAACGAGATAGTCCGACAGACTATGAACATGAAGGGATTTTATTCCTTGGAGAAACCCGGTGACTTCACCGCCATTGTGGATGTAACTTTTCTAGCAGCCATGTGCCAGCCAGGAGGCGGGAGAAACGATATTCCCTCGAGACTCAAGAGACAATTTTGTATTTTTAATTGTACCTTACCTGACAACGCGTCAATCGATCGAATCTTTAGCGTTTTAGGTGAAGGCCATTACAACATTAAAAGAGGATTCTCGCAAGAAGTGCGTCAGCTCGTTAAGAAAATGATTCCTTTGACTAGAATACTGTGGGAAAGAACACGGGCAAAGTTGTTGCCAACGCCTGCAAAGTTTCATTATGTATTTAGCCTCCGAGATCTCTCGAGAATCTGGCAAGGTATGGTCGGTACGTTGTCGACAGTCATCGACAAAGAAAGCGTACTGATGCTGCTCTGGAAGCACGAGTGTACACGAGTGTTTAGCGACAGGCTAACGATACAAAGCGACAAAGATTGGTTTGATGAAGGACTAATTAGCACCGTAGCTGATATTTTAGGAGAAAAATACGTAAACATGCTGGACCAAGAACCTACATTCGTAGATTTCATGAGGTACGTAGTAATGGTAACTATGATCAATGAAATTATCAACACCTATATTGTAATTTAAAAAATGTTCCGTAATATTAACAAGATTGTTTTTAATGACAGAGATGCTCCAGAACCAACCGGTGAAGAAAGTGAAGACGCAGACGTAGAACTTCCCAAAGTATACGAACCTGTTTACGATCCTCAAGTGTTAAGAGAGAGATTAGACATGTTTCTGGCGCAGTTCAACGAAATGCAGAGAGGTGCTGGAATGGATTTAGTATTTTTCCCTGACGCTATGCTGCACTTGGTGAAAATATCTCGAGTCATTAGACATCCGAAAGGCAATGTGATGCTAGTAGGTGTCGGCGGTTCTGGCAAACAGAGTCTTACAAAGTTATCCTCTTTTATTGCTGGATACAAAACGTTTCAAATCACCTTGACTAGGTCTTACAACGTAGCCAATTTCTTGGAAGACCTAAGATTTCTATATCGCACTTGCGGCGCTCAGGGCAAAGGCACAACGTTTATATTCACCGATCTTGACATCAAAGAGGAGGGCTTCCTCGAATATCTAAACAATATCCTGAGTTCTGGAGTTATTAGCAACTTATTTACTCGTGACGAACAAGCGGAAATTATCTCAGAGTTAACACCTATTTTGAAACGGGAAAATCCTAAAAGAACTCTTAATAATGAACTGGTGATGGATTTCTTTTTGCAAAGAACTTGTCAAAATTTACATGTCGTTTTCTGTTTCTCTCCAGTGGGTGAAAAATTCCGGAATCGTGCCCAGCGTTTCCCGGCACTCATTTCAGGTTGCACTATAGACTGGTTCCAACCTTGGCCTAAAGATGCTCTGGTTTTGGTTGCCCATCATTTTCTTCATGATTTTGAAATCGCTTGCACTAGCGACGTAAAAGCTGAACTAGTGAATGCATTAGGATCTATACAAGACATCGTTTCGGAAACGTCGGTCGAATATTTCCAAAGATTTCGACGCGCCACTCACGTTACTCCGAAGTCTTATTTAAATTTCATCGGTGGATACAAAAACATCTATCGATCTAAGCAACATGAACTTGGTGAAGGAGCTAAAAGAATGGATACAGGTTTAGCGAAACTCGAAGAAGCATCAATATCAGTTGAGATTCTAAAGAGAGATTTAGCCGTAATGGAACAGGAACTAGTACAAGCTTCTGAGAAAGCCGAGACGGTGCTTTTAGAAGTAACAGAAAGAGCTATGCAAGCTGAAGCTTTTAAGAATCAAGTGCAAAGAGTGAAGGAAAAAGCGGAGCAATTGGTAGCTTATATAGCTGATGAAAAAGCGCTGGCCGAACAAAAGCTAGAAGCAGCGAAACCAGCGTTAGAAGAGGCAGAAGCTGCTCTGAACACCATCAAACCTGCTCACATAGCAACAGTGAGAAAGTTAGGTAGACCACCTCATCTCATAATGAGAATTATGGATTGCGTACTGATCTTGTTCCAACGTAAAATCGGATCCGTTGTACCTGACACGGCTGCGCCGTGCCCTAAACCTTCGTGGGCAGAATCCTTGAAACTCATGGCCAGTACGACGTTTTTATTACAACTGCAAAATTATCCAAAAGACATAATCAATAACGAGATGGTTGAGCTACTGCAACCGTACTTCAAAATGGAAGATTATAATATGGAAACAGCCAGGCGTGTATGCGGCGACGTTGCTGGTTTGTTATCGTGGACCAAGGCTATGGCATTCTTCCATTCTGTCAACAAAGAAGTACTCCCTTTAAAAGCTAACTTAGCATTACAAGAAGCACGATTGAAGCTCGCAATGGAGGATCTGGCAAGCGCTGAGCGGGAATTGTCCGAGAGAGAAATGGCTCTGCAGACAGTCAAAGAGCAATACGATACCGCGGTAGCGGAGAAGCAAAGGTTGACGGAAGCGGCAAACGTGTGCCTGAGAAAAATGACAGCTGCGACTGCTTTGATAAATGGATTAGGTGGCGAAAAGATTCGTTGGACCGAGCAAAGTGGAGAATTTAAAATTCAACTGGGACGATTGGTCGGAGATGTTTTATTGGCAACTGGATTTTTGTCGTATTGTGGACCTTATAATCAACAGTATCGTGCCAGCTTGGTGACTGCATGGATGAATATACTGACCACCAAATCTATACCTTTCACTAAGAATTTGAATATAACGAATATGCTCGTCGACACAGCAACAACGTCGGAATGGACTCTTCAAGGATTGCCGAACGACGAATTGTCCGTCCAAAATGCACTTATTGTCACGAAATCTTCGTCTTATCCGCTTCTTGTGGATCCTCAGAATCAAGGAAAGATGTGGATCAAGAATAAGGAGAGCACAAACGAGTTGCAGATTACTTCACTAAATCATAAGTATTTCCGAACTCATCTTGAAGACAGTCTTTCGTTGGGTAGACCACTGCTGATCGAAGACGTTGCAGAAGAACTCGATCCAGTACTCGATAATGTACTTGAAAAGAACTTCATTAAGTCAGGATCTATTGAGAAGGTCATCGTTGGGGATAAAGAATGCGATGTAATGCCAGGATTTATGTTATATATCACCACCAAACTACCAAATCCAGCATACAGCCCAGAAATATCCGCGAAGACATCGATTATTGACTTTACCGTGACAATGCTGGGTTTAGAAGATCAGTTGTTAGGTCGAGTAATACTTATGGAGAAGGCCGATTTAGAAGCAGAAAGAGTCGCTCTATTCGAATCAGTCATGACCAATCAACGTTCCATGAAGGAACTTGAAAGTACGCTATTACACAGACTTACATCTTCGGAAGGTTCTTTGGTGGACGACGAGGCGTTAATAACTGTTCTTCGAGAAACTAAAACTACGGCCGAATCGGTGAATGAAAAACTGCAAGTGTCCGCTCTTACTGAGAAAAAAATCACCTTGGCGCGCGAAGAGTTCCGCGCGGTTGCGTCAAGAGGATCCATTTTGTATTTCTTGATAGTCGAAATGAGCAATGTCAATGTAATGTATCAAAATTCATTGAGACAATTCTTGACAATCTTTGATAATTCAATTACGAAATCTACGAAGAGTCCAGTAACTTTGGAGCGAATAAACATTATCCTACGCCATCTCACGTATGAAGTTTGGGCGTTTACTCTGAGAAGTCTCTACGAAAGGCATAAATCTTTATTTACATTGATGCTAGGTATGAAGATAGATTGTCATAGAAACGCCATTTCCCATGCAGAATTCAATGCCTTCATAAAAGGTGGGGCATCCTTGGATCTTAATGCAGTAACACCAAAACCGTTCAGATGGATACTCGATATAACGTGGCTAAATTTAGTCGAGATAAGTAAACTGAAAGTGTTCTCGGATATACTGACAAAAATTGAATTCAGTGAGAAGGAATGGAGAGTATGGTACGAAAAAGAAAAGCCGGAGGAGGAAGATTTGCCCTGCGGCTATCAAAAAAGTCTTGATGTATTCCGGAAATTATTGCTCATCAGATCGTGGAGTCCCGACAGAACTTTGTCCCAGGCGAGAAAGTATATCACTGAATCGTTGGGTAAAGAATACGGGGAGGCCAAAATATTAGATTTAGAAGCAACGTGGTTGGAGTCTGAAACTAGGACGCCACTGATATGCTTATTATCTATAGGATCTGATCCAAGTCCTCAAATTACAGTGCTAGCTAAACAAAAAACGATTCGTAAGTCAGCATTTTTAGTTATTTTCTTTACACAGTTAAAGGAAACTTAATTTTTTTCAGAATAATGAAATGTATGTCGTAACAATGTTTTAAATATTATAGCATTAAATTCAGTATCTATGGGGCAAGGCCAAGAGCTTCATGCTCGAAGAATGATTAGCGAAGCTATGAGTACAGGCGGCTGGGTGCTGTTACAAAATATTCATTTATCTTTGCCTTTCTGTACGGAAATAATGGATGCTCTGGTTGAAACAGAAACTGTTCATGACGTGTTCAGATTATGGATGACAACTGAAGTACACCCTCAATTTCCCATCGGTTTACTACAGGTTGAATTTATATTTCATAATTCTTAACGTATTTAATTCTTAACCCACGTATAAACATCGATTGTCGTATTAAAAATGGAAAAAGAACAAATTTGCGAAACAAATTTGAAGAAATATAGCAAATACAGGAAGTAATATATTTCAGATAGCAATCAAATTCACGAATGAGCCACCTCAAGGCATAAGAGCTAGTTTAAAGAGAACGTATCAGGCGGTAACTCAGGACGCATTGGATTACAGTACTCAGTCGCAGTGGCCACCTTTGTTATATGCTGTTGCATTTTTACACACTGTAGTACAAGAGAGAAGAAAATTTGGACCGCTCGGTTGGAATATACCTTACGAATTTAATCAAGCAGATTTTGCAGCATCGGTTCAATTCATACAGAATCACTTGGATGATATGGATCCTAAAAAGGGTGTTTCTTGGCCGACAATCTGTTATATGCTTGGAGAGGTTTTAATCTATTTTTTTTTTAATTCTCATTAAATAAGTAAAGTGACATACTTTTATATTTCATTCATATTTTTTACATTTATTTATAATATGTTTACGCTTAGGTTCAATATGGCGGTAGAGTTACGGATGATTTTGACAAACGTTTATTAACTACTTTCACGCATGTCTGGTTTTGTGACGTATTGTTACGACCCGGCTTTGAATTTTATCGGGGATATAGAATGCCCCAGACGAGAAATCTTCAGGGATATCTGGATTACATCGATAGTTTACCTGCTACCGACACACCGGAAGTCTTCGGGCTACATCCTAACGCCGACATTACCTATCAAATCAATACAGCGAAAGGAATACTCGATACAATTCTTAATGTACAGCCAAAAGAGGGTGGTGCACAGGGAGGTGAAACTAGAGAGAACGTCGTGTATAAATTAGCCAACGATATGCTATCTAAATTACCCAAGCAGTACAATTCCTTTGAAGTGAAAGAAGCACTTCAAAGAATGGGTCCATTGTTGCCGATGAACATTTTTCTAAGACAAGAAATAGATCGGTAAGTATTCCTTCTCATCTATTATACATAAAATGAGTTTAAATATGATGCCTATAAAATACCAGTAATAAAAAAAGTTAATTCTCTTTTTAATCTTCGTTAACGACGATTTGTTTTGTAGAATTTCGCGAGTCATCAAGAAAGTACGAAGTACTTTAACAGATTTGAAGCTAGCTATCGAAGGTACTATAATAATGAGTCAAGGTTTGCGGAAATCATTGGATGCGATGTATGATGCACGTATACCGGACAAGTGGTTGAAAATATCTTGGGAATCGGCAACCTTAGGTTTCTGGTATACGGAACTTTTAGAAAGAGATCATCAGTTCAGACAATGGTGCATTCATGGCCGTCCAAGAGTATTTTGGATGACTGGATTTTTTAATCCACAAGGATTCTTAACGGCAATGAGGCAGGTAAGCGTTAAAGAATTGTGTTAATATAGAAATAAATAAATCGATTAATATTATTAACGAGAGATATCTACTGTGACGTGGCAGTTTCGGGTGTAAAAAGACGTGACATTACATAGATATATTTAATATGTTATCTAATAGAGATATTTAATTTAATAATTAATAAGAGTTCAAGAGAAAACAAATATAGTTACAAGTAAATTCAGTAAATTCTAAGTCAAAAGTTTTGTAGTTATATTTTCCAGTAAGCAAACTACTTAGAGTATCCGTCAGAAATTGCTAGCAAATTAGTATCAACTGTGTCCACATTGAGCTCGTGTTTTGTTAGCAAAACATATTGATATAACAAATCAGAAGATTGGTTGCAGAATTGAACGCAGCCTCTGATTTTTATTTCTGAACACCAATCTACATTAACCTGTGTCGCTATAAAATTTGTAATATGCTTTGCAGAATCTGTTCTCGACAGAATTGACTGTAAATATACAACGCATAATGACTTACAGACTTTCAGACATACACTTATAGACTTACAAGATTTTTTAACAAAATTAGATTCATTTGCCTACTGCTAAATATAAAAAGTATGTAATATTTTATATTAGATATAATATGTCGAGTTTTCTAGAAAATATAAAATTTGCAATAAATACAGTTTAACCTCGTTACAATAACTAACTTTGTCTTTTAATGCTTAAGTTGTCCTAATTTCAATTAAATACATAAATTTTAGGAAGTGACCAGAGCGCATAAGGGTTGGGCTTTAGATTCCGTAGTTTTGCAAAATGTAATTACACGCTACAATAAAGAGGACATTAAAAGTCAGCCTCAGGAAGGAGTTTACGTCCACGGTTTGTTTCTGGAAGGTGCATCACTTGATCGAAAAGCCGGTAAACTTGTCGAGAGTAGACCGAAAGTTCTTTATGAACAAATGCCGGTTATTTATATTTTCGCAATTAACACAACCGCCGGTAAAGATCCAAAATTATATGAGTGCCCTATATATAGAAAACCTCAAAGAACAGACGCGAAATATGTAGGTTCTATTGATTTTGAAACGGATTACAATCCCCGGCATTGGACACTTAGAGGTGTAGCCTTGTTATGTGATATTAAATAAAGAATTAGATAAAGTACAATAAAATTAAAAAAACAATTTAAATAACTTAAAATTATATTCAAATTATGTCTGGTATGTACCTAAATTTGTTGTATTATTTTTCCCCGCATTGAGGTATCAAGCAATAAAAGATGTGAGATGTAATTAAATGTTTAAAACGTTTATATTATATGATTAATACAAATTATCATATTCTTTAAATAATCATGAAACATAAAAATATATTAATTGCTTAATAAAATAAATCACAATATATCGGAACGCTTATTACGTATCCCTACACAATTATATTTATAAAGAGTATAACTACAAAAAATAAAAGACACATTAACCCTAATTATTAATATTTATTGTTATATCACTAACGGTATGTAAATCGATAACAAAAAATAACAGTCTTCTGAATGATTAAATTTTATAATTATAGTGCTATGAAAATGTACTTATATATATATTTTTTTTTTTTCTACTTTCCATATATTTAAAAAATTTCCAGTTTTGCATAGCATAATCTTAGAAATAAAGAACTTTTTACATTTTATAGTGTGTACAAAATAAAACCAACTCGAATCAAATCAAAACTTTTCAAAACCTTCTCAAAAATGCTTTATATTGGAAAACAACTTTTAGTAGTATTATCAATATTAGAAAAAATATGATTTGTATATTGTTTATTTTATTTTAGCAACTTTTTATTCTACAATAAAAGTAATTTTAGAGATTTTATCACTTGGGATAATGCTTTCCAGGAAGCTTCCACATCATTTCTTCCCATACCAATCTGCATGAGAAGAGGACAAGTATTAAGCTCTATTGCTTTCATGAAATAATGACTCTCTGTAATTATATCCTTCGTATTAATTGTTACATCGACCTCTTGCAGTACAGACGCCAATTCAGATATCTTTTCCGTTATGGATTCATTAGTAATGAATTCATTGTCAAAAAATTCGTTGGGAAAAATAAATTCCAATTGTTCTAATATTTTATTGCGCTTATCCTCCTCCAAGGAATCTCTCCATTTAATATGATATTCAGCTAATTTAATACCTAAATTAATCTTTCTTGCCGTTTTGGCGAGTGCGCGGTAACGTTCTTCGGCATTTTTATTCATTAAATCCGTGTCAATAGTTGTAATGGACGAGTTTGAAGAATCTTCTTCACTTTTCTCTTTATGGAAATCGTTTGAATTTTTCACAAGACATTTTATTCTATCTACCATTCTTTTTGCGGCATCATGCTTTGCTTGCTTTTTTGTAGTTGCTATTCCATCTTCATCAAAATTAGATACTTTACATCGAATAGTAAAGATTCTGGCATGTGGTGGTCCAATATCCCGGATAAGAATATATTCTGGTTCTTGTAACTGATTATCAGCACAAAGTTCCTAAAAAAAAAAAAATTAAATAAAATAAACCCAGAAATACGTGATTATAACATTAATTATTTAAATTTAAGATAATTACCTGCAATTCACCTACAGCATTAAAAAAAGGTACATTTGCTGATATCTTTGGTGGTGGTGGAGCGGAATGAAATGGTGACTTTGATGGAGACATTGTTGGTGTAGTAGCAGCTGGCAACTGTGGATAGTTTCTATGTGCAGCAATTTCTGTTAGCATAGCTTTAGCAGCTTCATGTTTCGCATCTTTCTTACAACGACCTGTACCAGTTGCACTGAGTCCGTCGCACATAACACGATATGTAAAAGTATTCACATGACGACCTCCACCGTCATGTATCAATTCATAATCAGGTATCATACCCTGTTTCACCATCATCTCTTGAAGAATGGAAACTGGTGTTTTACTCATGTTAATCGGATTATTCTTTAACTCTCAACAGTATATGTTGCAAAAGTTGCAGTTACTTATCCGTGTGTATTTACTGCGCTGCTTCGTACAAAAGACTACTCTGAAAATAACAGTTACGCTTATAGTTTTTTCTAAATTTACAACTTGAGCACACATATATACAGAACACACAAATATATCAAATAACATAAAGAACATTTGTAGCATTGTAAATCTCATATAACTGTAGTTTATATTGTACTTTCAGTTAGAATAAAATTTAAAAATTTTAGAAAAAAACTAACTCAATAAAAATAATGTCTCAAATCGTGATATAAGACGTCTGATTAACGTTTTTAAGACGTCTCATATCCCGAGACATGCATGTTGTCTGGGAACTATCCCAACTCTAGGCCTATTCGTTTTAGCTGAACTTCTCCTACAGTTCATCTTTTCTCTCTTTCTATCCAACGTGAAAAGAAAAAGAGAAAAGATGAACGGTGCAAAAAAGCTTCAGCTAAAATAAACAGCCCTTATGTCAATAGAAATTTGTTTGGTTATACCACTTTTTATATTTTACACTTTTTCTCTTTCTTCGTCCAAAATTTGAATACATATCTATTTTATTAAAAAAAGAAAGAATACGTAAAAATACAAAGACAAAATATATATAATAATAGCTTTGAAAAATCATTTACACAAGATAGACAGATCATACAAAAACGTTATATATTGCAAAAAATTGTCATATTCATACATATAAATAATATGTATATATGTATACATGTCTCCTACTTAAAAAAATATGCAGATAATTATCTGCACCATAATATGTATTGTAAAATTTAAAAACAAGCTACAAGCACATTATGTAATTTTTTAATTAATTTAATTAGTTTGAAGTTTAGATATAAACAGACATACTTTTTTACGAATATTGGCGTGTTCTTCCACTTCTTCTTTTTTACTGCAAATTACATTTACTGTAAACTGGTTTGGTTTCTTGCCGGTATCGTGTTTACCATAGCGATTTTTGTTGGTTATAAGCTTCCCACGTTAACTATAAACGTGAGCGAAAGTGACGAACAATGTGATAGAAAGCGACTTAGCGACTTATAAGTACTGAATCTTAAATTTCGTAGTCTGCCGATAGAAACACATGGCAAGCTCGCAGGATTAATTTCTTCATGCTACTCACTCGTGCCTCGTGCTGTCTGTAAAGGCCATTGCACGTAACGAAGTGAAAATAGACCAATCACACTCGATTATTCTTCGAGCTCAAGGAGAATAATCGACTGTGATTGGTCTATTTTCTTACGGCCTTACGATTATGACTTTAACTTAGTACGGGCAATTACTACGTTTACGCGAGCGTTACTTCTGTAGTAACTTACGATAATTCGTTCGCGTAAACGGGATTTTCCTTCGCGTAAACGGGATTTTGTAGTAACTTACGATAATTTACTCCGCGTAAACGAGTAATATATCGTAAGTTACTACAGAAGTAACGCTCGCGTAAACGTAGTAAATGGCTTTAATCGACTGTGATTGGTCTATTTTCTTACGGCCTTACGATTATGACTAAAACTTTGTTATGTGCAATGGCCTTAAACTACAGTAGTGCAGTGCGTTCCAAAACCTTGCTCAGTCAAGCCGTGGGATGGTGGGGAGACGTATAAAGGTGAAATTTCATGGGCAGTGAAAAGCAGCAGCAGATCGTACTGATTGGCTACAAAATAGAGAAGTTCTCGAGTATCTAGATTAATACGATCTGCTGCTGCTTTTCACTGCCCATGAAATTTCACCTTAAGCCCCCGGACTCATGGAGGATTCACACTGCGTCCGATGTTCGACGTACGACGATCCGACGATGTACGACGATCCGACATCCAATAGGAAATTTTTGTCTCTAATAATAAATTCTGTTATTGGATGTCGGATCGTCGTACGTCAAACATCGGACGTGATCGGACGCAATGTGAATCTTCCATCACACTTTTTCACTTAAGGTAGGCGTCTCGCTACGTGCTAGTCATGTGATGTGACTGTTTGTAGGTTTTCACGTTCAAAAATATATTTCAGGCAATTTTTGCTAAAGGCCATTGCACGTAACAAAGTTTTAGTCATAACCGTAAGGCCGTAAAAAAATAGACCAATCACATTTGATTATTCTTCGAGCTCAAGGAGAATAATCGACTGTAATTGGTCTATTTTCTTACGGCCTTACGATTATGACTAAAACGTTGTTACGTGCAATGGCCTTAAGGGAAAAATAATTTTATGACGTATGGTGTAAAATTTCATACGTGACAAAGTATGTTACTTTTTCCAAATTATGTGATTTTTCTCATTTGACTCCGTTTTGATCAGCTGATCATGCGAGTCGTCGAATTGTGGTCATGCGACCTTCTTGCCGCTGAAAATGAGCGTCGAGCGTCAGCATGAAAAGGCACCTTTACAAGTGAGGTTACATCTCCTTATCGATTGAATTTTAACAATTACTGAGAAAGGGTTTCAAAACGCATGACAAGGGTGTCAATCACTATCCACGTCGGCTAAGAAAGACGAGCCTCATACTCATAACCTGCAACTACAGTGATTAGTCAGCGGCGTTGCCAAGTCTTTCCAACTTCACCTCGACCAAAAAATGTCTGCTCGATTACCGCATTTTCACTAAATTAAACTAAAAAATTAGCAGCGAAATCTCCGGTAAACTATAATATATATTTTATGGTTGCATCGGATTCTTCGAAATCTAATGTACAAAAACAATGTTTTTTCTCACTTCATCTAATCGAAAAATGCGAAAATATGTGATTAAAACCGTGATAGAGCCTTCTTTTTCGTGCCATCTGTATGAAGTAATGCAAAATTTGTGATTTTCGAGATCGATTTTCTAGACTAAATAGTCGGTAAGGAGCCACAGAAAAAATCGACTGCAAAGCTGATTATATAATTTGATATAAAATCCAAAATCGAAAACTTTATCTAATATGCCCTGACGAGACGACTATCTACAAATGCGAGTCGCAAAGTCGTGAGTCGCAAGAATTGACCAATCACAATCGAATTTGAGGAGAATAATCGACTGTGATTGGTCAATTCTTGCGACTCGCATTGTAGACCCAGAGCACAAGGCGCATTCAGCGGAACAAACCGCTCAGTAGCAATCGAACGTGATTGGCTCTTACTTTTAGACCCAACAAATCAACGTAGCCTGTTGATAAGACGACACTCAACAGTTGTGTCCAGTCTGCTGAACGCGGTTATCACTTTACGATTATGGCTAACTTTTACGTGCAATGGCCTTAAGGTTAGGTACGTGTACGTACACGTGCAGATCTTAGCAACGTGTATAATATTTTATACTGTTTGAAAAAACAGAGTATGAATACTACTAAATAAATATCCAAATATATTGGGTACATGTTAATATATTTATATTATTACAATAATATATATATATATAATATATACTACAAAAATAATACTACTGTACTCTGTGATTACATTGAATATTTTATGACAGTAAGAAAATGGGAAGTTTAATAGGCATACGTTTCTGTGCCAATACTCAGTTAAAAAGTTATGCAGTAATCTCAGCATTAAAACCGCTAAAAAAATATGTACATTATTGTTCATCAAATAAAGGAATACATTGTCTCCAGAGCCAACGAAGGTCTCTGCAAATCGGTCAATGTTGTGATATTTTTTATTTTTCACTTTACAATTGCGTCAAAGTGAACAATGCAAGAAACTTTTTGACGACCTTTATGCTGTCAAAAAGCAAAAACCGTGGCGAAAAGAAGCAAAAGACACAGCATATTGATTATAATGAGTTCGAACAAGTTGTTGATGTTAATAAATTGGTATCTCAACTCGACAAGGCAATCGAAGACTTAAAAAATGACTTTGCTCAGCACTTGTCAGTAAGATCAAGTATGGGTGCTATTGAGATGTTACCCATCAAATTTGAAGGCAAAGATTACACATTGCAAGAGCTTGCACAAATTAGTCGTAAACCTAAATTGGTAGTGTTGAATGTATCTACCTTTCCACAAGCTATTCCAGATATTCTGAAGAGCCTTATGAAGAATCAGATGAAGCTAAATCCGCAACAGGATGGGACTACAATTTATGTTCCTATCCCTAAGTAAGTTTTTTTTTTAGAAAATATTACTATCTTATAAAAAAGAAAATGCCTTCAATTTCCATCATTTTTACAGTTATTAAAAGCCAAAATATATTATAGTTTTAAATATTTTTTCAAGTTTATATATGTATATAAGAAAATTAAATTATAGGAATATTCTTATGATGCTGATGTATTTTCAGAAAAAAATATAAGGGTATTATTAATTATATTTTTATAAAATTGTTTATTAAATTCTATAAGCAATATATAATAAAAGTTTATAAGTAAAATAGCATGTAATTAGCTGTTTAATTAGTTATTTATTTCTATGTCATTTATTTATATATATATAAAATAAAATAAATATAAAAATATAATAACTGAACATAACTATATATTATTTTGGCTTAGATTACAATTAGATTAGTACAAAAACATTTACATATGTTTTTACATTACAGAGTAACAAAGGAACACAGAGAAACCTTAAGTAAGAACGCAAAAAGCTTTTATGTGAAATGTTGTGACCATGTTAGACAGATACGCAATAAACAAATTAAGGTAGTAAAGCAAAAGGAGAAACTAGCTAAAGATCTAGTATTCAGAATAGAAAATTATATAGATATTCTTAGTCACCAGTATGTAGATAAAGCTGAACAAATGTTGGAAACCAAACAAAAAGAGTTATTAGGCGATTCTGAATAAAATTATTTGATTTCAACAATTAGCAATTTTTTATTTGAATTATATCGCTAATTGGTGTATATGGAAATGTATATAATATTTAATTATGTAATAAAAAGAAATATATACACTCACTTTTATATAATACATTTCCTTATCCTATTCTTTTATATATACATAATATTATCTATATAAAATCGATTTTTTAAATTCTTCCTTGACAAACTTTTCATATTAATTTCTTTATCCCAATTTCCATCTTTTTTCAATACTCCTTTTACTTCATTCTTTTATTTATCATGTTTATATAGCCGTTTCTTCTTCTCTTCCTCAATTCAGCTCTGACAAATTTATTCTTACTTTATTTTTTCTTTAATCTTTATTCTTCTATTGTTGAATTATCTCCTGCAATGCCTCGCCAAAAAATATCTCTTGATTTCTTTTCAACAATCTTCCTATTCTTTTGAAAAAGGAAAAAATTTTATAGAGAGACTATATTAGCATGTTTCATTACATTATTGAAAGGCATGCAAATAACAATTTAATATACTTAATATATTGACACTTATCTCTCTTATATGTCATATTTCCATAAAATATTCCACATTTTATTTGAATTATACTTGAATATACTAGGTTTATCTTCGTGCTTATTTCTATTCTCATATTAGTCTTATCAAATTTTAGTTATATCATCTCTATATATCAGAGACACGGACAATTAGTCAATGAAATGAATATTGCAAAAAAAAGAGATAATATGTAGTATAAAAATAGAACTTATTGCAAATCAGAGATAAATATATTACATATACATTGGCATACATTTTAAAATGTTTAAAAAATTACCATATACTATATAAATAAATTATAAATATAAAAATAAAAAGAGAGAGGGAATAATATTAATATAAAAAATTAAATTTCTTTAATATAAAAGTACAAATTAAATAATATTTTAATAATAATAATGTTTTATAGGTATTATAACAAAATTAAAAATATTTAGTATTTTAAATTAAATATTAAATAATATTTATATAATATATATATTATTAATATATTATATTATGCTATTGTGTGTAAGAGTTATAGTTATATTTCTTAATCTACCGCTCGTATCGGCGCTACTCAGCTATACTCCGCGCGATCTGTGCGATATCTGTGTATGATAGCGAAAGTGAAAAAGAAACGAGCGTGACGAACGAGGCTGGAAAAAAACAGAAGCTAGCGAGCGAGAAAAGCGAGACATGGTAAAAAACGATTTGTAAGAGAAAAAAGCAATAAAAGGATCTAACAATTTCAGAAGTGGGATAAAGATCCAGATCTTGTAAGTTCGTGAATTAAGTGCCAAGAACCGGTCCACGAGTTTATGTATTACGTGACGATTCGAGGTTGAGACGAGAATCTTCTAGAAAGCAACGATATCCGACATCGAGAATTGATTATGCGGACAACGAAACAAGGAAGAGTCCGCTGGATTTTTCGGTTAATACTCTGAAGCAGAAACTTAAGCGGTTAGGCTTGAGTACGAGCGGAAATAAATCTGAGTTGATAGGCAGGATAATGCAGGCAGATCCGGAAGGAACATGGATGGACGAAGACCATGAAATGGCGCAGGATAATCAGGAATTAGCGAGGACATTTACGACGTCCCAGGTAACCGGAAATGCGGAGGACCAAAGGTCAGTACTACCGGCCGAAACGGGAAGACTCGATTATGCTCAGGAACTCGAATTTATGCGACGTGAAAAACTATTGATGGAGCGAGAATTAGATCTAATGAGGCGTGAAAATGAGCTTTTGAGAAACGCGTCTCCCCGTTCACATGATTCTGAAGCTACGATTTCTGTGTGAGACTTATGAACTCGATGATAATACCGCAAAGATTTTACTCGGATCTCGACTTAAAGGCAAAGTACAAAATTGGCTGCATTCCAAACCTGAATTGCTACAAATGACGCTTAATGACTTTCTAAAAGAAATGAAAGCGATGTTCGATTGTCGACCAAATAAAATCGATTTGCGTAAACAATTCGAGGCACGCATGTGGCAGCCCAGCAAAAGTTTTCATGACTACTATCATGACAAAATCATTAAAGCGATCGGATATCTATAGCAGCAGATGAGATTATGGATTATGTTATAGACGGCATTCCTGATCGTCAATTGCAGAATAAAGCACGGATGCAAAATTTCTCGTCTATGGCAGAGTTGATGCAGTCTTTTAAGAAAATCACCTTACGCACCGATACGGAATGTCAGGCAGGGAGCAAAGATGACCAATGACAAAAGTCTTCGAGTCAAGGAGAATAGAGCGAACGAGGAAGATAAGAGTTCAACAACTATCCGATGTTATAACTGCGGCAGAACCGGCCACATAGCTGCCGAGTGTAAGCAGCCCAAACGCAAACGGGGATCCTGCTTCAAATGCGGAACAATGGGACATGCAGCGAGAGATTGCCCTAAGAAAGAGGAGAAGAAAGAAGTGGTCAACGTCGACAGCGTCGCAGAGGAGACTGATTTTCAAAAGAATGTCGAATATCAGATAAGCTTTGAAAGTAATAATTATAATTATTCGCTACGTACTTTGTTAGACACCGGAAGTCCTATTAGTTTTATAAAGGAACAGTTCGTAAAACACTTTAATATTCAAAGAGACAATCACTTAGTTAATAAATTTTGTGGAATTAATCAATCACAACTTATTGTTAAGGGATCTATAGTCGCTAATGTTACGCTAAATGGTCATACCAAAGAGAATATTACGTTATTAGTTGTGCCTAACGATACGATGACATCATGCGTTGTTCTGGGTCGCGATGTTCTTAAGTTATTCCAGTTAGTTTTATCCGATAGAAATGTAGAGGAAGAAAAAGAAACAGTTAATGCAATTATGAATATAGATGTTGAAACTTTGACTACTAAAGACATAGATTCCTTAAAAATAAATCCTGACGTACCTAATGAAATTAAGACAGAGTTAAGAAGATTATATCTTACGCATTATGTGGAACCGTTACGACCAGAAACAACCGAAACTAAAAGCGAACTTAAGTTAAATCTAAATAATCCACAGCCACTCATGGTGGGCTGTATTCCTTCTCCAGTGACAGTATACCCTAAGTAGTCTATTTTAGTGGCAAGAAATTCACATTTGTCTAATCTTAGTTCCAATTTATTACGCACTAATAATTGAAAAACTCGTTTCAAGATCGCTAAGTGATGCTCCAACGTCTCTGACATTATCAATATATCATCTAAGTATATTATTGCTACATCTCCAGAGTCTATTAATTCTTTGAATATTTCGTAAATAAATCATTGAAATCTGGGTGGCCCAACTTTCAATCCGAAGGGCATTTTTAAATATTCGTAATGTCCTAATGCAGTAACAAAAGCGGTATATTTAATTGATTCGGGCGCCATAGTAATATGTGAAAAAATCCGTTCCTTAAATCTAGCCGGCTAAAATATTTCTTATTATTTAAGAGCATAAGTTGATCTTCGATCAATGGTAAGGGGTGATTATCCCTGGCTAAAATCTTATTTAGAAAACGGTAATCAACACACATACGAGGCTCGCCATTTTTTTTTTACCATAATAATTGGAGAAGCGTATTCGGACTCACTGGGTCGGATTACATTTTTAGCCCTTAAATCGTCCAACATTACACGTAATTGCTCTTTCTCTGCGTACGACACGTCTAGGCTGAAAATGGAAAGGTTAAGGCACACAGGATCAGCTAGATCTGGTGGCCGACAAGGACCCTGGTGGTACCTCCCACTAGCACTACTACTACTACTACTACTACTATCCTTAATTTTTTGCAAGCGCGAACGCTTTCCTCGTATTTCTCTCTTGTCCACATTATTGTCGTGTTCCCTAACAGTGGATCTGCTTCATTTGGGGGATTATCGGTGTAAGACATTATTATATACGTTACCATTTGAATAATTATACTATGATAATACACACGTCTGAATACGTTCACGGCCTCGATGAGACTCAACGCGTGATATCAAATACCGTTCATTCGATACTGTCGATTCTTGCGTTCTCCTTTTTAATTGGCTCTGTTCGTCGGCCAGCGCGCATCGCACGCCGCGCGCGCGCACTCTCTACTCTCTAACAATAAGTGTAATAAAAACTATCTATCGAGCATACTGGCCTAGTTTACATCGATCACTTGATACACGTATTAAATAGAAAATAATTATTAAATTAGTTTGATTATTGGCTGATCAACTCAAATATATTACTTAAGGTAGTTGTGTCACAAAACCCATTTTTATAGGAATTTTTTAAAATTTGAACAGCATATTAATGTAAACATGCTCTACACACACGTGCAGGTAGAAAAAGCTTGACTATACCAAAGTTGAAATAATGGAAATCAAACTTAGCACTTTTTACATGTATCGTAGGACGAAAACGGTTTCCTATATCACGTTTGTAATTGTAGCGATCAAACTAATACTCATAGGATTTTAATGAAAAACAAAGAGATGACAAAAGAGACTTTTGTAAAAATATTCTTACAAAAGTACAAGACCCTTATCTATTTAGTTTTGAAGCAATTGTTACACAAAGTACACAATTTCTCATAGCGGTGGACGCATACGGCAGCTAACCTGTAAAAATCTTGCAACACTGCGCATATGAAGATTATATATATGTATATATAGTTCAGACATTGCCGCAAAAGCTTTATGTCTTTTCTTTAATACTTTTTTTTCATTAATCTTCCTTTGTATAATGTTCAACAGATATTTCCGCTTCTATTTCTTCTATTTATTCAAAATAACCTCGATAGCATACTAACGCGAGCGTCGCGAGTTAATCTCGATGGTATATATGGTATATACTGACAATACTGACATTACTGACGCGAGTGAAAACAGTAAAAACAGTACAAGCTCAGTCAAAAGTTTTACATAGATAAGTAGAGTTTTCCGTACATTATCGTATTGCAGTGTGACCATTATTTTTGACTAATACTGTCGCGATACAACTACCTAGGCCACTGACTCTTTATCATTTAAAATAATCCACTGCCCAACATATGTCTGTGTGTGTGCGCGTGCGCGTGCGCGTGCGCGTGCGCGTGCGCGTGCGCGTGTGCGTGTGCGTGCGCGTGCGCGTGCGCGTGTGCGTGTGCGTGTGCGTGTGCGTGTGCGTGTGCGTGTGCGTGTGCGTGTGCGTGTGCGTGTGCGTGTGCGTGTGCGTGTGCGTGTGCGTGTGCGTGTGCGTGTGCGTGTGCGTGTGCGTGTGTGTGTGTGTGTGTGTGTGTGTAGTGGGGGAGGGAAGAGGGTTGATCTAAATCTAATTGTAAGAAGGACAGTAAGCGGTCAATTGATCGAGTATGTAGCGTTGAAAAAATTTTTTTTTCTTAGAAATATTGAAAGATTTTAAGCATGTAATTGAAGTAAAAAAAATGATCTCTGTAAAAAAGGTACAAAAAGGTATCTAGCTATAAAAAGTATATTAGGAAACGGTATCAAAAGTAGGAAGTAAATTTATAACAATTATTTTAAATTACTTGTTACTTCTCTTCTAAACGAGATGGCGCAGTAATCGAAACAAGGACAGATGCCTCTCGTCAGACAAGGACAGATATAAATATATGACATAGAAAACAGGATTAGAAATGTTGACATTACCGACGTCGAGGAAGTTCAGCCTTCACTTTAGGATCCCCTTAACACATATGTTTTCATTGAATTTTTCATTATTTTTTTATTAAACATATATTAACTGTTATATAATTATACATTTATTTATTATATATATTATATATACTCTCTCTCTCTCTCTCTCTCTCTCTCTCTCTCTCTCTCTCTCTCTCTCTCTCATAACCTCTCTTATTCTATGTAGTAAAATGTAATGGGAGGCAGGATGAACATGTAAAAGAGAGGACGATGAGAGGGGCGGCGTTGCTGGGACAAGTATGGGGGATCGGAAAGAGGAGGTTTGGGGGGGATTGGGGTAGGAGAATATAGTTGTTTGATAAGTTGGTATGGACGGTGATAAGTTACGGAGTGGAAATATGGGGGTGGAGGGAAAGAGGGGAAATAGAGAGATTACAGGAAAGATATTTAAGGTGGGTGTTGGGAGTGGAAAGATGTATACCGGGATATATGATTAGGGATGTGTTACAAAGGGAGAAACTAAGAGGAAGGGCGGTTATGAGAGCATAGGGGTATGAGAAAAAATTGGAGGAGGAAAAGGGAGGGGAGCTGGCAAGGGAGTGCTGGGAGGAGGTAAAGAGGAGGGCGAAAAGAGGGGTGAACAGGAGGGGATGGGAGGAGGAGAGAAAAGAAGCGGCGGAGAGCAGGGGTTGAAGGATAGAGGAGGTGGAGGAGCTGAGGGAGGAAGGGATGTGGAGGGGGGAGGACGTGCTTGAGAGAGAAAAGAGAATGCAAAGAGAAGAGAGATGGAAGGAGATAGGGGAGGCAAAATTTAACAAGTGGTATGGCATGATAAAAGGGGAGGGGATACCGGAATACTTAAAAAAGAACTGGGGAGAAAATAGGTGGCAGAGGGTGGCTAGATACAGGCTGGGGGGTGGTATCCCCAGTAAAACAGGTACGTCGCATCTGCGTCGAATCTACGTAATACGTGGATGGAGATTCATCCTCGAGTTATCTATCGCTAAAATCGAAGTACCTTATCCACGTAGATTCAACGTTTTTTTTCCATCGTCAAAATCAAAATACCTTATCCGCGTGGATTCAACGTTTCTTTTCTATCGCTAAAATCGAAGTACCTTATCCGCGTAGATTCAACGTTTCTTCTCCATCGCCAAAATCGAAGTACCTTATCCGCGTAGATTCAACGTTTCTCTTCCATCGCCAAAATCGAAGTACCTTATCCGCGTGGATTCAACGTTTCTTTTCCATCGATAAAATCAAAGTATCTTATCCGCGTAATATCAATGTAGATTTTGCGTAGATATTTCCACTGTTTTACTGACATATAATTTATCAATCTCAGGAGACATTGATGTTGTCAATCGCAATTAATATAGCTAAATGGAACGTTTTAATGAATAATTTATAATTAATCAAGCTGATCCATCAACTATATGTTTTGCAACTATATGGTTAAAGGTTAAAGGATATTTATCTAATGAGGCCTTTGTAAGGATTTGATAAGAATGTTTTAACTTTATAAATATACTTTTTTTCATAAATATATTTACGAACACAAAATTTTCTAATGAGCCGGCACTGGTTTCGGATATTCACCCGACATTAAGAAATAATATCATATATCCAATTAAAAATTTTATTACTTTTTTTAAACTAAATTTGTTTTTTAAGATGATTTTTGAAAAATTATATATTTGCGCTGGTTACGACATATGTAGACTATATATAACACTTACATCTAATTAAGAAGTAGTCTACCACGTAAGGCAGTTAGCTCACGATCCAGAGGTCCCGAGTTCGAATCCCACCAAGGTAAGTGTGTTTTTCTGAGTTTTTCAAATACGAGAAAATATTTATAATCATAGACTGCATCTTAAGAAACAAATTCAAATTTAGTTATAAATTAGTAATAAAATTTTAATAAAAATAATTTTTTTTTATGCCGGGTAAATATCGGAAATCAGTGTCCTCTAGTATTAAGAGGTTTTTTTTGAGTGAGTAATTCAATACTAACAATAATAAGCACCAGTAATCCAGTAATTTATTACTGTGTATTTTTAGTACTTTTTCTGTAAGAGACGTGAAACTTTCACGTAAATTCCACGTCGAATCGATGATCTCATCCACGTGGATCCGACTACCGTTTTTAAGCGGATGATCCACTCGATTGTCTACGTGAATTCTACGTCGCTGGTCCACATGAAAGAAACGTGGATTCCACGTTCCTGTTTTACTGGGGAGGGGAGCGAAACATTGGATGGCAGAGGAGAGAAGAGTGTGCAGGGTGTGTGGAGGGGGGGAGGAGACGTGGGAACATGTGTGGGAAGATTGTGCAGATTGGGGGGGGAGGGAGATCATGGCAGGAAGCGGTGGGAGAAGTATTGGGGGAAGAGGGGGAGGGGGAGAGATGGCTGAGGAAATTAGAGAGAGTAAGGGAGGGAGGAGATGACGGAAGGGAGTGGGAGGTAGGGGAGGGGAGGAGTGAATGAGAGAAAGAGGATGAGTGAGGAGTTTGTAAACGGAAACGGAAGTCCACAGAGATAGGGAACTTGCGAGCGTGTGTGTGTGTGTGTAAAGATAGGCAGGGCGATTAGTATGTAAGGTTAAATGTAAGATAGGCTAAGGTAGGTTAAGAGAATGTATGTAAAGGGTTGGGAACGTCCCTACAAAACGCCTTGCAACCCTGAGGGGAGTCAATAAATATATCTATCATAACCTTGTTCAAACTTATATTGTTATTTCGAATTTATGACATAATTCTTACTGATGTACTTTATTAATTTTTGTAAAGTAATCGGTCATCTGAGGTGATTTTTAATCTCATTGACAGTAAGTTTTAATAAACCTGATGTGTTATAAATGTACAGGTTCTAAATGTTTTTTATTATACGCGTTAAATCTCGGAACACTGTCGAATGAAAGGTAGGTATGTATTCTCGATCGAAAAAATTACCATGACGTGAGCTTCATTTTTTGATAGTGGGGAGTCAAAATCAGGTAAGACTTCCGTATCCGACCCGGCCCGATTTTGATGAAATTTGTCCGGCACGTAGCACTTATAAAGTGTAATCGAATGCTACAGGTGCGAAAACGTCTAGTTTTTAAGATATTCAAATCTTAATTAATCCGACTAAATCAACAATTTTTAAGTTTTCCATATAAACAAAGATTAAAGTTTTTAAACATTTTGCTGAAATGTTTTATTTTATTTATATCCTTGGTGGAAAAATATCTCAGACTTTTTCATATTATTAATCAGAATTTCGATAAAAATTTTTAGATTTTCTCAGAATACTAAAAATTTTTTAGATTTTTTATACGATTTGGAACGTTTTTCAGAAAAACTCAAATAAAATAAGATTAAAATACTTTTTGCTAATATATATATCTTTGTAGAAATCTGAATAAATATGAAAAGATCTGTGCAATTTATCAGAAATTTTCATACATATATACGGATACTGAAATATTTCGAAAATTTCCATCCAAATATTTCTGAATGTATCTGAAAAATTTTATATATTTTTCAGAATTTTTTATAAGTCCCAATAATTCTTGCAAAATTTCTGAGAAAATATAAAAAATTTTTTCACCAGGGATATTAGAAAATTGTACGTACTGTGTTGACAAAATATCATTAAGTATCAAGAAAAAAATACAACAAATTAAAGAAGCTCATTTTCTTACATTTTTTGCGTGTAAGCATCAAGCGGTGTGGGGTGTGGACCACGCTTCGCGTGGAAAGTTGAAAATCGTACAATGTAAAACTGTACAATGCTTTTGTAACTTTATCGTATAAGTAAAAATTTTCAATATTTATAGAATGTTATGTTTTTATTTTAAAAAATATATTTTTGTTTTATCAATCCTGGTAAGGTTTATGGTAGTTTTTCTTAACCCTGCAACAAATTTTGTTTTTTTGGTATTCAATAATATTTTTGCCAAATAAAATACTTGCTACTTTACTAAAAAATATTTTATTTTTAGTCTACTGTGCATTTTTATTGAAATTATATCAGTGTATGTTTTATTCTTTTTCCAGTTTATTTCTTATTTTTTATTAAATGTAAATGGTTAAATTTCTTATAATTGTGTATGCATGCGCATAAATATTTATTTAATTATATTTTTTTAAACTTTTTAAACACTTTTATTATTGTGTACGGGCACCTATATAGAGATCCTTAATCAGAGATCGGACAATGTGAATGTGCCGTCGTGGGGTCAAACCGGATATGACGTTTTGATGGAGATTTATTTTAACTGTTGAATAAATATTAGTAAATATGTAGAGGCTCAATATAAAAATAAATATTAGAGCTCAGAAAAAGAACCGGATAACACCAGGTATCCGGGTACCCGCCCGCTTGCCCATTACCCGTTGGTATTATATGGATCTGGACCGGTTCCGCGGGTATCCGGATAATTCGGGTACTCGTATCGTACAGTACCTACATCGTATAGGTGCCTAACCTAACTCGAATTATCTCTAGGTACCCGCGGAACCTGTTCAAATCTGTATACAACGGGTAACGGACGAGCGGATGGATCTCCGGATACTCAAGTATTCCGAGCTCTAGTTTTGACGAACACTTATGGCCAGGTCGGCTATAGGTTCTTGGTTAGCTTTATATAACTTTCTCTCTCACACTTCCGGTTTGACCCCAAACAACGGAACCAATCAGAGATCGTTAACGGTTTGTCTGATCCCTGCATGGTTAAAGATCTCTACGGGCAATTAACGGTATGTTTTTTATTTATATTAAGTATTTTACTGATACTGTGCATTTGCCGTGCATGAACGAAAAATCCGGCTCGATTCACACACGCTACGAAATATATCTTTAATATAATTAATAAAAAAAGGTTTACACAATTAGAAATCACCTAAATAACAAAGAGCTATAAGAGCCGTGACAGGATGTTTGTTTCGATAATAATATTTTTGTGTTAATTTTTATACTTACTGTTTCGGCAAAACTAAAACTGTGTTTCAAGACCGAAAAATTTTCGGCGAGCAGTTCACTGGTTATTGATTAAGTCTCACGTTCTCAAAACGGACTTGAAGCATATGCATAGAGAATAAAGTAAATTAATAAATGTTTAATTTTTTTGAGATTAGAGATATTATTGATCGTAATTTATTTGTGCAATAGATGTCATCAACTCATCAATGCTTTCTAATTCCAAATTGGATGCATAATTATAATAGAATTATATCCGCTTTAAAGTTTGTGCGTGGACGTTTATAGATTAAAATCTCGGAAATGTTATTTTATCTTGCAGCATTATTTTATATATCTTTAATTAATTTTTTGAAGCATCATATTGTTAATTGACGGACATTTTCGCCGCAGACTCATGTAATCGTGGAGTTTCCGTTCCATTAATCGAATGTAATATCTGCACTCTTCTGGGTATCTTATTCCCTAGATGATGATATGGGACGGTCACCCTCTTGTTGTCTACGAAACAATAGTTCAGTTTTTCTATAATTCGCTCGATAAGCGTGCCGCTTCTGTCATAATCCCGACTTCTTAGACATGCGTCTCGTGATTGCGTTGCTTCTGTCCCGTGAACCGGAATGTCCGATATCTGTACAGACGAGCGTACTGTAAACGCAAGAATCGAAAGAAACTAAGGAATTAATAATTTGAAGTCGGAAGAAAAAAAGAAAAAATATATAAAATCTTTGTTTGAGAAAATAAAATCTGATTAATAATAAACAATTTTAATGAATAATAAGAATCAACAGAAACTTAAAATATACTCCATTCACTTGAGTTCACATTTTCATTTCCGGATATCTGCACGTTAGATCTCTCGCCAGTTATACGCTGCGTTTTATCTCTGGGTACGGTCTTCGACGTATCGCTCTTTAATCTCTTTTTCATTGCTTCTTGCGGATACTTGACCACTCGATTTACGATACTGCTCCTTGCCGGTACTCTCGAATCTGCCACGGAAGTTGAGGCCGAAGAATCTCTCGCGTGTGAGCTGGTGACGTTGTTGTTGCTTTTCAACAGATTCTTAAAGACACTCGTCTCCCTCGTTCCACTTCGAGAAGATCCTCCTGCGTTTCTCAGATTTGCCGTCGAGTGTCGGTTGCCGCTCAACGATTTGCTGTTGAGATTCAACCGCGCAGCTGACTTTTGCACACGCTCGTTCTTCGAGGTTGACGTAAAGTTCGAAATCACGGGAAACGTGAAGAGGGATGGGAAACGGATCGACGCGGGCGAATCGCGGGATAGATCCTGGTGTCTGGCGTGTCTGGACGAGCTACTCGTGACTCGCGGTACCAAATGCCGAAGTTCCGTCTGCAGCTTCTCGATCTCGTCGAGGCGCACCAGGATATCGTCGACATTATCCTCAGCCATCTCATCGGATTTGGATAACGCACTGATTACATCTTGAATTTACTATTTTCTTTCATTGTTACTTATTAATTTTTCTTAAAAATTTAGTTGCCCTATAAAATCGAGTGAATGATCTTCGGTGTGAAGATCACTCACATTTTGACATTTAAGCGATGCGACGTTATTTTCAAGCAAGACGCATCGCTGATTTAATAATTGCTGTTTCCAGCAGTTAAGAGAGAAATATAACTAGAGAAACTTAACTTTTCAAAATAATAGATAATAAAATTACTTGACGTTAAGGTTTAATAACATTTTTTGTGAAGTAATGTTACTAATGTAATTTTATTATTATATTAGATTGTTATTATACTATCAATTAAGTATTAAATATTACCAAAGTATTGAATATTTTAGCAAACTATTTTTCCTTTTAAAAAGTAGCTGATATGGATACGCATGCAAACGGAGTAATTTCCAATTCGTATCACTGGTCATCTGAGAACGCAGAAATTAGCATCGATAATATTGTCGCTGCTGTGGCCAAATTAAATGTCAGGATCTTGCGATTACGAGAAGAAATAGTCACATTAAAAAATGAAAACGTAATCTCTTCAATTGTGACGCATAACTCGTTAAGGTATGATATAATAATAATTTTTTTGTAAATAAATAGGTGTAAATCTATATATTTAATACTTGGAATATGTTGTAAGTACTAAATATATATATATATATATATACATATATAAAGTATATATTTTTCCTTAAAGCAGCCAAGCTTGTCAAAAAAATTAATCTTTATATAATTATTAAAGTATTCTTTGTGCTGATTTCATCGTAACATGATCTACATTCTACGCTGTAGAATTTATATTTAAAATAATTGGAGCAAATTAACTTATAGCGTTTTTCTTAAAGCCGTCGTACACAAATCAACGTAAAGTGTATATGTTTAATATAAACGGGGTAAATCATGAAATCCTCAATATTCTTTATTGCACTATTTGGTAAAATATGTACTGGGTATTTTATCAGTCGAAATATTTGCATTTTACTTTAAATATTAGAGATTAAATCAGTGTATATATACATACAACAGCTTTAATGTGCACTGAGTGCGCACCAGTTCTGCCAATAAAAAACGCTATTAATTATGACTTATATATAATATTTTACTGATTAATATTTCACGCATGAAGAAACATTTCATGTCCCAGTTTAATACCAGCGGGAGTTAATCATTCGACGGAAAACGGAGAAAATCGAACGGGTGCACGGTACGAGCCGCGAAGAAATTTTAAGGGGGACGATTCGCCAAGCGGCACTGATTTATCCGCTCGTTTATCATTTGCGAAACGTGCGCGGAAAGTAGAAGCAGCGAACGAGGCGGCCGTATTTAAAGAGGATTACCCGCGTGACGATCAATCAATCGAAGATGATGAATGGCCAAATAGATCGCGCATGTCTGAACCGTCGGGAACGTATCGAAAGTTCATTTCGGACGCCGAAAAATCCAGGAAAGAAACCGACGAGAGACCGAGAAACGTAAGAGACGCTGGGGATGCGAAAACTATACGTGTTGCAAATGAGAGGCCGACGAAGCTTAACGAGCATCAAAACGAAGTCCTTGTTAGCGAGACGGGCTGTAGCCCTGCGAATGTTTCTGTATCCAAAATTAAGAGGAAAAGAATTTCCAGAGGCGTACAATACGCCTCATCGATCGGGTGTAGACACGCAGGCCGATCTCTTTTCGTCAACTGCTTTAAATCGAAATCGAGAAGACACAATCTCGTGCGAAAACCAAAGAAGAAAAAATCTCCAGCGAATAAATTTGATGTTGCATCGCGAAATGAAGTGAACAGATCGCCATCAGGTACAACAACAATTAGCGACGAATCTCGTAATGTGATTAAAGAAGAAATAAAATCGACGTGTGATACAGATGCGAAAAAAGAAAAATTCGAGGAGATCGGTGAGGAGAAAATAGAAAGGATTACTTATGGGAATGATAATAAGGAACTGCAAATGCAAAATATGCATGACGGCGGAAACTCGAAAGACAATGACGATTCGAAGTATCGCAAAGTGAAAATAAATCTTGCAAAGCTACGACTGAGAAGAGCTTTAATGCGTAAAAATGATTCAAAGACACAACAAAATAGATTACGTCCCGAATCTCGAAATCATAAAGAAGAAATTGCGCCTGGACTTCCTAGTTACGAAGGTAAAAGGGTGAACGGCGCTCGTAAACGCGAAGATAACTCACAAAGCGTAAAAATCATCGATCGTCAAATGGATTCGAGTAATGGACGGAAGACCATTGCAACTGTAAGCGTTGATAGAAGGAGCGACGTAAATAAAATCAAGGAAAGATTAGATTCGTGTATCGCCGAATTAAACGGAATAATCGGCGATGCTGGCGCGATATTTGGAAATAGGAGAAACACAGCGAAGAATAACGGTCGAGGATGTTAACTTGTCAAGTATCGTTATACTTAGTATATATATGATCCTGTATACTTTGTTATTTGCGTGTTTATTGTTAATAAATTAGAACGTGGGTAGAATTACGTTTATTATTTAATTTTATTAATTCTATCCACATTTTTATTTATCAATTAAAAATTAATTTTTGGTTGCTTGATGTTTAACACATATAGAAAGAAAGATTAGATTAGGGAGTTATACGAGCAGAAATCTTTGGCTATATGCAAATCTGCCGGTTGCATTACTCGTAACCAGCAATTAACTTGTCATACTATATATTTTGTGGATAGAATTAATAAAAAACTAATTCTATTCATATTATAATTAATTTAAAATTAAATTAATTTTTTGTTGTTTGACACATATATGAAAAGAAAGATTAGATTATAGGGATAACGAGTCAGAAATATTGCTGTAGACCAATTGTACGACCGATTAAATTTATATATATTACTAACAATTATAACTTTTAACTAATACCTCTGTACTATTTTTTAAATAAAAGTAATAAAATTAATAAAATTATTTCTATTCACATTTTTATTTAATTATAATTTATTAAAAATTAATTACTTTCCGCTGAAAAAAAAGAACTGTTTGATTTTTTTCTCGTAAAAACTATTATAGTTTGCACAGACTTTTTAGAGGTTCAGTCCGAAATTATACATATTGTGAACATGTTCAATTGTTTCAAGTCGATTCAAGCCTCTGTATTTGAATTATCATTGCAAAACAAAAAAAAAAGAAACGGAGAAAAAAATGCGTTTAAAGTTTTAAATGTATATTTTTAATTAAAAAATTGTTTTGAAAGTTTATGATCTTAATAAATTTTGTATTAAAAAACAAGTATCGGTTTCAATTAATTTCTTTGTAATAATAAATTCTTCCAAAAAGTTTCGACAAATATGATGCGACTTATGACTGCCTAGGAGAAGAGTGTATTTAAAAGCAGACGACCGCGGACCGACGTACATACACACACACATAACAGTATGTACATACAGGGCGAACGTGGCGACGAGCTGGCGAGTGAATTCTTGCTGTTCTTCTCGCGAATATGCGCGTTCTGTTTCGCGAAAGTTACGGGAATGAGAAAGAGACAGTTTACGTAAGGTCAGAAGGTAAAGTATTCGTTATGTGCCCGATGATAATCGATCAAATCGTCGATCATATCACAGCTGCCACAGCTGTCTTAACCTTGCGTTGATCGCGTGTTGACACTTGTTGAGCAGATGGTTTCATCGCGATCGAGGCAAAACTCGGCCCCACGGAGTTGCGGGCCATTCGTTCCCGGATCACGTCCGTGCTCAAACAGATATTTCTGCCGCGAGGGTATCCGAATAGCGTGCATCCTGACTACACGGCGTATCAGATATGGGACACGGTGCAGGTTGGTTTAAATCTCCGAGTAAATATGTTTACATATGTGTTTGTTTGATACTGCAGATAATCTTTTTGCATTGTAATGATATATACATGAGGTTTTTCTTCTTCCCTGTCTTACGTTTTATGAACGCGATGACTCACGAAGATGAAATTAACATTTTAAAGGCCTTTGCGAGCACCATAACAGGCACCCTGACGACGCATTCCATAATGAAAGGGATAGGAGTCGGAGAGTCAAATGCTACACCCTTAGCAGCAGCGATAACCTGGATCCTGAAGAGTGGCACTGGAATGATTGGCAGTATAATGTTTGCATGGTGGAATGGGTAAAGAACACAGACAAGACTGGTTATTCTCTAAGAATAGTTGTTACACGCTTGTTATGCTGTAATGCTTGATAACAAAGTTTTTTTTCTGTTATAGAACTGAATTAGATGGACAATGCAAAAAATGGAGGCTATTTGCCGATATCTTGGACGACGTAGCCAAAGGGATAGAATTACTTGTGCCATATTTTTCCTCATATTCTGTTGTGATTCTGTGTGTCTCAACGACGATGAAGTCCATTGTCGGTGTTGCTGGTGGAGCTACGAGAACAGTACTGATTCATCATCAGGTGAATAATTATTTATACGCACATTATAGCTCCATACTAAAAATTGCTTTCTTGTTATAGGCGATACAAAATAATGTGGCAGACGTCTCCGCAAAAGACGGGAGTCAAGAGACTTGTGTAAATCTAATTGCATCATTCTTTGGGATCTTTATATTGTCTTTATTCCACGATGGACAGTATGTATCTAGTACATTTATTATGTCTGTGATCGCTGTTATGAATACTATTAATAATGCTGAAATGACGTACATATAGATATTTATTAGAATTGTATCTCTTCCTGGTGGCAGTCCATCTCTATGCAAATTATTCGGCGGTTAAAGCGTTGTGTTTAGATACACTCAATGAAGATCGTCTGGCTATAATCGTTAAAAATTACATGATGAACGAGCAAATTCCCGAGCCATCACAAGTGAATAAAGAAGAATCAGTATTTCTACTTAAAAATATTAGTAAGACATTAAAATTATCTAATTATTTATTTTCACTAGTAAGAAATTTCTAACAATTTGTGGATATTATTTCTAGCCAGAAGCGTACATGGTTTTGATATAAAAATTGGAGTATCATTTGGAAGTATCCTGAAGAGAAATATAATTTCATCCACAGAAAAAGAATATTTATTAAAATTCTTTGAAAATAAAATGTATATAATAGCGATAGATATTGAAAAAAGGAATATTTTTATAACTCTTAAGAGACATATACAACCTATTGAAATACTGGAAGCGTACTTTTATGCTTCCACGTGTGCTTTCTACCTGTGTATAGCAAGAAAAATACCAATAGTAAGGAATCAAAGCTTTTTGTATATCTTTTGTCACTATATACATTTTATTACAACTATACTATAACATTATACAGGACATATTGATGAAATGTGAGACATCTGAAATATCGTATCCATTACTGTATGTATATATCCTGCACAAGACATTTGCGAATCCAAATAGCACCACACAAATGTCAACTGTAACTATCCAAAGTATCGGTGCTGCAGATATAATCGTTTCTAATGAATATAAAGCATTCCTTAGCAGTCTAGAAATGAATGGTACGTAATTTCAATTTTAAATCAATAATGATTTTCAACATTAAGTACAAATATATACATATATATACTTGTAACTAATAATTCTAGGATGGAAAACGGGAACAAATTTGCTGGCAGTTGATGCATGGAGACTTTACATGGATAATAGTGAACAATAAGGACAATTAACGTGAATAATAATAAAAATGAAAAACAATTATGCTTAAAACTGCTTATTGTTCTTTATTAAAATAACTTTTCTTACTTGACTACTGTAATCGGAAAATGATTAATAATATGAGACTAAGGCCACTTTGAAAAATAGATAAGGAAATGATTTTATTTCCAACAATTTATAAAAATATAACACGTTTTTCTCATACTGTACAAAATATGGTCTTAAGCTATGATTCCTCCTCCGTTCTCGGGCCAGTCTGTGATAAATGTTTTACTATGTCCACCCAGTTCCAGCCTCGTTGTCTTTCACCTTTGCCATCCGCTTTGTACCACTGCCTACGCTTCTGGGCTTTACTCAAATGTTCCTTCCTCGGTTTTTTTATCGTTTCTTCAGCCTTAAACACAATTAAATACAATTTCGCTTACAATAATTTATAATAATGTATCGTTTAATAGCAAACTGATATTCCATGCAATATGTATACCTGTTGATTCTCTTCTGTAATTTTCAGCTTAGTAGTATGCGAATTTATATCAGTGATTGAGTCTGGTTGCATGCAGACTAAGTCTGCGTAATGTTCTTGGACAGATTGAAATAACGTATACGTCATAGCGCTACCTAACCACTGGTCAGCCTCTGCCTCTAAGTGACTCACCACCTTGTCCTTTACCTCTTGCACACTGTATATTCCAATTATTCATCTTTAATCAAAGTAATCGAATGAGCGAGAATAGTTGAGCGGTCGCTTGGCTGCACTTACATATGTTTATTGTAAAATGTATCCATATTGATGGTCGGCTTTTCCGTAGGATATGTTGCGCCCCATGAAATTTCCAGTAGAAATGATTTTACATCGTTATCCTCTCCATACTATGTAAACAATCACTGTCATATAGCTAATACATACAATTTATCGCAATACAATATTAGTTTGACATGCAAATAAGAAACACTTGTCTTCTGATTGAAATTAAGTGCGTACGTGTGCTAAGCATTTTTTCCTCTTTCATAATTTTAAGACTTCTTACATTGTTTAAACTCTGAATGAAGAGATACAAGGAGGAGGTGCATTAACCGCATAAGGTGAAACTATAAAGTATAGATACTTTTTGTATCCAAATGGACAGCTATTTTAATACAAACATCCTCGACATTTGTACTGTTACAATTTATGCCGAATTATTTTAGAGAGAAGTGGCGAAATTATGAAAGAAGAGCATACGAATTAAAAGACATCCTTGCACCTTGTATTGAAATATCGTGGGTGTCAGCTGTTTGAAAGCCGTATCGCCGTCGTATATCGAGAGTAAAACTTCTCTTTCTTCTTCCTGAAGCTCGGCATCGCTCATTTCCCTTCTCTGGACTAGATTCTAGATTCCGAACGATCCACGATCGCACCACTCTCCAACGACAGTAACGATACCGCGTGAATTTTTAGGTTAGGAGATTGTTATATCAGTATCAGCAACTGTCGGCAACAAACAACCGCCTCAACCTTTTTGCGCAGTCTCGCGCTCACGTCGTCAGATGACGCCGCTTGTACAATAATTCGGCGAGTTAAGTCTTCATCAGAATTAGGCATTATAGTAACTTTAGGTAAATATGCATATTAGGTCAAACCTCACCGATGACTTTGACCTTGACATATGTTGTCAAGGTCACCCTCCTGAGTGACCTTCAGAAGGTTTTAGCCGGCGGTCATTGTTTATTAAAAAGTTATAAACAAAAAATGTTTCGAAATTATATATAGCAGCTATTTTGAGTATTGGAAGGCATAAATGACTAATATACATATATGCGTCGAAATAGTTCACTAATACACTTTCCACGCGAACCGAGGTTCACGCACACCCCCCCTCTGCTTTCGGGCGGCTTTATGACATTCCAAGTTTTTATTTACATTGGTTGAAAGGTAACTACATGAGTAGGAATTCGGGACTACCGCACCTCCCCCGAAAGCACGGGGGGGTGTGCGTGAACCTCGGTTCGCGTGGAAAGTGTATGCGTGAACTATTTCGGGGTTACCGCACCTCCCCCGAAAGCACGGGGGGGGGGGTGTGCGTGAACCTCGGTTCGCGTGGAAAGTGTATGTGTGAACTTTTCATGCGTGGAAAGTTAATATGCGAGATGCCACATGGGTTAGATGACGCGCTTTAAAAGTATTCAACTGTTTAAAGCGCGTCATCTAACCCATGTAAGTATTCTCTGCTTTAACAAAAAGACTTCAATTTATCAACAATTTACTACTTTAAATGTTGTGTTTTGGTAAAGCAGCGACTTTCTCGCGAAATAAAGTATTCTCTGCTTTAAAAAAAAAACGTAATATTAGTCATTTATGCCTTCCAATACTCAAAATATCTGCTATATTTTTCAAACTTTTTTTGTTTATAACTTTTTAATAAACAATGACCGCCGGCTAAAACCTTCTGAAGGTCACTCAGGAGGGTGACCTTGACAACATATGTCAAGGTCAAGGTCATCGGTGAGGTTTGACCTAATATGCATATTTACCTAAAAAATAAAAATAATTTTATTCAAAGTAGAATTGCATCTTAATAAAAGACAACTTACAGCAAGTATGTCAAAATTTCACTTTAATTTGGATATTTAAATTGATTAAATACAGATAAAGTTAACATTATTTTTAATCCCACATTCCAAAAAATTTTACAATTTTTTAAATATTGTAAAGTAAATTAATTAATAATTTTTACTTAATTAACTATTATTTGATCGCAATACTTTAAAGTTAACAAACAAATGAGAAAACTTAAGTTACGGAAATGACACGCAAAATTTCAAAATTATTAGTAAATTAAATGAACAAAAACATTTATTTGTTTTAAATTTAACACGATATTTATAAAATCATAGTAATGTATGTACATACAACAATAAGATAATAATTGGAATAATATTTTTCGACATTTTGTATAAAATTACGACCTTTTTGGAATTTTACGAATGAGAAACTTGTAGGAATAAATGCACCAGGCAATACGTAAATAATCACAACAATTGCAATCTTAGGTGTAAAATGTTTAAAGAGAGGCAATACTAAAATAAAAATGGTTCTTTGATTGCCGAAACAACTTTTAATTCCCACGACGCATAATATTGAAGAAGACGCGGGATAAATAATTTCCCGCGGAATTTAATCACGCAAGTTGAGCGTCAAATCTTCGATTCTTGGAGTTAGCTTTAAAATGAAAATGTATGATCGTTTTTCGTATTTTCGATGTCCGGCCGTAGTGTATCGGCACATCGGGCAAATGACCGGCCTCTCGCCGCTTGGCCGTACGCCATCACGGTAAATATCGCCATATCGTAAACGCGAGTCGGCAAAATGAAGCGAAAAGCGGGTATAAGTAAGGAAACGGAACCAACGAGGGTGGCGGTGGCGGAAAATGAGAAGTGCATAATATAATGTCGCGAATTAATGCGAGTTTCCGTTCGACGCGAGTTCATCCCACGTTTCGTCCATTTTCATCTCCCATTATATAGACAGCGACGTCAGCTAATTAGGTTGTATATATATATTCTATATCCTCTCACTTTTCTCTCTTAGCTTTATTTATCCAACGATTTAACACGTTTTTAATCAATTGATTTAACATCTTTATTATATCAGCGTGATGCATTATTCAGTTTTCGTAACAGACCGGCCGGCGTCGCGCGCGCATATATCCTCTATGACACAGACATAATTTTGTATTCTTATAATTTTGTAAGTTTCTCAAAACAAATAAGGTTTTTATTGGCTTTTCAAGCTTAGGCTCACATTTATAATCGCTAAGAAAGTCAGCTGAAGCGTCTTGAAACGCGATTTGATAGAATAGATGGGTCTCAAGGGTCAATTTGATATTCGTGACGACACATATGTGATCGCGATTTGCGCGAAGAACTCGAATGATGTTTCTCCTGAGACACGATTCGAACTCCGGGTTTCGCGCGGTTCGATTTTTACGAAAAGATCATATGTAAGTTTTAATAGTTTGTTTTAATAATTTGAATTTTATATATCAACTGAACGCTCAGAAATGTTCATCCTTCGCGATTATGCTCTAATGGAAGATGTTAAAAATGAGCCATTTTTGACCCACTGACGGAACTTTATAATTATTGGAAATAACTGTTTCTGCAGGGATCTTCCAGAAACAGAAAATAACAATGATTTTTTTTTTATCAGGTTTAGAGACAGTTATGAAAATCGAGTTTTATTATCAATTGTTGAAACAATTATATGAAATGTTTTTAAGCTTTGTTGTAAGCCTCGATATATCTTTAAAATAAAATTAATTGTAGGTACATTTATATGTTAAAAGATAAATAGCAAATGTAGAGAAGTTTGTCTTTTTGGTTTACATAATGTTTGTGTGCCGCACATGCGGAAAAATCCCCCCCCAAAAAACCTATAATACTATTTACATTTTCTAGTTTTTCCTAACAAACTCATTGCTTGAGATATTTTATTTTAAAGACACATTATATCTTAAAGGCGTGCAAAGCTTAAAAAACACTTTATATATGATTACTTCAACAATCGATAATAAATTCCGAGTTTCATAACTTTTCCCGGACAAATGATTGTTATTTTCTGTTTTTAGAAGAACCCAGAAACAGTTTCTAATGATTAGTTAAGATTCCATCAAAAGTGACTTGTTTTTCATATCCTCATATAGGATATTGCAAAGAAGAGTTTTAGAAGAAAAAAATAAATCTATTTTATTTCATTAAAATCTTTTCTTTTCCTTTTATGATTTATGTTACAAGAATTGCTATATTAATAGGCAATTCTAATCATATATATAACTTCGTCTTCATTTCTTCATTAATTTTATATACATGTATTAATATATTTATATGATTATATGATGTGTGTGTGTGTGTGTGTGTATTTAATTAATGATGTAATTAATTGCATTACAATTACTCACACATTGAATATACTAATATATCTTTTAATTCACACCTTCCTTTATATAATAAACAATTTCATGAAATTATTAGCCAGAAGTTAGTTTATTTTCGATTCACTTTATAATAAGAGAAAGTTAAAAAAATTCAAAATAGTTGTTATTAAATAAGTATATCGTTATAAATGAACGGTAACACACATGACATAAGCACACGTGGAACAGTTTGTAAAGTGCTGCACTTTGTATTCGCAACTATTTGATAATTAAAATCACTTTGATGGTCTAAATACCAAATAGCTATTTGCCAAATACTATGCAATGTTTACTGAGTGCCGCAATTTCACGGTGATATATTCATTTTGGACAAAGACACGTATATATTGTAGATAGAAAATGATAATAAATAAAATTAGATTGTTAATAACAATACGTATATCTGGAGATGATAATTTTGCTTGAGAAATTTGCATTGAGTGTAATTATATGTATTTAAATTACACCCGGAATGTATGCTTTATCTGATTAAAGGTCCATTATTAATGCAGACAAATTGCGCTTATCGAGCCATCCAATATATTATTTTACAATTCACAATGATGTTTTTTACCATTAATTGTTTTAATTTAATTATTTGCAACTGTATTACGGATAACAAAATTATAACGTTACATATATATAAGTTTAGCATGCTATTATTATATTATTGAAACATTAATTCGCATAATACATTGTTGAATTATTTTAATGCATATAACAAGCTCAAAAGCCGCTTGTCACATTGTAGTTCCACAAAGCAAATACGGCCCTAATGAAATGCGCGAGTAATTACGAGGTAATTAATAATTATGTCGGCTGGCTGTCAATATTTATGAACATGCGTGCGTTCCAGAAGTTTATTATATCCCAGCTGACACGTTTTCTCTCGCAGCACCATTTTGACGGGCGGAACAATACTGACGTCATTGTGGTATCGAAACGTTTATTAAAATTGCTACACTAGAAATCCATTATGGAAAACTGGGATAGTAAACGTTTAATGGCAAATTTAATATGTCATCCAGTCTCTTCTATCGTTATTTCCGTCATTTCTGCTTCGCTTCCGTCATTATTATAACATTACATCATATTAATCAACATATATGTATATAAGTACATATATATTATATTTTTAAATACATAATTTATTACTTATACATATATCTTGATTTTTGCTGATTAACGATTATAATTTTCGTCGAAAATTATGTAACACATCCTAATAATTTTCATACTAGGAATTTCAAAATTGCATTAGCGCGAACATGCTATTTTAGTCTTGTTTTAAATTCTGCGAATATTCTTTTCTATTTTCTATATCTTATATGTAGAAGTAAAAAATCGTATCTCCATTTATAAGAATTAAGAATATATAATCATATATTCTCATATATAGCCGTATAATATTGTTCGAGATTATATTTCCATTTCTTATATGATCATATATAATTATCTACTAATATGGACAAATAAAAGGTATTTTTTCCCGCGCGGGCTTTTGTCAAAAGTTTTTGTCAAAGTAAAGTTATTACATTTTTCAATATAACAGGAGCTTAAAAGTTGTATAATGGTAAAGCGTCTTATGTTTATTATTATATATACTAGTTCCTAAAATACAATATTAAAAAAAAAGTCGTATTGAAAATTTTTATAGTGCCTATAATTTTTAAACCAGGTGTTATTGGCAGTTGTACTATTAAACATGTCAGTTAAATTACTTTATTAAAAATTTAATAAATCAAGGCGCTCTACTTTTATTTGAGATATCTAAAAAAATATATTATTTCTCTATTTAAAACTTGAAACCTTGTTTTCTCTGAATTTATAATAATGAAGATACGATTCTTTACCTCTAAGGTACAGATATATTCTTAATTGTATCTGATTGAGGATGTTAATTGAGTATTTCATAAATGCTGTCTCGCATCGATGAAATTTCGAGGCGGCCTTAACGGTGCCGCTGCGTGTGCGTGCGCACATATCTCATTTTCGATTCCAATCTCGCGGACGCTTCACCTCGTCCGATCTACTTCCGCATAAAAAACAACGGCGATCGCCGTTTCCCGATCGACCGCGGCGCGTATAGTGCCGACCATCGTTCAGCGCGACCGCGGTTTTCTCCGCGGCGTGCAACGTGTCCGCGTGCACCATATGCAGCTTTCGTCCGAGGCCGGGCCAGGCGTATCTGAAAGGACGGTCTGCAGGCGCCGTATCGTCGCGAGCGCATCGATCAGAAAGGAATATCGTCGGTGTGCTGCCGTGGCTGCCGGTGATTCAGAGTAGCACCATTTTCCCGCCGCGCCGTGGCGAGTGTCGGGCTTTAAAGCTCGCCACACACCGACGACTTACGATACGAGCGAACGAGCGAGATAAGCGGGATATTACGTAGGCGGTCTCCATCGGACATTTGTATTCATAGTGAAAATTCGAATTTTCGGATATTCGCATCCACCTGAATTTCGCGGGACCCTCAATGGCGCGAGAAGGACATTTATAGTTTATATCGAGGAATACACTGAGAAAAAAAGTTGTTAACTCGACTAATGTCCATTTCTATCAACGCAGGTTAATTTTAATCTTGGTTTAACTTACCTGTCATCTTTTCCTAGTTCTAAGAGTTAGAAAAAGAAAGAAAGTAAGTTAAACTGAGATTTAAGTTAATCTATATTGGTAAAAATGGGCATAAATGCGTCCAACTAATTACCTTTTTTTTTTTTTAAATTGAAATATTTAAGTATTTAGTCAAATTACGTCATGTTTGATTTAATATTTAATATTTAAATATTTAATATTTAAATACTTAAATATTTTAATTAAAAAAATAGTAATCAGTTAAACGCATTCAGTCAAGTTAACAACTTTTTTTCTCAGTGCACATGTAATCTTAGATTGCTATAAGAGTTGTCCACGAGTATACTCGTGCCCGTTTTTCATTTTCTCTTGAAAAAAATTCAACTCGCAGAAAGATGCAAAAATATCATTTAAGAATTTTGCCTCTAAGGTTCGTCTCTAAAAGCGCACGGAGACTCAGTCAAGTCTCAATTAATTTTAACGCATGTTTATGGGAACTATCCTGTATTAAAAGATACTGTCGAGTCTCGTTGCGCGAGAGGAAATTTTCCCAGAGAGTTTTCGCGTACCTATTTAGCATTACCAAGCGTATAGTTATATAATCCACTCGGAGAGTTATGCGATTTAAACGACTTTAAAGTGTTCAACATTCGTAGCTTGTTTAGGTCTTGCTTCGCAATGTTTTATGAAATGTATTTTAGTGGGGCAACACCGGACCGCGACCCAATTCGCGGAAGCTTAAATACGATTTTCTTTCGTCGCGAGAGCGAGTTCTAAAGCGAGCATGTTTGACCTTCTTCCGTTTTAATTTAAAATTCCTTTGGAGTTCATCATCTTTGAGATCGTGTACGCATTGAAACGGCGCTGGTGCGACCCGGTGTGCGACATCCTTAATCTTTACTATATCCCGCAGCGTCACCTGGCACACTGTTAAACTTTGCCATATTTCGTCATGATAAATTTGCTAAATGGGGTTGCAGGTAGATATTAGAGGCATGTAATTTAGACATACTGCACTCCGCCACAGTTTGCTGATGTTATTACATATTAGTATAGTATATTGCGATTAAAAAAACATTATAAGAAAATTAAAGAATTTTCAATTTTGCTTCCTCATAAAGGAAGCTTTGTAATGGTAAAAAAATTTTTTTTCGAGATTTTGATGGAAATAGGTTTAGAATGTTCTAAAATGTCGAAAAATCATATTAGTAAAAAATGTCCGGAAGTATGTATGTATGTGTGTGTGTGTGTACGGATTTTTGTACACGCATCTACTTCTACAATTTTTTAGATACCAGTTTGAATTTTTGCACACAAATAGAGTATCATAGAAAGTATGTCCTCCTCAAATTTTATTGAAATCGGTCTACCGGTATAGATTTTATGCAGATTTTCCTTTTTTTGAAAAATGTGTTTTACGCTGCCGCTTTCTCAATATTTGAGATAGCGATTTATTTTTAATTTTATTATATTTTCCAGTTTTTTTTTACCCCTATTTCATATATAATTCATTAAAATTTGATTGATCAGATCTCGTATTACACACATTTGAAATTTCGAAGAATTCGTACATACATAGAAGCTTTATAAAACTTGATCTGATCAACCAAATTTTAACCAATTATATATGAAATAGGGGTAGAAAAAAGACTGAAAAATATAATAGAATTAAAAATAAATCGCTATCTCAAATATTTATAATATCGGGATGATTTTTTTTATCGATAAAGTATTGTTTTAGTTTTTAAGTGGACAAGTATTTTTAGTATTTTTTAGTGAATGTATATAATTATTTACGCAGTCCCCAAAAAAGTTAAGTGTGAAATCAGAACCTTTGCTAACAAAGCTTCCTCTATGAGGAAGCCAAAACAAATAAATACCGATAATTATACCTCGAATAAAATAAAAACTTGCACACTTAGGAACTATGAGGAAGCAATGTGCAAGTTTCTACTTGCACAATTAAAAACTACGAGGAAACAATGTGCAAGTTTCTACTTGTCTATATTTCTTATAATGTAACATAATATAATATTCTTATAATATTAACTACAAGAATATATGATATTCAAGTGAGATATCTTTTTTAATTTCACTTTTGCTTAAAAATTTATCTAAATTAAGATATCCTATATATATTAATAATAATTGTCGGAACTAAATTTATTTTGAATGCATTGATTTCCTTGCAAATGACCAATACAAAAATTATAGAAATTTGTATAATAGTTTGAAAAAAAAAGATGAAATTTTTTATCTTTTTATAATCAACAATATATATAATATGCACGTGTTAACAGTGTTAACAAGAAACAATACAAGTATTATTTTTAGAGAACATACTGAAAGTAAATATTCTTAATAAATTTTCTCTTAAGATAGATTACATAGCAATATGTATCATTAACAGCAATCTCGATAACATTTCTAAAAATGATCGTCGGATAAGATATGCCTTTACGTATACACTTACAGAGACATATCTTCTTTCTTCTCATACACAACGGGCCCACACAGACAATTTCTCTTCGAATAAAAATTCCGCGATAAAAATTTTTAGTTTTTCCCGACCGCGAAAGGGTAAGTCCTGGGAGACGTATAGATCGTGGTGATCGCGCGACTTTCGCGGCACCCGCGGTGGCCTTAACCCTCTCCGACCGACGTGCGCGCGGTAGCTCATGAAACATGGATCTAGAGTCGCCCTCGAAGAAGTTGCACGAAAGAAGCCGACCGCCTGCCGCGTCGTCGTCGGCGATGATCACCGACGACGGGGTTCCCCGCACCTCTCTACCTTTTGCTCGATGTTGTGCCGCGGTAAGAAATGCGTTTCCTAGCGCTGCGGTGGATTCACGGAAATTAACGCACTCGCGCAAGTGCGTGTGCTCTGCACGTCCGTGCCAGCCGAGAAAGATCCTACCTACGGCCTTGCATCAATTTTCGGCTCGACAGCAACAGTAATAATTATTTGTTTTATAAATTAAAAAACATCTGTAATATTATTAATATACGTGGTAGTAATTATACTACTGAAAAATATTAATTATTATGCATGAGAACGCTGAAGTTTATAAGTTTTCGGCGAGTCTTAGGCGATCTCTACTTTTAGGTGATCCGGCTATTTCTTCATTCATACATATTTCGCTTGGTTAGATGATCTATCTTAAGGATGTATAGGTCGTACAGTCCTTGCTATAAAAGTTAAACTTTCAATAAAAGAAGACTTTGCATGTATGTCAAACAACTCAAAATTTTTTATATGTTAGAAGGGATTACCGTTAACAGTTTGAGTATAATTTTTTGTTATTTAAATAATTAGTATTGTTTAAACAATTAAAAAAATTGTTTTGTTGCAAAAAATTTTGAAACTTAAAATACAATATGTATGTTTTACACATAAAAAAAGTTTAAGAAATATCTTAATGGTTTATTTATATTTTATTTATATTTACAGCAAAAATGTCGATTCTCTATAAGGGATAATGAATAAGGATAATTAATTTTATCAACTTTAAACTTAAATAACTCTTAAATAACTTCAAAATTTTACAGAGTATTTTTAATTTAATTTAGAAACAATTTACAGCACTTTCTGAATATATTTGAAATATCTCCAATACATCCTTAATTACAATAACTTTTAAACCAGTAAGAGAATTGTGCTGAAATTTTACACAGATACTTAGACGTAATAATAGAACAATTTATGAAATTTTTAGATTTTTTGTAATGCTTTGAGATGTCACCCATACATCCTTAATGCATCTTGGTTCGAAAAGTTTATCAAAATCTCTCGAATTATCGTGTTATAATTTATTATACGCTTCTATAAGGTATATGGTCGCGATCTATGTTTAATAGGCATATTACCACAATGTATATATAATAGATATTACTATACTTTTGTTGTTAGGGCGATAGTAGTTTTTTTTAGTATGATTTTATTATATCTTCTATTATAACTAATAAAATTGTGAGTGTCTTATTAATGCTCCCTTAATAATCTTCTGAGTTGCTTTTCGTTACACCGTTCATTTCCGTCATGCAGTCTCTCTCTCTCTCTCTCTCTCTCTCTCTCTCTCTCTCTCTCTCTCTCTCTCTCTCTCTCTCTCTCTCTCTCTCTCTTCAGTAGTTATTCTTTCCTTCTGCTTAATAAAACTCTTTAGTTTATCTGTACCTTGTGTCTTCGGAATCGACTTGCGTCGCTTCGCATGTATCGCTTTCACGTTCTTCATATGTTGACATAGGTACAGAATGAAGTAAACTATTGTCCAAAAGCGCATAAAATTCTCGGGTCGATTCCAACTTATCGCGAGAAGCGTGGGAAGTTTCCAATTGAGAATCGGAAATCCAGAACCGTTCCGTCGTGGAGCACGGGCTCTCTCGCTGAAGTTCTTCATCGAGTCAATGAATTCTCGTTTGGCGCCGCGTGCATGGATCAATGGACACCTACTTCGGCGGGAGACGACGAGATTGCGAAAGTTATTCGTATCTTTGACATTCCGAAAACAACGACCCGGAACATCGAACGGAACCAATTACAGAAAGTTTGCATTTCTTGTTTGATCGACAAAAATCGATTTCCGATTTTTAACACGCGAGAATAATTTAAATCCAATGAATTTCTATAAATAGTAATTTTATTATATTAAATCATTCGCGTTGAGAAATAATAAAAAGAAAATAGAGAGAAAGACATTTTTAGAACATAGCTTTTTGGATACAATTATTTTAAAAGGAAACATTGCAAATAAAATCGCACAACAATAAAATAATTGTTTTCTGATGTATAATAATTAATAATTTTTTGACAACTGATATCATTGTAACATAATATACGTATTCAACAGCATTTTATAATAGAGACTACAAATTGTTTCTTTATTGTATAATTAGGTACATCTATCTATCTAAAGATATATAACATTTATCTAGGAATTTTCTTAATGGCTACTTTTGTAGCAAAAAGACATTAATATATGGCAATTTTTATATAATACTAGCTGGTTACCCGGGCTTCGCCCTGGAGGACATATGTAGTAAAACACGCAAATAGTCTCTTTCTCTCTCTCTCTCTCTCTCTCTCTCTCTCTCTCTCTCTCTTTCTCTCTTTCCCTCTCTTCCTCTCTCCCTCCCTTTTTCTCTCTCTCTCTCTCTCCCTCTTTCCTTCCCTCCCTGTTTTTATATACAATTCTTTGAGATTCTGTCATTTGGAACCGGTTTCCAAAAAGATCGGTAACAAAAACTGTACACATCATGGCAATCCCCGAAAAATTCTACCCTCACTTCATATACAATTCTTTGAGATTCGGTCAATTATTTCCCGAAACATTGAAAAAATTAGAAAAACCGGTTTCCAGAAAATCGGTAACAAAAAATTATACACTTTATGGCACTCCCCGGGAAATTCTACCCCTGTTTTATATACAATTCTTTAAAATTTAATCAATTATTTCCTAAAAAATTGGAAGAATTTCAGATACCAATTTCCAAAAAGATTGGTAACAAAAAACTATACACTCTATAACACTCCCCGGAAAATTCTACCCCTATTCTATATACTTTTGGTAAAAATTTGGTCGAATAGTTCAAGAGTGTATAAAGGACATACATACATACATACGTACATTCATTTATATATAGATAGATTTAGAGTTTAAATTAAATGAATAATTTTTATAGCATGAGAAATTTCAACATCATTAAGATTTCATGCTTATTAATTGTATCTAGATGAATGATAGAGAAAAAGTGAAGAGCAAAAGTTGTTCGTAGCAGTAAATTTTTACTCTTCGCTGTAACTTTTTTGTGATAAAAAATTTGTGCTTAAATGTAAAACATATACTTATACTAGTTATTTAAATATTTGCTGTTTACTTAGTTATTTCGAAAATTTATAAAAAACATATATATATATATATATATATATATATATATATATACACACACACACACATAACGTCTCATAACTTGAGTATTATAGAGCATTATTGGTGCATGTAATATCATTATCCATCATAATATCGATCATTAATTATGCATTTCTTGACTGGATAAAGCGTTTAACTTTGTGTATTGAGAATAATAGTGAACATATAGCTTATATAAGTAAATAAAAAAATATTCTGGTTTTTTAATTCTTTTCTATGATGCTGGATTTATGAGACGCTATATATATGCGTTTGAATATATATTATTATATATGTCACACTAATAATTATTAGCGATAAGAATTTTTGACATATAAGTCCGCAGACATCTCAAAACTTTTTATCGCTAATAATTACTAATCGTTGACTACTCTTAAAAATTGAACAATTACAAAAAATAGACGTTTATAAAAAAACTGTCTTATTCAGTTCAACTTCGTCAGAATAACGTTTCAAGACTTTAAAAGCAACCTGGGAAGATACTGAAGGAATGAAGAAGAATAGGATGCTGAGAAGAACACAGCGGGGAAGGGGAAGTTAATCGTAGTCTTCATCGAAGCCCGACGAACCTCCATCTCATTACAAAATACTCGATACTCACGGGAGGTCGGCTTTCGTTTGAAACGGCTTTATCTTCATGCGAAGCTGAGCGACCAGATGGCTACGCGGCCATAAATGGATGATCTACGATGTAATGATCTCTCTTCACTCTCTCGTCCCGACATCACAATTAACCTCGTAAGTAGATGCGACTGCAATCCGACGTGGAAGGGTGCGAACAAGCTTAACGGTGCTCATTTATTCAGAACAGAAATTTTCGGAAACATTGACTCGAGTTTACATAAACTTATAACAATCATAAAAACGTAATAGCTGTGGGTTTATAACAGTTGAATAAAAAATTTATTAAAAAATTATATTCTAAAATTAATATATTAAATATATATTATTAGTAGATTCTCTCATATGTATTTTGTATTATAAAATTTGGTAGCATTTATATTTATATGTATTATAATATTAATACAATTTTTATGTAATTAGTGTGTGATACATATTAAATTTAATATATTAATAAAACAAAAATAGGAACTTTACGTTGCCAGAAAATAATTAAAAGAAATGGTCAATTTAAAAAAAAAACAACCACTTTTTTTAATTACATAAAAATTGTATTAATATTATAATACATATAAATATAAATGCTATCAAATTTTATAATACATAATACATATAAATATATCCACTGATAATGTTTTGTCATCTTGTTTATATCAGTTTCTAATCTGAAAAAAGGAAGATCGATATCGTGACATTCTCGTTCTAGTATAAGACCGCTCTTCACGACGGTTGTTCGCTGTTGATCGCGCGAGCAGATCGCTCAGCATCTCCCAGGTCTACAGGTGAAAGAAGAAAGAGAGAAGAGAGAGAGAGAAGTTCGTATCCTTTTTTTTCTCTGCTATTAAGCCCCCATGAGAGGTCTCGTGCGTTCGAGACTCCACTTCCCCAGATTTGTCGAGCAAGATGGATAGACTTATTGTCCACCACCACGCTTTTCTCCTACTGCGCCGTGGTCTCATCCCACGTGCGAGTGCCCGCGTCACATTTGTCCGTACTTCGCGTAATATTTGCCCATCTGCGAAAGCGATATTGTTCTTCGATACATTTTTGCGGAACAAGTTCTTTTCTCCCAACTAAAACAGAACGATCGAGTGATGGTGAAGTTTTCAGAGAAGTTTTTTCTTCGTGAAGCAACATTTTCCGCAGTTCTTCTTTAGGATGACAAATTATTTAAGACAAACGCTCAATTTATTGGTCACAGTGAAGTAACGTTAAATAATGATAAATCGATCCGATCAACTTTATATTACCCTGAATAATTATGAAAGAGATTTCTAGAATTGAATGTATTACGATAAAAAAGAATCAAAAATTTCTGTTTCTAATTTCTAAAAAATTAAAATAAAAAAGATTAGTGTTATAATTGTATATATTTAAAAATATATTATTTGGAGTTGCAAAGTGAGAGAGGAAATGTTTTTGCCAATTTATTTCCGGGCGCCATTTATATTTCTATCTTTAACCGTCGACCACCAGTTGCCTGTTCCTACCGATTCGTTCTGTTGGCAGTGATCTGTTTTGGTCCAGTGAGTAACCGAAAAGCCACATGGAACCGATTCTAGTTAATGCATTTTATTCACAATATTCGCACAATAGCTTTTCCTGGCGCGCGCGAGGAAAAAGCAGCGGCGCGGCATTTCGACGCATTGTGCCGTCCATTATCGAAAATTTGTGAAAATGTGTACCGCCGTTCATCGAAAAAGTATATCCGCGCGCCGCGATGGTCTCAGCTGCGTCCAAACTGCTTTCAACGGGAATCAATATTTCGCGATGCCTCGCGAAAGGTTTTACGGCTGACAGTGCGGCCTTTACTATGCAATGTAGTTTGTCGTATTGCAGCCAAAAGGGAAAAGTCGAATATATATATATATATATATATATATATATATATATATATATACTCTTACAGTCGAGCAGAAGCCAAAACTTGTAAGAAATATTGCGACATCTATATTACAGCGAAATTTTCAGAAAATATAATTTTTACACCCTATTAACCAGGCAAAATAAAAGTTTTACTGAGTTTGATATTTTTATCTTTAATGCCATCAGCCATAATTTTTCAATAATTTTATATATAATGTATATTAATGTTATTAAATGTTATCAATTAATATTATACGCTATACAATATTATATTACAATACTGTTATTGTTAATTTTATTCATTTCACTTATTTTATTGGAAAATTATTATTTTCTATTTAACAGCTTCAATTATTTTTTATCTCTTTCGATCTTATACAAAACAACGCTCCACGTCCGTATTATAGACAATATAATAGTTTTAATTGTGTGTGTGTGTGTGTGCTACAAAATGGCGCAATTGCGAGGAAGAAATATCGCGTCATGTTCAGCGAGAGAAGAAGGAATGCTTATACAAATTAAGTAATGGGAAATGAGTCTGAGATTCTCGTACAGAAAGAACAGCCGGCGCGGCGATGCTCTGCGCGCCCACTGCGCAGCGGAATGGGAAGAAACGTGGGAAATAAGTGATGAAGGCTGCATCTTGGTTTGCGTTCGCGTCGTGAAAAGACAAAGCGACGGAAAGCGGCGGTGGAGGGGACGGAAGGAGGAAAAGAGTTTCCTCCCTCGTACCTTCGCAGTGAAATTTCAATAAGTTCGCGGAGAAGAAAATCGGCTACACGACGCCCCGAAAACGCGACGGTGGCGGAGATCGCGAGGGAATGAAATATAACTCGAGATTGTTTTCGTCCGAGAGAGTAACGAAGCTATTTAGGTAGCGCCGGAATAAAATTATCGCGTGTCGTCCGCTCGCGCACGAGCGGAACACCGCGGCAGCGCCACCGAATGAGCCGGAGATCTTGGAGAAGATGTTTGCACGCGAGGCATTACCGGCGCTATTCCGCACGGAAAAAGAGATACCGGATAAATGGAGGTGGCAAAGTTTTAAGCGTGTGGGAACACGGCGCGGCGAACGCTAAGAAACAACGCGACGGAGGTATATAGTATAGGTATAGGTAAGCGAAGGAGCCGGAACAAAAGGCCAATGTGCGAGGAAATACCGCACGAGAGTGCCAAAAATACGCGTATCATTCTTTTTATTTCTTCGAATTATAATTAGCTAGTTCCTTCTGAGGGGAGATATTCTCGTTGAGAATTGATCGTATGTCAATTTTCGTTGTTACCTAATACAATTATTTCTTTCTTATTTTGTTAATGATAATATTTAGAATAGAATATAATGTGCATTTTATAAAAATCTGTTTACACATATTTACCTCTTCTTACTATAGATACTTCATATTATATTTTCATAATTTGATAAAAATACGCCAAATAAATCTGAGCAAATTGAAAGTGATCAAAAGTATCAGACTAGTTTGTAAATTTATTTACATTAATTGCCTTTTAAAACAAAATATGTATAACGCGCAGTTTATATTTTATTGGTGATATATGTTCTTTCATGATCAAGAATTCGTATCAGGTATCATTTATGAGAAAAGAAAGAAAACCCTAATGTTTATTGTATACATGATCATTCTAAACGTAATATTTTACATGCGGCATAAAACAGAATCAAATTATTTTCCTTATTGTTTATAACATGTAGTATAGTGCTGATATTTATAAATTTAATTATTTTTAAAAGAGAACAGAACACTGTGTACTGCAAGATTCTGCTTTCTGACGCCCAAAGGAAGTTTGCTAATTACTCATAAAATTCTTCAATCGTGATAAAAGTAGCGGTTAAGGCGACGCTGTGCAGAAGTTTTCCAGATTTGAAATCTTTCTGTTACACTTTTACGGAAACTTTATGCTGGTAGTTGTGCAATCTACGTGGCGCAAAAGAGATTGTGCGAGAATAAGAGAATGAATTAACGACTCGATTACCTAATAATTACAATATATAATATATTTGACACTAAACAATGCAAAACTTTAGAGAGACAAGTAATTTTTTCTAAAAATTTCATATAAACACATTTTGTATGATTCTTTACACGTTAATTAATTTTTTCATTTAGGAATAAAAAATTTTAATTTATGTATAGTTTAAAAAAATTTTTTGAAAGACAGATTTGTCCGATTACACAGATTATTTTATCGTTGAAAACTAAATCTTTTATAAACGCCTGCATGCGCCAATTGTAAAAGTGTGGTGAAAAAGGAAGTGGGAAGTAAACAAGACGCGAGGAATAAGAGACGCGGGAGGAAAAAATGATGAAGAAAGAGGAGGAGTAGGAGCAGGCAGAGGAGACGAGAGCGGTAGTAGGAGAAAGATGAGGAAGAAGACAGTACGGAAGAAGAGGAGGAAGACGATGGAAAAGAGAGCCAGGCGAGAGGTAAAAGAGAGGCGTGCGTGCAAGAAGTGATGCGAGGTGAGGGTGGTGAGGAGACGGGAGAGGGGGTGGTGGTCCGAGTTGGGGAAGGTGAGGGCTCCTACGGGTAAGTACCACTCACTTCATTGACTCGTGCGTACGCCCGCACGTCTGTCAGTCCATCCTCACTCACTCGATCCTCCACTTACTCGCCCGCCTCGCGCTCGCCGCAGACACTCGCGGCCGTGAATACTCTCGGTACACATATACACTTCAAATCTCGCCTGGTTCGGCGTCGAAGCCGTCGCCGCCGACTTTAGAGAGGTCCCGAGGTCGCAGGCAAGAAGCGGCGCGGCGCGCGGTGCAACCAGCGCGTGACCTCCTGGATCTGGAAGGTCATTACTCGTCTCTCTCTCTCTTTCTCTCTCTCTCCCTCTCTCTCGCAGAAACCCCGGTATCGGGTTCTGATTTATCGATTGTTTCGATCCTCCTTCGGGCACCGTAGGGCCTCGCCTCGGCGACGATCAGTGCCCGGAGAACCCCTCGGTACTGGAGAACAGAGCTCGGTCGGCGCCGGGACCAAGAGGATGACCTTGGCGCGCATCGCTAGGATCTCGGTGGTCCTCGTGCTGCCACTGCTGCTGCTGCCGCCGCTGCTGCTGCTGCTCGTCGTGAACGGATCGTGGGCGCAGGCTTATCCTCGCGAGATCAAGCCAGGTAAGCGCTGTGTGATGGGTGATGGTGATGGGAGCATGTTTTTAACTTATTAAGAACCATTAGCAACTTAAGCGTCACGATTTTTCTTGCTTCTGATCGAAACATTCAAAGTCAGATTCCCATATACTAAAATCCTATATGGGAATTGTAGATAAAAAAAGATTTGTTAAGAGCTGCGCACAATGAAAGAAATAGAGAACAGGGAACAGAGGGAATAGGAACAGTTCAATATTAACATATAAAATTTATTAACATATGTGATTTATTAACACAGAATAGACCAGGAATAGCGCTAAGGAACAGTGATAAAATTATATTCTATTTCTGTATGCCATATGCACAATGAATATGTCAATATTAAAGTGTTCCCTGTTCCTTATTCCTATCATTGTGTGCGCAGCCCCTAAGATTTAATTTAAAAAATAACATAAACTTGGGACCCCCCCACCCACACACACATATACAGTTTAGTAGATAAAGCAATCAGGTTATCCCATCCGAATTTTTATGAAAAAACTTTATTGTTTATTATCAACAATTTGCTTGAGAACGGTTACCCTCTGGATTTAATTTTCATATAAATCTGAGACTAAAAAAACTTATTAACCAATCGCTGAACGGTAGCACGGAAGAGACAGAAACACAACAAAAACAAGTAGAAACTTGCACATTGTTTCCTCGTAGTTTTTAATTGTGCAAGTAGAAACTTGCACATTGCTTCCTCATAGTTCCTAAGTGTGCAAGTTTTTATTTTATTCGAGGTATAATTATCGGTATTTATTTGTTTTGGCTTCCTCATAGAGGAAGCTGTGTTAGCAAAGGTTCTGATTTCACACTTAACTCTTTTGGGGACTGCGTAAATAATTATGTACATTCACTAAAAAATACTAAAAATACTTGTCCACTTAAAAACTAAAACAATATGCAGATTTCGCCAAATTCAATACCAACCTTCCTTAAATGATACTTTATCGATAAAAATATCAGCCCGATATTATAAATATTTGAGATAGCGATTTATTTTTAATTCTATTATATTTTCCAGTCTTTTCTACCCCTATTTCATATATACGTGGTTAAAATTTGGTTGATCAGATCAAGTTTTATAAAGCTTCTATGTATGTACGAATTCTTCGAAATTTCAAATGTGTGTAATACGAGATCTGATCAATCAAATTTTAATGAATTATATATGAAATAGGGGTAGAAAAAACTGGAAAATATAATAAAATTAAAAATAAATCGCTATCTCAAATATTGAGAAAGCGGCAGCGTAAAACACATTTTTCAAAAAAAAGGAAAATCTGCATAAAATCTATACCGGTAGACCGATTTCAATAAAATTTGAGGAGGACATACTTTCTATGATACTCTATTTGTGTGCAAAAATTCAAACTGGTATCTAAAAAATTGTAGAAGTAGATGCGTGTACAAAAATCCGTACACACACACACACACACACACATACATACATACTTCCGGACATTTTTTACTAATATGATTTTTCGACATTTTAGAACATTCTAAACCTATTTCCATCAAAATCTCGAAAAAAAATTTTTTCACCATTACAAAGCTTCCTCTATGAGGAAGCAAAAGAGTTTCATCGTTCTCCCATATCTTAAATCATTGGGATAACACACGTATATTAGATCATGAACAGAATTATCAAAAACGAATGATCTCTGAAATGATACACATTAAAGAGCAAACCAACGGTATTAATTCTAACAAAGACACCGAATTATTGGACAAAGTTTATTTTGATATTTTAAACGAACTTTCTACCACTAGTTAATTGCAAACAATCATTGTCCTCGTGTCAAGTTTATTTCTCTCTCAGTTCGTGACGTGTCTTCGCATAGATCAGATCTGTTATATCGATATCACAGAATAATTGTCTGTCATGGTTCTCGTTATCGCTGACCACTTATGTAAGTCCTGTTTCATATATTTTTAGTGAATCAATGTTAAATTATCTAATTTAAGTATATTTATCCAGTTGCCACTAAGATAGTCCAGAAATATATGGCACTTGTTTTAAAAATTATTGACTTACAATGGGTTTCCACGGGACAACAATAAAAAAAAAAAAAAAAAAAAATTAATGGAGGATGACCGACTGCAAAAGAAAGCGTTCTATTTTTAATTTTTTGACTTTGTAATTGCGGTATGTTTCTATGTTTGATCGATTGCGTTTTGACCCCTATATATGTTAGTACTTAATTATTCGCTTATTATTGACAATTCTGATGAAGTCCGAGTACGGTACGAAACGTCAATATTTCAATAAAATTAGACATAATATGAATTTGTTGTAACATCGATTAATGCTCGTTATATTGGTCTTACTCCTTATTATAGCCTTTACTTCAAACGAGCAGGAAGTAAGTTTTTTATTGTAAAAAATAACATATTATAGGTATATATAAGTGTATCTATATATATATTTAAATATATTATATATTTAAATTATGTATAAAATATATATATATATATATATATAATTATATATATAATATATTATACTTAAATGTGTGTGTGTATATTAAATTTGAATATAAAAAGTGAGCTTCCATATCGCGAATTAGGTCAAGTTCTGAACATCGCAATTAATATGAAAATATTGTACTTTATGGTACAAATATATTGATTGCGAAAAATTCTACATGCCTTTAATCTTTAAGAGTAAAGCAATTTGCAACGGCAAAATTATTTATTTTGCAATTGAGCAAACGCGTCATTTGTACATATGATATACATTTTAGTATACAACAAATTTACACTGCGCTTTTCTTCATCGAACGTTATATATATACAGCTATGTCTATAAATTTTATAACGTTCTCGTATAGGTATTAATTATTTGAGAAGACCGTGAGTCTCAAGCGATACTTCTTCCCATGTGTCGTGAGAGCAGTCTATCTTGAGGACCATTGTTTCCGATCGAGAAATCTATAGATCGTCTCTTGCGTAACTATAGGGCCAGGGTTAATGCACAACGAGCGAAGCGCAGTTTCTATCAAATCACGGTCGATCATGAATACCATTTCTTCCGTCCGGTTAAAAAGCAGTGCTATTTGAGAGAATAATAAAGAAGAAAATCTATTTTTTTATGGTATTAATAAAACTTATGCTACCTATACTTATTAATAATAATAATCTATACAATAATATATTTTTAATTATACACTGGATTTTAAAGGCTGAAGTACGTTTATTTATTTATTATTATTCGCGCACAAAAATAAAAGAGAGAATATTGAATCTATAACATTTCCATTACCGTGTATATACCTTTGAAATGCTTAAAGAGCATTTTGCCCGATTTAATTACGTCCTTCACTTACCTTTAAAGTAAAAACGTTCGAATTTACACGGCGTTCATTTTCGCCACGCGGCTTTGATTAATCATCAGTGAGTGGATGAATTTTCCTGGATTCTGACGGCGCGCGGCCGCCCGGCCGGATTTCCATCCTTCTTCGGCTTTTTTCCCGTCTTACATCTATTATCACGCGTCACTTTAGCGGTCTCGGGACTCGTTCCCTTTCTCTTTGGAAGTCGACCTTCCGACGAAAAAAGCGACCAATTGGATACAACCTTCTGTACAGCAACGTTATGACTTTCGCGTTGCTTAATTAGATATGGAGAAAGACATTTCTCTCTTTTATCGCAAAAAGTGTGTAATTAAATCACTAAAGTAACATGCCGCTGAGAGAGGAACGATAAAAACATGTAATTATAATCACAATATAAACATGGTTATTATCATAATTTTTAATTTCAGTGCATAAGCGTAAATATTAAAATACTTAAGTATAATTAAGTTACACAAGAGTTTTCCTTGTGCATACAAAATCGATTAAAGATTACAATAATTTTAAATTATAGAAATAGAATCCGAATTGCAAAATTAATAAATGCTAAATTGTAAAATTTTCAGAACAGTTTTGTAATTTGTGAAATACAGAGAAAAGAAGGAAGAGAGAGAAAGAGAGAAAGAAAGAAATATTTCTCTTCGTAGAAATCGTATTTGACCATATAAATTATTATATAACGCATCTTGTATAAGTTACCACAATAGAGAATCAATTCTTTCTATTAATAACGACTATTCGAGATTTTTTTCGAATTGCCTTCATTTGCTTTTTACATTCTTGTATCCATTATGTCGCTTGTCACTGTCGCGGTTCAAGATCGACGTTCTCCATATCCAATCGCGCTTCGACCTTTCTCCTCCTTCTCCTTCTTTCTCTCCTGCTCCCAGATCATCTAAGTGATTCTTTTTTCCTCCCACCCACTCACTGGATTTTACACGGACGTCCAAGCTTGGCTGGCTCTATATATCATCCCTTTTAGAAAATTCCGCGCCCTCCGCCGACGTGACCTCGTACCAGGTCCTTCATATCTCCCGGGCGCAAGGAGTCTCTTGGCAAGGTGAAATAGTATTGATACAATGCCATTACTGAGCTGTGCCAAAACGTCTGGCTCATCTTGCGCCATGACGGAGGAGAATCATAAGCGATCCTTAGCTGGGAACGCTTGCAGTCTGCCATCTCGATGAAAATCGCGTTCGTCAGACTGCATCACGCATGTGGAACGCGCGTTAGCCTCGCTAATATTCCTTTTGCCACATAAATCTTATAATTTGTACTTATCGATCTGTATAAAAATATACCGGCGAGTAATTAACGAATTACATGAATCCGTTATATCATTTATTATAGAACTCGATGGAGGAGTCAGCAAATATTTCTTCAGTCATATTTTTCGCGTGTAAATAAAGTCATATTTAATGTATTTCTCTGCGCGCAATGCATTTCGGTGGTTTTCACTCGCTCGTATTGTTTCCCCCTGCTCGATTTTAATGGAAAAAACAGATCCCGTAAGCCGAAATATGTATATATACATTATGGATACATCGTAATAAAATCCAATGGCGTTAATGCCGTACGCGATGTGTAAATAATCAAGAAAGAGGTACTTACACTCCGAGATGAAAAATAAACCAAAAAATATTTCCGTTATGAATAAATGTTTTAATACGTTTATTAGATTGCGTGTATATCGGCGAATGGCGAGCGGCGGAAATCGCGAAACTTTTCCGATATACCTGTACCACACCGTAGTAGCGAATAATCCGAAACGAGCGCGCGCGCGCGCGCGCGATCGTTGATAATAGCAACTAGCAACTATTATTATCCAGCAACAAGAAATATGATACCGTAAGTACCAATAGGCAGCAATGACGGAAGCCACAATCTTAGAACGGGCGATCCATCATCCGGGGAAAACTATGTGAACTACCGAACGTCACGCTCTCGTCTCGATCATCAGTTAGAGAATGATAAATCTCTCGGCGCGACGGAGAGGACCATCGGCGGGAGCATGGTGAACGAAACTCGATCCCGGCACTCGCGCGACGCTCGCGACCTGCCAATAATCGATCATAGCAACCCTGCTACAGCGTGTTGTCATTTGTCACGTGCCGACTCTAAAGATAACTCGAATTGGCGCGATGACGCGCGTCCCTTTATGTCTCACCCCGCTCTTCCCGGAAAACTGGAAATAAAGACGACGTTGCAGTTGTCGTTGTCATTGTTAAATTACATCCCGCCGGGGGGCACGTTTCGCGCAACTCCTGCCTCCGCCTCTGCCGTGCCTGGCACTTCGATATGAGAACCGCGTCGGTTTATTGGACGTCGCATATGCGGCCAAACACAGCTGCCTCTAATACCGTTCGTATCTCCTCTCCATTTCCTCTCGCTTTCTCTTTCTCTCTTTCTCGTAGCGCCAAAGTGGATACATCGCTGTCGCGCTCGATGAAGTTGCTGGTCGGAAATGCGAACGGATGGGTTCACGTCGTTAGTTATTACGTATCGCGTTCGCGCGACCATTGCAGAAAAGAGCCAACTATGTTACACATTGGACACTGCAGAACATTAACTTTTGTTTTCCCGGAGAAGAACGTTTACGTGATATGATACATTGAAAATGCGCGAGACGTATACAAAAGAATATATGTCGCATTCACTCGTATATAGCAATTTCTATCGGATATTGCGTCTGCATGAAGCACACCTGATGGGGAACTTTAAATTCTATTATATAAGTAAGGGCTCTGCCTTACGTTATAATCGCCACAAAAATCTACGGAGATATGCCTACGGCAGAAGCGAAAGAAGCGGGGCACGCAAATAATTATATTTGCCTTAAAACTTTCAATCTCGCCGCGCGAGTATGTATTTACACTACAGCGCGTGCAAAGTACATCGGCACTGGGAAATAGCATAGCGTATCAAAGAGGCTTTACAATTTCCCTAGGTGTTTAATCTAGCGCAACCGTAATTACCACCGATGCGACACGGTGGACGCCGCGCCGCGCCGCGTAGATACATAAATAACGGAAAACATTAAGATAAATAACGCTTCGATCACAGCGGCGACACGCAGCCGTGATTGCGTGATAAATTATACTTATAGCCACTGAACGCAACGGTCGCAACGGCGGATGAATCCGTAGCAATCCGGAGTTTCAGTAAAATAACAGTGATTCAGTTATCCCGGCTTTTGTTTATTATCCTCTCGGAGATTACCTTGTTTCTTGAATCGCTGTCGCTTAACAATACATCGGGACACGGCGCGGCGGATCGCCCCTCAAGTGATTTAAGGTAATCGTCTCGTCAGGGCATGTATTAGATAAAGTTTTCGATTTTGGATTTTATATCAAATTATATGATCAGCTTTGCAGTCGATTTTTTCTGTGGCTCCTTACCGACTATTTACTCTAGAAAATCGATCTCGAAATTTTGCATTACTTCATACAGACGGCACGAAAAAGAAGGCTCTATCACGGTTTCAATCACATATTTTCGCATTTTTCGATTAGATGAAGTGAGAAAAAACATTGTTTTTGTACATTAGATTTCGAAGAATCCGATGCAACTATAAAATATATAGTTTACCGGAGATTTTGCTGCTAATTTTTTAGTTTATTTTAGTGAAAATGCGGTAATCGGCAACGCTACTGGCTAATCACTGTAGTTGCAGGTTATGAGGCTCGTATTTCTTAGCCGAATTGGATAGTGATTGACACCCCTGTCATGCGTTTTAAAACACTTTCTCAGTAATTGTCAAAATTCAATCGAAAAGGAGATGTAACCTCACTTGTAACCTTTTTCGACGACTCGCATGATCAGCTGATCAAAACGGAGTCAAATGAGAGAAATTACATAATTTGGAAAAAGTAACATACTTTGTCACGTATAAAATTTTACACCATAATTCATAAAATTATTTTTCCCTTAGCAAAAATTGCCTGAAATATATTTCTGAACGTGAAAACCTACAAACAGTCACATGACTAGCACGTAGCGAGACGCCTACCTTAACTAAGCAACAACCTGAAATATTCCATTCTATTTGCAGGTACCAATATAATTTTATACGATATCTGAAAAAATATTTAAAAAATCAAAAGTTGTGTCAATCAAATCAAATTATAAAATTGTGGAGTTATTTAGGGGGGTAATAATTGTATAATACACTTAAATTCATGTGTGTGTGCGATTTCAGAGCGGTTTCAAACAAATACTTATGAATTAAGGGTGCCTGAAAAAGAAGCTTAATTCGCGAAAACTCATTCGCGTTCCGATGCTAATAATTCGAAAATGATCGATGCCTCCGTGTTTTCGTTACAGAAAAATCAACTCCAATATCGTCAAAGAATCTGTCGTGAAAGATTGATGCGCGCTGAGGCGTGCCGTGTATTTTTCTCTTGATACGCCTTTACGCGCGATTCTCTCCACGAAAGTCCTCCGCGCAACGTCGTCGATCGTGGCATACGTTCGCCGTAAACTCGGGCAATTTCCTCGTGCCGCGGTCACCCGGTATGCGCTCGATGTCCACCCTAATTACCCGTACCGAGAAAACATAATAATGCCACGGATCAGAGGATCGGCTTGGAAAAACTAGTATAAAGTATCTGTCGTCGTCGTGTCTCCCGGCGAGCGCCCGCCGCGGTGTCGACCGACGAGCTCTCGTCTTTGCAGGGGCGGATTGCATCACTGCATGAGAGATTGTTGCCGGAGAAAATTCGTGAGATCCCTTACCCGTTTCACGGCAAAAGAAAAGAACTTAAATACCACGAAACATTTTTAGGATTTTGATAATTCTTAGAAACTATGTATTTTAATATATAAATCGATGTGATTAAGTATCTATAGGCTTAAAGTAATTTCGATGAATTTGGATTTCAACGTGATAAAGCCACAGAAAGATCTTATTTTCGACTGATTAAATCGTGGCAGCGCAAGAAATTTTCTCGCCAATAGTTGAAAGTAAGCTTATCGATCATCTTGCAATAAATTTCGGTCACTGTGCGAGATAGATGTAATCCAATCCTTCGAGCCATTGGAATTTCCCCGATGGTAAGTTTTACGGCTAAACACTCCGTTCCTGCTTGTGTAGCGAATGAGTTTCTTCTAGTCCACGTCTGACCAAATGTTGGCACACGGCGGCTGCCATAGGAATCGATGGTTGAGAGCTCACCTCCGGTACTTGCATCCGGTAATGTTTGGTGGCAGCTTGCCGCGCGGGTTACTTCAAGGAGTAACTGCCTGTAATTGCGCGTCTCAAAGTGTAATGCACTTTGAGTTATTACATGTCGTGACTGTTGCTGCCGCGTTACGAGAGGTGAGGTGATTGAACTATCGCAATAAAGCAACGAGCATGATCATAATGACTAACCGTAACGCGTAAATGCGACAAATTGAAATCAAAATGTACAATTACGACGCACATGATATCTTCTCGAATAATTCAAGATCTGCAAAAACCCTTGAAAGTGTAGAGAAACATAAGAAACGCAAACACGGGCGACATAATTAAAAGCGCGATGGCTTTTTAACGGGTTAAAAAAATAGGTTCGACTGATCGCTTATTGCACCTTTGCGAAATATAATGAAAATTAATCAAGTGCGTCATGTTAAATTTAAAAAGCAGCATATAACGTAATAATAATATTAACAGTGGTCGATTAATGCATAAATTAGCGTTTATCAATATTTCTCATTATTGTGTAAGCTTCACATTTTTATTTTCGTGTTTTATAATAAAAGCTAATTTTCTCTACGTAAATGAAGAATTAAAAATTGTATAACCAGTCATAATATAAGCATAATTAATATCGTTATACAACATACACCATTATCGTGGAAATAAGGGCGCCTGTGCATTAAGGCCAAAATTAATGAAAATCTGTAACGATATTGTTCGGATTAGCGAAACAGCAGTATATTTTATGCTCGCTTCCCTATATCCTTCTGCATAGTGGATGCGTCGTCGGAATTTCCGTAATACGCATTGACAACAGATGAAATCCGCTTAGGGATCGCTTTGACGGATTTCTTTAGTCTTTACTTCCAACGAAAAACATTTTTTTTTTATGGAAGAGATATTCTTTCGTTTTAATGAAAATTTACGTTATTTTCCCACGTGTTTAATCAAGGATTTCGAATTTCAAAGCTCAGTGGTACGATGTCGTCGTCTATTGTAATTTGGAATTTTTCGCGAGATGCAAAACGCGCGCGGTGTGTTATTGGAATACCCAGTAACGGAATACCCGGTAGAATTCAATGAAAATTCATAGCAATCTTGCATTGATGTTATTGAAATTACTATATTCCATCCCTCTTCTCTGAATCTGCGACTCTTTTTCTGATAAAAAGAGGACATTTTTCCTCGGCAACACGGCGGCGCAACGGTAGAATGGAAATGCTGGAATCACGTTAGCGGAAATTTTACGGTACACCTTCGAGGAAGAGTGCGTATAACGCCGGGCGAATATTCATAAAGTCTTCGCTTACATTGTTTACTCGGCTCATTGTAATGGAAAGAATTCCGCGGCAGCCTGCCTAACCTTTTGCTCAATGGAATTTTTATTCAATATTCATAATGATTTAATAGAGATGACACTATTTTTTGACGGTGTGGAAATTATGTAATTTATACAGGAAAAGGGTAGGCGACTAGGCGATGAGATTATTTACGCAATTCCAGCTGTTACAGCTGCTATTATTGTTTACGCTTTACGCAATACTGCAAGCCATTAATTAAAATTCCATCTTTTCGCTTCATTATTATTATTATTTTATTTATTGTAATTTTAATAGATGATAAAAGTATATAGGTATATCAAAAATAATAGTACGAACTATATAAAATCTATACACAATGCAATGGCAGAAATATTTTTAATCTCTATTTATTATTACTTATACACTTTGCACACACACACACACACACACACACACACACACACCCACACTTATATTTTATTTTCATGTTTATTTATTTATTATTATCATAACAATAATTTTTTCCGAAAATTTTTAAATTAATTGAAACGTTCTTATTCGACTACTTTTGAATGCTGTCGAATGAGAACGTCAAGCTTAATTGCTGTTATCATATACTGTCTAATAAGAATATTAAGTTTAATTGCTGTTCTCATGTGTGTGTATATAACTTTAATTGTAATATAAACTATATTATTTTCAACACCGTGTATGAAGTATAACCATGCGTGATAATGCGATGCACGTAGCGTACATAAGTAAACTTGTTATCTGCTTAGAGCGTCAATGCACGAACAAAGAACAGTTTCACAGTTGTTTCTTTCGGTTAATGACTCTTCATCAAGGAATATAGTTTAATGGGCTAAGCGATCATGATCCCCGGACCATACATGCAAGTAATTTGTTTATTATTCGACTGGTACATCATCTCTCTTTCGAAGTATATCGCGTCACGTGAGCTAGCAAGACTTCAACATAAAATATGAAACAGTCTCTCCTCGTTAAAAACCGTAAAATGTTAATTTACCGGCATTAGAGTAATTCTATTTCGCGGGAATGATAACAAGATCGGTCTGTGTCGCGAACCGCAACGAAGATAATTCTCGCTTCTTGAAGTAATTTGTAACGGCGGTTCTTTCAGGTACGATACATCTGGGAAATACAAGAGTTTGTTGCACATCCATACACGCACGCGAATATATATTGTGAATACGTGCAATTCAAAATTTTGAAGAAATCCGAAGAAAGCATGATGATTCCCGGTACCTAACTGTTAATGCCCATCGCGTAAATTGTACGCGCATCGGAAGATAGACCGCGGCTAACATGCAGATGACTATATGTTCTTCGAAACTTAGGTGTTAATTCGATATTCACAATGCGACGACGAAGCCCGACGAAAGCCTCGACGGAGCCTGGGCATGAAGGATCCACTCGTATTACGTTATCATTATCCTTATGAGCGTTGCGGCTACCGTCTACGTTCATTAAGAATACGATTACAGTGTAGGTACTAAATGAAACTACATACAAGATATTGAAGCTGTGTGTTTATATATCAAACTGTTTTTTCCTCATTTCTTCTCGTTTTTTAAATTTTACAAAATTATTCTCATGATGACGACGACGTCAATTATTTACTCACAATAAAGTACTCGTAGAATTTATTTCGCATTTACCTATATTTGACTTGACAACAAAGTTGACCAGTTCAGAAGTAATGTAATATTTCACGTACAATTATTGTCACATAAATTTTGTCCAATTAAAATTTATTCTAAACAACTCCAGGAATTTGTCTTGGAAAAACACATCCATTCCGGTTCGGAATACCCACCAGAAATATAAATCCGTGCGTTACGTGGCGGTACGTCGCGTTTCGTCGATTGTTTATCTCGCCGTGTCGTTTTCGTGGGTTACCGCTCGGACGAAGATTTCTTTCCGGGCTTTATCTCCGGTCGGACGACGGTTACGGCTTCGTGAATAGTCACGGAACGTCCACAGGACGGCCGTCGTATAATTTCAAAGACCTTAAGGCTGACCTGAGTCAACAAGTCATGGCACTCGTGGAACGTGGGAAGCGGTGTGCGCCTGTAGACAGACACCGATGTGCTGAGCTGAAATACTTTGCTTGAATATTTCGAGACCCATCTTGCGCTAATCCTCTATACAATACCGTCATTATCCGTTCTCTCTCTGATATATATTATGCGAGATATTCTAGTCAATTTTAAATCGACATTACGCGCTTGACATAAATTAATGGATAAATATCGATGTTCAAAGAAATGTTCATATTTAGTAGAAAAATTAGCTCTTCTATTAAAACAAACGAGAAAGATTCTTCAAGAATACTTCTTTATATTTTAAAATTTATAGTAATTTTTGTGATTGGCGAGATTATAATGTATTTCAATTCTGTAATTTTTGGAACTTTTAGTCCCAATAATTGCCATTCTTATTACAAGCCATTGCAATGCTTTTTTTGCCATTATTTTGCGAATGTAAACTTTAGAAAGTATATTTAATCAGCTTCTTATTTTTTTTACTTTTGGTTTTTAATTTACTTCAACGAGGATGTAATTTGCTTCTAAAGCTTTTTGCTCGTGACATCTCGTTTAAACTACTATATATATGTATAATACTAGCTGGTTACCCGGGCTTCGCCCCGGAGGACATATGTAGTAAAACACGCAAATAATCTCTCTCTCTCTCTCTCTCTCTCTCCTCTCTCTCTCTCTTTCTCTCTCCCCTTCTCTCTCTTTTCTCTCTCTCTCTTTCTCTCCTCTTTTTCCCTCTCTTCCTCTCTCCCTCTATTCCTTTACTCCTCTCTCCCTCTCCCCCTCCCTCTCTCTCTCCCTCTCCCCCTTTTTCTTCTCTCCCTGTTTTTATATACAATTTTTTGAGATTTGGTCATTTGAAACCAGTTTCCAAAATGATTGGTAACAAAAAATAGTACACTTTATAGCAACTTCCCGGGAAATTTATATATATATTTATATATATATAGATTTTTTTAATTTTTTACCCTTATTTTTCTTCCTCAATATCCATTTTCTTTAGATTACTTTCCATTTCCATGTATTTCTTTTCATATATTTCTTTTTACATTTACTAACAACTGACATATACTGAGTGAAATTATTAACTTATCTATACAGAATGTGAGAAGCCGATTAACTTGAAACTTGGGTGACATTTATGAGTATATGTTCGGCTCAGAAATTCGAGTTCAGAAGTCCCTCTCTTCCTCTCTCCCTTTATTCCTTTACTCCTCTCTCCCTCTCCCTCCCTCTCTCTCCCTCTCCCCTTTTTCTTTCTCTCCCTGTTTTTATATACAATTTTTTGAGATTTGGTCATTTGAAACCAGTTTCCAAAATGATTGGTAACAAAAAATAGTACACTTTATAGCACTTCCCGGGAAATTTATATATATATTTATATATATATAGATTTTTTTAATTTTTTTACCCTTATTTTTCTTCCTCAATATCCATTTTCTGTAGATTACTTTCCATTTCCATGTATTTCTTTTTCCATATATTTCTTTTTACATTTACTAACAACTGACATATACTGAGTGAAATTATTAACTTATCTATACAGAATGTGAGAAGCCGATTAACTTGAAACTTGATGACATTTATGAGTATATGTTCGGCTCAGAAATTCGAGTTCAGAAGTTCGAGCCAAACATATACTCATAAATGTCACCAAGTTTCAAGTTAATCGGCTTCTCACATTCTGTATAGATAAGTTAATAATTTCACTCAGTATATGTCAGTTGTTAGTAAGGGTAAACCAAAGGATAATGTCGCTGCCCTAGATATAGAGGTCGATGTCGAATCTTAATAACGCGAAAATATACGACGATGCGCCGCGTAGTGTCAATGTCATTTGTCTGTGTTATGGTATGAAGTTGCTGCTTTCACATATTATATGTCAAAACTGATAAATCAGTCACTTCAATTCGTGACTGTCGCGAGCAATTAATTATTTAGTGAAAACTTATTTAGTGCCACCTTTGACGTTATTAAATTTTACAGTCAATACTACTTTCGGATACCGATTTCCAAAAAGATCGGTAACGAAAAATTATACAGTTTATAGCACTCCCGGGGAAATTTTAGCCCTACTTCATATATAATTTTTTGCGATTCGGTCAATTAATTCCCGAAAAATTTGAAAAATTTCTGATACCGGCTTCCAAAAAAATCGGTAACAAAAAATTATACACTTTTTAACATTTTCCGGAAAATTCTACCCCCGTTTCATATACAATTTTTTGAGATTCGGTCAATTATTTTTCGAAAATTAAAGAAATTAAAAAAACCGGTTTCCAGAAAATCGGTAACAAAAACTGTACACATTATGGCGCTCGCCGTAAATTTCTACCCCCTACTTCATATACAATTCTTTCAGATTCAGTCAATTATTTCCCAAAAAATTGAAAAAATTTCCGTACCGGCTTCCAAAAAGATCGGTAACAAAAAATTATACATTTTATAGCACTCCCCGGAAAATTCTATCCCTGTTTGATCTATAATTTGTTGAGATTTGATCAATTATTTTTCGAAAAATAGGAAAAATTAAAAAAATCGGTTTCCAGAAAATCGATAACAAAAAACTATACACATAGTGGCATTTCCCGGAAACGTCTACCTCTCGTTCATATACTTTTACGAAAACGTCGCGTCAGGGGTTTGGGCTGGGCGTTGTGGAGTCACGAAGTCAGTCAGTCAGTCAAAACAATCGTGAAAAAAACACATTTTACCTCTTTTCACCCCCTTAGGGGTGGAATTTCTAAAAATCCTTTCTTAGTGGATGCTTACGTCATGAGAGGAATACACCCTCCAAATTTCAAGTCTCTAGGTTCAGGGGTTTGGCCTGGGCGTTGATGAGTCAGTCAGTCAGTCAGTCAATCAGTCAGTCAGTCAGTCAGTCAGTCAGTCAGTCAGTCAGTCAGGACATTTTTCTATATATATATATATATATAATATATATATATATACATATATACAATTACAATATACATACATACAGAAATATAGATATTCGTACATACAATGCGTCACGATGTTATACTAACATGAAAGGGAATTCGTTTTGTAACAGAAAAAGTATATTCATATAAATGCCGTGATTTGAAACGATAATAATTTTTTGTATTCTCGACCATAACAGTTCATATAAGAAATTTACAGAAGTTTATAATGTACCTATATAAGAAATGTATTTAAAATAAATTGAACTGTTACGGTCGAGAATACAAACTTGTTATCGTTTTTAGGCCGCGACATTGCCCTACTCCATGGTACGCGGGCACGCGAATTTTATAATAAAAGCATACAGATTATATATAAACATATATATAATAGTGTGTTTATAAGTTTAATTAATATTAATAAGAGGTAGCTTTTTACTCTCTTTTTTTATGACTATCAGATTGTAATAGTTCATTTATGCCTTGTATATATGCACAGTAGTTGTGTATGTGCACCGTCTAATGTTATCATCCTTTCTCGATTTTTTCACACGATTCGAAATAAGTTTCTCAATCGCTATACATATACGTTGCAAGAGTATCAACAGTATTCAATTTTATTATAAAAGTAAACGTCGTGTGGTTATCTAGTATCACCGATTTGATACATGATTTATTAGCTATCTTACTTGAATTTTTGACGCACGACTGATGCGCCGGTGATTTTCCGTTCTCCAAGGAGACGTTGACGTTATTGATTTTAATGCTGATTTTAATGTTCAACTGCAGCATTGTGTGCCCGGGTAGGGATCTTCTTCTTCTCTTGTTCTTTTTAGGTTTATGGCAGCGTGCAATATAAACCTATGCTAAACGCTGGATTCACGTTACGGAGATTCGGGTTCAATCCCAGGCAGGTATCTCAAATCCTGCGGGGGTTTTTCTCGGAGATCTGGCAGAAGACAGCAGTGGCTATACTGGGTGCGCGACGTGCGCGTGTCCCCGGAATTTTCGGGGGGGGGGGGGCGCCACCAAATCGAATCTCCCTCCTAATGGGGGGCTCGCCCTCCACCTTCCCGGATAAGACGAGTATGGTGGGGAAAGAGGAGATCTCGGCGCTACCGAGCCGTTGGGGTTGTCAGCCCCTTCGGCCTGTATTACTTACAATTAGTCCTACTATACCCGCTTAGACTTTTAGACTTTTCTTCTTATCTAGTTAACGTATTTATGTGCTTGCTAAATGTCGAGATTTCTATTTCTTCAATTTATTTGTGAAGACCAGGTCATGGCACGTACGTCGTATTCGCGCGCCGCATCAGCCACGCGGCGTGCCATTACGTGCTCTCCACAAAAAAATTGAAGAAATAGATCACAACTTTTGCAAGCATAAATACGATAACTAGATAAGAATAAGAAAAGTCTAACATTTCCGTGATAGTATCGCCATCCACTATATCGATTGAGATTACAAACAAAGCGCAAGAAACAGGAGAATTGGAGAACGCACGGAAAAAAGTGTTACGACCGGGGGACAACTCTTATTATATCTATTATCTATTATACATTGTGTATTTTTTGCATTGTATTATTATACTCGTCAACAAAATTATCGCAACACTCAATCTATATCAAATTTTTTTTCTAAAAGTTTCTTAAAGTAAAGATCTTTACCCTTTAAAATAAAATAAAAATTTTTTCAAATACGACAATTTTTCACGGAGATATTGCTTTGAAGTTATGCGAAATTTTAATATAAATTGAGTGTTACAATAATTTTGTTGACGAGTATATGACGATTATATCTATATTATTTTAATTTGTATGACTTTATGGTTTTATATTTATATATTTTTATATTGTTTTATTTTTGTAAATTTTATTAATTAAATTTTATTCATTGTTTAAAGTTTAATAATTGTATCATGTATTATAATTAGAGTGCTAAAGCTTGGTAGATTTTATCGTGAACCTTCCTAGTTGTTATTCACGTAATATTGCTTTTATGTACGCTGTTGCTAATCTAGTGGAATTTCTTTTCTATTTTATTTTTATGAAAATAACACATTTCAGATCAGGCTTATCGTAAAATTTCATAAATCTAATATACCCTAGTTATACACTTTTTAGACAAAAATTGGTAATCCCTTCACCGATCCTCGCCAAATTTAAAATATCAACCTACCAATGATACTCTGTCTATAAAAAAAAATTCAGTTTAATATCTCAAAATTTGCAGAAATTAAAGCAATCACGTAGATTTTTGTTAGACATAAATCGGTAACCCCTTTATTATTAGCAATTTTTTCAACTCTATTATATTCTTCAGTTTTTTCTACTCTTATATATTTCATATATAATATTCTTTAAGATTTGGTTAATTAAACTCAGCTTTATACGCGATCAAAGAAAATCCGTACATACATACACACATATACGGTATTTAAAAAATGCGATTTTCCGACGTTTTGGAACATTCTGAACACATTGGTATCAAAAACTAAAAAAAAATAATTTTTTCTTTGGTCTTTTCTACCCCTATTTCATATATAATTCTTTAAGATTTGGTTGATTTATAGACCTAGTTTTATACGCAATCAATCCATATACGAGGTTTACGACAACAAAGCTTGCTTTATGAGGAAGCAAAATATACATACCGTTATTAGGAATAAATTGAAATAACTAAATTCTTCTTAAACACGCAAAGTGGTCTACATGGCGCTTGACGTTTGTAATAAATGTTAAGAAGCGACCGTTCGCGATTTTTTGCGGGTAGTAAGTTCGATCGCTTGGTTGGTTAATGAAGAAATAAAGAGGCAATTATATGAGACGCTCCTTATGCGCGAAAATAGCGCGGATTCCGCGGAGAGGAGAGTCGCGGTAGTTAAAAGGATCGGCAAGAACTCTATTGAGGTCGATTAGAAAAATGTTTAACTACTTCAGAAACGCTTAACCTGCCGCACGAACTTTCCCACTTCGTGTCGCTTGGCTACGCTGATAATCCTGACATTAACATGTAATTAAGGCGAGCAAAAAAAAAGGACGAGGCGACCGACCGTACGAGGTGGGGTTAGAGATCGAGGAGAGAAAGAAAGTTTAACCCCGTCGGAACGGCTCTCGATCGCCGATCGTTCGTTACGCCGCCCGGCGCAGCTCGGCACGGCGTTTCGAAACGGAAGGAAGTTTGGCCTCGCGAGTCCCATTTACTGGCGCGGCCTGAAAATTATGGCCGCTTCGCCCGTAACGAGTGATGCCGCAACACGTATGCTTTGTTAATCCATCAATCTAGTTTTTACTATCGATCGTTGTACAACTAGCACTGCTGATGGTCTAGAATCATTTTTGTAAATATCGACACTCGACGCGCGGAATATCGCAAGTTAATTCAAAAAACACTTTAACTCTTTTTCTACAAGAGACAATGGCTGCATTAAAATGAAAACATATTACTTTTGAAATAACACTGGCTTAACTGCTAAATTACTGGGTTTCAAAAAATTCATGCCAAATCTTTTAATTATTTGAAAGTTCAGAATTTCAAAGTCATCTTCATTGTCTCCTTTAGAATTATAATGAGTCATTTTAACATTTGCGGTATGAAGTACCGGCTAATAGGCAATATAAATATGATAAATTATCCTTTTGTTGAGAATGTAATTATATAATTAGGAATGCACCGATTAATACTGCATGTATTTGTGGCCTCGTGAGCATAGTCGCATGACTGAAGATAATATTATAATGATGTTTTGATGGGAACATTTCAACCGGAATATCAGCAGCGGAACAGCCAACATGGTTAGCGTTCCGCGAAGATACGAAGGGCATGAACACTAAAGACTGAATGATACTACCCGGGCATCTCGTCCGCCCGAAATCGCCCATCGCGAATAGCACAATACGAATTTAGCCACCGCTGATATGGTTGGCATTATATTCTGTTGCAAGTTGTATTCAGAACCCGCGTCACGCATCGATATAAAGCGCCTAATTATTCGTCGCATGAATAATTCATCTAGGCGAGGTCGAAGATCGTTCAACGGAAAAGAAGAAAGTCGTAGGGGGAAAGGAACGAAAGCTGCTATTAGCTGCTCCGTTACACGGCAATGTGAAAAATTAACGGTCTCGCCGACGAATTTCCGCTCTCCCTCTTGCACGCCTCTATTTTTATCGTACTTCTCTCGAAGTATTATTTTTTTCGTTCTCTTTTTCCTCTTATTCTCTCTCTCTCTCTCTCTCTCTCTCTCTCTATATATATATATATATATATATATATATATATATATATATTATGGCATATTATAAATGCCATGCGACAGGCGCACGTGTTTTCGTGAAATGCGAAACCCGTCATGCGCGCGATAGTACGGGGAAAAAAAACCAACCAACGACGAGAACGGAAATAAAAATATACCATCTAAAGGGCGTATTGACAGTTAGCAATGACGGAAATATTTTGTGAAATGTTTTTCGGTATCGCATGAGGCGACTTAATTCGGATACTTTTAAGAATTACATGATCAATGTACGATTGTAGATCATTAATGGACACGCGTGACTAATTGCAATTGTCACTTAGTAATTTATTCCATGAATGGGCGCGAGAAAATAATTCGAAAACGTCAGTAAATAATAATAATTGAAATATTTGCTAATAATATATATATATATTTTTTTAATATTATTTTCGCACAAATACTAATTTTATTTATATAATTGCAATATTTATGATAACTATTTATATAATTGTTAATGGAAATATTTGCTAATAATACATATTTGCCTTTTTTAAAATATTTTTTTTACAAATGTTAACTACAGTTGTGTAATTATATAAAAATGTAATTTACTCTCCAACAATAGCTTATGATTTATTTGTTTATAGTGGTAAAAATTCTTTTAAAAAATTAAGATAGATCGCACAAAATACTTCGATATTTCATCTCGAATAACAATAAGGAAAAAATCTCTTCGTCAAACATTGACCACTGTCGTCGTTAGAGCGAAAGTGTCAGCGACTATAACACGCGCTCGAAATGATTGTCGTTTGTAAAATAACGTTAACTCGATGACGAAATAGGAACACACACCGAATGAAACCGCAGGAGTTGAAATCCCGCGAGAGCGCGAACGAGCCGGTTTACGGTGACGCGTCGATTATTAATTACGGATTTATAATTATCGCGTCGAACCAGAGATACTCTGCGTTTCGCTCGTCGGTCGGCGTGATTCATTCAGTGATGCAGCGTCACGTACACGAACGACCACGTGCGCTCATCCACGTCCGAGTCTCTCCCTCATCCAGGTGTGCAGGTGAAGCCGATGCCGCGCCGCGGTATGCCGTAGGGGTCACTCATTTATCATTGCATAAGATTCAGAACCTGTTCCGGTCCATTCATCGCCGCTTGCTCGTATATACCTTCGAAAGTGACTCGTGGGACGGGCTACGAGAGCTATAACTATACGTACGTGTACACCGGCAGTGGCGTAGGTGCGGACATACAACATTCGTTCGCCAAATTGCGCGTATCGAAAGCTCGATAATTTCGAGGGAGCTTGGCTTCCGATGCTACAAATACAAAGAAACTGATTAACTGTTTATTCAAGCGATAGTGAAAACAAACGCTAACAAATGGACAATAAAGCGCTTGGAATTAGGTTTTATTAAAGACAGATTAATTTAATAAAGATTACGCAATTTTACTGATAATAATTGAAAAACGAATTAGTCAGTCATATCGATAATAATTCATTATTTATTGTTATAATAATTGATTGTTATAAATAATGACATATATATATATATATATATATATATATACATAATAATTTTATTATATTATACAAAAGTATAGTAATATTAATATAAATTATTTACATAGAAAAATGACAAGAATATTTTCTTCATTTCAAATTATATTAACAATATACACATGACATATGTGTACATGTACATATATACTCATGTTAAATTCTATTAACAATACTCAATAACAATATCCTTATTATAATCGCTAACACTCATATGAATGGAGATTAATCAAACAAAAAAGCCTAGTAAAATAACCGTTTAGAACTGCTTGAATCGCGAGCGTTCGTGTTTATCGTGACAATATCAACGCTATAAAATATTTCGTGACACATATACGAACGTACTATACATATGTATATTGCGACCGTACGGTAGTAAACAGCTGCAATTCCCGTTTGGACGGTTTAGATTATGCGTCAAGGCATGCATTAATCACATGAATATGAGCTTTAATATTTCGTGACTGCTGATCAGTCTGTATAGTAGTACCTATTTGTTAAGTGAACTTACGAATTAGGTGTAAAACAAAAGTGCCCAGTACTCGATCCAGATCTGATGATCTGTCGGTGATCTCTTCCGTTTCTCCGGTCACTGAAATAAGAAAAACATCGAAGTGGTGTCTCATCGCAGATCACGGTGTCTCATCACAAATGCAAACGGCATCAGTGAACCACGTGATAATGATAATAATCAAAATGATAATAATGACGCGATGTAGATTTCTTGATTCCTTATTAATCCACATATTTCTATGAAACAGTATTTCTGAATTCTTATCTAGATTCGATCATTGGTTCTCACTCGTATTTTATTGCCCTAAGATTAAATTAGTTATAAAGATCAAGTGGCTAAAAAAGTTTGTTCTGAGAGAAAGAGAGAGAGAGAGAGAGAGAGAGAGAGAGAGAGAGAGAGAGAGAGAATAATCAAATAAGATTAAATAAAAATTATAAAAAAAGGACAAAAATTTGATTAATCTTGTGGTTTTTACAATTATACAATGCACTCCGCCAAATAATTAAGAGATCAAGAAAAATTGTCTAAAAAATAAGCAAATTTTAAACAGCTGTAGCTTTGTTAAATAAATTGGGAATTTAAATCTAAAAAAAGTTTTGAAGTATGAAATCTTTACTTTTGCAGCTGTTTTTTACTTTTTTCAATTATGGTAATTTTAATTATGGTAATTTCACACCATTTCCAAAATTACCATCAGCATTAGCTTTTCCCAAAGCACATCATGGAGGTTGTTGGATTTGTGCTTCATTGTACATGCGTGTGTGGGTATGCGTGTGTGTGCGCGCGTGCGCTAGTAGGTGTATATGAGTAGATGTGAAAATCAAATGTTCTTATAACGCATTGTACGCACCGATCCATATGGATCACTATAAAAAATTTATCACAGTACGTCTGCGGTTTTTTCAAGTTTGGACTACTAGAAAGCACAAAAATTTTTTTAATTACCTTGCATAATTTTTTTGAGGTTTAAATAAAGAAAAGAGAAATCGCAAATTTTTTAATGTTATATTTGCATATTTGTAACATTGTCCACAAGTTAAAAAAAATTCGGCCATTATACCGCACTAGGGATTCAGTTTTAAGAATCCATTTTTGGAATCTATACGATGATTTTTCACGGAGTTATAAACGATCAAAGTCAAAATGTCTATTTTTTCTTCAATTCTCGAACAACTTGATTTAAAAAAATCAAAATTATGATCTAAAAAAGGGTTTTGTAGAGAAAACTTCAGGCTTTAACATAAAAGAGTCAAATAATTTGTTCAGATCTTGTTTGCGCACATGTTACGCTGTGCTCACGAAGTGACAAGAAAATTTCCCATTTTGTCAAACTCGTCGTTTTCTGTCCCCATGTTAAAATTACCATGTTTGAAGAAAGCAAAAAATAGAACTGTGATCTTTTAAACGTAAAAATTTTAAGCCTAACTCTTTTTTTTAGATTTAGATTCCCAATACTTTTAAACAAAATTACAGTAAAATTTGCTCATGTTTTAGATGATTTTTTTTAATCCCTTAATTGTTTGGCGGAGTATATTTTAATAGATAAGGAACGAGAGATATAAATTTGAAAATACTTTTTATTTTTTATCATGTTTTATTACATCCATACAATGAACGATGAACATATATGTTGGAAAATTCCGGAAAATTCATACATGTAAATAGTAAACTAACAATGCTTATGAATTATTCTTTTGTTAGTTTCCTTATAATAGCATGTATCCCATTTATAGCCCGAAGCGATACATCCTGCTTGCTTGATATCTTTGAAATTCGTCTTGTGTGCGCATCTGTTTTGATTAAGGTTGCCTCATCTCGCCGCTCTGACGAACAATTTGTCACTGCCGCGTGCTTATTTCCATGTTTCGTTGCAGAGACGGATGCATTCTGCGACAAATTTTAGTCTATCGCTTGAACGAATGTTTCCTTTTCCCTAGGACTTCCTTTGTCTTTAGAATTTATTGATGCTGATATAGGAATTGTTCTTGCATTGATTGTGTGTAAGTTAAGTCTTTAGCTTTATTATGTATTTGAGACTTTCTCAAGAAGAGGAAATATGTAATACATTGTACTTTTTATTTGTTACAGATACAAATTATATATCTTCTAAAATTTTAATTTCACTGAATGTTCTTAATTAATATTCAATAATAGATTATGTTTACCATTCAAACACAGTTAACGAAACAAACACAGTGCAAACGTTTTAAAAGTCGATTTATGTGCTTTGTAAATTTATAATATATTTTAAGCTTTGAAAATAAAGGCAACTTCACACACACACACAACACACACACACAGGGTAATAAAGCCAGCGTTTGAAAGTTCTGAAATATCTTTAACGTGATTTTCGTATATTTAATGATGAGAAATCACGGTGTTGCACGACATAATTAATAATGGGATTTTGCGTCGCGTAAAGATCTTTCATAACTTATGTTGCACAACACACATGGTCTAATTACCTACTGGATCGATCGAAAGTAAAAAAGAGTCATCTGTCGTCGAAAATATGAAAGGAACAAGAATTTTTTGGACAACGACGATGACGTTTCTTAATTGTAAATTTAACATTTCAGACTTTGCATCGTAATAACTCCGCTCGTAGGGCACGTAGCGGAAAAATAAAAACACTTTTATTACATATTTTAAACCCAAGCTATCGATTGGGTCTACTCAGAACTTGATCGGTTGAGCGGTTATTGAGATCTAATAACATCGAGTGCTCGCAACTCGTCGCGTCGCGTAAGAGTCACGGTGCAGTCTCGCTTCGCGTGTACTTGGCGCGAGACACTATCGCGTGTCTCTTGATAAAGAAATTTTTTATTAAAAAAAAAAGAATTTTATCACTATTCAGATAAAAATTATAAGCTATTGTGAAAATAGTTTACATTTATACGATCACATAAGTATAATTAATATTTGCGAAAATAATATTCTTTAAACAAATGAATAATTATAATGGTGTTAAATATTCCAATTATTATTTTATACCAATATTATTCAAACATTTCACGTGTATCATTTTACATATTATTTTATGAATTAAGTATGTTTCTCATACATATATAATTAATATCGAAATATTTGAATTTAGATCGAAAATTATTATATTTCGTACAGATGTTCGGAGAGAGTGATAGAGAGCGAGGGAAAGAGAAGAAAAATAAGAAATGGAAAGAAGAGTCTCGAATTAAATTGTGGTAACAGGCAATACAGTTTCATCGCAGAGGTGGTACGTTCGTTCACTCGCGTACGCATATCGCGAATTCGTTAATTACAGGTTGCCCTTTTTTACTTAACTTTTACTCGAAAGCCCTCTCACCGCGCCGGTGAGAATCTCCGTATATATCCGGTTACCAGGTGGCTTCAAGCAGAGTCAAAAGTTGTGGGTCGGCCGCGGTGGCTCCTCTCTCCTCTCTTCCTGGCCCTGTGCCGATCTTTTTCTTCCTGGCTTGATCCACCGCCTTTCGCCTTTTCGTCCTGTCGGACAACCTCCTCGACTTCCTATAAGGCCAAGGTCTTTTATCAGGGAGGTCGTACCGTCAAATAAAAAAAAAGAAGGAGATAATCACCGTTGGTGTATCCCTTCTCGAGTCGCTATTTGCGATCGTGACTCAACGGGATAATCGCTTACGGGAGAACGTTTGCTTTGACATTCATAAATTTCTCCACCCGTTGATTTCTTTCTCAAATAAGCCATTGTATTCTTTGGGATAGAATTGTTGTACGAGAATAAGGCCTCGCTTAGTAATTGCAGTTAAATTCAGCAGTAACACGTGTTTCTTTTGCTTGTTTAAAATTTAAGATTTCAGAATTAAATGGAGTTTAAAGATTTATATTATAAAAGTATACATATAATTTATTATATAATATTGTAGAAAACATATTGCGCATACTTATATATATTTTTAAACATTGCTATTGTGATTAAAATATTTAAACAATGTTTATAAAATGGATTTTTGATTAATAATTCCATCAGCTTTTTATATATTTTTAAAATAAATATACTGCCCCATGTGTGTGTGGTATAGTTACAACTTTAATTTAAATTTTCAAAGTTATTACTTTAATTAATGCCTATATAATAAATTAAAACAAATGTATCGTGTATTTAATGTTTTTTCATGGAGCCGATACCAAGAAGATAATCATTATTTTATTATGTTGTATGTACGAGGGTTTTATATTATTAAAAATTAAACTATAAAATTATATATATAAACATTTTTTACATACAAAAAAAAATAAATGTAAATTTCGGCATTCCGTGTGATCTAATGTAGTCCCGAAAAAAAAGATACATATAATTTTCCATATTCCATATTTGTCGTCAGTAAAACACGCGTTATCCACTTCAAAGAATCTCGGATGCACGGTTATTAATTGGACGCGATCACGCGATATTTACTCGCGATACGTCGATCCACCGCGAATTTATCGTCGTGCACTAGCTGATTTATCAGTAGCGGGGGGAATCCGATTTATCAGTGTGTCCCAGGCGCGGACCTGGTGGAGATCGACGCGATTCAGAAGCCAATCGGCCAATTTTGTTCGCGCGACATTTCGAAAGAACGAGATTGCAAGCGTAGCGATCCGATCTGTCTGCGGTACACGAGAGATCCGCAGATGTTATGTGCGAGACCGGCAGCGTTTAGTCGCCCGTCCGATGTCGCGCGCGACTTTATCAAGAACTAATCCGAACAATCAGTTTTACAGCGATTGCATTGTCTGTCGAGACAAGCGTTATTTAAACTGTCGTGATATCAATCACTATAGTCAACAAGATCGATTTGATTGGAAAGATATGAGAGGAATATCGAGCTTTGAAAAGTTTATGCATCTTTTTCATGTATTCTAGTTTGTATTTTGATAAATTATTATAATTTTATATATTAATCTTACTGTTTTAGTAATAGAATGAAGAATTAGTGATTAATTATCATTTTAATTAGCGGCGGATATTATTTTAACTGCTAAATGTAAAGTATTCGCACACCTATGCATAAATGATGATAATACAGCACGATGAGTAGACAATGACACAATGTGGTCAGACATCGATCATTCGCTCTCTTTACTTTGCACCGAGCTCTAATATGAGATAGCTAAGAGGTGCTTTTCATATATTTTCATTGTAGCTTATATACTTTGAAGAGTTATTTTAACAATTAATTCGAGAGAGATAAAAAATATTGGAGAGCTATCAGCTTTTGTTCCGATCACAATTACTTACCCGCGCCGCGCGGTAGTCCTCTTCGTAGTATTTTCCGGAGAGGTTCGGCAAATAAATAAATGTCCGACTGGTTGAAGCAAATAGAAGCTGCTGCGCAAGCACACACCGAGTACATTCGCTACGGTTCCCAAGAACGAGCAATTGGATAGAAGCGGCCGTTAAGTTTTCCGGCATTATTTCCGACAGGTATCGTTGATCGTTGTCAAATACACGTAATTCTTAAATTATTACCTTTTCAGAACAATATCTTAAAAAAATAATAATAATAAATTGTTCTGTAAAAATGTCGCTAACTTTTATTAGCCCAAAAATTGGAAGAAGAATAAACGCTTTTATTTTTGCATTGACTGCTCGCAAACGTTTATCGTCTTATATGTTTTTCGTTTTTCGTCTTATAAATTCTTACTAAGACGTGGCGAAAGCTAGCTCATTCAAAAGTTCCGAGAAAAAAGTTTTGTGCTTTAGAATCATAAAAATTTATCGCTAACTAGACATTGACTTTGTAGCTAAAACAAAGATTACCCGGCACGACTACCAACAGCCTCCGCGACGTCGTCGTCAATTCTCTCTCGCCAACGCGTCTCTCGTCGGCTCGTTCGCCGCGTACCGTGGACGGAGTGCGTACGTGCGCGTGCGTGTAAAGCCCGTATCAGACTACCGACTGCAAAAAACCGACCCAACTGCCGATCGCGACTGCCGACTCTAATCGGCCAATCACATTGCCCAATCTGTCACCAAGTCGCCGATGCTGACTGATCGTATTTATAATAAGCGAATTTTAATGAGAATATGGCATCAATATTACCGAAAAGAAAGTATTCTTTTCAATACATGCAAAATTTGAAAAAACAAAAAAACTTGTTCTTCTATGTTTCGTGTTTATAATAGAAGAAATCCGATATAAAAAGCAAAGGTTATGGGTAAAGCCATGGATAGCACGGAGGCAAGAACAAGAAATACATCACAACCTTTTTACTGAGTTAAGTCTTGAAGATCCAAACAAATTTCGCAGGTATTTTAAAATTAAAAAATTAAACATTTTAGGTATTATAACTTATAAGAGTAGACGTGATATAAAGTTTTTGTTTTTATTTTGAACAGATGTTTGAGAATGGACACTGCCACCTTTGAGGAGCTTCTTCATAAAATTGCACCTTTGATTATGAAACAAAATACTCATCTTAGAAAAAGTATCCCACCAGCAGAGAGATTATCTCTTACCGTATCCACAGGACACTCGCGGAACATTACAATTTACAACTAAACTATCACGTGATCGAAAACTGTATTTCTATTGGTTCCGACTTTGAGTCGGTGAGTCAAGAAATAGACCAGGGTCTAAAATGCGAGTCGGCCGACCAGTCAGTCGGCGCTTCGTTGTGATTGGCTAGATGTGAGTCGGCAGTCGCGATCGGCAGTCGGGTCGGGGCCTTCGCAGTCTGTAGTCTGATACGGGCTTAATGGTTACGTTACGGTCCGTGCTATTCCATCGAGAGACGCGGAGTCAGGCGAGGGGGTATACGCGGGAGGGATACGGATGGGAAGCTAAGGCCAAAGTTCGCTCCATTCATATCGTCGTCGCGGGTACTTACCGATCGGTCGGCAGCACACCGCACCGTCGCGTCGCGTCGCACGTGCACTTATGGCAGTGAGTGCCGACTTGGCGATGAGATGCTACGATAGTGATGCGGTGACTCACACGATTTTCTCTCGCGCTCAGAAACGGATGGGCCTCTTCTTCGTTCGAGAAATCAATTCAAAATATTATCTTCAAGTTCTCTATGAGAAATCATGAAAACACTTGATAAAAAATAATTTACATTTGTGAAAATTCTGTAAAGACATTTTAAAAATTATATATGATATTCAAACTATAATAGGAGTTGTGTTTTGAAGACCGACAATAAATCGGCGTACAGTTTACTGATGACAATGAGTTTGGAAAAAGTATAACAAAATTTACACAATATTATTATTAGCCTATTATTATTAGGCTTGATTAGGATTAGTCCAGACCGTAAATTACATTTTTTCTCTTTAATTGATTGTATATCATAACGATCGTGTTTTACTTATTATTATTATAATTATATAAAAAATAAATTGATATATAAATTTAATATAGAAATTTATTTGTATACAATATAAACACACACATGCATACGCAACAAAGATTCGAGAATAAATAACAGAGACTCTAGCTTGAAAAGTTAATATCAGGCACGGCAATTAAATCATTATCTTCAAATTGTAAATTACACAGAGAGATTGGAAGCGCGAAGAAGGACTGACAAATTATTCTTTAAACATTCTTAATTTTAAATCAATTATTTGTACCTCTTCAACTTAGATCTGGCGATACTTTCCATTAGCCAGGAAACAGGATAATAACAACTAACGGCGCTAATGTACGTATACGTCAACCTGTATTTCAACGGACGTCACGATACATGTACGCCGCGCGCTAATGAAATCTGCAGAAACACGCACACACCCGGTCGCAGGGACACACACGGCTTACAGTCGCTCCCGCACGTCGTCCTGGCGGAACGACGACGCTCACGTTCGCTGAGAAGTGCTCGTAACAAAATCTTCGCGTTGCAGGATCTCCTTGTCCAATGTAGCGGGATTAAAATCCTCTCGGCGAGAGAGAGCCGTCTTCCTCCCCGGCACCGGCGGGAGAGGACTTCCGGTTTTGCGCCATTAACTAACTTGGCTTGTTTCTCGCTTGGCGCGAGCTTCTCCTGGCCAAGCCTGGAGTGTCCTTTACTATACTGCGGCCCCTCAACGGTGCTGTACTTTACGTTCCCGGGACTAATGACGGCTCTAACATCACCCGCTGCATCCATCGAGTTATGTTGCTCGAGAACGCGACGAGAGAGAGAGAGAGAGAGAGAGAGAGAGAGAGAGAGAGAGAGAGAGAGAGAGAGAGAGAGAGAGGACGGAGAGAGTTGGTGGTTATTAGACACGTTTCTTGTCCCTGCCCCGTATTCTCGATGCGTACGGTTTAACGGCAGAATAATAGCAGTCGCACCCGGATTATGGTACTTATAGTGTCCTTAGACGCGCAAATTAACTTTGGAATCATCGAGCTAAGATGTTCTTATATATTTCAAGTCTTGGGAGGGCCAAACGTCATCCAATCTTTGTTAATTAATGCAATTTTTTGTACTAAAAAATAATCTTCTTTCGATTTTAACACTAAGCGCTACCTTACATGTAATATTTCGTAAGCAACAAGAAAATATTTAAGTTTAACTTTAATATTTAATTGTTGTTTAAAATATTTTACATCTTTATCTCATATGTATGGCTCTTTGGCTTTAATCTTTGTCTTTGAAAGAAACAATAGACCTTACAGCCTTTTATGTTTACCAAACATAACAAATGTGCATATGCAAAGAGTATTGCGAATAGTATAATTGCAAGCTTTCAAGAACAGCCTCGGTCGATGATATTATAGCAATTTTGGGTTCTACGATGTTCTCTCGAATTTCCACAGCAAATCGCTATCATAAGTGGCTATCATACTCCGCAGCGAACGTGTCTCAAGTTAATCGATTGCACAAAACATATTCACCCACCCCCTCCTTCCCGGGAACTTCTATAGATTAAGTGTCGCTCGTTTTAACATCGCTTTCTAGCTACTCGATATCGCAGGATGAAATCAGTATCAATCCTGACCGAAAGCCCTCGGGCGCCTTCGTTGCGAGGTGCACGCGGAATTTATATTGAAAATTCCATTTTCGGAAGGGCCGACGTCGCTCACGGCCGAGCGTGCAAATATTTCCGAAGCTTAAGTCCGTGTTATAACGATTTTTTCAACGTTTTGGCGCGACGTACGTACGCGCTCGGAATTGAAGTAAGGGCCTTTCAACATTTTCCATGCGCTTCGTTTCGATCAGACCAGATCGCCGTAGCTTAAATCGTTAGTTTTTTTCATACACGATAGTCGAAAATGCTGTTGCTTATATTATTTAAAAGTTTAAATTATAATAATCGGAATTTTGAAGCGTTTACTTTTCTGATTCCTTCTGTAGCTTTTCTGTATATCAATCAGTGTAACGGAATGTCAAGTCTCAAATTTTCACGCATATTCTCTATCAAGTCTCTGTTTCTTGAACAAATAATGGAAGGCAGAGTTTTGTCTGACTTAAAAGTTAAAATGCAATCCGCATACTTCTGACACTTGGACGATAAGATTGAATGAAGTATATGCGTTCAAGTAATTTCTGAATTCTTCTTCTGAGGAGTTTTCTTCCGAAGGAAATGCTCTTAACTAAAAAGTTAAACGCGTGTCTTCGGCTATGCGATTATGGTCTTCCGGTAATTGTTTTAGCTGTCGCCAATGTAACTTTCGGCGACTGCAGCGCTCGCGTCGCGTGCGAAAGTTCCGCTGGCGTTAATTAACTACTAATTGAATTTTATTAATTGGGGCCCTGCCGCCGTGGGCTCGCAGCACACTCACCAACCGTTGCTTTGTCTATGTTAATAGACAGTATACTGCTGCAGATAACTGTGTATCCTTTCTCAAGTTAGGGTATAATGCATCACAGAACAAGACTGGACCACCGAGATACCAGGAAGAAAGTCGAACAAAAGTTCAACCGGCTTGATCCGATGTTGTTACCAAGTCACGAATTTATATATATAACACGAGCAGCCGGCAAATAAAATTGCATCGTAATTTTGTTTTATTTCTTTTATGCGTACATGGATTCCATAGATATTTCAAAATCCGCGTGTTTAAACTTCATTATTAATATCCTTAATTAAACTTTGCTTACACATTTGCGAAGCAATGTAATTGAAATATAAAGAATGAACATAGTTCATTCAAAATTAAAGATTTGCACAAGAATTTCAGATTTATCATGAACAAAGCAACGTACAAAAAAATATAGTAAATATACTTAATATAAAGGCACGAGAGAAAAATATTCGACTTCTTGTTACACATTTCTGTTCAACGCGCGTAGAAAAATTGTTTTAAAAAATTTATAATTGTTGCCGCATACGAACGAGCGCGGGCATGTACTTACTTAATCTCGGGAGCATAACGCTCCGAAATTCCGGGCACGTTATTGCGCGCCGCACCGCGCGATGAGACACCGTGTATATTTCTGCGAGTTTCGATAACCCGGCCCGGCACACTATAATTAAAGTTTTGTTACGTAACGAGAAATTTACTCGCGATCGCAGGATGCAGATACGAGGGTCGCCGATATCAGGAAGGAACGGCTGTGGGTACGTCCGAGCCCTGCTTGCAGTGCCGGTGCACCGAAGGCGCATTGAGATGCCGGCTCCGAGTGTGTCCGCGATTGCCGAATCCACCGCCGCCCGGCTGTCACGTTCGTTCGCCGGCCGAGAATGTATGTTGCGCCGAGCTGGTATGCGGCGAATCACGTTAGTACGATGATATCCCTCTGATTAATCGATACCTTATCAATACGACCGGCACGCGATCGGCAGAAGGACCGAAAAGTCCTTATTCCGAACGGAATCCGGGAAATTATGGGGAAATACTACATATTTTTCTATAAAATGCTTTGTATAAATAAATAATATATATTTAAATATATAATAATATTATAAATTACAAATGATATTATAAATTAATAAATTTTTTGTAAATTCTAATATAATTGTTCGATATTAAATTTTTAATTCGTGCGAGTTAGATAGGAGGTGTCTATATCCCCCCCGCCTTGTTTCTTTTACCTATAAAGTTTGTCTGAAACGCATAAAAGTTTCGGCTTCGCGGTAAAGCAGATTAAAGAGTTAATCGTGGCTAGGGTTTAAATTTATTATCTGACTCACAGGCGACGTCGAGAATATGTTGCGGAGAGCCAGTGTACAAACGAACATGGAAGCTGAGAATGAGGAGAAGCATGCTCACCAATCACGTACGGAAGGTATTTCTATTTTGTTGATTTTGTACTTTGTTATTTGTTCTTCCCGGTAATGTGTCGCTATATATTGTACAAATAATTGCCTTTTTTATGTTGTGCTGCACTTATCTGATAAAATGACGATACAAAACGTCAATATTACGTACCTTAAATACGCTGTAACAAGGTAACGTACAACAGCGGATAATTCATAATTTTCGATAGTTACTTAAATGTAGAAAAATCGATTCGTTTTCTCCTCCCGAGTGACTGTATTATACATTGCGACTGTACTCGGGGTTAAATTAGCGGCGCGCTATTATTTTTAATAATTTTTATTCTAACTCCGTCTCTCTGAAAAGAGCGTCTGGGCTACCTCTGCGGTAAATAAATGAGCCTCGTTACACTCGAGTAAACTTGGGTAAATAAATTGAGGAAGGTAGAGAAGAACACTCGGCTAAACTCGGGCATAACACAGAATGGGTTAAGATGGCTCGTTACTCTGCTGAAACGAACGTAATTTTAAATTAATTCGGAATTTCTTTGTTGCTGCAAGGTTTATGCCAGTTACATTCTTTCATTTCTACGCGGTACAACATTGGCCTGGGCATTGTAACATTTTACCGTAACACTGTTTTCATTTGCAATAATAAAATACAGTTCTATATATACACACGTACGTTATATATTACAACTAAGGGATACAATAATACAATTAATTTGACGTTGCTTTACTTATTTTTATTATTATTAATTTTATTTTACTTTATTAATGACGATAAGAAGATTATTATTTATTAACTAATAACTTTTGAATTTTTTATTTAACATTGTTGTATTATTTTTATTCGTACAAGTGAATTAATTTAAGCGGTTCTCGTGAAAGCTCGTGGAGCTTACAAAATCTGTTTATAAAACTAAAATTCCAAGTTAAGAAGTATATATATAACAGAATTAAACATATTAAATATTAAAACACAATAGCATTTCGTCGGTTGTATTTTCCCTTGAGACAACAACCTTTTACCGTTACTTTATAAATATATACAGCCTTTCTGTCTTTCTTGAAAGCATTGTTAAATAAATTATCGAGCACCAAGAAACTTCGCCAAAGTTCAACGAAGCTCACGTACTATCTCACGGACAAGAACGATCTTAACGAGAGCAATTTAACGTAAATTCCAAAAACTTCATTCAGTGCTCGATTGCAATTAAAGATTAACTGTTGTATATAGATTTTTTCGTTTTTATTTTATTTTCTGGAAACAAATATAGATGACGTCAGATATAAAACGGCATCTATAAATAACATCAGGTAAAAAAGAATAACAAATACTACATCAAAAAGAAATAACAATAACCAAAGTATACTAAGAATCTACAAACTAACGTAATGAAACCGAAATTCATGAAACAAATAAGATACAAGGTAATATAATTAAAAGTTTCAGGTGTAAAATGCAAAAATTGCGTATTTACAAAAAAAAACATTCTGCTTACTTGGTATTTTTTTCGTTTCTTTCGAAGCGTATAACAACGTTTTAAATTTTTGCGTCAAAACTTTCGTTTCTTTAATTAGTGAAATGGATAATTAATTCAAAATTAATTTTGAATATATATATTAGGATGTCTGCACGACGGGATTCGATATGGCTCGGGGTCGGCGATGATGGGCTCGCGCCGATGCGAATACTGCTACTGCATATCCGGCTCGAGAAGATGCGTACGACCCAAGTGCCTGCTGCCTCTACCGGGATGCACCCCGCTGTACGCGCCCCATTCCTGCTGCCCGGTCGCCTATAACTGCACCCGTGAGTGTATACTTTTATCACGGCGACGTCGTGGAGTTACTTAAAGTACCTTACCAATGGCCCTCCTTATTTCTTTTCAAGACCACCATCCGTCCACAATGGCGCCGGTATCGGGGAACGGTGAGTTCAAATTGTTGTCATTTACGAGTTAGTCCACTTAACTGAATTCGAGGAAGCGGACGCCGCCAGTCGAGAAATTTCCCGGAAACTCGATAGCGCAATCGAAAACTTCGTGCTGTTACGCGAAGGTATATTTAGCCCGCAATTTTCGATTAAATCTAATGAAACTCCAATGAAACATGAGAGATATAAAAATTTCAGTAAAATATTATTTTTACTTTTAATGATTAATTAACGTGCACACGAAGGATATAAAGTAGAAGATGTCTTCCATTGTCTTCCAATTCCTATATATTGAATCAGGAGTATTCAGGAGCTTCTGCGTAAGAGCGAAGAAAGCTCTTTATATACAAATTGAACGCTAATAGAGATAGCGTAACATATGATAAATGTGATACAGCGAGCAAAACGGAGATTGTTTTACATACATTGGCATCGTATATGAGCGAGTAACTTATTAAAGTTTGCCCGTGGGAATAGAAAACTTGAAGAAAATCAGGTCTATTAGGGATTATTCCGAAATTTACCGCCGCGCGACTAAAGCTCTCCGCCGAAGCACGCCGCTCTCGAAAGTTGTGATGAAATGTGTAACTTAATAACGAAGAGTTACCGCTGACGTTATATCACCCCACGACACCCCTTGCTCCACAAGGATTCTACTTCCAGATAGCCGACGAGGTTCATTTAATGCTGGGTCTCATCGCCCGGCGGTTTAAGCTGTAAGTTGCAAGAAAATACGGTAATGATGTACTATTCGAAGTAACGTATGTAAATATTTTGAAGCAAGTGCACGAATTGCTAAACGTTTTAAAGATATTTTTGTATGTATCTTAATCAGGGCCCTCGATTAGAAAATTCTTAACAAACTTAACACATCTTCATTTCCTAATACATTTATTTAAAGTAAGTAGATATAGAGAGTCGCTATAATAATTGAGATTCTGAAGATATTTTTTTGAATTATTTTAAACAAACTAAATTAAATTTTCGTTATTTATTCTAATTTTAAATCGTTTATAAAATAGTTAACTCAGCATCGAAGCTCTCGATCTTTTCTCTCAATTCTATCAAAATTTGCTTCGCTTCCGGGAAAAACGCGTGACCTCAGTACACGAGAAGTGGCCGATATCCCCGAAGGATGATATCCCCGAAGAATGAGCACCGAAGGAATAGTCTCTGGATTCTCTCGTTATGGGATCCGACAGCTATAGAGAAACGTGTAACGCGATAAAGAAGAGTCAGGAGGTATCTCCCGCGACACTTTGCTCCGGAGGGAAACTACGAGGCCGGCGCTTCGGATAGCCGAGGTTGCCGTTCATTTAACGCCCGGTTTCACCGCGCGGCCGCTTAAATTTAAGCCGGGCTTAAGCTTCGGGTTCGCTACGACGACGCCACGGCTGTCACTGGCTGCCGGGACATTCGGGGATGGCTTAATTTTAAACGGGGCACCACCAAAAACCACCCCCCTCCCCCTCCGTCGGGTGGGCGGCGTTGCGGCCTTGCCGTCCGCGTCGCGATGACTGACCATGAAGTCGGTAAATAACGATTCGAACCACGGCGGCTCGTTAATTCTCCCGGACAGACAAACATCCTCGGAGGTCGCCGCTCGCCAGGACGAGGCTATTACGGGCTAACACGACGACCGACGCCATCAAAAGAGCGACGTTATGCGAAGTTATGCTCCAGAGCGTATAGCTCCGTTCAAACAAGATAAAATCTTCAGCGAAGGTATAGGAACGTGCGATCCGTTATATTTCTACGGAGTCCTCTGAGACTCAAAATGGAGACCAAGATCGAAGTTACTATAATCTTAATTACGATTATATAGTAATTTACGGATTATTACATTTTTATTTGAGATTTAAATGGATCCAGTTAAATTGCAGTGATATACAGCCCTATGCCATATTTCTTCTTTCTTTTCTGCGCTATCGAAGTTCCAGAAATCTGGATAGTACTGAACGGAACATCCGGATATTCGGGCCTCGAACATCCGGATGTTCGCGGTACTTTCTGCGCGAGCAGCGCGGCGGAAGAAACGTGCTCACGTTCTCACGAGACTCTCACGGTACATATGATCGTCTCCAGGATGTCGCGTGGGCGAGCGCGTTTACGTCGAGGGCGAGATGGTTCGCGACATCGAGTGGAAGGCCTCATGCGACAATTGTTTCTGCGCGATGGGCGCCATACGGTGCGTTCCGCTTGCGTGCGCCCCACCTCTTCAAGGCTGCAGCCCGATCGTGCGAGAAGGACAATGCTGCCCGTCCACCTACAACTGCAGTGAGTTTCACGCAAATTCGCGCATTCGGGGATTGTCCCACGCTCACACGCTACCCTACGGGCAGAGCTCACACCCGGATTGTGTTTTCCGCTGAATTAATCGTGAAATTCCTTGGTCGGAAAAATATTGCCTTTCATTTTCAGACCATTATTAAATATCAGGGAGAAAAAACGTGATACTGCAAAAATATCGAAATACGAGACTATTAACGCTTTTTGTAATTCTGATAATAGATAGTGTTTTCACAGAAAATATACAATGGAATAAATAAATGAAAAAAACATAAACGCAAACAATCGTATTATAGTTAAAAAAAAATCATTTGATTAGAATGAAAATAATTTCCCGATGCATGTGCATCTCTATAAATATATTTTTGAACGGCCACCATTTCCCGGATTTGCGTATCAAGAGACACGGTAGTGCCTCGCGCCGAGTATACACGCGGAGCGAGACCGACCGTGACTCTTTTACGCGACGCGACAAGTTGCGAGTACCCGAGATGTTGAGATCTCGATTAACGAGTGATTTCTATTACGCAGATTTTTTTTTAACTTTTGCGAGTTTAATTTTTTAGCTGCTTCGATCGTTAAGCCTTCTTCAGAGAATTTCAGAGAACTTTTTGCTGGTTGCGTATTCTCTTGTATATTAGTTATGGATCAACAAAGTATTTGCACACCCAGTTTTCTTACAATAACTTTATTCGAAGGAATAATACATAATTACGAATTGCATCCATAAATAATTTAATTATTACACATAGTAATTATGCATTATTTCTTAAAATAAAGTTATTGGAAGAAAACTGGATGTGCAAGTACTTTTTTAATCCACTGTATATGTAGAAGCAATCGCCTTTGTTTAATAAAAAATTAAATCCTTTTTTCATACGTATTTTCGAAATATTAGTTTCATGTTGCATATGTGACTATGGTAATGGAAGCCGATCGCAACCGACGCTGAATTGAGTCTCGTTTGGTTAAGGCTCGGTGAAAAAAATATTTTACCGAAAGCGAAAATATTTATTTGATGCATGCCGATGCGAGAGAATAACGAATATGCCGCACCGTCAAAACAGCGTCTCGTTTTCGGGCTTGGGAATATTTTATTCGGCATCCACGCGATCTCGCGAAAGGAAAATAAAATATTTTACCCGGATTTGTTGTGTGCGTGTGCGCGCGCGCGCGCGTAAACGAATTAAACACGCCGATTCTTGGAAGCGAGAAACATCTGCGAATTTAAAAGGGGATTTAATTTCCGCGCGAGAGCGTTTATTCGATACAGTCAATATGGCAGCTCTGCGAGCGCAATAGCCATCGATATTAATATCATGGCAGATAGAAATATGCATCTACCGAACGAAAATCGGCCAATGACCTGCAAACATCGACTTAAAAGCGCGTTTCATCCACCGACAAATGCCGCTGATATTTTTGCTTCGTTTTAAAAAAATATATGCTATTTAAAAATCGTAGCATGACGCGATTTTATTTTATACTATTTTGGAAATCAACATTTCATTTTCGGGTCGCACAAATCGTTCAAACACACATTGCTTCTGTATTCTTATAGTCATTAATTTAATCAATATAAAATATCTATTTATACAGTATTTGCCGGATTAATCTTCTTTAATATTTAACTTCTATATTTTTCATACTTCAATAATAAAAAGGGAATAAAATTGAAGATGAGATATGTACGTATTATTTAAATTTAGCACGAAAAGGGAATCAAAACTTAATAAGCCATGCTGTGTAGCGTATTATATATGCAAACTCATTCGTAATTAAAATTCTTCATGATAGCACGATAGCACAGATGTACAGATGTACAGGGATATTTATGTCGGTACAAATTGGACATTTACGAATTTTACTTTTAATTCTGTCCGTTATAATTAACACGCGTCAATCGTGCTTTTTTAATACGGACATACCTACGTCTCGATAAGGGAAACACAAGCCGGGTTGGGTTTGTCCTAAAAAAATAACACTCTTAGGCTTATTCGCGAGTTTAATTTTATTATTCACACACATACATATGTATACATACAAATATTCTTTCTTGAGTGTTATTAAGAAACTGAGAGATTAAACGTTCAAGGCGGCAGCATCGAAGTAAAGGCCACCCAAAACTACGCATCTTACGCCTTCGTCAGCAAGGACTACGCTAAGTTCCGCAAGGAGACCAACTTTTTCGTACGTTTTCTCTTCTTCTTCTTCTTTTTCTTCTTTTTCTTCTTTTACGCTTCCCTTTGTAGAAACGCAAGTTATCGCGTCGCCTTTTTGGCGAATTCTGTTAAATAGTTCTAACTGCTCTAAATAAGCTAAATCCCAAAGTTACCAAATAGTAGGAACATGCTCATGGGATCGAAGTTAAGGGGAGGTGATTTATGTAGTCGGCGGAATTTAATCAATGAAATCTACCCGAAACATTGATTATATAAACACGTTAGACATTCGACTTAGTTCAGGAATTTGGAATGAAGCATACCTTATTGGATCTCGTAGCGCGATACGAGTTTCCGATCGGGCGACGACGTATCTATTATGGATGTGTTGTGTTATTATTAATGGGTAGCGGGTCGTTAGTACAGAATACCACTTATGGAGAATTCGAATCTCGCGAGATACACGGGAATCTACTCAGACAATGGAAACAACTGTGCGGCGGATTCCGAGGGTTCGTCACAAACTTGGATTCTTATTGAACGAGCGCATCAATACTAAAGAGATAACTTTAAAAGTTGGACTCGATAGTTTCTATCGCAGAATTAAAGGAAGCTTATTTTTTTCCCATAATTTTTCTGGCACAAATTTGATGAAGATTGTTTGTATCAATTGTTTATAGAAATTTATATTTCTTACATTATACATAAAAACTTATGTATATCTGTTTTAATTTATTAAAAATTTAGAATCTTTTATTTTTCTATCTCTAAAAAATTAAAAAAGTTTTACTTCTTTTTATTCACTTTTAGCATTATTTCATATTGATTAAAATTATGTATTATTAGACATTATTTATTTTATAGCATTCTTGTATAAATTCATGTCCAACGCCCGTGCTTCTAGAATTTTTTAGTTAAATGATCTATAACGCGTCTACTTTGCATTACCAATGTCCACATAGTGCTCCAATATCGGAAAAAATTAAGTATTCAATTGAGTACGAGTCGCCCGATTAAACGCAAACGATTAAGCGAAATCATTAAATTGACTCGGTTGATCGAATTACGAGTAGGCTTTGAAGCGCGCATAGAGTTTTATAAAAAAAAAAGAGAGAAAGAGAGAGAGAGATCCCTCTGTGAAGAGATCCTAATCGATTTACGGTACGAGAGCCTGTCATTAATTGTTCAGCCCGCGATTGATCAATCTACGAATCCGCCCGTCGAAGGACGAGGTCACAGAGTGGTCGAGGAACGGATTAGCACCAGCACGATCGATCTCGAGGAGGACTCATCTGTCGTCACCTACTCGACCGCTTGGCCCTCGACCATGGAGACCGACATCATGGACAATGAAATTTTGATAGGGACGGTGGACTATAAATCGACCTTGGAAGTGACGACTGCCGGAACTTCAACGAATGAGGTGATAATAAATATATGTATGATAATTCGCATAACGAAAGCCTTCCCAGTCTTTTAATCCTTGCGTAATTATCCATTTAGCAAATTAATAGATATACATACGTTGCTAACTCAGATGTAAAAATATAATTTGAACTCGAGTTATTAATATTGTAACGTATATGTAATACAAATATCTTTCAAATAATTTTAACAACAACAGATAAAAAAATAAACGAAACAAACATTGAATCAGATATCTTTCTGCTATTAGTCTCAATAAAAACACTGCAATTTATCGGAGTGCAATTTTTTTTATCGCTTTAATGCGCTACTGTTTTCTTCGGTTCACGAAAGTGCATAAACCCGATCATAAATCAATCCGGCGTTAACAATTATTTTGTTTTCGTTCGCCAGTTATCGAGTAACACTGAATCGACAACCTCATTCGAATCGACCCTGGCGTCCACCAAAGATGCTGATTCTGACATTGGTTCCTGCATCATGTGCTTAACAAACACGTTCACGGACTCCACGATCATGACGACGGAGGAGCCGTTTAGTACGGATGGCTCGACGATCTCGTTGTCGGAATGGACGACGATGCTTCCTGAATTAGCGCTCGATAATGGAAACGATGAAAACGAGGGTGCCGGCGGGAATGAAAACAAAAACGCGGGCGAAAACGAGAAGCGGAACGAAGACGAGGCTACGGAGAGAGGGACGACGGTGGGAGAGAAAGCGGATATAATTGAGAAAAACAAAGCTACGATGCATCCTTTCGCAATTTCCACGAATGCCCGGAAAACGCTTATTCCTGACGAGAAATTGTCCGAGAACTCTACACTCATTAAGGTAACGACAAAAGGAAGAATAATAATTTGAATTTTCATACGATACCAGTGAGATAGTTTCGTAAAAGTCGCAAGTAAGAAATAATCACATATTTTCGTACATTTTAATTATTTAGTGATTGGTAGTCTTATATTAAAAATTATTGCTGCATTGAATATTTCTAATTATATTTACTGAAAATTTTTTAAATTACGAGATTATCTTGAGAGAATCTTTTTTTTTATAAAATGTCCTTTCGATAATAAAGAAATAGGATTATGAAGATAATAGATAATAATGAGATTTTTCTCTTAAAAAATAATACAAATTTCACACTTTGCGGAAGTAGATTTAAAGTAAAGTAAACATTATTTCTAGATTAATTTTGTAATCTCTTAAAATTAGATTTAAATTTTTTCATTGAAAACAAAACCTAGATTTATGAGTTTGGTTGCAAATTTGATTATTTACTTTCTTTGCTTGTATTCTCTCTCTCTCTCTCTCTCTCTCTCTCTCTCTCTCTCTCTCTCTCTCTCTCTCTCTCTCTCTCCCATACATACTTATTTTTTAAATATAAAATATGTTTGCTGTAAACACTTACCGTAAAAAAGAACAAGTAAGTGTATATTGTGATTAAACACATATGACATAGAGGACGGAGATCATCGGCAAGAGACCCGTCACCAGTCCATCGTCGACGATACTCATGCCGGACGACATCCTGGTGATGAACGTGACAGTCAAGACAAATGTCTCAGTGGGCCATATACAAGGTGTCACAATAAATCCAATTAGGTCCATTCCGCCCGACATTGAGGCCATCCTGAACATCACTCATCGAGAAAAAGGCGAGGATTATGAGTACGACTACAACGAACGACTTCTGCCGCCGTCGCTGCCGAACGTTAGGTGACTATTATCATATCTCGATCCATCATCATCTCCTATTCCGTCCCGTGATTTGACACCGGACAACCTCCGCTGATGGGAAGTACGAAGGGTATATAGATGTTTTTTTTTTTAGACAAATTTCATAATTGCAATATTTTTAGAATGCATGAAAATATCGGCAGGTGCAACGTAACGCAATCGATGTAATCGATATAGCGCGTTTTATTTCTTTTTATTAGCCGACACGAATTTAAGTACAATCAATTTTTCACGCTTATAACGGAACCGCTTTTTTGCGAGTTTTGTTGGCCGAGAAATACTGCCGTGAATTAAATTGAAATCGTTTGTCAAAAACAACTGGATTGATACCGATTTACGTCGGTTACATTTTTAACGGCAGAAAATGTACAGCACTTTTTGGTGTGCTGTAGCTTTTTTATAAAATTTATTAAGATACTTTTTTGAACAATTATAATTTGAAAAGTATGATAGACAATCTTCTGAAGAACTAATTTTATTTCTTAAAATTCTAATTAAATTCTTTGAATTCTATTATCTAAATTCTATTATCTAAATTCTTGAAACACTTTTCTTTTAATTTCTTTTTGTATATATAGGTATATATATAACGTATAAAAGTAATTCAAAAATTTAATTAAAACTACAGGTTGTTTTGTAGCTAAATGTATCAATGGAAAAAATATATTTTGCTATTGTAGGATAATACCCTTTGTGGCGGCAGATGCGTTGGTGAAAGGCAAGGATGTACCCTCATCTGAGACTGGATATCCTCCTGGTTCAGTTGTAGTGCCCCCTGAGCTACGACCGACCGATGCTTCCGGCTTTTATGATATTGCAACCCAGGAGAACCGATTTAGCCCACCCGTAGAGACCGAAGGTATTTTATGATTCTCTATAAGAAGTCAAATGAATAGTCTAGACGCAAAAATATACAAATAAAAGATGCTATACACCCGAGCTAAATATATATATTAAAAGTAAAAGCAATATATTTTAAAAACCAGTTTTCTTTTTCGCATATCTTTATTTTTCTTCTAGGACGTGAATATTTTTAAAATACGTTGTATTGTGTAGTTGGATAAAAAATGAGATACTACCATTGTTTCGTTATTTTAATAGGATTAATTAATTTTAACAGAAATACTGTTGCTCACAATATTTTTTTATAAATAATAAAGTAATAGATCTTTATTCGTAGGTGGTTTTGTACCCAGAGAGCCGTCATACTTCGATGTTCCTTACCGCTCCACAGACTTAAATCTTGAGATTGGTACTGGAGTTACTGTAGTTCCACAAATTACAAATCCACATCGAAAGAATAACGGTATGCATCCTTAATTAATTGCTAATCTGTATAAAAAATCTGATAACTTAAACCGCAATAGAACTATATAATATACATCATTAATTGGCTTGTTTTGTCGAACTAGATTTATCGAGCAAGTGCCATTTTGAAGATATGGAATACCGTCACGGTGCGATCTTGCCACGTACCGCTTTTTGCATAATCTGCATGTGTTATTATGGAGACGTCGTCTGCTCCTCGGAGAAGTGTCCGCCATTGAAAATTGGTTGTCGCAGAATTAATTCCGAGGAGAAGTGTTGCGGGAAAATTGTTTGTGGTATATTTCATATCGTCGTATAATAAAATTCTATCAGAAATGTTATACAAACTCACAAAACACATTTTTATTTTTCTATAATACGTCTTATCCGCTTATCTTATAGTCGACGCCGACGAATCGCCAACGGTGGTGCTCGAGCGCGCCGACGCCACGGCACCTTCTCAACGACAACCCACAGTATCTCCGGATCCGTTTCGCGACGTCATCAAGACCGAGCCAGCCCCCGACTTACCTTCCCTGATCGAAGACATGATCCCGTATCTGGTTGAACGCGGCATCACGATGCCCAGGCCGACGACGTCCATGACGGTCTCGAAGGCCTCGGCTCCAGGCATAATGGGCAACCAATTACAACACTCGCCGAACTTTGACTTCATGGAGCGAGTGCCGCTAATGCAACCGCCCTTCGATTACGGAGAGAAAACGATCGACTCCTCTTTCTTGACGAAAATGAAGTACGGAGTGAACCACGAAGCGTCTTCGACGGATACCGTGTCGTTAACGTACGATTCCAAGAATCAGGTCCTGGATCGCAAACCCTTCGAAAATCCCGAGGCGGATATCTTCGATTACGACGGAGCGGCGTTGACCGAGTTAAATCGCACGACCGACAGTTCGAAGTACGATTTCCAACGGGGCAATACCACGGAACAGAAGTTCGCGAAGGGAAACGTATCCGAGTCCGGCAATTTCGATAGAAACTTCACCGGCGAAGAGGACAATCGTACTACGAAATACGACAATCGCACGGAATCGGATAATTTTCCAAGTGAAGATGGAAAGACCACCGAGGACGACGAAGATGTCACCATCTTTTCTCTGGACAGTGTTCTTAAGCTGCTATTTTCCTCGAACGCCAGTTCCAGCAACACGCTGACCGAGACTACCACAAAGACACCGAGTGTTTCCTCCGTCAGCGGTGTACGAGAGGATCAGGAGACACTCGTCGCTTCATCGACGAGTACGGAAAGGTTAACCGAGGAGACGGAAACTGTCGAGACGTCCTCAAAGGTCCTCGACAACGAGATACCAATGTCCGTGGGCAGTTTACTGAAGCTGGCCGGTTGCAATATATACGGGCGAATGTATCGCGTCGGCAGAATTATCACGGAGCTCTCGAGTCCCTGTGAGGAATGTAGGTGCACGGAAATTGGTGTCCGGTGCGAACAGTTGGAATGTTAATCGGACAATCGATTCAATATCGTAAAAAAGTTTCGCGAACGCTCGAAGTAACGCCCGATAAAGTAAGACTGTTCTGTCGAGAAAATTGAAAACGCATACTACACATGTTGTGCGAAATATTTTCGAGAGAGGATAAAACGTTGCTTATACAATTTAATACAACCGTGTATTTTAAAAATTTACCTCTTGTTTAATTTTAGACTCTACAAAGTTTAAAATAATAAAAACTCCAAGGTTTATGATAAGGAAAACCCCAAAATATTTTTAGGATTTAAATAATACTTGAGATATCTTAGAACTATGTGTGAGCAAGAAAAGAAAAAATAAACCTCTATAAAATTAGATTAAAATATGAGAACGATATTCAGATCTGAATAACTTCGTAATGGGACTTTCCGCGAAGATTTTAAAACTTTGAAATTTTAAAGTCGAAGACTTTTTTACCATCGTGCATTTTGCTCAATTAAATAGCAATCGCGTTTATCATGATAAAGGAGAAATATATGCTCACTTTAGCATTTATCTTCATATTTTTTTAATTTCATAGAAATCCAATCCAATTCGATAGAAAATCGATCTGTAAAAATTTCTCATTATCTATTCATCATCTTCTATAATTTTTTTAGATGTTTGGATTTACTGTGGCAACACAAAATTCGAAATTTCACTATTGATATAGTTAGATGCTGTCTGAAATTACGAATCTCTCAAACTACCAAGTTTGTTGTACCGCCAAGACATCTTGGCAGAACGATGAATCTTCGGCCGGAACTTCGGACAACTTGGACCACGTAATTATCCGGGCAGAACCGATAAACTCAGTCTCGATGACCCTCGATAACGAGACACCGACGTTCGTGGTCAGATTACTCTAACTGGATGTAATATCGCCGAATTGTATCGTGTTGGTTGCATCATTACGAAGTGTCCCTAAGTTTATGTCTCAAATGCGGCTGCGTTTGCGTCACACGCGAATTTATGTAAACTGGCAAAACTTAAGCACCGGACCCTTAATTGTTTGGATGCCTCACAGATTAATTTTCTTCGCAAAATATCTCTCTGCTTCTCACACGGGACAAAACATTTAAACAACGTTAAATTAATATCTATGATAATAAGTGAATAATAATTTAATATCTACGATTCCTTCCGCCGTTTTTTCAAGAGGTAATAAAAAACAGATTATGTATATTGTATGAAACTGAAAGAGAACGCGTTCTCTCTAATATTTGCCTCTAATTTTTTTTATCAACTGAAGATTAATGACAGTTTGACACTTTTCCGCTTTTTCTGCGAATATCCGCGCGCGTAATTGACCTTTCTTTCGATTAAAGGGTATCGCCCGTGTAATCCGTCTTATATAGTTCGCCGCGATTGTCGTTTCTCGTCTTATCCCGAGATTTCCAGATTCCTCCTTCTAATTTCTTTTGTGCCTGTCGTTTTCCCTCCCTGTATCGGCGAGCATTATTCCCCAGAACGTCGCGCGGCGGTCATAAACGTGAGCCTTGGGAGAATCAACATCCTGGGGTGGGATCGATCAGGATGTAATTGTGAAGAATAGTCCTTCCGTGCTTCAAAGGATAAGTGGATGAAGGCGGAAGTTAGCGCGGTATTTTCGCTCGCCTTTCTTCTTTAATGGGAATTATCCGTCTATATACCAGCGCGGGGCGGAGGGGGGGGGGCAGAGGTGCCGTTTTGATTTATCTTCGTAATTTATCTCGCCAGACCGAATGCAAAAGATATCAGGTTGGAATACTATGGCGGTAAAGAAAGGAGGGGAGGAAAAGAGGAAGAATAATCACTTGGTCAAGACGTTCTTGCCAAATTTAAATTATCCCGCTAGATTACACCTCTTTTGTAGACGAATTAGATTTGTGGCACTATGATAGCCAGCCATTGTGTGTGATTTGTGAACATTTAAAAAAAATTAAAATTTGGCAAAAAAAAAAAAAAAAAAATCCATGCGTGAGCCGAACCTCGTTAAGCGTTGAATAATCTTTTCTCCTATTCTGAACACAAATCGATATTCAATTCTGATTGTAAAAATTATTTGACATGGAAAGAACTGACTTATGAAGTTTTTCTTCATATTGTGCTAATTTTCTGTAAATGTTATATCGCAACATGAATAACAAATAGGTGTACTTTATGTTAGCTCTTAAGTTATAATAACGATCTCAATAGCATCACTGATTGAAATTGGAGAATCTAATGAATCAATCTAATTAAAATACGTTGTTAAATCCTATTACATTATGTATACATAGATACATGCAGGCGGGATCCAAGATCAGTCAGCAACGTACGTTGTTGTCAATGATGCTAAAATAATTTTACAGATCATGACGTCGATTCAATTAATATTATTCATCATTTTGAGCATTATTTTTTGAATCGGCGCCGTCGTTATAAATAAGAGTAAATTAAAAATAATAAATATACATTACAACATAAGTATTTGCATCCGTATTTTGCTGTAACTGATATACTATATCGAGAGTTATAAAAATGCTTTGTTGTGATTTATAAAACGTTGTATTATTAAATCTGAGTGTTTTCATTTTATTATACGTTATATTTTTTTAAGCGTTTGCGTCCTCGAGGTGTTTCCGCAGCCTTCAATTCAATATTTTTGTACATTCATCGGGCAGAAGTACCATTAGAGTTACACATCGATAGATAAATAAAATTTTCGCAGTAAAGATATTAATGTTATTAAATTTGAGTAAATAATAGAAACTTGCTTTTTTGAAAAAAAAAACTACCGTTATGTTTCTTGATAATATATTATTAACTTAAATTTGTTTAAAAATTGACAGGTTTCGCTTTACATAAATGCCGCATACAGAGACTTGTAGCATATATGTATATTATATTTATTGTAGTAAACTCTTACATTATCTTATATACCTTTAGGCTTTCTTACGCTCCGTTTTCTTTTTATCATTCCTCTTTCTTTAATAAAAATAGCGGAATATAATGCATTTATATATTTCTGGCAAAAGTAATTTTTGAAAACTGCTCAATTACCTTTTTTAATCAAATCTATCCAACAAAACACAATTTTTCTAAGTTTTTCTGAAAAAAATATATTGAACAATATCGAAAAAATTTAATGGAAATTATTTTAATACATAAAATGCAAAATATAAGCAACATCATGTTACCAAAATGATGTAATCACATCGCGGAAATTGTTTGGGAAAATGAATCTCCGATAAAAGAGGCGGGGCCCATTCAATTGAAATTAATGCGAAGAGTTAATTGCAAACCTAATGAACTCTAATCTTCGAAATATCATGTCCTCGATATTCTACGGAATAATAATGACGGATATTGAATGGGAACACAGTTAATAACGCGAGTATAGAGAGGAGGATAGTTCGATATGGGAGATTCGAGATTGCGAATTGCGCCAGTTTGTAAAACGTCATACGATACGCTCAAATTTTATTGCAGGCAATCGATTGTTTCGATATATTAAATGAAGCTAATGGGGGCTCTCGCGTCGTGTACTCGCGGCGAAATCACAGTACGTGTGTATGTTGTGTGTAATCATATATATTTATATTTAATAGTTTATATTTACAAGATTTAGTAATGTGTAATCATGTCGACGATAACACTAACATAATCACAGCCAGTTCGTCTCATGTAACATTGATAAACAAGTAGGTATACGAGTATACGATTAACTGTCCGGGAGAACACATATTACTTTGTCTCGCATATACGGCATTATGCTCTATATATCGTTACATACTTGCGCGTTACGCACGATTATTAATTTATTTCGGCACTAATATTTCTCTGCCCGCGCGTCACCGCGAAATGGAATTTTCTTAACGGCTTCTCAGATATTAACAAACTTTAAAAGTGACTAGAGATATATTCAAATTAAGTATATAGAAGCTATCGGTTAAATCGCTTAGACATTTTGTGAAGCAAACCACGATCGTCATTTCAAGCTCCTTATACCTTCGTCTAATTGTTTATCAGAGAACTCTGACGAGCATAAGTTTAACCGAGCTGTTAATTCAAGTTGTAATAACGATAATTTATGTTACCGTTCGACGCGTCGCGTCGCGTCGCGTCGCGTCGATCGTTTATAGCTATGATAAATTGAAGCGAAGAGAAACAACAAGCCGGATCGAAAATTGATGTATACGCACACGAACTCTCTTAACAGATACCGCATATCGCGAGTAAAGAGGCTACGCTACGCTATAAATATTTCTCGCAAGTCTTACAGCTTCGTAAATAGAAATGCGATTATCTTTGCGCTATATGATTACGCTATAAAAGATCTTTTGCACACTTGTCGGAAAACATGGCAGGACTCTGGCTTAAAGTGAAGAGGAATTCAATTTGGATTCCGTAATTATTTTGTTACCTCCTCGCTCTATATATGATAACGTCGAAAGATGACTCGGGATTAGGATGTTATTTCTACAACACCGAATTAGTTTGTACGGAGAATTTATATGCTTTCGCAGCTCGAGATCAGTCGCACATTGTTTAAACTTTGCTTTATTAACGATCGATACATTTATCTTGCCATTATTAAAATTTTCGTTATATCGTAACACATTTACGGTAGTAATATGATCGCTTTTATTTTATACATCATCTTACACATCTCGTACACGCTAGATTGTTAATATGAATAATTGAAAGAATGAAGGTATCATCCCATTATCTTCAACAATGCGACGTGCTATAGCTTTAACGTACTCGAAATCGCGGCTTTTACCACGCGAACCATAACAATATCTTTTTTTTCCTGCGCGTTTATTTAAATAAATTACTTTTCACATTCTACAATAATCGTTTGCCACTGCTGGACTGATTTACATCGCACCGTCAGCGCATTGTCGCTTCAACCTCACACATTGTTTTTTTTTTTTTTTTTTTTTTACGGGAAAATTTTTTCTTGCCTTTATTGTACTACACACATTTCACACTTTCGTAATTCATCTTGTTCGCCGAGATCGATATAACGAGAAATCAGAATTGTTAAATGGTACACGTACAATCCGATTCTATCGGCAGGGTGATATATAGTCGGCAGTTTTAAACATCTTATCTCCGTAGAAAAAGTCACAACGTTCACCAATGTGGGTAATATCAAATTTATCAAAGTATCGGGCGCGCAGAGTCACCTTCGAGTACTTGCACGATTCTACCGCATATTTCGTCTAACGAGTCGTCGAGATTCTAGAAATTCTAATGGCAGCGAGTAGCACGAACCAAGATTCGACAAACATTCGCGAATTCTCGGTGTTTTCCTCCTACCGACTCACCGAGCGCAATGCTCGCTCAAGTTCCTTCACAAACGCCTCACAATCAGTGTATCGATCACACGATCTTTCCCTCTGGAATGAAACGTGAACGTATTTTCACGGGGATTACCTAGAGTCACGATCGCGCGTCGTTTCAGCGTGATTTTTTTCGTGTCTAATGGATGATGGAGATTGGATTGCACGAGATTGACGTGAGATCTGAGAGGTAAGGAGTGGAAAAGGTCCACCGGCAGTTACGCGATCGATCGCGCGGATTCCGCGCGGAGCCCGCACGGGCCTACTCGAACATGCTCTCGGCGGCCTCCCGGATCTTCACGATCAGGAAGGACCGCCTGCAGAGCTTGACGAGCATCTCGATCCTCTGTCAGGACGGCTTCCTGAGCTGCGGCAGGGCGATCAGGTAGACGTTGCCGAGGATGGCGCCGACGATCAGCAGCATCACGCTCACGGCCGACAGCAGCCGCACGTACCGCACGAACCTGCGGCCCCAGGCGTCCTTCTTGCTCTGATTCGGGAACACGGCCAGTCCCAGAAGCGGGCCCGCCAGCGCGCCCGCGACGTGAGCCGCCCAGCCGACCCGGCCGCATCCTAGCAGCGCCGGGATGGGCAGCGACGCGACGTCCGCGCCGGCCAGCAGCAACACGGCTCCGAGACGCCAGCCGGCGTAGCGCAGCTCGCCGTGACACTGCAACGAACGAGAAACAAAACGGTGCTGCGCGATCGACTTTTCCGCCACGGAGAGTCAGGACGTGCAAACGAAAGGACTCGATTACGCGTTAAATCACGGAGAAAGTCAAATCTGTGCATTTAACTGAATCAATAAAAAAAAAAAATAGAGCTTGTATATCGTAATATATAAGAAATTAATACATGATTGAAGAAATATATTCAATCATATAAAGATAGAGGTAAACAGTACAGTTGTTGGCCGCTCTAAAATGATTGACCACATCTTAACCCTAAGAGCACCACACTGAGTTTAGCACCTCTAATATTGCCGTTTAGTAGCCATATATGTATGTCTACTGAACGGCAGATGAAGCTGCAAAGCATAGGGAATCGTAGAGAGAAAACAAAAGTTCATTTACCTTATTACTTTGATTCCCTAACTTTCACTTTATTGTAAAAAAGCAGGCATTTTTAAAATAAACATGGGTGTGCTACACCCATGTGGCCTGGTGTTCTAAGATCAAAAAATTAAAGATTGTAAAGAAATACTATTACAATGTTTAAAAGTGTTTCCTTTAAAAGTGTATTAATTATTTTTGTATTTATAATTAAGAACATTTTAATAGTATTTTTTAAGATGATGATCTTTAATTTTTTAAGATGTGGTCAATCAATGTAGAGTGTCCAACAACTGTACTGTTTACCCCTAATACGATATTGATAATTGTGTCTGATTCTCGAGGATTATTTATTATCGCCATTTGCCGCGAGGAGGGTCCGTTACTCAAGCTAAATAAGATTCTTTCGCGAGAATATCTCGAGCGGAAACATTCCTGCGCGACTCTCAACAGCGCGTTTTAGTGCAGCATCTTTTGTAGTCTTCCTTATTTTTTTTTCCTTCATTCTTTTTTGCTGCTGCGACACGCAACGCTGCGCGGGACTTTCAAGGAGCGAGGGGTCGTCGAGGGGTCGGTTTACGTCGTCTGAACTCCGCTCTTAGAGATTGAGAAACTTTTTTCTCTCGCTTACCAGGTAGAGGTGAGCGAGATGACTCGTAAGCAGCGCGTAAACACCTGCCGAAGCGCCGACCAGGTAAAGACTAGGTTGCAGAAGCGACGCTCCCAGAGCGCCGCAGACTCCGCCGCCCAGGTAGATTGTCGCCACTCCTATTCGCCCTTGCTCCACCTGCAACAATGAGCTTTCCGTGTTCCCGTCTGCAATTCCGCACATGCAGAATTACGATCTTTGCAACCTATTTCTCATAAATAAAACTTGTTACGTCGGATCTAATGAACAAATCCTGATGATGCTGCAGAATAATAAGGATTCTAGCTGAAAATTTTATTTAACCGCGGCGATCTTTTTATTTGTGTATTGTATAAAAAAATAAAAAAACAATAAATGTAGTTGCCAATCGATGTCGTACCAGTATTCTTGAAAACATTTCGTTTCAAAGGAAATGCTGTCTCAACATTTTGTGTCATGCTTATTCTCATTATTCTCGTTCTCAATATTGCGTGTGGACAGAGTATTAAGTTTCCGTTACGGTGTAACAAGAAGCAAAGCAAAAAGTACTTTAATTCGACGATATGGGAATGTTATCTGATGTAATCGTGAGCAAAAGGCCTCTTTCTCTTAAACGCGCGGTAACGTGTCTTGACGCGCTAAACGACATCCCCGCAATTTAGTTGATTGGCTCACCTCGAGTGGAGTAGCCAGGACCAGCTGAATGACCACGTTGAGTGCGAGGTGAAGTGCGTTCGAGTGAAGCAACATGTAGGAGGCGAACCTCCAGCCCTGCACCCTCTGACGGGGATCGTAGACCAGCCATCTCCGTAACGTCGCCTCGTCTCCCAGGCAGTGGACGGTTATCTAGAGAAAGCACGTTTAATGTGCTTGTCTTTGCCGCGGAATATTATTCAGAGAAGAATACGGCATATATATTCAAGAGCACGGAGATAATTACATGTCGCTGTTAGAGATAAAATTAATTACAATTGCCAATGTCTCTATTAAATATGTATGCGTATAATACTGAATTGTTGAATACATCAAATTATATTTTAAACGCTTTTTTATTATACGATATACATGGTGTATAAAATAAATCTTTAGACAATTTTATATAATAAATTATATATGTATATACCTATGTTATATTTATTTTATTATTTTTATTTTTATCGATATTATAATATAGTTGAATTAGTATTCAATGATTCTTATTATTCTAAATTATTTATTTGCGTTTTATTAATCATGTTACATTCGTTTTAGCAATATACCAAATAAGAAACGTTTGAAATTTAATTATTTTGACTCAAAATGTCTTCCACAAAAAATAATTTCTTATACATATTCCCTAAAGAAGAGAACGGTGGCTTAGTAAATCCAGTATTTTCTATTTCATCTTAGAAGCTAAATAAAGATACACGAGCACGTGAATGAAGTGCTATTTCAGATCCTGCTGGTACGCCAGCTATTTCCGTAACGACACTTAGCTTTCCCAGAAGCGATTTGTTGAGACAGAAAACGTGTTCCACGCGTTTTTATTGCCGAACCTTACATAAAAGTATGAAAAAAATCCTTGTCTTTGTAGATAAGATAAATTAAGTGACATGAAGCCTAAAATAATTAATGGACCACATTATATTTTTTTATTTTTAATAAAAAAGATACTATATTTCAAAAAATGTATATCTCTATGTGTTATATGTATATAATAGAAGTACATTGCGAGTAAATTGACATACTCGAGCACGTTTAAATGGCAAATTTTTCTCAAATTTGAACTATACAAATAAATTTTATTTAATTTTGTAACGTATATAAAATTAATTTAAAACTTTACAATTTATTAAATTCATTTATTTGTCAAATTTACAATTTAATTCGTCTAAAAGACAGCTTGAACGCATAATTCATATATCGCGCGATACATCATAATCCATGATAAACTGTACAATAACGAATAATCCAATATCGCATAACGCCTTGCAATTGAGTACCAAATAACGATCAATCGCATTATCGATCACAATGATTTACGAAGATCCAGGAAGCCTATTAAAGCAGGCTCCATATGCACATAGTAACGATATCGGGCATTTTGTTCAATATTAATCGCACAGTCAGCAAAATATTTATGTCACGGACGTAGTCCGCGAGCAATTTATCAGCGCGTTTAATAACTTGCTCATCCGATTACGCTCGGAATTTATCGTAACTGTAATAAAGAGCGGCATGTATATACATATATGAGTTCGACGCAGAGCGCGCGTGCGCGCACAGGAGTCTTTAAAAATAATGCCTTAACGATTGTTGCTTGCTTTTTTTTTGCGCCCCACAGCGGAGTGCACGCGTGCAAACATTCTCGCCAGTAAATCACACGTGTCAGCAAGTGCGCCACTCTTTCGGGAGAGCTTGATACCTCTCCGGCTATCTATTCTGATTTCCCGGTTTTTACGAGCCCGTCTAGGTTTTGGTGCCCCTGTTCGTGCTTAATGCGCTTTTATGTCCTCCACCTTGGACAGTATCTCCCGGATGTTAAAATCCAGTGTTCACTTTGCAACAAATGATCGTCTCATGTCACACGTACGCTCCGTCGTCCCAATTTCAATTCGACGACATGTCTGCCGCAGAACTGAATGAGATTGACCTCGTCACTAGATTATTATAAAGCAACAGGGTTTGCATTTTTTTTTGTTTGCTATGATCTCGGAAACCAATGGACCGAATTTTTACCAAACGTATATGAAATAGGGGTAGAATTTCCCGGGGAGTGCTATAGGGTGTATAGTTTTTCGTTACCGATCTTCTGGAAACCGGTTTTTCTAATTTCTTCAATTTTTCGGTAAATAATTGACGGAATTTCAAAGAATTGTATATAAAACAGGGGTTGAATTTTCCGGGGAGTGCCATAATAAAGTGTATAATTTTTTGTTACCGATCTCTTTGGAAGCCGGTACTGTAATTTTTGAAATTAAAAACCATTTGACCGAATTTTTATTAAATTTCATATACTTTTAATATCGATTTTTTTGGAAACCGGTATCAGAAGTTTTTCTAATTAAAAATCATTTGATCGAATTTTTATTAAAAGTATATGAAATAGGGGTAGAATTTCCCGGGGAGTGTAGAAGTAGTGTATAGTTTTTTGTTACCGATTTTCTGGAAACCGGTTTTTTTAATTTTTCTAATTTTTCGAGAAATAATTGACCGAATTTTTACTAAAAGTATATGAAATAGGGATAGAATTTCCCAAGGAAAACTATAAAATGTATAATTTTTTGTTACCGAGATCATAGCAAATAAAAAAAGGCTACAAACTGTTTTTTTATTATAATAGTAAAGAATTTTACATAAAACGGGTAGAATTTTCGAGACTAAATAATAAGTTGTTAAATTCACATGTTAAATATTAATCAATTAATCAATATCAAAAGTCGCTTTCGGAAAATAATTGATCGAATCTTCCTGTGGTGTTATTTTTTGACCCCGTATTTATTCTTTATACACACACACACACACACACACACACACACGCACGCACGCACACACACACACACACACACACACACACACACACACACACACACACACACACACACACACACACACACACACACACACACACACACACACACACACACACACACACACACACACACACACACACACACACACACGCACGCACGCACGCACGCACGCACGCACGCACGCACGCACGCACGCACACAAGAGGTGTAAATCCGACCAGGCAACCTCTACGTGGTACATCTTGGGTAATGCTAATGCCGGCGGTATTGACACAAAATTGAGGTATGGCATATTATATGCAAAAATTCTTTATTTCCGAAATATAAATTTGTAATATATTAACCCTTAAAGCGCACACCTCCGAAAAATTACGTAAAGCGCACTAAGGGTATGAGATACCCCAGTGTCTTTAAGGAGGCTCTTACCTCGATCATAAAACTACAGATCTTTATGAAATTAAATTATGTTGTAAAGTGAACCACAACGAACCGATGCCCAAAACTTTAGCATAGGTTGACGATAAAAATTTTAAAAATATCAGTATTGAAATTCGCATTTTTAACACAGGGCATATGGTAAACACTAAAATTTTTACCGGAAGTGATGTATTTTCTTGGCAAGTTTGCGAGCTAGGTAAACAAAAAACTAAAGAATTGTAGTTAAAATAATAATCTTTCTAATGATAAGAAGAAAACTTGGTGTTGACGATGAGTTATAAAAGATATTGTAGTTTTAATATGACGTACGACAGGTTAGGCGAATGATCTTCCGAGTGTCAAAATCGCGCAAAGTTTCTAACCTCACTTGCACATGTCTTTTCTCCACGCTGTATGGTAGCGGCATAATTATTCTCTCGCACATTGACAACCTTTATTTTCGAGAATTTTCCTTTCATTTTCCCTCTCAGCATTCTCAAGTTATATCTTTCTTTTGGCTCCATCTCTTCATCGCATCGATCGCTACAACGCTACACGGCTACACCTCACTTTAGCTACAGACTGCTGCAGACGACGTTGTAACACGCGCATGTTATTATTCTGCTCTTTAGCACTGACGTAGTCAACTGACTTATTGTATAAATTTTAATATTTACACTAATAGAACTATGTAAAAATCATTATTTATTTTTTTATTTAATTTTCCGATAATTTTATAACCAATTATTAATGATAATTTTTCGGTTGCTACATTGATTAGAGCAGCCGGGTAAGAGCCTCCTTAAGTATGTACTGTAACGACGCTATTGACTATTTTATTGCATAAAAATTTCTGAATGAAGTTAGAGTCATGTATTTTAAGGATAAACAAAAGTTATAGCAATTTCTTAAAATTAACATTGTTTAAAAAATTATTGAAAAAGACATTTTAATGGGACTTATCAGAACACAAGGTTTGGAGTAGGGTATCCTACACCCCATGTGCGCTTTAAGGGTTAAAAATTAAAAAATGGCAAAAGCTACGCGTATGAGAGTAATGCATATGGAGAGAGGGAGAGAGGGAGAGAGAGAGAGAGAGAGAGAGAGAGAGAGAGAGAGAGAGAGAGAGAGAGAGAGAGAGAGAAAGAGAGAAAGAGAGACTATTTGCGTGTCTTAATACACATGTTCTCCGGGGCGAAGCCCGGCGGGGCATGCTAGTATATATGTATATAGAACAAGAACTATGTATTGCTAAACAAAAAAGGGTGCAAATTACAAACTTGCACATTGCTTCCTCATTATTACAGCTCGCTACCATTGCTCCTATTTTATTTCCCTTATAAAGCTTCTTGAGGAAACTTTTATTTTATTTAATGTATAATTATTAGTATTTATTTTTTTGGCTTCCTCATATAGAGGAAGCTTTGTGAGCAAAGGGTTCTACTTGCACACTTAAAAACTTTGTTTTTTAACGTAAGGTTTCAAACTTCACTAAATTACTCGATATAATTACTCGATATCTCAAAAATGTGCAAATTTTTACTTGCACACTTTTTTATTATCCTAAAACATCATTTTGAGGTTTCTATTATTGAGACTTGAGATGTTCTAACTATCTTTAAACTGACCCTTTCACCGACCCTCGCAAAATTCAAAACAACTTTATTTTAATGATACATTATGTGAAATTACATGTACATCTTATACACTTTTTAAGCAAAAATCAATTTAAGAAAACAACCCGATATCTCAATATTTGCGGAAGTTAGAGCAACTTTACCGAAATTTCTATAACTCCAGAACTAATCAACCAAATCTTAACGAATTATATATGAAATATAGGGGTAAAAAAAAAACTGAAAAATATAATAAAATTAGAAATAGATCGATATCTCCAAATTTGCGGAAATTAAAGCATAAACAAACATTTCTGCAAATTCAAAATTTTATTAAAAAAGAACCCCTTGATTATTAGCAATTTTTATTAATTCTATTATATTCATCAGTTTTTTCTATATACCCCTATTTCATATATAATTCGTTAAGATTTAGTTGATTAGTTCTGGAGTCATAGAAATTTCGGTAAATTTGGCACATACATACATACACACACACACACACATACATATAGACATTTTGTAAAACTGCAATTTTTCGACGTTTTAGAACATTCTACCCACATTCAGAAAAACAAAACAAAAATTTTTTTTTACGAAAACAAAGCTTTCTCTATGAGGAAGCAATATAGTCTAGTATAGCGAATTGGAATTATCTGATATAACGCTTCTCTAAAATTATCAACTGTAATAAAATAAACATATATAACATATTTGACAAAGATATTTAAATAGCAATTATTAATAAAGTTTTAAAGAAATGATAACTATTCATTTTTACATTGAATTGATTGCTGCATTATTCCAGTTATCTAAATATCTCGATTATCTCTCATTCCATCTTACAAATGACAATGAAAGAGAATTATTTGAGCGAGAGCGAACATCCGGACGGTTACTGTCAAGCGCGGCGCCATGTGCCAGCCCGTCGCGATCACAGTCAGTGATTTCGTCCAATACTGTGGCTCTAATTCTGAATTCTAAGCAAATGTTTGCAGCAACCCGGATAATTGGTGTATATGTATGTGTATGTGTATGTGCGTGTTTGTATATAAACGCGCATACAGAGCTCCGGTTGGTAGTTCGTAATTATAGAGGCGTCTGCACCCTACAACGTAGGAATTTCATTTTCCTAAGGCGTGAGAAAAGAAGAACGTAATATCGTGTAATATTCGCGTAAAGCGGTGCAATATCGATATTCATGGTATGTCGAAATATATCGCGCGACGAAAATTGTCTAGCACATGGAACTCGCGATTTTACGACTCCACTCATGATACAAACAAAATCTGAGTGAAATGTGCCTTCCTCTTCGTCATAACATTCAGAATAAAAAGGAAAATTAAAGCAAAACTTTACTCTTGTAGGTATTCACACATACATAAATTTTTGTTCTAATATATTACGTATGTAAAGAATTTTATATGTCTTGCAATTAATTATTTATCAAGTTGAAGAAATTTCAAAGATCACAAGATTTCTAAAAAAAAAAAACAAAATTCAAGACTCAATTACGTAAAAAAATAATGTGCAATCTGTAACCTTCTTTATCTCTTTTTTTTTGCTATTTTCTTTTCAAATAGTAGATGTAATTTGCGATTAAAACGATATCAACAATTCACTAAAAAATTTAAAACTGAATTTACTGCTCAACGTGATACTATCTAAAATGATTGCTATTATCTGCCAGAAGACAGTACGTAAATCACAGAGAACGTTTTACGAGTTTCAGCCATCGTCTACTCAAAGAGTATAGTAAAGTGACGGAACGCGAGAGACAGGTTCCAAGTTAAACCTCAATATACCTTCCACAAGTGCGAGAGACTTGTATCGCTTAAAGTTAAACGTAAAGAGGACTTTGTTCCATATACGTAGAATCGCATGAATCCAAGATATCACGATGAATATAACCTTTACCTCACTGGCGCCGTTAGCTATAAATTTAGGGCGACAACTCTGGAAACTAAAAAGACATAAATAAATAAATGCATAAATAAAACATAAAAGAAATACAATTTAAAATTTCATCGCCATGGAATCTGATTATTTATTTTGAAAAGGAAACAGAAAGAAAGAATGAACGAAATAGAGAGAGAAAGAGAGAGAATATAAACATTACTTTAATTTATTCAAAATTATCATATATTTGCGTATATATTGAGGGACGCGTCTCCCTCGTCCTCCTGCTAACGGCGTCCGTGCTTATCTTACAATAATTTGATGATTCTATATCAAATCATGCTTTACATCGTTCTTGTGCAAATTGGGTCGAAATAAAAACAGTTGAGTCGAAATACAAATTAAGTAATAATGACAGATTACATGATAAATCCAAAAATAAAAAATTTGTTTCAAATTAAACCATAGGAAAGTTGAATTAAATCATATATCAGAGTTAATTATTTCAAGAGTGAACTATATTTTAATAACACTTATTCCAAGTTTAATTAATTGAATCTATCAGAGAACCTATTATTAAAATTTGATTTATTATGTGGCATTTTGTACATGCAACAACTATGCTTCATTGCATGTATTCTTGGGAAATATCAAAGCAGAAACGCAAATCATTCAGAAATAGAAAACCCTGGGAGACAATTAACTTCTACAGGATATGAGCATGTCAAGGGTTACTATATTTCTATAATTTTCATTACACAAAAGGGTTGATTTATATTTAAATGCATTTATTTTTAAATGTCACTCTTTGATTTCGTCGCGGACTACGGATTATATGTATGTATGTATGTATAGTCGTATTTCGTGCTACAACTGTAATGTAATATTTCTAGTAATATATTGATCTAATTTTTCGTTTATTTTATGTATTTCGAGTACATTTATATTAATATTTCAAGAATAAAGTGCAATATGTTTCATGACCTGTTTTTCTTTCCAAAGAATAATTTCCTCAAGCTTTTTTATTTTGATCTGATAAGTCCAAAATTCAACATTATATACGGGCACCGTTCATACCGCTTATCGCGTTAATCGCGACCCGGAACATCTATTTCCGGTGATCTGGAGAACGTTTCAAAGGTGGAATTCGCTCTCTTCCTCATTCCTCCTCTCACTTGGAGATCGTTGCACGTTAACACCCTCGATTTTCGTTCTACTTCATGCCATCCTCTTTTAACAATGCATGGTGGCATTGCTATGTTTAAAGGCAGAAACGGAGTTTCTCCGCGAATTAGAAATGCATTTAACTTCGTAGTTTTAAGTTTATGCATTTGAAGCACAAATTAACGCTCTACCACATCATTATAGAATCAGAAGCATGAGTATGATACTCCCAACAGCTATCGTTCTACCGTGTAACTCCGTATTATTAATCAATATAATTATGCAATCATATAATTATATTATTTAATGTTAAATTTTTCTGGCAACAAAATAGAATAAGAATTACTCTAAATTAAGAATAAAAAATTGTCGATTTCTTTGAAAAAGCATATATAAACATTTTAGATACACATTGCAGAAATATTTAAGTATTTTTCTTTCCATCATCGGAATGCGCATATACACACATAAAATTTTCTCTATTCGTAAACATCATTTTATTTTATCAGTTATATCTATTTTAAGATCCCGCCACACATCAGATCTCGCTATAAGATCAGAAACGAAATGGCCGTATCATATTCCGCTTCTTGCCCTTATACGCATTCTGCTGTGTTTCTCCGTTCGAATGTAAAGTTTCTTAAATTTCGAGGAACGATTTGCAGGAGCGATACGCGCCGGAGCGATAAATATAACGGCTCGTTTCTTTTTATCGTCCAAAACGCCGCCGATGTTCTCCGCTTCCGCACCCTTAGTATTATACACGAAGCGTACCGCGCATTCTCCAGGCGTGCGCGCGTGTGTTTATACGCGTTGTCCCATATATTACAAATTATCTCCCACTTGCAACAACGAGTTTTCACCAGACAATACTGCCGCGATAAAGTTGAAATTCACGGACTGCGGCCGTGAATTATTGGCGCCTTTAATTCCGCGGCTTTAGGTTTATACACTTTAGCGAGCATTTCTCGGTTTGCAGGTATAATTTTTCCGACCGTAAAATGCCCAGGTTCGGACATTATTATATGCCATATGGAAATATCAACTTTTTTCGAGTAGCACAACGCTACTTTTTGAGCGTTTCATTAAGCTCGAGAGCGCGTTAATATTCTATCTCTTTCTCTCTAGATCGCTCACTGAGCCACTTTAAAAATCGCCTTTCCACGGTACGCTTTTCATTTTACGATCATTTAGTTAACATTTAATATTTTTAACGTTTTTTTGCCACGCACGTGTATGCAAAATTTCTTCGCCAATGTAACTAATTTTTTCCACCGTATACACACTTTAAAATCTAATAGTCATAATTTTATTTTATATTACGAAACTAACTCTAAATTCTCTTTTAAGCACGGTAAATCACAAAAATATTATTTTATAATTCTTGGTCCTTAATTCTTAATCCAAGGAAACCAAGCTTTAGTTTTCCTTAACATTTTCATTATTTGTATGAACTATCGTTTTTATCAACATTTTATTATTTTTATTATTATTTTATAATTTATAGCGTGTGCAATTTAATTTATAAGACAGTGTATAGTTTAAGTATTCTCCTCTTCCCAAACTTTTATCGGAGTAAAATCAAAAATAGAATTTAATAATATGACATAATTAGAAAACAAGATATATATGTTCAACCTCTTTTTTTCAACTTAAACATCCAATCTCATATATCTTAAAATATATGTGCAAAAAAATGATTTCTTAAAAAAAAAAGATTTGATCTTTTATACGAAAACTTTTGTGATTCACTGTATGTCTATTTTCTTCTTTCTCGCACACTTTGTACCATCTTTTATCTTTTTACACACACTGTGAATAAATATATTAAATATATATATCTTTTAATATATTTAATAACGGTTATAATACCAAATGCAGATCTAACTTTCTCTAGATCTTTCATCGAGAAGTTATAAATGAGAATCAATTTTGTACACTAAAGTTGATATTGTCTAAATTATTAATAACTATCACATTCTAAAAAATTACAGTTTTTTGCATGAAATATTTATTTATTTCGAGTTGCTATATTGTTATATAAATTGTTCATAACGCAATTTAATCTATATATATCATAGAGAGAGATATCGTGTATTAATATTAATTAAATTTTTCGCCGACTTTAGCTTTATAAGATAAAATTCAAGCTTGACGATTTTTTCAAAGCAGTACGTTGATTTAGAAACTGCTATTTTAAACCTTCTTTTTCAAATAACATTTACGTAATTACGCGTTTAACGATCCTAATTAATTATTATTAACCTAAAGGATTATACTATTTTTAAAATTATAATTTTTATGAAAAAATTAAATGAGTTTTCTTTATAATAATAAAAATAATTGCAACACATGTGTAACTGCTTTGACAATAATAATTAAAATTAAAGATGACATGTGTATCTATATATAGATATAAAATTCGTACTATAAAGTATAATAAATTATAAACTGTAAACTTTTCATAAGATTGCGTAAATATGGCAAATGTATTTATACTTAATTTTCATATACTTAATTGCCTCATATCTCTTCATGCTTTTTACCGTCTTTTGCACAATGAACTTAAACTGTTAAACATCTGCGGCGAGCATTTACTTTGATCTCGCTCTGCGACGACTCGTACAACGAGTTAAAAGAAAGCGCGGCTAAGTGATTAACTTTCGTCGTGCTCCGTGGTAAACGAGTAAGAAATTGCGGCGTAACTTCGCGGTTTTAAATTTGCAAATTTTTATTACGCGTACCCCTCGCTGCTTATTCACTTTCCGACTAAAGCACGAGACGAAGTTCTCGAGATTATTATCGAGCGAAAAAGAGCCATAAAGAGCTTCCACTTTTTTTTTTTTTTAAGTTTTCGTCATCAGGTACCTATCTCGGAATATCGTTCGAGTATTCGCCGACGAGTTCGCGCGTATAATTGGAAAGGAATCCCACCGCGCTTTTCGCTCGCCCTTGCTCTCGAGAACTGAACACGACACGCTGGTTCTGTTAATGAGAAATCTTGGAGCTTACGCACAGCGTTTTACAACCGTTCCTTTCTACTTCGCTTACATTCGTTCGAATATCTGCAGTATGTTCCGCGTTTTACAACGAGAGAATTTTATCCAGATGGAGCAGCATTTAGTTGAGTAATAAAAAACGAATATAAAAAACATGACGGAAAATAATGAAGAGCGCGAAGAAGAGATATAACAATTTTTATGAATTATTACTGCTATTAAATGATGATTAAAAAAATATATCATAATAAAATTATAGCTAAATATTTTGATTTAGTTACTGCATTTTGTGCAAATATATCTCCTAGTATTTATCTTTAAATGATATCTAATATTAAAAATAATCGCAAGACTAAATCACAAACAGATGTCTTATTAATAATAGTATGTCAAAGAAAAAATTACACTTGTTATCATTTTTAATTATTTCTTTCGTAGCTTTTAGAAAGAGAATTGCTCTTTTATTTAAGATATTATTACAATTATATAACAGTGTTCCAAGTAAGTAATTGTCACGGTATTTCGTAATCGGCATTTATAACTCACCTCGATGATACTGATGCAGATCATGAGGTAGGGCGGTCGTATCCGGAAGCTCGGCTTCCTGGATGGCAGTGGATATCTGGGCGTTGGTCTGGGCGTGACTTCATCGTCACGTTTTTTTTTATAGGAGGATGTGACGATGATTGGCGATTCCGGGCAATAGGGCGAACCGGGTCCAGGCGAGTACGTCGCATCCGTAGAATCCGACGAGATCGTCGACAAAGTCGGCGAGTTTTCCAGCAACGCTGCCTCGGCGTCCATTTCGGTATCTTAAACAAATAGAAAAAAAAAAGTTACGATTATTATAAACACTTTTTAAGTGCAATATCCAATGCATTATAAAGATTAAACGCAAAGTACAATAAGAAAATTTAAATCTTAAATGCTTGTTTAACGATTCGTTTAAAAGCTTCCTAATAAGAAAACTATTTGTAACATAGTAACAATTAATTTAATATTGATTTAATTTAATAACTTTTAAAGCTACATTTTGCGTGTTAAAGAATATCCGTAATAGAATAAAGGATCGAAGTACATTACACGTGTTATTTATCTGAAAACGAGAAAAAGAAAGGAAGGAAGAAAGCGGAAGTATCTATTAGAAGTCGAGAAAATAAAAGTTCAATCGAACAACTTTACGAGAAACTCCGTTTTTATAAAAAAAAATTTTCATCTAACGACAATCACTGAGCCGTGACGAGTAGTCCGACAATCCCAATTACGATTCTGGCTTCAGCAGCTCTCGCCACTGCAATGAAGTCGCCTTTCGGCAGTTTAGTTCGCAGATATCGTCGGCTTTCGTCGGCTTCTACCATGCGGAAGCCTGCCTCTATAATTCAGCCGCAAATCCTATAATGGTGCGAAAGACGTGTTTCGTGAAGCAATTTACAGAACGGCGCAATTTGTAAGCCTGCATATACGTTTACGAGTACAGGTTAATCTCAAAATGATACTTCGTGTTCGGAATTTGTCATGTATGGAGTGTCGCGTAAACGGAGTAATGCGGGAACTGAGCAGTTTTAATATTAGACCAAAAAAGGAAAAAATTTGTAAAATCTGGATTATTAAATAAAGATAATTTCTATTGCCAAATTACTATTTTATATTTTAAATAAAAAAGTAATCTCGTATATAAAAAAGCTTTTTATTTATTTGCCAGAATATTAAGTATGAAACTTATGCAGTATTTGTTTGGTGGATAAATTGTCTGCATTAATATTTTTAACAAAAAATGTAATATAGTATCTAAATATAATGAATTAATCTGTTTTCGTCATTAAATATTCTAATTTTTGAATAAACTTAAAAATAATAAAATTTTAAAATATAATTTTAATTTTAGTAATATTAAAGAAACATATATATAGGTTCAAAAGTAATAATATAATTTTTTATTACAGGATAAAATACAACAAAAATTAACGTTTAATGTGCACAATAATTACCAACGTTGTCACATATTAATATATATAATATATTTAAAAAAATATATATATATAACATATTAAAATATATATATATATATATATATATATATATATATATATATATGTAATATATATCAACACAATTAACTTGGCTAATTTATTATCAGTTAATTACTTCTATAATTAGATAATATCAATGTCTCTACAGTTAATTTTCCAGTTGAACAATTCTTGATGGCTTTACCATGATTGCCCTTCTCCTATATATACAGCGTATTTCATTTATATAATATATATTATAAAAACACTCTCTAATAATCGTCCATATAAACATCATCAGATTTTGTTACAAATTTTTTTATTTCGACGCCTTCGCTATTATCAAGATGATCGAAAATTACTTTACAATAATCGCCCACTAACTCTGTCCCTTGAGGACATTTGATAATTGTTTCAACTTCCTCGTGATGAGAACGTTTCGGTTTATCATCATCGTCGTCTAACAAGATTTTTGGTATAGCATTTAAACCCTTAATACCGACGTTTGCAACTTTTAGCAGAGTATTCGATCTTCGGGCTGGCTGCACAGAGTCCACATAGGTAGAAGAAAGCATTGCATCCGAATATTGAACCGGTGCGTCGTCCGAATATTCTTCTCGTACGTTATTTGAATATTCGACTGGTACATTCGAATGGTACATCCTCCGCTTTGACTGAGGGGTGCGATCCGGAGCTGTGATTATATATCGCCTTGAATTGTCCAGATTGGCCGCGTCAACCGAATGTACTTGGTGTCCATGCGAATTGCTTGACGGTATATGGGGCTTATGATTTGGTGATGTTATTATGTACCGTGACGGAATATGATCCGCATATAGTCCCGAACTGTCCAGATCGACCGCGCCATCCAAATGTACTTGGTGTTTATGCGGTTTACTTGACAATGTTTGGGGCTTATGATTCGGAACTGTTATTACGTACGGTGACGAAACAGGATTTGCATATAGTCCTAAACTATCATGATCGGCCGCGTCATCTGAATGTACTTGACGTCTACGTGATTTGCTTGATGTTTGAGGCTTGCGATTTGGCACTGTTATCACATACGGTGACGGATCCGCATTACGTCTGAAACTGTTCTGATCGGCCGCGTCATTTAAATGTACCTGACGACTATGTGACTTGCTTGATGTTTGAGGCTTGCGATTTGGCGCTGTTATTACGTACGGTGACGAATCCGTATGATGTCTCAAAGTGTTCAGATCGGCCGCGTCATCCGAATGTTTCTTATACTTTTCTTTTGATAATGAAAGAGAGTCCTCATATTGGCCTGAGTTATCCAGATCGGACGCGTCATTCGAGTGTAATTGACGTTTATGCGAATTACTCGATGTTTGAGGCTTGCGTCGTGGTGCTGTGATTACATACGGTGACGTATTAGGGTCCGAGTATCGTTCCAAACTGTCTACGTCGGCCGCGTCATCCAAGTGTTTCTTATGCTTCGTTTGTGATATTGGAGATTGGAGCGCGCCTCTTGCGGCTAGCAGAGTTTCACAGTGCAATTGAATCACCATTAGTAACAGAACAGTTCGAATCCATTGAGATCTCATGATCGTTAAATGACAAGAGGGACCTTGTTAACAGAGATATCTCGATCTTGAGAGACCGAGCCACTGACAGTAGCCACTACGTTCTGTTTCAACTGTCGCGACTTGCCCCCTTAAATCAAGACGCGGATCGTAAAAAATATCAAGCACATAAAGGCGCCAATGGAACGTGGTATCGGCTATAAATAATACCTATGACGATGAGCGTTTCTATATATATGATTGGTCGCGTACAATTACAAACAGCGCGGCCTCGTACTTTAATGTACATTGATTAATTTCACGCCAGCGTTATCTCATCAACGCTTCGATTAGACAGTGGTTTAGGAGTTAATTTTTTTATTATTAACAGCATATTTTATTGTTCGATAATTATTTTTCCAGCCCACCGGCGACACTTTTAGATAATACACGTATGCCATACCATGCATATAAAATTCGCATATATTAGATTTTTGAACAATAAACATAAATATAATAATTGCAATCCATATCCGATTTTCACTCCTTTTTAAATAATTTTAAATAATTGAAATAACTTTACACTGTTGAAAAATTTTTGTAGATTTGTTTAAAAAAGCCCTTGTTAAAATTTTTGTATAAAATAATCAACACATATATGTGTAGATTTAACATATGCCTGTTATATTAATTCAAGTTAATTGAACTTAACTTTAAAATAATAAAATTATTAAAATAATTCAAAAAATATGTCAAAATAACACAATTTGAACGTATTTATTAAATGTGTTAAAATTTACAGAAAAACAGTGTTGATTTTATCTTATAATCTTAACTTCAACATAAAAATTATGTTAATTGTACACATAATTAACTTCAAATTACGATCAGAATTACATTTCCTTTCTGTTGAAATATTTTAACATAATCGGTGTTACCATTTAACACACAACCATATTATGTTAAATTAATACAACAATTTGAGTGGACCGTTTCGGACATGTGATTTATGTTATATTTAACACAAATTTTCCAACAATGTATGTAATTATACAGAGTATGCTCATACTAAGAACAATATAATATAAATCATATATAAAGAGAGTATTTACCAGTTACCAGAATAATGGTTGTATCCGCTAGGATTAATTCTTCGGAACTGTATTCCGCAATCAAACTAAAGCCACCTAGTCAACTACTCCCATAGCCTGGGCCGGCTTAAAACTCGATCTCACGCGTTCTGGACCGAAACGACCGAAGAACGGCGCACCAACGGGGAGAGCAGCGTCACACCGAAATCGCTGCATGGTTTTCGTGGGTATCCACCGGTTTCGCGGTGTGGCACACCGGGACCGAAACTCGGCGAGCCAACAATTCAGCGGCAAATTCTAGGGTGACCCGAAAACACGAGCCGAACAAAGAGCATTGGCGGTCGGACAAAGAGATCATGAGAAGCGAGCCCCTCGGAAAAGCAGGAGGAGCCCACAAGTTCTCTCGGCCTCCGCTTTTCGCGGCGGTCTAGTCGGCGAGCGTATATCACTCTCTTATTTGTCTCTTATATCACTGCTATTTCGCTTTTCTAATATCTCTCGAACAGATTCACTTGTCGGTGTACCGCAATCCCGAATGCGCCGCGTGTAACGTCCACGCTCGATGTCGAGCGAATAATGCATAACTGCATTCACGAAGTTCGCGCCGCAACATAAATGCCTGCAAGCTCGTTGACGCTCATTAACTCTAGAATGCTCCTCTTGAGGCCCCATTGCTTTTTCACATAACGCTCTCCATACTTTGAGTTCATATTCAGCTCGTTTAAATAACTTTTAATTATAGTAAGATAAATAATTATTTCTTTTTTCTTTTAAGTAATCTCCTTAAAACTTAATTGTAATATATAAATAATATTTATGGAAATCATTTCTCTCTCTTAGTTTATAGACTTGGTATCCCTTCGTTACAAGATCGTACACAAAATCTTTGGTATGAAACAGTCGCGTCTTCTCTCTTCGTGTTATCTTCTTTTCTTCCGTACGGCGGGGTCGCTGCTCGACTGCTCGAGCCAGCTGCATTATATGCCGCTTCTGGCAAGGGTATTATTAGCTTCTCGCATTATTGTCTTGGATTAACTCGCCCACGTAAAAAGCTGATGTAATTTCTGGCTAACTCGCGCGCACGTTTTTTCTGTGGTTATACCCAAGTGATAATAAGTATAAATCTAAATCTGTGGTAATATCGTTGTACGATGTCAAAAAGATTGTCCATAATTCTTTATTAAATGTTATTAAAGCACCGAATTATTCGTTCTTTCAGCAGAGCATTTCACTAATAAAACGATAGATTATTATCTATTACACACGGAGAGAATTTTTTGTTATATTTTACACTTAAATTCACTACAAACTTAAAACAACTTGGCAGCCAAGAAATTTTCAAAATATACAAAAGACATTTTACGAACAACGTGATAAAAATTACCAAGCAGATTGGTAAATTTTAAAAAATTATTGAACTAGATATATTTTAGTAAAATTAATTAAACATATTTTATATTTTAATGTAATAAATATTAATATTTTTTATTATGCGGTAGATATTAATCAGAATAGTTCGCATAAAATTCTTGGTGGTACATGTTATCCCACAACTACCATGATTTCAGGGTAAATTTTCAGAGAAAATTCTCTTCGTGTACTATTATCATTGTGTATCGTATATATAACATTTTCATAGGTCTCTCTCGGAAATATCAAAATTGCGTACGTCAAATTTTAATCTTAAATTTTTCAATTTTTCTATAAATTTCTTTTTATACATAAAGTGTTTTTTTTTTATAAATTGCAACATTGTATTTCAGATAAAGTCTTTTGTGCATTAATTTGATTTTCTCGAGTGTTCATGTTCTTGGATCGATTAATTTAAGACGTACAGCGTTCCGAACGAAAATGGATTGACCTCATAATTTACAAGACTTTAAGCACGCAGCCTCATGCTTAAAATTAGTCTTATATATTATTGTTCTCTTCATTAGATTATAGTCTCCTTTACGACTGTTATTTTCATAAATAAGGAAGAATTTAAATTTCAATTGATGTTGATGCAATCATCAATTCTCAGATTTCTATATATAGACGCCCTTGATGCACATGTATTATTTATGCTCGCCTTTGAGGCTTTTGGCAGAAGGGTATTCGCGTGTTATCAGGAAGAACACAAATGAGCCGAAAGCGCAGAGCGAATAAGCCGCACGGAAACGGAAGCGCACGGTGCACTTTCGACCGCAGATCAATGAACGTTCGTTCGCGGTTACCTGGCTGCATCGCACACGTGTGGCGAACAGGCGAGCGAGCAAACGAGCATGCGAGCGAACGAGCATGCACGCGTGCATACGTGCGTGCGTGCGTACATTCGTACGGCGGCCGTATTTCGCGCTACGGCGCGGCGGAACGGGCATGGCGAGGACGACGCCATCGTAAATGGCGATTCGCCGCCGTATAATTCAGAAATATCAATTCTATATACACGAGCATGGAAATAGATCGTCGCACTAGCACGGTGGCATTAACTCTTTGTTCTCTGTTGCGGACGTTTGCGGTTGTTCTGCGCTTCCGCCATTTCCGTTAAATTTATACGTCACGTTATACGCGGAGATGCAAACGCGCGCGCGATAACCCAAAAGCAAACCCCGGAGCCTAATTAGGGGGCTTCGCGGCGCAAAGAACAAGGGAGTAGGGGGTTTTCGCTTTATCTTCGACTGTCGATTTTTGTGGCTGCCCGCCCGAATTCGAGGGCTTGCGCCCGGGGTAGAACGTATAAATTCCCGGAAATTTCGCCGGGTAAACGACGGAGAAGTTTGGGGTTTAAACTTGATGCTATAGTTTAAAATTTTTTGGGGACATTTTGTAAAAATTACAATTCTTCCCTTGTTTTTGATCTAAAAAGGTGTTCGCATTTTAACAATTTCATCCAATATTTTAATGTAATTTTGTTTTAAATAAAAGTTTTAAGGGGTTTTTTTTTAATGGCAAAAAGAATTAAGAAGTCAGTCAAAATAAAAATTTTTTTAAAATACATAAATTTTTTTGAAAAAAAAAAAATTGGCGCGCTGGGCCCTTTTAAAAAAATAAAACAAAAATAAATAAAAAAAATTTCGGAAAATACATGGAGAAAATTTTTAAAATATTCAGGGGGTGGGAGGGTGAAGGGTGTGCGGACAGGGGACGGCGGATAATGCGGCTTAAAATTTAAGTTAGAAAAGTTTTTTTTTTTTTAAAAATTTTCGGGGGGTTTAGCGCGCCAATTTTTTACAAGAAAAAATTATGTTTTAATAAAATTTTTTTTATTTTGTATTTTTATTTGAAATTCTTGGGGCCAAAAAAAAATACACTTAAATAATTTTGTATTTAAATATTTTTTTCCCCTTTTTAAAATTTTAAAATAAAATTTTTATATTATAAAATTGTTTTAACTTTTTTTTTCTAATTGACACAATGTAAAGATTTTTCAATGTAGGGCAACAATTTTTTTTTGACCCATAAATGTTTTCTCTGAATTGGGCTTAACTTAAAGAGATATCTTTTTTTTTTGTTTTGTAATAGAACTTAAACGCGACTCTTTTTGAAAAGGTAAAAAATTTTTGTGAGGGGTTTAATTTGGGTTATAATTTTTGGAAAAATAAAGATTATGCTTAGATTTTTTCGAGATTTTTCGAGTATAATTTTCCCATTGTTTTTGGGGTTTTTTGAGGTATAATACTACCTTTTTCTTTTTTTTTTGGTTTTAACAACATATACACTCTTTACGTGTATTGGCGCCTTTTTTACCTTTTTTTAAAAAAGGAATTTTTTGTGGGATATCACGTTTTTGTATGTTACGCAATTAATCTTACAAAAAATATCTTTAATTTCAAACCGGGGAAATAAAAGGTATGAACAAAGGGGTTAGGATTTTTTTAAAAGAAAACAAAATTTTAAAATATTTTGCTATTTTTAAAAAAAAAATCGCCCTTTTTAGTGTACACCTTTTTATTTTTTTCTTTTTCAAATAAAAAAAAATACCCAAATAAAGCATGATTAATTTAATTCCTTAAAACTAAAAAATTTTTTTTATTTTTATTTGCGTGTTTTACAAAATGTTGTTCGCAACTTATATGTACCGATACTTCAGGTTCGTATTTTTGAAATTTTTTTTTACTCAGACTAATTTTAAAATTCACCAAATTTTTTTATTATTCAAAAAAAATTTTTGTCCAATTTTTTTTGTCAGAATTTTTAATTAAAAGATTTTTTTATGTCATGACTAATTTAATTTGCCGTAGGGAAATTTTAAGTCGATTTTTATGAATAACTTAATTTTTAAAGTTTGGTGTCCCTTTTTCGATGAGAGGTCCCCTCGCGCCTAAGTTTTGGGGTTCCGGTGATTAATACTTGATTTATGGCCACGTTTCCAAGTTGCCGATGAGGGGGGGCCAAAAGGGGCTCGTAGTTTTTCGGTGTTACATTTTTAAAACCTAATTCGAACTACGTGCCCCACTTTTGGGTGCGTTCAGCCGTACTTTCTAGCCTAGCAATCGTAGAGTCCTCGTTTTCGCTCGTTTCCCCTTTTTTTACTTTTTTGGATTAAAAAAAAAAGAAAAGAAAAACGACAAAGCCCGATTTTTAGGTACGGGGTAGGGTGCGCACCCCCTTTAGATTAAATTTTTTAAACCTAGACCCAAAACTAGAAACCTTAGGGGCCCCGTCTCAGCAAAACCGGGGGCCCCCCAAATCAATTTAAGGTTTAAACAGTGACACCAAAACGGGGCGAAAAAGTGGTTTGTCTCGCAAACCGGGACACGGGGAAATTGAAAATTTAGGTATTAAAACTAGCACCCAAAAACTACGGGCGCAAGGGCCTTTACGGGAACCGGGGGACCCCGACTGCATTAACGTACGATTTTACGGGGACCGAAAAACATGAAGCGCATTATCTGGACCCTTATCGGAACCGGGCCGTGGACACGAATTCAAGTATTATACACGAACACCAAAAAAACGGAGCGACTATGTGGACCGCATCGGAAAACCGGGACACGTAGACTCGAAAATTAACGTTTATTCCCCTGGCACCGAAATCTATGAGGCATATTGATCCCGTCATCGGCAAAACCGGGACACGTGGACTCGAATTCAAGATTTAATCACGTAGACACCAAAAAAACGGAGCGCATATGTGGACCTCGTATCGGAACCTGGACACGCGACTCGATTCAATTTTATTAACCGGACACCCAAAAAAAATAAAGCGCAATATCGGACCTTGTCTCGGCCCCAACCGGGGGAATAACTAAATTCAAAAGATATAAGAATCGATTAAAAAACCCCCGCGCCCTTTCTGCCAACAAAGAACCTACTTTTTTTTGACTAATATTATTTTATAATACCTAATTTTTCTTAAATAGAAAAATTTCCTGACCATAATTTACGACTAATTTTTTAAATAAGGGGGGGCGCTATCGAAACTGCGATACCTGCGCCGCCACGTCCAAAAAAAGAAAAGGACGTTTCTCGAAATCTAAAAAAATTGAATGAGACTTTGGAGTATCTTAAAAAAAATTTTTTAAATTTTGGCTTTGGGCCAAAAATTCCCCCCGAAAAACACGTAGGGGAAAATTATGAGAGAAACCCCCCCCCCCCCTAATTGGCCCCCCAAACTATCGTTTAGTTTTTCTTAAATTTTATCCGTTCACTCGTTATCGAGATCTAAAAATCTGGGGAAAATCGCAACCGTCGCTCGCGTAAAAGATCACGGTCGGTTCGCGCCCCCGTTTTTCTTGGCGCGAGACAAAAACCGGGGCTCTTGGGGAATATCATATTCAAAATTTTATTAATAATATATCGAGAGTGTAATGTTTTTTAAAGGGGAAAAAAATTCCCCCATACCCCCCTTAAGCAGTGTCCGGCCCCAAAAATTTTGGGGGGACCTGTTGAAATTTTGTCCCTACTAAAATTCGAGGGACATAAGTCCCCCTTGGGGGAGTGGGGGCCAAAAAAATTGGGGGGGGGTTTTATGGTTAAAAAATAAATCCCTACGTAATTTACAAGGGGCCTAAGTACCTTCAAAAAAAGAAGGGGGAAATAATACCTCAAAGTTAGGAGTACGTTTTTCGCAAAAAATATTCCCCCACAAAAATTATTTATTTCAAAAATTTTTATTATTTTTAACTAAATAAATTTTTTTTAAATGCAGTCTATAATTTTTAAATTTTTTTCGATTTTGAAAAACACTTTTCCCTTTGGGGGGGTTCAACTCGGGACCCCCGGGGCGGGAGCCAATGGGGCCTTTTGTGGTAGAATTTTAATTTTTAAATAAGGTTATTATTGTCTAAACATAGTTAAAACCGCGCAAAATATAGTTTTTTAAAAAAAACCCTTTAAAAAACCAAAAATTAGTTTTTAAAAAAGAAAATTTCGAATTGGAATATGATTAATATTTTTCCCTTTTTATTTGGGGAAGTCTTTCCCCTTTAACAAATGTTGGGAATCAGCCCCGGTTGGGGAAACGTATACGATACTTGGGGGAGAACATATGAGGGGGAATTTTATTAAAAAAATTTTTCCCCCCGAATTTGGGGAATCACGCGACGTTAAAGGTATGTCAAAGGAAAAAAAAAATTTTTAGGAAAGCTTTTCATTTTTATTAATAAGGAAAATTTTTTCGGGGATAGAGTTATTCTAATCTTATAATTCATAAAAAATACTTATTCCGAAAATACATACAAAAAAAATATTCGATTTTTAGAATTCGTGGTGAGATTTTTTGATTAATTTTAAATTTACGGGGGTACGGTAGATAATCAAGTATGTACCTCCTTTGACTAATTTTAATAGCAACAAAGAATGACGCGTCATTGAAACATATTCATATAGCTAAAGTGCAATTATTGACAGTGGGATAGAAACCGAATTTGATTAATCCATCAGATCGTGCCACATCACGAAGATTAATACTGATTCATTAATGAGCATTATTGACGATGTCATTCGTATCTAATGATGATTCTAAATGCTAAATAGCGCACAGAAGTAACTAAATCACGCGACATTACTCGATATACAAGATTCGTTAATCGTCAGGAATGAATCGTCTATCTAAATTAAATATAGAGATATTGTTATGAAATATAGTATAAATATATCACGTATCTGATACTATCATTAACATTATCAAATTATTCGCAGTCATTTGATCTCTAGCTTATATACGCATATAAACCGAGACACGAGACCACGTCTGCACGAGAGAAATATACTCGTTAACAGGGGGATATAACGCGACTTCCTTTCGCGAGTTTGCGACGTCGAAAGTTTCGCGAGGGACCAACCTGCGTCATTAATTATTCCACCATAGCGTGAATACCAGTTACATATACTAACGATTGGCTCATTAATTTTCAGCCACGTCATATCGACTTTCTGTCGAGAGCCTTGATATCCCAAAATCCCGGCGACGTTACCGATCGTAGCGTGAGTGAAACGTGTGTCAAAACGCCGCAACGCTGTCTGGCTGGCCACAAATCAAAATTGCAATCGTGTGTGCGTTGTCTGAATGATCCCCCGAATTTAAACGGCGCGAAATTATCGATATTAAGGTGATGGAGAAAAACAAGGAGGCTCCGTCCGCCGTCATCGCACGGAAAAATTTGCGGGAATTTTCGGAAAGTACACGCGACTCCTCGCTCTCGGAACCAGGCGGAAATTGCCACGTGTACGTCACGCGATATTACGAAATCACGCGTATCGTGCGATATTTACTGATGGTCTGGTATAGATGCCAAGGCGCTCGCGAGCCATCTCAATCTCTGGCGGTGTCAAACATAAAATTTGAAAATATTATAAAGCCTCGGATGTGTGAAACGGGCGTAAATAAAATTGCGCGAGGACACGCGGAATAATTTTGTTATTTTACGGAGAAGAGTCGAAACGCGGGTCCGCGGTATGCAACATTTCGCAACAAATCGAGAGAACCGAGAGGTGCGATGACAACATTAAAACCGCGTTTAAAATTGTTGAAATAACTGTGGAGTCAAATCTCTAAATCTAAAACATTATTTTATTTATAATTAATCTCTTTAAATTTAAATATAGTCACAGAGTTCGTTACATTTTAATATTACTGTTTATCTATATTTATAAATTGTCTTTTTTTATATTATGCTAACTACTGTAATCTACTTTTTCTCATATCTCAATATTTAATTGCAGACAATGATAAAATAACATTATAAAGTAAAGATTATTGCCAGATTGCGGTATATAAATATTTGAGATAAGTCAAATATAAATGTATAATATTCTTTTGACCAAAAAGATAATTATTTATCAGATAATGAGCTATATGAATGTCATCTTCATTTTAAGTTTAATCAAGTATGAGATCTATACGTTTGTGATATATTTTCAATGAAAATTAATGCACTATTTCGAATCCGGTGTAAAAACAGAAATTTATGTAATTTTGGATAAAACAGATTTGCACAAACAATATTCTAAAAAGTATTTCAAGTGCAATATAATATAATTATATGTTTATTTTTTTGAATATTCGACAGATAAAATAAATTAACACATAAGACCTCAAAGCATTTCCTTGAAGTCTACGTGGTCCCTGAAAATTAACGTGAACCCCAAACGCAAAATTGCGTCAAAGCGGCGCCCTTTTGTCGTTCGCGTACGTAAACACTTCAAAGAAATTGGCTTAGAACGGGTTTATGCGTTAAATCGACGTTTAAAAAAAAATTATTCACGTACGTATTCTTTTAAACGTCAATGATATTTGACGTTAATAATCTTCAACTTTTTAATTTGTTTTAACGTTTTCAAAAAAAATTGTTTTAAATAAGAAAAATAAAAAAAAAAAATTGATGTTTTAAATTAAAATTTTTAATTAATATATTTTTTCCCATAATATAATAGACATTTATTTCGTTTAAATTACCACTTGTTGTAATAAAAATATAAATTAAAGCATATAAATCAACAAACGTCAAAAAGAAAATAAAAAAAAAAATTATTTACCTCTTGTTAACAAAATTAAAAAAAATTTATTAAAAGGGTATATCTATCTATTCTATAAAAAAGTTTCTACATTCTTTAATTATAAATATAATTATAAAAACTGCGTAACAATTTATTATTAACAGTCAAATTAACCCCAAAAACGCAGTTTTACGTTTAAAGCAAAAATATAAAAAAACCATTAACTACACATATGCGTCGTACCACTTTCGTACCAGTTCGTTGAATTTTCTGCACTGCAGTCAAAGATATTACAGAGGTAACTCTCGCTGCGCATCTGCAAAAAAATTTTGTTAAACATTATTTCTCCCGTCTACGAGAGCATGTAAGAGCTTTTTCGGCATGAGCGCAATTATTCAGCAAATCGCTGAAGAATAATTAACATGCCCCCCCACTTTAAATGACACCCAGGAATAAATTACATTTTTTGCACTGTTTACGTGCTACCCTCTTTAATTATTAAAAACGCCTTCAAACTCGAGCAAATTGTAAGATGTTATAAATTCTTAATATAAATTTCGCTAATTTGCCGTTTCGCCGAACTTGATGGTAACAAGTATATAATTAGCATCCAATACGCCATCTCTGAGGTTTCGATTAAATGATTGGTTTGCTTCCCAAGCTGTAGATCGAATTTTCATAGCTAATTTGCAATCAATCATTTGGAATACTTAGATATGCCTAATTCTGATTATAATCTTTTAAAATAAGATACTCAAAGAATGTATTAAATGTGTATAAATATCTTTTTTTCGTAACATTACATAATACTTAGTTTTTTTAACATATATAATTTTGAATTCATTATTAGTTTTACCGTCGACTCAAATAAACCTTAATTTATTCAAGAAGGTATAAACGCGTATCACTATATTTTAAAATATAATTCTCTATTTTATAGTTAATTATATAGTTAAATAACATTAAATATTTTTGTTCTATATGTATATAATAATTGTTTCAATGCTTATTAAATTAATTTATATTATAAATGTAAAATTAATATATATTCATATATAATAAATATATACTATATAAAAGATATAATATTTTATTAAACGTATAGCAATTGATTTTTATTAAAAGCATAGAATGCAATAGTACTTCAATAAATCTCGTCCATAGATTCTTAACGAGACATACATATAACGCGTAGTTTTATATGTCGTATAATAATTTATTGTTATGAACAACCTCTCGATTATTTCGAAGTTGAAATCGTTAACAATTTTACGACGTCAACCGTATCGCAATAACATAGACTCCATTCCCTCAGAGATGTAGCGTGAAATGCATCTGTTGTACTTTTTTAAGATGATGTAGAGCCCACAAAAGTTCGCGATGTTGTGCCCGGCTGAAAAGTCAAGATTTATAGAAAGCATTAAGGCATTTTAGTTTTTGTAAAAATATTTCACAGTTGCAATATAATTACCTCTGATTACACTACAGATTACACACACGGTCAAATTTTTCATATAATTTTATACATTCGTACTTTCTTATAGTTTATTATTTTACATTTGCTACACAACTACGTACATACATAGAATTAAAGCGAGAGAAATAATTTCTTTCATTTTTCAACGTGTTTTTCAAAAATTATTTTAATTATTATTAATATTATTAATACTTTCTCATTATATACTAAATACAGTTTTTAATTATATTTAATAATTATTTCATACTTTTTTTTAAAGCTTTTTTTAAATCTTTTTTTAATTTTGCTTCCTCATAAGGAAGCTTTGTTTTCGTAAAAAAGATTTTTTTTTTGTTTTTCTGAATGTGTTCAGAATGTTCTAAAATGTCGAAAAATTGCAATTTAAAAAAATGTCTGTTGTGTGTGTGTGTGTGTGTGGTGTGTGTGTGTGTGTGTGTGATGTGTGTGTGTGTGTGTGTGTGTGTGTGTGTGTGTGTGGTGTGTGTGTGGTGTGTGTGTGATGTGTGTGTGTGTGTGTGTGTGTGTGTGTGTGTGTGTGATGTGTGTGTGTGTGTGTGTGGTGTGTGTGTGGTGTGTGTGTGTGTGTGTGTGTGTGTGTGTGGTATGTGTGTGTGTGTGTGTGTGTAAGTGTGTGTGTGTGTGTGTGTGTGTGTGTGTGTGTGTGTGTGTGTGTGTGTGTGTGTGTGGGTGTGTGTGTGTGTGTGCGTGCGGGTGTGTGTGCGTGTGTGTGTGTGTGTGTGCGTGCGTGTGTGTGTGCGTGTGTGTGCGTGCAGAACTAATCAACCAAATCTTAACGAATTATATATGAAATAGGGATAGAAAAAAACTGAAGAATATATAATAGAATTAACAAAAATTGCTAATAATCAAGTTTTTTTTTAATAAAATTTTGAATTTGCAGAAATGTTTGTTTATGCTTTAATTTCCGCAAATTTGGAGATATCGATCTATTTCTAATTTTATTATATTTTTCAGTCTTTTTTACCCCTATTTCATATATAATTCGTTAAGATTTGGTTGATTAGTTCTGGAGTTATAGAAATTTCGGTAAATTTGCTCTAACTTCCGCAAATATTGAGATATCGGGCTTCTTTATAGTTTTTAAGTGTGCAAGTAGAACCCTTTGCTCACAAGCTTCCTCTATAAGGAAGCCAAAAAAATAAATACTAATAATTATACATTATATAAAATAAAAGCTTCCTCATATACATTAAATTTATACATTAAATAAAATAAACTTCTGTGTAATAATGAGGAAGCAATGTGCAAGCTTGTAATATGCACCCTATATATTTTAAATACTCTTTTGAGTTTTTTTTAAGTCGGTTCTATTTAAAAAAAATGTATTTTATACTTTTTTAGTGCTTCATTAAATTAATATGAATAAAAAATAATAATTTATTAGTAGCTTATAATTATTATCGCATATTTCCTTATTGCTCCGTACCCTGATGTTCTAACACGATATTTTATGAACTAAAACATTCCGGGGGGATTGCTCTATATAGGACAGTGAAAACCGCATCCAAATCCGTCCAGTATAGTTTCAGAGAAAATCGCGGACATTATACTCGTACATATATACTCGCCGAATACAAAACCTCCTTTTTGAAGTCGGTTAATAAAAAACTAACAGCGTGTGAAGATCTTGTTAATAGCCTTTGCCGTAAAGTGTTAATATCTTAAAGAGTCTTTTCTCGTCGTTCATTCATTTAAATTAACCTAGAAACGAAAATTCCGCGAGTATTCCTAAATTAGAAATCACGACAACGAATTATTTTAAGCTGCTATACAGATATAACTCTAGGACATCATGCAAATATTTCTCTTTTCGTCGTACCAGGTTTCCCGGATTCCACGCTCATTAATCGCTACTTTTGCATAAGATAGCTCTTCCGGCGTTTATGGAGTTACGCTGTGCTCACCTTGAGGTTAACCTAACGCATAATTGTAGATTGAAATTACATGAAGTACCATGCATTAGCATTATACGCTCCTTAAGCTGTTTCAAATGAGTTGAAGCGACAAAAAGAGAAGTTGTATTCGCAGCAATATTTAAAGCGCACAGCTTCGTTGAGAGAACAAAATAATTGCACGGCGGCGGCTAAGAAATCGTTTAGCGTGTTATTCAGCGTTTCGCTTGTCGACAGGAGAATACTTTCTCAAGTGTCTCTCTCAATGCATTCCTGCTCTCGTGCCGCTTAATCAGCTCTCTATTCCATTCCTTCTACTCTAATTGAATCGTTTTATTAAACTGAAGCACTTAAATCTCACTTAAAATTAAAATTCGTGTAATTAAAGTGACTAGAATTAGCGGATGACTCACGGAATTACGAGATTAAAGATTAATTAATTAACACTTTTTATATCTCTTATATTGCAACGTAAAATACTTCTTGTAATTTCTTAATGATTGCAGTTTGCCTCAAAAAAGATGATTCTAATATATGTATACACAGAAAAAAAGAAGTGTTAAATCAAAACTTATATTCTTGTATACATATAAGTAAGGATCTACAATCTTTTTGTAAAAATTTCAACTTTTTTTCTTGATTAAACTATATAAATAACTTCATTCAAACAAGTTTTCTTCGTTTAACGCAATATTTATATCTCATTTCAAGATTACAGATTCTTGCTTATATAACAAGAATATAAGTCTTGATTTAACATTTCTTTTTTTTCTGTATATAATAAACATATTAACAAACATCACAGAGACAGCATTATAGCGTAACACTATTATGATTAATGGAAACAAAACCGGAATTAATAGAAGTGCACATACGTCTAAAAAAAAACATTTTAACTTTCAAACGTCACATAGACGTGTCTCGAATATCTTTCGAGCTTTTACATTGTTTGATTCGTGTACTCTTTTTACGTTTCATTTTTCACGAGAGCGATGGGAGCGCGAGCGATTCGAGCTTTTGACATGCTCCGGAGTCGTCGGAGTTCGTGATATTCGAAAATTCATGCGTTCGCTGAGAGAGAGAGAGAGAGAGAGAGAGAGAGAGAGAGAGAGAGAGAGAGAGAGAGAGAGAGAGAGAGAGAGAGAGAGAGAGAGAGAGAGAGAGAGAGAGAGAGAGAGAGAGAGAGAGAGAGAGAGAGAGAGAGAGAGAGAGAGAGAGAGGAGTTCGCCGGGAGTGACTATCGTCGTCTATGCCAGTCTATAATGGCGATATAGAACGGAAACTCCACCCAAGCCAAGTCGCAGAATCCGTCCGTGAAGAAGCTTGACAAACGTCTGTCGAGGACGAGGCGATTAATTATGAAATTTAACTATAACGCTCACGAGCGCACGGAAGATACACGTCTCGATTACGGCGCTATTTCAAATAGTTTCTCGGTCCTACATCGGGTATTATAGCGTCTGACGGTGTTACATGGAATTACGGCGACGACCGTCTCCGTGTTTCCCGTCCCGCGCGTGTTTTCTGGCTCGCGGCGCACGAGCTAGAACGCGATTACATTCGATCCGTCATCGTTGGTTGCAACGGGAAGTCCGTTACCATGTCCGGACCAATTCGCTTCTTTTCGTTCGAAGACGAATGCGCTTCAAGAGTTGTTTAGCGCCGAAACAATTACCTTCTTTTCCACATTTTCCACTCACATATTGTTCTCTTCCTCTTCTTTCTATCTATGCTCGGAGCAAAAGTGACGCAAGTCCGTAAAATTCGTAAGAATTATTATATTTTTCGTGAGAATAATGCCTTTTCCAATATTCAATTAAATAAAAAAAATAATTTGTAATTAAAAGAAGAGTAAAAACTTTATATTATTATTTAGCTTAATGTGAATATCATTGTACCAATGACAATTTTAGAAAAATTACTCAGAGATAATTTCATTAATCCTTTTGTGGAAGTGGAGGACTTAAAAACAAAGAAAGCACTTCAGATAGCAAAACTTAACGTTCTATTTTATATACGACATATCCAAACGCGGACGCCGGACGATGTCTTCTTCGGCTTGTAAACAAGCGACCGGGTACTTGATAGTGTAAACGCGATAAGAAAATATTGAATTTGGCCGCCGGTCTTAAAAAGGAGTTGGGAGGCATTGACAATCCCGAAAACGGAAATACCGTAAGAAAGCTTCCGGATCCGTGTGAAAACAGGCGCAAACACGTAAATCGTTCTAGGATATCTCAAGGCGATTTTTCGCGGTGTTTGTTCTCGATTTAAATGAATTCTCATGAATTTTACGGCGGAGAATAAGGTAGGGTTATAAGTAGGGCTTATAAGGAATCATCGTAGTCCCTGGAAAAAGAACTTTCGTCTCGATATACGATGAGAGGGCCCGAGCACGTTCGCTAGCGAAATCGAATTGGACCAAGTTTTGGGGTATTATATTAGAAAGTTCTAGTCGTTTTAAAACAACTAACTTGATAGAATTCCGCGAAAATCCGAATGACAGAAAGAAATCGAAATTTTGCGCGTTTTACTTCTTACAATTAGTATAGCGCTAATACACGCGATTTAATTTCTCTTTTTTATATTCTGCCCCATTTTTTAATATTTGAATATTCAAGTTTCTAAAAAGTATCACACAAAATAAAAATTAATTTTTAAACGCAAATATCTTTAAAGATATATGTATATCCCGGTTCATACCTATTTGTATAGTCCAGCTCATCAGTTTTAAAAAAAAACTTTCTGCTTATACGGCACGGTGTTTCCTATATTGTGGTTAAAAAGCGAAATAGTTTCCACACATATATACGAGACACGTGATATTTTCAAATAAAATTTACATTAACAATAACTTTGTATACATTTTTCTATATAATGTATTCAAAATTTCAAATATTTCTAATATATATTAGGACTACAAATAAGTTTCCGCCGTTTTTTATTAAAAAATCCATTCCCAACGATTTTAAACGATGTGAAATTGCTTGTTGAGTCACTCCTAATGTAAGTGCAAGTTCTTTTTGCGTTTGGCACGAATCTTCCTCCAATAATGCTTCCAATTCCGTGTCTTCGTACACTTTCGGCCTTCCGCTACGTTCTTTGTCCTCAACGTCAAAATCACCGTTCTTAAACTTTTGAAACCACTCACGACAACTTTTATGCTTCTACAAGCAATCGATGCGCCTCAGCTGCAGATTTCTTCAAATTAAAGAAATAAATCAAAAGTTCCCGCAAATGACGCTTATTCGGCTCAAAATTCGACATTTTCGCACGAAAAGAATTATGTGATGCCGATACAGTCTGATACTATGTCAAGTTTATGGTGTTGCCAGATGTCCAACCTTACGATATAACACTTTACATCTGACAATTTCAACCATAACCTCCTGTGGGGCCATCTATTGTAAAACGGCGGAGACTTATTTGTACACCTATTAATAATGTACTATCGGATATTGTAATACCTATAACGACTGGTCTTGCTATAAGCACAGCTGTTCTCAGGTCGGTATATTCATAGTCGGATCTTATTTCAAGACCGTCTTAAGTAATGTCTTCAGACACTAATACGGCTCTGTCATTGGCTTATGACATCTTAAGATAGTACTTAAGATGGTCTTAAATATAAGAATCGACTAATGAATACCGGCCTCAGGAGCATTTCTCTTTCGGATATCCGTAAAAACGCGAAAGGATAAGGAAGCAAAGTAAAAAGCCTGATCAGTAAATGCTACGTCAACGAAATAACTTGTTTGCGTTTCGGAAGAGTGACAAAGGTCAGAGGGCCTTATTTACACAGCAGCCAATTAGCAGCGGCAGAAGTAGTAGCGGCAGCGCCAGCGGGCAGAGTGTGCGAGCAGCGAGTGACTTGAAGCGCGGATCCAACAGAGCGGAGTATTTAGATCGTGTTCCTCGCCGACGCACGACGTGTACTCGCGTTAGCCGTCTCAGGGCTTCAAAATTAATGCAATTACCGCAAGGCTGCCGTTTCGCCCTCTCCCTCCCCGGCCGGTACTGCCGTGCGGCGCGCGGCAGCAACCTCTCCGTTTCATTTGCGTGTAACATTTGCGTTTAGTATTCATGACTATGCTACATTACCGCGGCAATGTGCGAGGTCGCGTCCGCGCTAAAGGCAGACGTTATTACGCGAGCCGTTACGTTGTTTAGCTTTAATGCACGTAATTTCCGAACGCGCGCCCGACCGACCGGGCCGGTCCGGTCGACCGTCCGCCACCGCCCGCGCCCGCCCGCCGCCGGCATTGATGCACGCGCTCGTATAAAATGGCTAAACACTTTATCGCGATTAATATTACCGGGAGGAAAATGCAACGGTGATAGCCGCCGAGAAGAGGAACCGGGCTGACGCGTTTAACCCGTGTCAAGGCAGTGATTTCGCCCTTTATTTCTGTCATACGCAGTGACGACCGCCATCAGCACGGAAACGCGCGTCGCGCTTAATTGTATGATTTAAAGGGTGTAATCAAATGCGCGGGTCGCATTAATTAGGCACTCTGGAGCTCATCAGCCCTCGCAACGACGCCACGCTAAACCGACGAATTAGCTCGTCTCTTTTACCGCAGACAAAACAATTGGCGGATGATCGTATAGAAGAATCTCTTCTATATACCATGGTTCTTTTCGTAAATTATCAAAATTGTTATAATTGTACGAAGATATAAGAATTTTCCGCAATAAATTAATTAAGTTAAAGTCATTCAATTAAGTTAAATAACAATATAAATATCACGTTTACAATATATGTTACCAATATTAATCATCAAATAAAACCGCATATTATAAAATCACGTACCTATATATAATTTCTATTTGCCATTGTTTCCATATTCATTTAAACAAATACTTCGCATATCTTTGAATTCCTCATAATAATTAAAAGCAGTAAGCTCTTGAGCTTTAAACCATTTCCGACGTATAATACTAAAAAAGCTTTGCCAAACGCTTGCCGAGAAAGCTTTGCCAAAAATGGTATTACTAACGAAGAATTAATTATGACGTGCGATATTTTATCGACGATCGATGTAAAACTATCAGAACGACGATAGAACGAAGAAATTGATGTTCGAAAACTTGGCACTGAAATTATAAAAAAAATGACCAATTATATAAAAGATAAGAGATGTTCGTGTTTATTAGCTTCAAATAGAAAACTTCAAATTTGGAGATATTTCTACGTCCTCAAGCATATCTGAATTAGAATAGGTAATATCATCTTTTGAATCAGCAAGAGAAGTTTGTTTGATTTGTCAGTGCGTTCGAAAATACACGAAGTAATACACCAAATATTCTTACGAGAAGTTAAGCTCTTAAAATTGTGAAATTAATCAAACAATAATCAAACTTGATTTTACTTACAAAACCAAATGTACAATAAATAAATAAATTGTGTAATGCGTATATATACATGGAGAAATTTTGAAAATATTAGAGCAACCGACTGCACCATAAAATCGTATATTTCAATCAATTAACAAAATTAAAAGATGTTTTTATTATGTATATATATACAGATATGCGATAAAAAATACGATTATAAAGTCTCTTATTGATGCTCACAAATAAAATTAATTTTGGTAACAAATCTCAATGAGCATCAATAGTTTTTATAATCGTATTTTATATCGCAAGATCGCACATTTGTGTATATGACGCAATATATACGAGCTTTTTTTTCATCATATAACGATGTGAAAAATTGCATAATCTTTAATTATATTAAAACCGTTTTATCTAGTTGATTATACGAGAATATGCAGCTACTTTTATTTATTCACATTTACAAATGCAAACTCGTAATATATTCGCAATAATTTACAAACACAATATTTCCATTTGCCATTTGGTTTACTTTTAGCCATTTTAATTATCTGTCTGCTATTTATTTATAACAATATGCTTTATTATTCGTTTAAACAATATGTGTTCGAAAACTTTATCGAATAAACTTCATCATTATAGAAATGAATGTTCGGTCCTGAATAGCTCGCAAAAAATTATAACCGTTATACATACGAATATGTATACATTCCATATCACATATATTTTTATCAAAAATGACAAAAATAGATGCTTTTTACAGTTATTGCGAATTTTACGATCGAAAACGTATACGGATTACGCGTATTTGTATATACAGACGATTGCGGTTGTCTCCTCTTTCGCGCGATTTTTGAAATATCAGCATACCCTGACAGCATATTGAGATGGGGAGATCTCTCGTTTTATGAGGATCGCATTTGAATAACATATAGATAACAAATTCGAGGGAGATCTAATAATTCCGATAATATAAAAAGAATTCAGTGACATCCAATTTCAGACGTGCGAATGGGGAAATTTGCGAATGGCGAACGTCAGACATATAGTTCTCGGTCTGGTTGTACCGGTTATAACGACGGTTACGTATCGTCGCGATTTTTCAGGGGGGGGGTCCGCGAAAGCACGGACTTGTAAACGGTACCGGGGTATCGACGGTTCTGATTTATTCCCGAATTTGAATAACATGAGAGCAACGCCTTACCGTGATACGCGGCTCTTCACGTTGTATCCGGCGCGGCGCGAGGAACGGCAATACATCTCGTAAAAATCTACAATTCGATCCGCCTGCGTATCTTGCTCGGTGTCTTAATTGCTTTGTTACACTGAGAAAAAAATTTGTTAATCCCAAAAAATATTTAGTCCGATACGTTCAACTAAACATTTCAGTTAGTTATATAACTAAACATCAGTTGAATTAATTAATTCTTGATTAAAGAAACTAAATAAATTGTTGAAACAACTAATGTTTAGTTAACTAACTAAAATGTTTAGTTGAACGTATTGGACTAAATATTTTTTGGGATCAACAATTTTTTTTCTCAGTGACTTAAGAGTCTGCAAGATAATGCGAGAGTATAAAGGATAGCGAATAAAGGCGGGTCTGTGCGACCTAATTTGTGCGCGAGGCTTGCCAATGAATTAGCCTATTCATAAAAGGTATAGTTCATCGAATCTCAACGACACGAATTATATATATAGACTATTACGCAATCAGAACCATTACGTCATCAGCTAATCCCCAAATTTTTATCAACATATACTTTAATACTATAGATATCTATCTGATTCTGTAAAAGCATTTTATTTATCCTACGTAAAAATCAAATTAATTTGTACGATAACACTAGCAGCGTTTATACCTACAAGAAAAATGCTTCTAAAAATAGCGAAGACATCGTTCTAGGTATACACGAGAGGACGCAGAATGTGATAAAGCTTTTTCTCTTATAGGAGCGCTTTCTTTACATTTATCGACGATGTGCTTGGGAGTTGGGAGCATTCTCACGATCTCCAGGGACGGTTTTTCATGGCAGGCGAACATCAAAACTTACGAGTTAAAGGCCTTTAAAGGACCACCGAAGAAACGAACGTTGTTCCTGTCGAGGCCCGTTTACGATCGTCGACGGCAGGCGTCTCAAACGCGCGCTGCTGACGAAACAGACTCCGGGTTAAGTTCTAAGTGCTTTTACGACGGACCTAAAACGCATTTTAAAACGGGACGTTTACTCGGACGCGCGCGCGCGAAACGTAAGATTTACGGTGGTCGGTCGGCTCGATATGAAAATTAAATGGAGTTACGCCTCTCGAGAAATGGAACTCTAACGAGTTGTACGAACAGGACTTAAGCTTGGTTGTTTCCCTCGCTCTCTCGGCGAGAAATAAACCACCGGAAATGCATTTCAGACTTGTGTATTGACGTCAGTACATACGGTCGCGTTATTTATATTCGATCATGTTCATATATATTTATACATTTGTAAGAGCAAAACCAGTAGCATTGATATATACGCCCATCGCTATAAATAATAAGAATATATACATAATAGTAAAAATGTGTGTATAACGTATATATTATGTAACAAATAGTAACTTGCGCGAGTTTGAGCGTAAAACACGATTTATATATATATTGTATATATATATATATATATATATATGTATATATGCGCATCTGTGCGTCGTAAAACTTCGGATTAATCGTGCTGATGGACTGTAAACATAGATATCGGCTTCGTATTATACAGATTCATTAAGTGGAACATGCGTCAGACAGCAATAGATCAAAATGTCCGTATTTATCTAACCGCCAAAATATTTGTCGTATCAAGTGTCTCTAGCGCCGCGATCGTATCGGTGCAACACGATAAATCCGATCGCATTGTTTTGCCGCGCGGTATCGTCGGACGCCGCGATTTACGATGACCTCGCCGACAAGGAACTGTCGCGCGGAAAAATACAGACAATGCGCGATCCAGTTTACCGTCCTTAACTTTCGCCATTGATTAACGGGGAACTGGAGCGACGCATTTGCCGCAATTTATAGTGAAACTCTCCGTTTTCCGGAGTTCGACATCAGGCTTTCAACGCGATACGCTTCAGCTCTGCGCTGTTTGTAAAGCGTCGTAACTGCGCGTTACACCTTTATCTAGTGACTTCCGTTGAACGTTTTCAGACGTGAATCGCGCGAGAGAGAATTTTTCAACAAAAAAATTCAAAACAAGGATCGTGAAGTAATTCGAGACAAAATTCTCTATAATCTTGCATCTGACTGCAGGCGTTCAGTCTTCCATGCATCGGATCCTTAGCTTTGCTCACCGCGAGAGACCCGTTATTTTCCATTCTAATTACTTAAGCTACTAGGAATCCAATATATCGTCATTAAGAAATCAACCCAAAATTAAATCGTTAAAATAAAATGCGGAAACAATGTATCTTGTACACACGAATTGCATTTGTGCAGTATATCCATACGTCTTATAGTAATTTCCGCGATATTTTGCTCATCGCCCGATATATTTCGTGGTGTCTAAGTGTTTTCGGCAGTGCAATAAAGTGAATCGTCATTTAAGTTTCTTCCCAGCTAAGTCCAAGAAACCTTCCGATTTGGCGACGCGTGTCTACGGCCTCTTCTTGGCAACTTACCAAACTTATTAATTTACTCGACTTTCGGGGAAGAGGTTTTCGCTCCGCCGACTCGTGCTGTTAATTTTAACGAACTTCCTGCGGCCTTTGCCGGCTGCCTATATGGCTGTAAGACATCACGCGCGGATCGTCGGTAAATCTGATTGTATTATCGATCGCGGAGCTTCTTCGATACATCATAATTAGATTTTAATTTGGTGGTGCGGTCGCAATACAGATATCTCGGAAATTCGGTTCGTTCGCTAACTCGGTACGGTTTTAACAGTAAACTGGACGACGCTGCACGAACAAACGATAATTAACTCCATAAAGCCGCTAATGAATGTAACAAAGTGCTAATCCATTCGTTTCGTAGTAGTTCAAGATGCACTAGTCGCTATTAATTTTATGCGGAATCCTCTCTCGCGTGATGCGTAATTTCCATATAACTCCTCTACTTTATCTCGTCTAAATTCCTTAATAAATATAAAATATAACTGAGGTTAAAAAAATTAAAAAAAAGGTAAAATGAGCGCCAAGTACACGCATAATAGTGTATATGTATTATGTTGTTACCCTGTTATGTTGTTACCTCGAAAAAAACAAAGTGGTAGTATTATACCTCCAAATAGCTTTATCCTGTACATACTGTTTATACAATGCGTAATATACTACAAAAAGGCGTGATATCCGCACAAAATTACCTTTTTTAAAAAAAGGTAAAAAAAGGCGCCAAGTACACGTATAGTAGTGTATATGTTGTTACCTAAAAAAAAAAAGAAAATGGTAGTATTATACCTCGAAAAAACCTAAGTAACAAGTGTTAGATCTTTATATCTCGAAAAATCTCGAAAAAATCTAAGCAGTAGTATCTTTATTTCCGAAAAATTATAACCCAAGTGATACACGTCACAAAATTATGTTACCTTATCAAAAAGAAGAGTCGCGCTTCAAGTGATCTATTACAATTACAAAAAGAAATGATATCTCTTTAAGTTAGAGCGCCAATTACAGAGAGAACATGTATATTGCCTCAAAAATAATTGTTGCACTACATTGAAAAATCTTTACATTGTGTCAATTAGAAAAGAATGTATAATAACAATTTTATAAAATTAAAAAATTTTATTTAAATTTAACAAGGGAATACAAGATATTTAAATACAAAGTTATTTACATGTGTATTTTTTAATGGCCACAAGAATTACAGAAGTAACAGTACAAAATAAAATATTTTATTAAAATACATAAATTTTTCTTGTAAAAAAACTTGGCGCTGCTAGACCTTTTAAATAAATAAAAAAAACAATAATAAAATAATTCAGAGAAGAATACAATGGAGAGTAATAATTAAATGATTATCAGCGTGGATGTGGGAGTGAGTGATATGGGTGTGCGTGACTACGCGGACGGCGGATTAATGCGGCTTATAATTAAGTATAGAATAAGTTATTTATTTATTTAAAATTTCAAGGTCTAGCAGCGCCAAGTTTTTTTACAAGAAAAATTTATGTATTTTAATAAAATATTTTTATTTTGTACTGTTACTTCTGTAATTCTTTGTGGCCATTAAAAAATACACATGTAAATAACTTTGTATTTAAATATCTTGTATTCCCTTGTTAAATTTAAATAAAATTTTTTAATTTTATAAAATTGTTATTATACATTCTTTTCTAATTGACACAATGTAAAGATTTTTCAATGTAGTGCAACAATTATTTTTTGAGGCAATATACATGTTCTCTCTGTTAATTGGCGCTCTAACTTAAAGAGATATCATTTCTTTTTTTGTAATTGTAATAGATCACTTGAAGCGCGACTCTTCTTTTTGATAAGGTAACATAATTTGTGACGTGTATCACTGGGTTATAATTTTTCGGAAATAAAGATACTACTGCTTAGATTTTTTTCGAGATTTTTCGAGATATAAAGATCTAACACTTGTTACTTAGGTTTTTTCGAGGTATAATACTACCACTTTCTTTTTTTTTTTAGGTAACAACATATACACTACTATACGTGTACTTGGCGCCTTTTTTTACCTTTTTTAAAAAAGGTAATTTTGTGCGGATATCACGCCTTTTTGTAGTAATTACGCATTGTATAAACAGTATTACCAGGATGAAGCTATTTGGAGGTATAATACTACACGTTGGGGGGGTTGATATGTTTGTGGTAGGTGGTAACAACATAACAGGGTGATAAAACATAATACATATACACTATTATGCGTGTACTTAGCGCTCATTTTACCTTTTTTTAAAAAGGGAATTTTGTACGGATATCACGCCTTTTTGTAGTGTTACGCAACTTAACTTATAAACAATATATCTTATTAATTTCATAAACCGTAATAATACAAGGTATGAAGCTAAAGTGTTACGAACTATTATTTCTAAAGAAAAAAAATTTAATATTTTTGCTCAGTTTTTTAAAAATAATAATCTGTAACCCTTTAGTTGTACACCTTGTATATATTTTTCAATTTTCAACATAAAACATAATCGCAATAAAGCATGATTAATGTTAATAAGTCGTTAACTGTAAAATTCTTTATTTATTTTTATTTTGCGTGTCTAATGAATGTTGTTCGCCACTGTATAGTACCGATATCTTCAGGTATCGATATTTTTGATAATTATTTTTACGTCAGACATAATTTTAATTCATCCAATTTTTTATATGTCTAACATAATTTTTGTCCAATTTTTATTATGTCTAGACATAATTTTTAATTCAGCGATTTTTTATTATGTCATGACATAATTTTAATTCTGCCGCTAGGGACATTTTAAGTCGATTTTTATGATCAAGCTTGAATTCACATGTTTAGGTGTCCCAAACAGGTTTGCCGATGACGAGTCCACCATAGACGCGCTCTATTAGTTTTCGGTGTTCCAGGTGTTGTATAATACCTTGAATTTGATGGCCAGTGTTCCAAGTTGCCAATGCCGAGGTCCAACATTAGTGCGCTTCGTAGTTTTCGGTGTCTACATGTATTAATACCTCGAATTCGATATCTACGTGTCCTACATTGGGTGCGTTAAGCCGATACCTTCTGCTAGCCTAGCAATCGTGAGCAGTCGCTCGTTTTCGCTCGTTCCTCTTTTTTGACTTACTGGATTAAAAAGAGAAGAACAAGCAAAACGAGCAATGCTCACGATTGCTAGGCTAGCGGAGTATCGGCTGAACGCACCATTCAGATTTAAAGTATTAATACACCTAGACACCCAAAAACTATGAAGCGCATTATGTGGACCTCGTCATCAGCAACCCTAAACAACCTAGACATCAATTTCAAGGTATTAATACACGTAGACACCGAAAACTACGGAGCGCAATATGTGGACCTTGTCATCGGCAACCTGGGACCCGTAGACATCAAATTCAACGTACGATTACACCTGGACACCGGAAACTATAAAGCGCACTATCTGGATCCCGTCCTCGGCAACCTGGAATAAAGGGACTCGAAATTTAAAAAATTTAAAAAACGGGACACCGAAAACTACGGAGCGCACTATGGGATCTTTTCATCGGCAACCCGGGACACGTGAAAAACAAATTCGAGGTATTATTACACCAGCACCGAAAAAATACAGCGCGTTTCCTGACCTGTTCGGCCCAAAATGGGAACCCCGTGACACCGAAAAAATCGGAGCGCACTAGGGGGAAACCCCGTCATCGGCAAAACCCGGGGGCACTTTGACTCGAATTCAAACGATATTACACCTGGCACCGAAAACTTGAAGGGATTATCGGACCCCTCATCGGCAACCTGAGGGAAAAGGGACATCGAAATTTAAAATATTTAAAACACGTAGACACCAAAAAAATACGGAGGCACTGTGGGACCTCTTCATTTGGCAACCTGGGACACGTAGACATCGAATTCAACGTATTATTACACCTGGACACCGAAATCTATGAGCGCATTATCTGGATCCCGTCATCGGCAACCTGAGACACGTGGACATCGAATTCAAGATATTAATACACGTAGACACCAAAACTACGGAGCGCACTGTGTGGACCTCGTCATCGGCAACCTGGGACACGTAGACATCGAATTCAACGTATTATTACACCTGGACACCGAAAACTATGAAGCGCATTATCTGGATCCCGTCATCGGCAACCTGGAACACGTGGACATCGAATTCAAGATATTAATACACGTGGACACCAAAAACTACGGAGCGCACTATGTGGACCTCGTCATCGGCAACCTGGGACACGTAGACATCGAATTCAACGTATTATTACACCTGGACACCGAAATCTATGAAGCGCATTATCTGGATCCCGTCATCGGCAACCTGAGACACGTGGACATCGAATTCAAGATATTAATACACGTAGACACCAAAAACTACGGAGCGCACTGTGTGGACCTCGTCATCGGCAACCTGGGACACGTAGACATCGAATTCAACGTATTATTACACCTGGACACCGAAAACTATGAAGCGCACTGTGTGGACCTCGTCATCGGCAACCTGGGACACGTGGACATCGAATTCAAGGTATTAATACACGTAGACACCGAAAACTACGGAGCGCACTATGTGGACCTCGTCATCGGCAACCTGGGACACCTAGACATCGAATTCAACGTACGATTACACCTGGACACCGAAAACTATGAAGCGCATTATCTGGATCCCGTCATCGGCAACCTGGAACACGTGGACATCGAATTCAAGATATTAATACACGTGGACATCAAAAACTACGGAGCGCACTATGTGGACCTCGTCATCGGCAACCTGGGACACGTAGACATCGAATTCAACGTATTATTACACCTGGACACCGAAATCTATGAAGCGCATTATCTGGATCCCGTCATCGGCAACCTGGGACACGTGGACATCGAATTCAAGATATTAATACACGTAGACACCAAAAACTACGGAGCGCACTATGTGGACCTCGTCATCGGCAACCTGGGACACGTAGACATCGAATTCAACGTATTATTACACCTGGACACCGAAAACTATAAAGCGCATTATCTGAACCTTGTCATCGGCAACCTGGGATACATAGACATCAAATTCAAGCTTGATTCATAAGAATCGACTTAAAAATTCCCTAGCGGCACTTTCTGCCAAGCATAGAGAACCTACTTTTCCGTTGACTCAATATTTATTTTATATATATACCTAATTTTTACTTAAATAGAAATCTTCCTCCTGACTGATAAGTTTATCGACCTAATTTTGAAATACGCGCGCGATATCGAAACTGGCGATACCTGCGCCGCCAGCGTCGAAAAAGTGAAAGTGACGTTTCTCTGAGATCGCAGTGTTAGGAGGAGTATCTTAAAAATAAATTTTCACATTTGGACTTTGCGTCGCAATATCTCCGCTCGTAAGGCACGTAGCGGAATATTATGAGAGAAACCCCCCCCTAATTGGACCCCAAGCTATCGATCAAGCCTACTTAGAACTTGATCCGTTCACACGTTATCGAGATCTCAACATCTCGGGTACTCGCAACCCGTCGCGTCGCGTAAAAGAGTCACGGTCGGTCTCGCTCCGCGTGTACTTGGCGCGAGACACTACCGTGTCTCTTGATATTAGGCAACGATAACGAAAATTAATTCAATAAAAACCAGTTAAAAACATAAATGAATAATTCAATTTCACGTAGAAATAACAAACGTATATACAAATGAGACGAAAATTGAATATCGAAGCTTTATAGTTTTCTTTAAGCAGTAAAGCTGATAAGCTTGCAAGCTGCACGGTGCAAGTATTAGAGCGCGGTCGGAATTATATTCCATAATTTCTTCGCATTGCGGGTGGGCGCTTCCAGGTGATGATTAAATTCCATGATAAAACGCGACCGTAAGATCGGCGATCGCCAAGAAAATTTACAAAGCGCCAACAAAGATAAAAAATCTCGGGGATAATGATATCAAGGGCGTTTTATTAATCGCGCGTACTTCGGTTTTCGCTTGATTTTCCCCGACTATCTGCTCTCGAGCGGTCTCTCAGAAAATGTTGGTAGTAGTTTGAACAAAAAAAAAGAGAGATTTGAGAGCGGCAGTCCTGTTTGTCCGAGGTCCTCGCGAACCGATAATTATCCCGAACGCCCGACGCGGGAAAAATCGACGACGCTTTCGGACGTTGCTTTCAGCGTTGCTGCTTGCAGCGCGAAAAACATTTTCCACGAATTTTCCGCGTCCTTTCGATTATAGCGCACACACAGAAACGTTCATATGAACGTTTGGAGCTTTTTAGCAGCGCTGCATCCTCTCATTAGTAAGAATTACAATTAGGACCGACTTTTTTTTTATTGATTTATTTTAATTGTCGATTTTATCTGCTTTTCTATCTAGACTTTTTGTCTTGAGAAAAAATATTTTTGTCTTTAAAAAGAAACGTTTACGAATTATAATCAAAAATATCTAAGAGAAAAGAGAGAAAGAGAGAATTAGCCTTATATTTTGTTAACAAAATAATTAATATAAATAATTAAATAGAAAAACTTTTTAAAAACCAAAATATTGAAAATTTAAAAAATATTAATTTTTATATTATCATATCTTTATATTATCATACCTGAACTGCAATACAAAGTGCGCAACTAAAAAATTGTATATAGAATAAAATAATAAAATAATTTTTACTTATTAGATTATTTTACAATTTAAAAAATAATTTACTTTAAAAAATGATTATGTATATAAAGGTGTACATTTAGTACATAGGTACAGATATATATATATAATATAAATTATTTTATATTTAGACCTTAGAAAACAAGGACAGATTTCACCAATCATTTAATAAATTAAATACTCAAATTGTCGTATTTTATCGATAACAAATTTTTATATATAAATATAATCTTATCAAATATTACGTACATAACGGATCGCGCAGAAACGCAATTGCATTCGTTGTTGCAGCATCACAACGGATGTACGCTATTTTTCACAGCTTTTTTTTGGACACTATGACGATAGAGAGATATTTGTTACACCGACTAAAAGCCTCCTAACCAAACCGGAGATCCAGTTTACATTTATGTATTTTAGTTTGCGGTATACCCTGAATATTATATGATTCATCAGACTGTAAAAATATGTGTGTGCCAAAGCTTGAATTTCACAAAAGATCTAACAAAAAGATTTAGGTTTTATGATGAGATTTGATATTATCTTCATATGTGTGTGTGTGTGTGTGTGTGTGTGTGTGTGTGTGTGTGTGTGTGTGTGTGTGTGTGTGTGTGTGTGTGTGTGCGCGCGCGCGCGTGCGTGCGTGCGTGCGTGCGTGCGTGCGTGCGTGCGTGTGTGTGTGTGTGTGTGTGTGTGTGTGTGTGTGTGTGTGTGTGTGTGTGTGTGTGTGTGTGTGTGTGTGTGTGTGTGTGTGTGTAGAACAAATATATAAATAAAACTTCAAAAATAATATATTACTCCAAATATGTGTATAAAATGATAATTATATAGAAATGATATAATATTAAACAAATATACTGTTATATCAATTACGATGATCAGCAGATATCAATTATCAATAAAACTAAATAAAAATATCAGTGTTTTTTTTCGACATGAACGTTGCGTTTAATGAAGATTCGAATAAAGAAGTCTTTATTCTTTCCATTCGTTCACCGCTTAATAGATCCTTTCCACTGTAAATAATATAATTGGAGCGCAAACGTTCCGAGACAAGTGCTTAGCTGGTCGGTATTTTTAATTAATTTCACCGGTTAATTTCCGCGAAGTGGAATATCTTCGCGCTTCTGATAAATGATATAATGCAGCGCGCACGGTGGCCAATGAGATAGATTCGGGAAGGAAATGAGAGATGTGCAGAGAGAGAGAGAGAGAGAGAGAGAGAGAGAGAGACGAGAGACGCAGCAGCCTTGTCTGGACGTGCTCATCGGTCAGTGAAATGCACCAGCCACCAGCATGTGGTCATTAGCACGGACGGCTGGGCGGAAATCTATAGACGTTCGGTTTTCACCAGCAGACTCGTTGTCTTCACGCCTCTTACGCATACTCGCGTTAATTACCCGCTTCTATCCTTCCTGCCTGCTATCTATTTCTCTCTGCTTCCTCTCCTTCCTCTCCTCTTTTTCTCTCGCATTGCTATATAGCATTTAAATTGCGGCTAAACAGTCTCCGCACATAAACGAGCAATCTCTAGATGATATTAAAATATATTGCTATTCATTGTTCTCATAAACGTTTAAAATATGATTGAGATGCGTAATCTAAATATTATACCCAATCTAAAATCTGATATGTCGTCAGAAATAATAATAGAAACATTCTAAATCATACATTACTTATTCTGCTATATACCGTACAAAAGTGTTTCGTTTTATACATCAGAATGCACCCAAAATGATGATAACAGAGAGAAAAAAGCGATTTCTTTTATAAAAATAATTAAGTTGAAAATGTCGAATAAAATGTATCATTTCGAACTATGTGTTTGTATCTGTAAATATACTTTTATTTATATATAAAAATATATTTTTTAAATATTTATAAAAACGTTTATTACTTGTTTTATTCTATACAATTTTATAAAAAAATTTGATACAAAAGAACTTAATATTAAATTGACATTGTAATCTACATTGACGTTTTAATCCTATAAAGCGTAGATCAATAACAATATATTTTTATACGCCTGTCGCCTACTCGATTCATTGGTATAACATCGAACGTTATCAAATCGAGACTGATAATGCACAGTAACAGGATATATCGAAGATGTCCGAACGTGATAGTACCTCACGTGGGTTCCTTCCTCATCGCTTCCTCGTCGATCTCGTTGATGCTGAGAAACGCTTTGGTCCACCCGATCAAACCACCGTGTCTCGCGTATAATCACGTTAATTAGTTACCCGCCATATCACCTTGCCTAAACTGAACCTCGCAAGTGATATCTCTTGGTTGGATACGAGCGCGGTTGCCAATCCCAATCCTATAAAATTTCGAACGGAATATCAATGGAACGAACTCTGTTCATACTTAAAACATACATGAGAATAGTATTTGGTTAGGTTATCTACTGGTGTGCACGTGCATCTTAGTGCTCCTATTCAATTGAAGTTTATAACAATTTAGCGTATTTATATAATATTTTGTTGACGTATATATTCGGCTACCACAGAATTTTTTTTTTCTGTAAGACTACATAATTTTTGTGACTTTTGGAAGCTGGTTGTGTGAATAAATCTGAGGTGGAAATACAACCTAACCCCTGTCGCCACGTGTTGTCTCACGAACTGCATTGGTACGGGTGTGCACGAATAACGATACAATTCTGAGATGGCATCGAACAAGGATAACGGCAGGGTGTCAAGGGAAGTGTTAAAGTCTCAAAGGATATGCTATCGCTGTGGTCCTGATTCCAAGCCTATTCCTATTGCCAATGCATCCCCACAATATCCGGGCTGCGGCGTTCACTACCATCCAAGCTGTTTTGAGAGCTCTAGTAAGAATTCATCTGGAGCTGTCAATAGATGTTGTTGCTCAAGACCTGGGACTCCTAATACTGATATTAACCCGCAGAACCTTGGCCAATCGCAACAGGTGGATATTGCTGCGTTGCTGGAAAGGCAAACTGCCAAAATTACGCAGTTTGTACAAGCATCCATGTCAACACTAAAGTCTTCGTTAGATGACCTTGCTGCCAATCAATCGAGACTCGAGGCTGCGATCGATAAACGTTTTACTACGATTGAGAAGAGAGTCTCTGTCATTGAAGGTACGATCAAGAATTCTCATTCTCTAACAATGTCCGAAGTCATTAAGGAGTACAGTGACCGCATCGCTTGTAAAGAGAACTTAATTGCCTTTAATGTGATGGCAAGAAATCACCATTACTTCATCACCTCAGCAAAGTCAGGGGACCAATCCATCAATGAAGACACCGATATTGGCTCACGATCGGACACCAGCTCAGCGTGCAGAGTACAAGAAACTGAAGGTACTCCTGAACGAGAGAATCAGCAGCGGAGAAACCAATCTACGTATTGTTTACAGGGGAGAAGTTCCCTTGATAGTTCGAATCAAGGACGCAGCTCAAAGAGATCGCCAATAATTTTATCTGTCTATTATCAAAATGTACGGGGTATGAATTCCAAACTTAATACATTCTTAACTTCCCCCGACATTCTCTCATATGATATTAATGATATTGCAGTTCCTCTTAATTGTTTCTACCTTTTTTACGCGGATGATGCGAAATTATTTTTGCCAATTGCTTCGATTGCTGATTGTGTGAATTTACAAAGTAATATTGATAAATTCGTCTCGCAGTGTGATCTTTTTAAGCTTTCTCTGAATTCAGGCAAATGTGTTGTAATGACGATATCACGTAAAAATGACCCCATCATATTCGATTACACCATAAATGGAGTTTGCCTACAGCGAGTTAACGTTTTTTAAGGACCTTGGTGTTTTCATTGATAATAAATTGTCTTTCAATCCTCAAATTGATTATATGGTCGCATCGGCGTCTAAAATGATGGGTTTTATTATGAAGATATGTCGAAACTTTCGTTCAACTTCGCCTATTAAGGTCTTATATTATTCATTTGTAAGGTCCAAGCTGGAATATGGATGTCTTGTGTGGTTTCCATCGCTTCATAAGCATATTGATGCTCTTGAATCCTGTCAGCGCCGATTTCTGAAATTTATGCCGTGGAAATCTGATGGAACCTATCCCCCTCAGGGATTTAATCATAATTCTTTTTACACGCGTGCCTCCAATTCAGCTTGGACTCGAGATCATGTCCCATGTATTACTTAAGTGAAGGATTTAATATAATCGCGAATGAATGTGCGAAGTCTTCTGTCCGCCTAGATGTATTTGCCGATACGTTCAGCAGTTTTTCTAATGCGTTGAAACGTTATTTTGACTCATCATATGCAGTTTAACGTAATTGCATTCCATTTTCATTTTCTTTTTTATTTTTACGCTATTATTTCTTATTTCTTATTTCTTATTCTTTGTCATTCTACTATGTTGCGCACCTGTATATATAACCCTGTTATTGGTTGTAAAACTGTTGGGCTTCAGAAAAAAAAAAAAAATAAAAAAAATAAAAAAAAATATTACGATATTTAAAAAGTAGTTAAGATAACTCCGGTATTTACGCCGCGCAAGAATTTACGCCGGAGAAGTAAAAAAAATAGAAGGAATAAAGATACTTGCTCGCAATCAGACTGTTATGTGCCTTTATGCCATATTAACATTGTATTGTAATTTCAGTTCTTTACTGTTAATATCAACGAAACCGTCGTGAAGTTGAATCGATTTCTCAGCGAAGTAAGTATAGCGCAATCATATATTACGACTGCGTAAAATGATTACTGTAGGGAATGTAAAAGATTTAATAGCTATTGCATGATACATAAGTGTAGAGGATTACACGGAAAAAATTTTAGCTAAATTTAGTCGTAAAATATGGATAACTAACATTTCTTGCAACGAGAGTAACATTTTTTGCAGCGAGAATAAAAGATTTTGCTACTATTGCTGAACTATAGCTCTCGCTGCAAAAAATATAGCTCTTGCTAAAAGTTACATTACGACTATTTTAGCTATAGCAGCTAATCTTTTTTTTCCGTGTAGTAAATGATGGAATAGCTCATGTATTTTTCGTTTAGCTCGATATCTTGTATATCCCTCCTGTTTAGGATATATGGCATTTTTAGCATAACGAATTTATGCCATAGTACAAACACTTTGTAAAACTCGAAATCTCCTATGTGTTCTTTTTCTTTCTTTTTTTTTGATCGTATAACAATAATCTTTAATGCATCTCTATCGCTCTTCTATTTTCTTTTAAAAATTTTTCAATTTTATAATTTGTTTATCATTCTTACATCTAAATAAACTTTTTACACACATTTTATAACTTATTGTGACATTTTATTGCCTTATTTATAAACATTATTTGTAATTTTTTATAAGGCGTATATTCCACCCATGAATGTCATATATCCCACCCCTATAGGATATATGGCAAAAATGCAAATTTCTTTTTGTTAAATATAAGGAATAAATATTCCATATTTCTAATTTTTTTATAATAATAAACAATGTAAAGTTTTTATTGGTATAATTCATTTGCCTTAAACATAGTAAGTAGTACTCGATAAATTTTGTCCTTATAAGATGCGGCGTATATACCGGAGTTACCCTATATTACTTTTAAAAATAGATATTTAAAACATTTTTCTGTTAATTTATTCTGTTGTATAATTTATTTTTGTTGTATTTATGTAATTTATTAATAATGGAAGTATTTCTCTACAATTTATGAAAGACGTAATTCAATTCTAAATTAATAAATCCTAGAAAATTCATTGTGATTGCTTTATAATTTTTGCTTTATAAATTTGTATAAACTATCTCCGTTCACCATCAAATATTAATAAAAACATACATATTTTTATATTGTTTTATTTTTTATCTATACATTCGCTCTTATATTCCCTATTTCTATTAAGACACGTACTCTATATTATTATTTTGTTGATTTTTTCTCCTTCTCGATTTTTAATGCCTTTAAAAGCGATATACATTACACGTTAACAGAACAGCAGCGATAAAATGCGAGTAAAAGAGTTTAATCCGATAAAGTGACATGTAATGCGCGACCATGCAACCAATTGTCGCGCGTTTTGTAACGAGATGCATCAACGATTTATTCGCCCGTCCGTTTAACGAACGGAATCGAACGCGAAAATGCTGTTGTTGAGCTTCGGTATCGTTACCGGCGAATATCGACCACTTATACACCGTGTGTGGGAGTATTCGACACAGCGGATGTCAACTTGTAGTATTATAGATTTAGAAAAGAAGTATCGGAGTTCAAAGCACTTATACCCTTTAATTTGATATCTCTGTTGTGTCTCTCGATAACTAGTATTCGCCAAATGCTATTTGTAGATAACAAAACCGGCTATCGATTCATTTCAAAGGTAAAAAGACCGCGGATACCAAAGGTACCATTATCAATGAGGCAATGAGACACCTTCCGCGCGGCGGAAACAGCAAAAATTACAATTTCACAACGAAACGTAATGCGAAACGCATGTATATATACAGCTAAAAGCCGTAACGGACAAAAATTTCTATTTTTAATAACATCCATTACGACACATGCAGAACCATCGCAAAAAGACACAGAAAGAAAATTTTATCAATTATATACACATGCGTTCCTTTCCCGCGATGTTTTGAAGTGGGTATCATAAACCGGTTTTTATACGATGCATTTGTGCAACTTGCAACGGAATACGCAAAGAATGCGACTTTGTTTTTATATATATACGCGAATGATACACACTCATCGTGCCAAAATAACTCGTATGTTTAAAATCGTTAGTCTCCAACACTTCTTCCAATGTTTCGTTTGTTAATACTCCGTTTGTTAATATAAGAACGATATAAAGCAAAGAACAAAATTAACATAAAAATGTAAAAGTTATAACAATCATAAATATTTACGTTATTATCACAAATTAAATGACCAGATAACGATAAGATATGTCGCGCGAGTCACATCAATGAGTTAATTGCATGATATTACAAATGAAATTCTAAAATAAATGGTCGGATTTTACGAAGGCGTTTTATGTCATCCCGGATACAAAAAGATAGAAAATAACAGATAATTCTGCGATATTATCAATTATTCGATCGATTCTGATTATCGATATCCATGCGATATATCGACGAGACAGACAGGCGAATAATCGAGCCGACGTGGGGCGTTAACGTCGCGAGAAATTAAACAAATTGACTGATAGCGTCCCGCTGCATTTAATGGTGGTAGGATAATTTAACTGCGAACGCAGATATATATTTGGTAATCCGGTCGCGTCATTATATGCCGTTATTAATTCTGCGCGCGTTATCGTGACATATGTCACGACGCGTCACAAACCCGTCAAAATTAACATGATAGATTTAATTAAAAGAAAAAAATGAGATTTGAGAATTTGTGGAGAGCTACTTTCAATCAGTTTCGTGCAATTATCATCAGTAACAGCAAAAATTATTAAGATGAGACATATTGCGGAGTATACAAATTAATCCACAATCTACAAATTAAATTATATTTATTATTTACTTATTAAATTATCATATTATTTAAGTTTCCTAGCAAAAAACCTCTTACATCTGTCCTTAGGTTTTTTATTATCATAGTCCTACGTTATAAACTTGTTATTATGCTATTTCTACGCTTAAACTTACGCTAACCTATATAATACATCCTTCGTGATATATCTTACAATGATTGAATGAGAGAAAAGCTAGATCCACTTGTGTGCGTGTCTCTTACATTATAGTTATACAAAATTATATGTGACTATAAATTAAATTAAATATTAATTTATTAAATGCCGAACACACAATTACGTACGAGATTTTGAACAGTGATCAATATATTAATCAGCGCACATTAAACGTACAACAATTAAAGAAGATTTTTCGCATTTTTCGATTAGATGAAGTGAGAAAAAACATTGTTTTTGTACATTAGATTTCGAAGAATCCGATGCAACCATAAAATATATAGTTTACCGGAGATTTCGCTGCTAATTTTTTAGTTTATTTAAGTGAAAATGCGGTAATCGAGCAGACATTTTTTGGTCGAGGTAAAGTTGGGAAGACTTGGCAACGCCGCTGGCTAATCACTGTAGTTGCAGGTTATGAGGCTCGTCTTTCTTAATAGCCGACGTGGATAGTGATTGACACCCCTGTCATGCGTTTTGAAACCCTTTCTCAGTAATTGTCAAAATTCAATCAAAAAGGAGATATAACCTCACTTGTAACCTTTCTCGACGACTCGCATGATCAGCTGATTAAAACGGAGTCAAATGAGAAAAATCACATAATTTGGAAAAAGTAACATACTTTGTCACGTATGAAATTTTACACCATACGTCATAAAATTATTTTTCCCTTAGCAAAAATTGCCTGAAATATATTTCTGAACGTGAAAACCTACAAACAGTCACATGACTAGCACGTAGCGAGACGCCTACCTTAAGAAAAGAAAAAAAATATCTCGAACATATTGCAGGGATAAAAAGGGGACACTATTGACAGCGCTTCGACAGGTTTCGTCGATCCGCGCACAATTTTTCCAATTTTTTATTTCGACTCATTGCTCACGACGTCGATCGCGCGTCGAGATGGCGCATAATAAATAATCGTATCTGTCATATTCATCTATATCTATCCGGAAAAAGAGGGACAGGGGGCGATAAACAACAGCTGTATAGCATCGCCGGCTGTCAATCATTCGCGATGTACGCGAAAGTGCGGAATTTATGTCCCGTCGTTTTTGAACGCCGATCGCTCGTCCGCGTACACGTTTCATTATCCGTCCCCGAGAGCTTTTCGTCCGATTGGAAAAGACGTGCGATGCGAGTCATTGGACCCCGACACCATCAACGACCTCCCAATGGAAATTTACGGTCGTTTCGCCATGCTCTGGCCCCAATTGCTTCGGCGAATTCAAACGGATGCGTTAATTACTCAGCTTTTTTTTCCTACTATACGCTCGCTGGATGTTTCCTGCGCGTGTAAAGACACTCAATTTGTAATTACACTTTACCTCTCCCCTCGCCTATTATTGACAACAGCTCATTAGCGTATTCCCTAACCATTCTCATAAATACTTTCTCTAGTTTGCCTGTTTAATTTGTTCCTCGCGGATTTATTTATCTAAAATCTGATGGAAAAGTGTAAAAAACGTTTTACTGATACCCTGCAGCAAAGTCGATCTCGTCGATATAGTAAAAGTAAATAAAACGCAAAAAAAATCTTTATTTAAAGATCAGAAGAAATATATTAAATAAGAGTCTAAGCCTGTCACGATCCTCCGTTATAGCCACGAATCTCCGATAGTGCACGACTGATTCTCGATTACGCCTCGCAAGCGATTTAACAATGGAGATTGTGCTTTTCGCATTTCTTGATAATCGATACCATCGACAGTAAAAGGTATTTACAGCGTTCTCCTGAAAACGGTTTCGGATATCTCGGCGAGATAAACGTCGCGCGACCGAAACTCAAATGAAGCTTCAGACTTTCCCGGCCGCTATCACGTAGGTTATCATTAACCAGCGACGGGGCTGCGACGGGGCTGCGACGGTGATGGCAGCCTCGCGGCGGTTCTCACTAATAGAAATCGATTAACGCGGCTCGAGGAAGGCGACGTTTCTCTCTCCTCTCTTGCGACGCGCCCGCTCCCGCGCCACTAAATTTTCGGCGAGACAGAAAAATCGGATTAGCGCAGGCGATGCGGCGGGCTTCCCCTTCGTGGTGAGGCAGGGATATCGTTAATGACAGATTTTGTGTTTCTGTTGCCCTAAGCGAAATCAGGGTCTTGTGGATTATTATTATTATTGTTATTATTACAATTATTATTATTGTTATTATTTACAAGTGTTAATATCGTCAAACATTGCAGAAAATAAATAAACAAATTCGTAATATCGTGACACCGTAATAATAAAGAGGTTTATAGAGAGAGCCTTTTGCTGTAAATTAAATCTGTCGAGTATAAAATGACGATATTTCAAAGAATTATTTAGACAAGCATGAAATGTAATCAGATACTTTACATGCTAAATTATGAAAATAAATTTTAATTGTCTACATTTTTATAACTAAACATAATTTGAATAACTAAACTAAATACAGTTTAAAAACAGTTTATAAGCAGATTATCTTTTTATAGTTATAATTGCAATCATAATCCATTCAATTATAAAAAAAATTAAAAGATTTTTTAAATTTTGGCACGGTGTATTTCTCAAGAAAAATATTTTTTACACAAAGATAAAAAATATGATTTTATAGAAGTGTGCGCTTCAAAGATTTTGACGTTATTTAGGCGTCACAACTTTTGCAATAATCAATTCCCTTTTTTTTCTATTTCAAATCAAGGCACAAGTAGACAATTTGACATTAATATATTGAAATATATCGATACAGAAAATTGCACACAGTTAATTTGAGAAATAAAATAAACCCAAAATATTTGCTTGCATTTTATTGCGTTTTTTATAGTGCTCATTCCAAGTGTGCTTTCACGCCCCTTTATTATTTGTTTGTACTTCTTATCAATTTTATTACCATTTATTTTATTATTTTTATTAACATTTTATAATTTAGCTTATACATATAAAATATTTTTGTATTTTTATCTTTAATATAAGTTTTAACAGTCGGAATAAAATCGGGAAAAAATTATAACTATAATTTTAAAACTTTCGTTTGAGATTTGCATTATCGCTTACTGATTCGCACAAGAAGACTACGTGTTTAATTAACCTCTTTCTTTAAATACTTAGACATATCTCAACATTATTTTATATAACTGAAAATATATGCAGAAAACACCTTCTTAAAAAAAAAATTAAATAATTTAATATATTTATGATATTTTTTTATCTCTTTTTTTCAAATGTATGCTCCTTAAGAAAAATCGTTCACAAAAGCCGTTAGTTTAATTTCTTCCCACATTATATTTATAGATACGATTACAAATCGCATAAAATTTATATTCTTCCGTCGTTTATACGCGAGACTCTCGTAGGAGCAATCACCGACACTGCGGCGTTCCACGACGACAGTTTGACAAACACTGATTACCCGGCGCCGAGCGAGAAGGCGCTGAGATAAAGCGCGGCTTCGTCGATTTTCTTTATCGGCCTAAATTGCGGTCGTTATCGGAAAGAAAATTCAGCGCCGTCGCCTCTTATTTCTCAGTGGCGCGACGCAGCGCGTCGCGACGCTTTTCCGCCCGGGATACGACCGCGGGACGTTCACCGTGAAAAATGCGCCTCGTCAGATTTGTCCGTTCGCAGTAATCCAGTCTCGTTGCGATTTTAATACGATTTTAATCTGAAATAATCCGTCCTCCGTTGTGATTTTAATATATGTATACGAGTCGCCTGCGGCTGCTTGGTTTGTCCACGAAAGAGTATATTTATAAACGTCGATTGACAATTTCCGTCAGTGTCGAATGTGTCGATGAAACAGTCTCATCTAGCGAGAGTCCGAGGCAAAAAATATTCCGGATAAAAATCGCATAGTGAATAAAATTTATTCCTCATTGTATATATATTTCGTATATTTGAGAGAAAAACTCCTGTTCTATCAGATCTTATATCAATATTCTGAGACAACCATTAAAAGTTAATTTATTAAAAAACTGCAAATTTATATATCATGTTTATGTATATGTATATTTTATATTTATATTTTATTATTTATATAAATATATGTTTATCTTTGTGTGTGTATTGTTGTAATATTTTTCAATATAGTTATTTATTTTATCTTATAATCTTTAGTTTCCTAAAACTAAAATATTCTTAAAAAAATAATCAACTAACTCTTGAACTTCTAAGAAAATTTAAAGTACATACATATAATGTACACAATTAGCGATTAGTAACTGTAATAATGAGTGAATTACTTATTTAAAGCCAAGATTCGAGGAAATTCGTGGCGTGGCCGCAGCTACTTACAATTAATCCAGCTGAGAAATGCCACGTGAGCCTGTTAAACCTTAGCTCTAAAGAACTAAATCAATCCCATCCCATGGGGCACCACAAATAAGACCAGCGTTAAATATTAAGCATTCAATTAAAGGGCAGCTTTCCTCATAGCTAACACGGAATTTCCATAGTATGTATCGCCAGAAGCGAATTGAAAATCATAATTCCAATGGTACATAACGCATGAATGTAAATTTCAATGCAGAAATACGAAAATAATTTTCACATTTATTCACGATAACAGGAATTCATGATGATTGTTGTATTTCAATCAAAATTATGCTGATTTGCAAGTTCCCGCGCAAAAGCTGCGGATTCTGCAAGCAGTCGGTCAGGACATTCTTGGTGCACGATAGCGCACAGTTTAATTAAATTAACGTTAGCCACCCACCACATATCCTACGGACGCGCTCATAGTTACACGTCCCGTACAACTAATCGTCGGATTTAAGGTTCAATTAGCACCGTAACCTGTCGGGAATTTCAAACCCAACGGGTTCCTCCTCTGATGTTGCCGAGAGATCTTCCTTTTTTCCCGTCGAGGAATGAACGCGCCCTCGCGGAAAAACAAGAATAGACGTGCGGAACGAGCTTCGCGTTCTTTTACGGGTCTGTGCGAAAAGATGATCCAAAGATAGTCGAGATAGGATTAAAGTAAAAAAAGAATGTAAACGGTAAATACGGAATTTTTGCTCATTGTTAGCATTTTTGACGAAAAAGAAAAGAAGAGCTGCTCGACTTTGCATTAGGGTTTACGTTTGCAAATTCGAGACGTTTACATTCAGGATAGTAATGAGCAAAAAAAAGATTTGGCTGCATATATTTTTCTATTTTCTAGCAAAATTTTTATGTAATAATGATTAAATTGAAAAGAAAATCGCGAAGAGAGAGAGAGAGAGAGAGAGAGAGAGAGAGAGAGAGAGAGAGAGAGAGAGAGAAAAGGAAATTGAAATACAAGTTTACAATATTGGTTTCCTTGTAGCAATAAAAATACATATAAAAATTTTCAATGCGAAGCCGTTCTTATCTCAGATATTTTCGAGAAAAATGTAACTTTAGACTCCGCTTACATTGCATCGCGTTGTCACGCGTGTGTGACATCATCGAACGTTTCAAAAGATAAGAAAGTTTCGATGGGATGCAAGTGAAAAGAAGTCTGGAGAGGAAACCGCACGGAGAGGATTCCCAGTCGATATCGGCATCCAATAAAGGGAATAGAGCGCAGCTGCCGTCCCATCGGCACAAGAATTTATATTTATATTTCAATCAAAGATGGCAATATGATTTAGGATGAGAAAGAGAGAGAGAGAGAGAGAGAGAGAGAGAGAGAGAGAGAAAGAAATTATAAAAGTATAAGAAAAGAATACAGTAAATATTCAAATAAAGGCACTAATGTTATTTTTACGTATCAGATTCATCATATAACTTTACATATAAAAACAGAATAATTAACAATAAAATTGTAAAGTTAATACAGCTTCGCAATGCTGCAGATTCTAAAACACAATAAAAACCTATTAATAATATTAAAATAAAAAAAAAAGCATCGAAAATTTTTAAATAAAATACTTTTCGCGATTTATCCTCCCGCCTGTTTCACTCTGTATTGAATCACGGCTCACTATTATACCTCTATGACTTTTCTCAGAAAGTAGATACCTCAGGAAGCTTTTGATACAAAAAAAAAGAGAATCGAAGAATGTAGCGAAAATGTCGCTTAAATAGGGGACATTGCGAAGCCGTGCGCAGATGAAACTTGATGCGACCGCTATACGAAGTGTAAATGGAACTAGCGGCCAATACAGGGAACAGAAAGCAGCTATGGAATTGACGCGATGGTTTATATTTATAGATTGAAATATCTCCTGTTCCCTTCCTATCACGTCCACCATTTCTCTTTCTATCTCATCTGTCCTCTCCTCGCATTCGGTTCCTCTTTCAGCTCAACCATCAGCCTTTCTCTCCGGCCTGGCGGTGGAAGGAACGAGAGGAGCGAACCCCGTCCATTCCGTTTGATCTCGCGATCGTGATATTTTTTCAGATTCTCCCCTTTTCGTCGAAGTTCCATCATCCGTTCGGCCGGTAGGAACAAAAAAAGAAACGCGTCTGCCCGTCCCTCCGTCCGTCCGCACGCGGCTTTCCGTATGCGATTGTATCCGCGAAATCGCGATATACGGATACCGCTATTGTGCTGCTGGATATCCACTCGATATCGAAGAAAGTGAGAAGAACAGTCGCGGAAATTGCCCTTTAAGCCACGATCCGGCAAACCGAGTTTCCGGTCTGCCGTCCTCTCTCGCTTTTGAGAGAGCCTTCGTTAAAGCTGTCGAACGTTATGAGAAAAACATGACGGCGATGGTGATTTTCGATTAAACCTAAAAACTCGATCAGCAAAAATTCTTGAACACTTTTCTCGTATCGTTAATTTTATCATTTTTCTCTCATATTGTTCCACTGTTTATTTATTACGCTGTAATGAATAAATTCTCTTTAATATAAGTTATAGGACATGAATTAATTTCTTTTTATATATATAAAAAGGAAATATAATATATAAAGTATAATATATAAATAATAAAATTTTGATTTAAATATAAATGATCTTATACAAATGGGAGAATTATCTAAATATCGTTTTTTTCATGGAGTTAACATAATTCGTCACGATTTAATTCCTATGAATAATTAAAAAGATATGAAACATACAATAGTACATACATAATGTACGGAATACACGTTATATTAATAATTCGAAAAGGCCGATTTTATATTCTGAAATCTTGCCCAAGTACGCCATTACGATCGGTCTGAGCATTGTACCAGAATAAGTTCTTCCGCCGTGATATTTCATCGTGACAGAAACAGCGATAGCTCAGCTATAAAAATCGCGCTTTAGTTTACGAATTCGCGCGACTTGGCGTCCTCGGAACATTTTCTGTGCGTCGTGTCGCCGGCGTTGAGAGCTTTTCTTTCGCCCTAAGAAACGGCTGACGGTAAAATATATTGTAATAAATATCATCGGTGTATGACCGCGGATTTTACAAGTCGCCAGTCTAAAATCCAGCTTGCGATTGAAAAATCCTGTGCTTTTTCTGTCGCCGTAATACCGCGCGTTTCTTCAACGTTTTGTGATACCGCGAGAAAATAAAGCGCGAGAAAAATTTTCCTAAGTAAAATGCGACAAAACTCAAAGGCAAATTCTTTCCGAGAATTTCATAAATAATTTAGATAAATACTTTCATTGAAGAATTACAGATAGAGAGAAAACAAACAACAATCGCTTGTGACATAACAACACTGATTGGCATAACATATTTGTGTGCGCAAATTGTTTGTCATTTCTTTTGTGTTACCACTATTCGGTGTCATCAATATCGATTAGGCAACAAAACCCAACGGGAATCAATCGGCGCGATCTGTCGAGCGCGATGGAAAAACGAGTTATCGTGGCCATGAAAATCTGTATCATACGTCAAAATGGTCATTACTCGTTGACAGCGACGGGACGTGACGCTGAATCAATATGTTACGTTCGATGCGTTGCACTTCATGTATCGAGGCGCAATAAATATCCGAACGTGTGAAACACAGTGGTTATCATATTTTGTTCTGTGGGACGATTTCTCTCGTCAACCTCTGTATAAGGCGCATTCTCATTGGAGTAAAATCTAACATCATCTGTACAGGATGATCCTTTATATCGATATAACACATAATATAAAATGAAAATATTATTTATATCAAATCTAATATTTTAGTCACAATTTCCTCTTTATTTCTTAATCTAATAAATACTTCATTTTGTACTACCGTGCACACACTGAGAGAAAAGAAATAGTTGCAGTTACTAACACAATTTCACTATAATTTTTTGTTATTTTCGGCCAACTACATTTTTATAGTTATTATTTTAACAATGCAAGAGCTGACTCATACTACATTATTGTTGTCAAGTGTAGCATGCATTTATTCAACCATAACATGGTTTTATACACTATAACCTGTGATTTATGTATAGTAAGTCGTACTATAACTATGATGAAAATGACCATAATCGAAAAATCTATACAAGATTATTTTTATTAATATTATAGCAATAATAACCATAAAAATAAGAACCTCAACCATAATTATTTTACTATGCAATTATAGTCGTAAATACCAAATACTTTTTTCTCAGTGCACAATGCTTTTGTACTGTACAAATTGTTTTAGAAAAACAGTCGATAATAAAAGTTAACGAGTTTAAAATTTATGAGTTACTTTCGTACCTATTAGCTGCTCGTAGAAATCTTTTTATTGCGGTGTAAAATTGTTCATGCAGTTGTAAAGTAACTCCATTCAATACGAATATTGCAATCGGTTGGCTGCCTCTTTGTATACTTTCATCCGACGATCGTCCGCATAAAATCATTTGCTCACGTGAGCAAAAGAAAACGTATATTGTCCAGAAGGTGATAATTATACGAATAAAACGGCCGGCGATAATTAACTCGATTAGCGTCGAAATTAGAAATACTGCAGTGGTGTTTCGACCGCACGCGGCTACGGTAATTATATTGACGATAAATGGTAAAACTGCCCTACCGGTTCTACGGAAGCAACGGCGGTACCGCAGTAATTTTTCCCGGAGTAGTATCGACAGATTAAAAAAGGTCTCTTGTTCCCTGCCTCTTACTTTTCGCTGTCACTTCTTCCATTCTCTTTCTATTCTTCCCTCTCTATCATCTCTGTCTATAATAGCAGACCTATCAGCAAGATATACATAAATTGTTTTAAAAACTGGAAAAGAAAAAAATAATCTGATCTAACTTGAAAATTTATGACGTACACTATTAAATATATTAAAGGATGAAATTTAAACCAATACTTTGAGTTAAATAACATTTTGTTATTTTTAACTACCATGTGTGCCGAAATTTATTATTTTAATAGTATGATTTCCATATTTATCCTGAGAATTTTCCATTCTTTGTTTACTTCTAATAATAACGACCATGATACTATAGTTTCGAAGATCCACCAAAATTTCATTATTTTTTAATTAATCATTCATTTCGTAAATATAATCTGCAATATATATAGTAGCATTGTAATATGTATCTCGCACTTATACGTTTTACTTCATCCTAAAGCAAAATAAAACTGGCTCTCCGTCCCTTTGTTCTCCATTTCTCTCGTCTGTCTCTCGAGTCCTGACCTCATATCCTTACTCAGAACCGGAAACAGTTTCGGTTTGGCTTGAAATTACACGCATCACGGCGCAGTTTCACCGACTGTCGCACTACCGCCCGTCCGATCGTAATTCGGAAGAGAAGTGGAATCGGGAATCGAGGCGAAATCTCTCGAAAACCGGCCGCGGGATCAGGTTCGGCCGAATAGCCTCGATACGCGAGCGCGTTAATTTGCATTCGATCAAATTCGTCGTAATCAAATCGATTTCGGCGATTCAACCCGTATGGTCTTTGCATTGACGCACACCAAGAGTCCCTTCGTAATCACACACAGCACGCATACGCACACATTCCTCTTCTCGTACTCCCCCAATTGGTATTTTAATTAATCATGCACGTTATCATCGGGGCGAGCTGCGCGCTCGTTGAATTTTGTTCGAATGAAACGAATAGACCTAATTCTTTTCGCATTTCTACTATCATTATACGCAATGTATCGGATATATTTAAAATATATATATATTTACAATCCTCTCACAATAATTTAAAAATCGTGAAATTTGAACATGAAAATTCTTGCAAAAAATCAAGGTCGCGCGCGATACACGTGAATTAAATATTCCATATACCAAGTGTAAAAAAAATATCGATAAATAAACAGCTACACGAAATATACATTCGCCAATTCGATATTGTCTCTTGCTCCCGCGCGGATGACGCTACTATACGTAAATTTGCGCCGATTTTAATGCACCGCTTCCCGCATCGCGAGTCGCGCCGCGCCGCGCCGCGGATCTATACAACTATTAAAATGGATATTTTCCGATAAAAATCCGCAGTACATTATACGTCACCGGTTGAATCGATTTCATAGATGCGATTGACGTAAATTTTGCAAAGCCATTACAAATTTACAGTGCTGCGTGCTAACGCCGAGAACAGCCGTCACCGCATATCGGTTTGCACCGCCGTCATCGTCCATACTATATATAACTCCACACTGGCGTGCATTTTAATTATGCTGCACCATTATGGTATACTAACGTGTATTATATCGCTGTTTTCCTGCCGCGTTTTCCAGCTATATAGCGTTATTCGTTCATTATTAAACGCGCAACTCCTATTGCTGTGCTAAATGCAATTTTGAGATACATTTCCATTAACGAAATTATGTTATTTAGCACCGCCATACTGTATTTATTATATTATTTGAATTACCGAGGTATCGTATTAACATCGCGTCGCAAACTCGCTGATATGTGGCGCAACATCTCGTCGACGATGATCAAATTGTCCCAATAATGCAGTGTGGGCGCCAAAACGCATGCACGGAGGGGTCAGGCGTCAATTTGACACCGAGATTCATGGTGTGCGTGATGCATAATTAATTATACGCGAGTCAGGTTAATATTGATGTAACTGCGCGGAGGAGGAGGAGGGGAAATGAATATATTATATCCGTCTCGTGCTCTCCCGAACGAATCCGTTCGAATGCTCTCCTTGAACGATGCACTCGATTATGGATAATGGAATCGATATCGTGAATAGCGCGGCTTGCGGTATATGCTGTTACATCAAGAGAGCAGACGTGACTGCATCGGCTTGCATATAGTCACGGAGTGCTTTGCGACTTCGTCCGGCGCGGCGCGACGGACACATATGGTGCGCCCGCGCGGTATTCGCAAAATTTATATATATACTTATGTTTTATGTTTTTCCTATACCCGATTGATTGATGTTTCTTTACAACGCTCGTCGTATCACTGACAAACCACCTGACGTCGTTACCGCAGAATTTACCTACGTAAACCCACGCTATTAATATTGTATAACGGCGAGCAATGTGTCTTGAAATATTAATCATTTCAAGAACGCGCATCAGAAATTGGTTTTCAAACAAAATTTCCAGCAATAAAACTATATAATTAATTATCCGTGAATAAATCAAGTAAAATGAGTTTAATTGTTTCCAAATACTCCAAAATTCAACATCTTTTATACATATAACAAGGCTTTGTGTGTTATATCAATAATTTTATAATTACATTAATTTAACTTGTAAAATAATATAGAGTGGTTTAGCTCGTATATATATATGTCTTTCTTGGTATTATTGCATTATTTCATATTGTTTGAATTTGCAACGGTCTGACGTTTACATTTTAATCTAGCGGTTTCTCTATTACTGGAATCGTATTTTGTCAACGATAAAATATCGTCGCAATAAAATCCACTCGCCAACGCTAACGGTGCCGATCGACGTACGTATATGCTAATGCGATGAGTCACGGACATCGATATCGCGCGATCGATCAGAGCGCCCCGACAATAAGTATATCATGAAGTCGATTACGTGACAAACAAATTCGGTGCAAACAAATCGCCCGAGTGCATTCCCGCGTGCGCGTCGTACGCGCGTGCACACAACGTCGTCGTAATTGTAAATTTGCGAGCGGCATGATTGCGCAAACGTAATTGAACGGTGATCCGCGATAAATATCGCGTAATTGATTTATCAACAGGATACACCCATTCCGACAAAATCCAATTCACCGTCGGCCACGCTCGGGATATGAGAGGTGCGACGTGTGTGCATTAGAAGGAAAGCAGCGTGTGTGACACGACCTATATCAGATACGCTCGATTTACGGCGTCAGGCTCGAAGCTGCGAGAATTTTCTTTCCGGGAATTGCGCGGCATCGTAGGAATAATTTAACCATTTTGCTGCGCCAAAACAGCCATAACAATGTGAAAAACAAGCTATAATTTCTAAGGCATAAAAGAATTTAAGCTAAATTTTACAAATCGGGAACTTTCCTAAATTAATCATATTAATCAATAAATTTCAACAAAGTTATCAAAAAATCTCATCAAATATATTAAAAAATATACATGCTTTCTCTCCAAATAAATTTATAGACCCGTCTTAATCGCGCTGCTTATAATTATTAATAAACATTTGTTTGCATGATGCAAAATAAAATCAGACGTTACGTATAAGAAGCACTTGATCATTCTTGCTATTCGGCGCGGCGTCGCTTTATAGATATATATACGGATGACCCGAAATAAGAAATCGGTCTGCGAGATCCGACCGCGGCGCGCGTGGATCATCCGGTTTGGCTTTTAAGCAATAATAAGAAAAGCGTATATCCCGTTGAATCACAGTCGGAGTATTCGCCGGAGTTCGGACTTTATGAGCCACTACTCGCTACGATCTTCTACCTCAGTTTTATATCTGGCACTTCGGTAAAGGATAGGACATACGTTCGGCTCCATTTCCCTGCCCTCCCCGCCCGCCGCGCCGCACCGTCTCTCTTTCTTCCGCTCCAAAAACTTATTCGAATCTCCTTCCAAAGTATTTGCGACAGCTGCAGGTGCAGGTGCACGTGTTTCTCCGCCGTACCGATCTTACGGCGCCCGAAGCGGTGGAGGAAAAGTAAAGAGGAAGAGGACATTCGTGTTATCGAAACGCGAACTATTCGCTCAAGTTTCCGCTGTCTGTGAAAAAAAAAAGTCTTTCGTTCTCGCGAAAGTATGCCGCTTAAAAGCTCAGAACCGTTAACCGACTGTCGGCGATTGTGCAATGTCATAATTAAGTGATTCATCATATAATAATTATTTCTATGCTGGCCATAACAATAATAAACAAAATTTGCAAATAATAATATATAAAAATAAATAATCATTTAAAATTAAACCAATTCAAATATATATAATCGCATACATTTATTTATATACTTTAATTTTATCCACATTTTTTCTAAAAATAAATCGGATGCTCTACTTTGCATACTTCGTATCGCTTATTTACCTCTGATTTGTTGGAGTTGATAACGATCGCTCATATAAAGTTAACTGTCCTAAACTTTTCACAATTTTAAAGAATATATAGGTTCTAATTATTATCCATTCAAAGAAAGTTATATATACTATTTAAACAGTTTTTATCGACTTTTTACCGGATGGACATAATTCCATAAATAATAGGAGTTCCGTTTCGTAGAACGGATCGATATCTGCTGTACGACACGACACGAACGGAAAGCAACTCATTTATCAATCCCATGAATCCGTCCCGAAGAGAACATATACGCTTCTTTCACGTTCGCCGATAGCGCAGAAAGCAATAATATTGTATAAATTCCCAGAATGGCTTTCCTTATTGAGTGCACTTCCATTCGGATATGCATAAATAATCTGTTTACATTTACATATGTGCATCCGTATTTCGATGTAAGTAACATTTATCCGAATACACATAAAATCGATATATCGGTCCCGCATAATATCATACGATATCCGTCGAAGGGAGAAAAGATTCGTATACATATTTCGCTTCTTCAAATAGTGATCTGTCATCCCGAACTCATATTCTATGATCGAATCTACTCTTGATTCTACACTCGAGACTGTCTTGAGAAACTAGAAAGAATGCTTACGAAGTTTCTGCGACAGAAACAATTGAAGAATATCACTCAATTTACGTTTCTCTGCTCTCTCTTTCTCTTCCCACTCTTTTTCCTGCTTCTTTATCTCTACATATATGTATATATGCGTGTATGTGTGTGTATGTAAATTTTTGTACTTATTTAATTATAAGCAGAAATAGAGAGCCACGATTTCAATAATTTTGAGATATGTTATCAAGCTCATCACCTTGCGTAATCTTCAAAAGGTTTTAGCTGGCGGTCATTGTTTGTTAAAAAGTTATTAATAAAAAAGTTTAAGAAATACAACAGTTTGTGTCAATATGTTACATATAAGGAAAGTAATTTGCTGATATGGGAGTATAGACAGTACACATGTGTATATGTAGTACACATGAGGGGCTACCGTCCAAGTAGGAATGGTTGAGGGTGCTGGACTTCGATTCATGTGGAAAGTTGAAAACCCGAATCGTTAGTACTACACAAACTGTAATATTTCTTAGATTTTTTTGTTAATAACCTTTTAACAAACAATGACCGCCGGCTAAAACCTTTCAAAGGTTACTCAGGGTGATGACCTTGATGATAACATATCCCAAAATTATTGAAATTGGGAGTGGCCCTATCTCTGCATAATTACCAAATTTTTTAATATCCAGTTTTTCGAGCTTCAAAATAATATATAATATATAGAATCTATATTTATTAAAACTGTGAAAAGTACAACATTTTTTACTTTAATCAGCAGCGTATTTTTAGCAGTACGTTAATAATTTTTAATGGAATTATAAATGATATTAAAAGTTTAAAAAAGAGCGCTTAATGTCGAAAAATATGATAGTTCAAAGAAATACACAGATGTGTTTTTTAAAGCAAAAACATTTAAAAGTAATACTCACTTAACAAAATTTATAATAGCCGCCGTGAATTACATAATTACCGCAAGAAATGCAAACGTTGGCAGTCTCGTGATACCGGAACTGAATGAAACAAACAGAAAAAAAGATACTGTTAAAATATCATGCGAAAACGCGTATGTTGGACGACGGCAATGTCGGACAACTGCATGCAGTTAAACACATCCTCACACGCGCACACGTGTGGTCGGACCAAACAGGTGAGAATATTCATAACGACAAGCGGGGAAACGTTGAAAAAAACCTAGGCGAGATTTAAATGTTTCCGGAACAGGAAAAATTGCAGCTTTAACGAGAATTACGACGGTGCTGTCGCCGTCGATGATGGTAGCGAGAGGGATGGTCGATCGATGGTTTCAGAAGCAAACAAAGTAAAAATCTGGAGAATGTCGCTGAACGGGTGAAATGCCGTTGAACTTGAAAAAAGGAAGGCAGAGGAGAGGGGAAAAGGTGCGCTGCGACAATTTCACGAAAAATCTTTTTTCGGTAGAATTTTCGCTGCAACGCGGAGACGCGACTGTTAACATTTTATTGGATCACTTTTTTGTCCCTCTCGATTAACCCTATTCACTCCAACGTTTTTTCCGCCCTTTTATTCCTCCAACCATGCACTTTCGAGTCCCACGTGTTTTTCAAAATGTTAATAGCTTTGAAAAATTCTCCAAAAATTATTATAATATCTTTGTACCTTCGACTAAAAATCAATGTAAAGATAATTTGGAAATCATTTATTTAAATATTTTTTTACAACAATTATATGTTGACAAACACACGTTACGACTCGTTTTACTTAAAAAATCATAACTCACGAACAAATCGACGAAGTTTAATGAACCAAAACGCAAATTAAAGCTAAAAGTAGTGCAAATGAGAAAAAAAAATGAGATAATTATTAATTAAATAGGAATACTTAATTTCGTCGCTGCAAATTTGGTAATTTTTAAATGGTACAGAAGGACTTTAAGGACTTAAAGAATGCTAGAAAAAGAATTTCTGAATAAGAAAAGGCGAATTTGAAGTGTAACAGATATTTTTTATGTAAAAAAATTAATTTATTTTTATAATTGTAGCTCCTTCTCCCACCTCTTCCACCTGCCTCTGAGCCATAATAAACCTCTGTGGAATGTTAAATTTTTTTTAACGACAAAAATATTTTAATTACGCTTAAATTATACACAAAAATACATTTTTATCGAAAAAAGAATACTCATTTATCTTTCACACAACACTGACGTAATTCTCCAACCATGCACTATCGTGTCCCATACCGAGATTTTGGTTGGTCGCCGTTTCGAGAGTAAATGAGCTAGGACTTTGAAATTTTTACCTGAGGTTCCCTGCCACAATAACTTTTTTCCGGCGTGGAGGGGATTCTCCCACGATCATTTGTTTTCCGGAACAAACGACTATTAGAAATTCGTGGGACACGAAAGGCATGGTTGGAGCGAATAGGGTTAAACTTCAAACACACGACAAGATAATTGAGTGAATAATCGAACGCCGATGTAATATGACAGCCACATGTGTTATATACCAGCATATGTAGCTATTTCTACTGGAATGCGCGGTATGAATATATAATTCCTGAATATAAGTCTATTACATGTTTTAATTATGCTTGGCGGCCCCATAATCATTTTTTTTATAGCATAAATTTGAAGAGAATGCTCTTTACTAACAAATATGCAGCAACACCTGAAAACAACTGCTATAGTGCGATATACCGTTTCGCACACACGTTATATGACTGCATCAGTTTTAATGTATTCCTTTAACTGTCCGCAATTAACTGTAATCGCGAGTTATTTAATCGCCATTAATTCAATGATTTACAGCGAAGCTAAATGCAGCACTTCAATTATAACAGGCACTCAAATTAGCGCATGACGCAGTATATGAAACGCGCGTATTCGTAGTTGTCCATAATTAAACAAGCTAACTTCATATCGTACCTTTTCACGTGCGAAACGCTCGCTGCGTCATACGTCACAAAGTATCTCTTTCAACGGAATAATTATAAAAGATTGCACGAAAAATAATAGAAATGCCAAACGCAGATTGATATATATATATATATATATATGTATATATATATATATATATGAGTCGCATAACGTTTTCATTGCACGTCATCGAGAGAGAAATTAAAAAGGAATGATATTTTTTTGTGCAAACTTCGCTAACTCTTTGTTCGCGTTTTAAGAAAATTTCTTTTTAATATCCAACCAATAACACGCGTTGTATTTATGCACGTCGCAGCGCGTCACCGCTGATATTTCCACAGCGGATGCAACGCTGTGCCACATCAAAATGCATCCTGACGCATGGACGAACGGGGTAAAAAAGGGTAACGACAAAACATGACCGCCGGCGGCGCAAAATTCAAATGAATTCATATAATAATCAGCGAGTTTTGGTCTGAGTGAGGGGCTTTTTATAATTCTTCTACTATAACGACAAAGTCTGAATATCCCAAGCAAAATAAAGGGGCCACAAAGAGGCTATTAAACCTGACAAAGTAAAAAAAGATTTGTGCGTTGCTCATGTATAGTTTTTGCTAACATAATATTTAACAATTGGCATTTATAAGGACTTTTAAGAATAAGGGCAAACATTATTTTAATTAAATTAATAAGAATAATAAAATTGTGAGTAAATTAATATATATAAGTTAAATATATAAATATATCAAAAAAGGAAGAATAATAAGCAAACCGTCCACAGTCTAAGATTATTCCAGATTAAAAGTTTGCCATAATTAAATCACAGAGATTATGGCAGAGATACAATGCGGAAGAACTCGTTAAAAGTAAAAAAAAAACAATGTAGTTCTGAGCATATCGTGAATCGTATCGCGATTACGATTGCGGAGGAATAGATGAGGAGACGCGGGCGGGATAATCAGGAATTTTTCCGATTTTCTCGGTCATAAATCCACCACGATTTTTACAGGGTGGGTTCGCACTTTTTAATAAAAGCATTTGCCTCACGATCCTCCTAATGAAATATCGTCTCGCGTATACGATCGCAGAGTCGTGTGCATGCACGCGAGTGTCCCGTATTTCGCTTACACACATCGGGGTCTACCGTGCGGATTATATACGCGCAGGGTTATCGTTCATGGTCGACCCTATTGTTGAGCACGACAAAAGAAACCCGAGAGAAAAACTTCACACATGACGCATAACAAATTCTATGCAAAGTTCAAGTCGTGTGTTGTGCGATTATACACACATCCCATATAAGGTTGCCGGAGGTTACAATACAACCAACACTTGGCCGCAATGCTACGGCATTCGATTATCGGCCAAGGTTTTGTCAGCCAATGCTGGGCCAACACTGGCTGTCTACCTAAAATCTGATCTATAAAGAATAATCCGGCGTTACGACAAAGCCAACACTTGGCCAATGTTGGCAGCCGCACATCGCCCGACATTTTGTCAGACAGTACTGGGCCATCACTGGCAAATGTAAAGAATAATCCGGCGTTACGACGAAAACCAACGCTTGGCCAATGGTTGGCACCCGCACATCGGCCAATATTCTGTCAGACAGTACTGAACCATCACTGGCAAATGACTCTGCAAATGTCAAATCATCCGATAGATGGCATTTGATAGGATCCGTTTCTCTTATTTAAAATACGACCAACGATGCTATAAGAACGATGTGTAAATGACAGAACTGCACAACTTATACAGTTGTATCGTGGAATCCACTTTTATAATAAAATGTGACACACTTTTGAATTAATTAATGTTAACGTTAATGTAACCTTATTTTTGAAAACTGATAATAATTAAATAAACAAAACATATATATATAACGCATATATTTTATAACAAAACTCGTTTCTTAATTATTTATCAACCAGTCTGAATCTGGCAACCAGTACTGGCGCAGTACTGGGCCGATAGTAATACCTATACTGGGGCAGTACCAATAGACAACGGCTGGGCCAGTACTGTCTGTCAGTACTGGGCCAAAGTTATCATCCGGCGCTGCGTCAGTACCGCGCCAGTAGTGTTTGCCAGTACAGCGCCAGTTCCTAAACTACCACAACCAGTACTGGCCCAATACTGGGCCGATTGTAAAACCCTATATGGGATTATAATTATGTATTATATACACGCAATATGGTATATAATTATTTTGTAATTTATTTAATACAGAGTTTGCACTTTTATCGTGAGCAATACACGTATATGTACTACACAACAAAACGATTAAAAAATACCGTGAGATTTTGCGAATGCCTTTCTGTCGACGATAAAGCCCCGAGGTCGCAATAATCGCCGTAATCGCGTATGAAATAAAAATACATTTTCATCCAATAACGTTAATCGCATATAAAATATTTATCCCGCTCTCTTCCGCCATGGAAAAGCCGTGGAAGGGCTGCCGTAGAAACAAACGACGCGCGCGGGACAGAATTCGCTGGCGTCGCGACGACACGTTTTCTTTCGTCGCACGTTTTCCTCCCGTGGATATATATACGTGGATGCCCGAGCAGAATAAAGAACCGACCTACTGTGTGCAGTCACGGATACTAAAAGAAAGAGAAAGGAGGAAAAGGATAAGAGACGAGGAGGAATCACGAAGCTGAATCCCGCGGCGCGGCGGCGCGGTCGTAAATGACGGACTGCAGGTCAAAGGGTATAACGGAAGAGAGAGAAGATCGATGTATACGCGGCATATTGTCGCTAATTTCACGGGTCCTCGCCGCAAATCGCACTAATGAGAATTAATCGATATAATTGCGGCCTCGCGTGCGCACGGATAAACACGCGAAGTTTGCTTTTCTTCGTTGCGCCCGCAGCGTATCGAGAATATATATTGCCATCAGTTTGCATCCCCCGACTTCGCTTCCGAATAACAAACTTTTCTCTTTTGCTCCGGCAAAATGCAAAATTTTGGAGAATTTTTACGAAATTTGAAACCTTATCTTCGTAAGATGTAACAAACTGTAAAATTGTAAGATACGCGAGATTGTTTTTTTTTTTTTTATTTAAAATGATCAAACAGAAACTGAAAGTAGCCTTATACCCCAACACGACAAAAGTATGTACGTAAAGTTCGAGGGTTATAGATATGGGACGTGATAATTGGCTAAATCCGATTACCTCAATCCTTTATTCTTCGCTGCGTTAACGTTCATTACGCGTGCAAGCGGAATTAAAACTTACGGACTTTTTCAATGTATAATAACGCGCTGATAATCGCCAAAACATGAAATATTCCCAAGAGAGTGGAAATTTCTAACGCAGGCAGTGATGTAAATTCCATTAGTTCGGCTAAAAATTCTGCTAAAAAAATGTACGAAATCTATTTTTGCTGTCTTGCATAAATTACCTCTTGCATCATTCGTCGCGCATTTGTAAGCACACAGTGTGCGCACAGTAAATAATAAAATAATTAGTTGAAATATTAATTAAATAAATCATAAATTCATTTCACTGTTCGCTCAAAAATGGAAGAGAGCTTAATATAATAATTACATTTTAACCAGAACACGCAAATTCACTGTGATGCACAATTATAACCGTACCATAATGCAAAGCCGAATTATAAAGCATTCCATGAACATAAAAATAATGCTATAATATAGTCAAAGCTCATCTGTATGCCAGAACAATTGTGGCAAATCCAACGCAGACAACGAGTTCAAGTCCGTTTCGTCTCGAAATGAGATAAGCGGTTGTCGTACTACATTAAAATTATGGTAATACATGTCCTCTAAAAAAGAAAGAATATCAATACCTAAAGCCCAAAAAATGATTGCAATTCAGTAAATGTCGCTGTTAAACGTTAAACAGAATTGGCCAGCTTTATTTAAAATCCTCTCTTTTGTTACTGTATTGTATAATATCTTTTGCTTCCTCATAGAGGAAGCTTTGTAATGGTGAAAAATTTTTTTTTCGAGATTTTGATGGAAATAGGTTTAGAATGTTCTAAAATGTCGAAAAATCATATTAGTAAAAAATGTCCGGAAGTATGTATGTATGTGTGTGTGTGTGTGTGTGTGTGTGTGTGTGTGTGTGTACGGATTTTTGTACACGCATCTACTTCTACAATTTTTTAGATACCAGTTTGAATTTTTGCACACAAATAGAGTATCATAGAAAGTATGTCCTCCTCAAATTTTATTGAAATCGGTCTACCGGTATAGATTTTATGCAGATTTTCCTTTTTTTTGAAAAATGTGTTTTACGCTGCCGCTTTCTCAATATTTGAGATAGCGATTTATTTTTAATTTTATTATATTTTCCAGTTTTTTTTTTACCCCTATTTCATATATAATTCATTAAAATTTGATTGATCAGATCTCGTATTACACACATTTGAAATTTCGAAGAATTCGTACATACATAGAAGCTTTATAAAACTTGATCTGATCAACCAAATTTTAACCACGTATATATGAAATAGGGGTAGAAAAGACTGGAAAATATAATAGAATTAAAAATAAATCGCTATCTCAAATATTTATAATATCGGGCTGATATTTTTATCGATAAAGTATCATTTAAGGAAGGTTGGTATTGAATTTGGCGAAATCTGCATATTGTTTTAGTTTTTAAGTGGACAAGTATTTTTAGTATTTTTTAGTGAATGTACATAATTATTTACGCAGTCCCCAAAAGAGTTAAGTGTGAAATCAGAACCTTTGCTAACACAGCTTCCTCTATGAGGAAGCCAAAACAAATAAATACCGATAATTATACCTCGAATAAAATAAAAACTTGCACACTTAGGAACTATGAGGAAGCAATGTGCAAGTTTCTACTTGCACAATTAAAAACTACGAGGAAACAATGTGCAAGTTTCTACTTGTTTTATATTATATTGTATGATATTTAGTTAATTAAAACTTGTATTTATATTTCTATTAGATATATTAAAGTACAATAGGTGCTATGAAATACATTCGTTATTTCAATTACGACGTTATTAACCGTATTCGGTGAATATATGACTTCAACGTTAAAAAATTATTAGAAAACGACTTTTACATTAATAACGTTTATAAACGTTTATAAAAAAAATCGAATTTAGAGATTCAGATATATTACATTGTAGGCAATTAATAACTTCATGTTTTATTATTGCAATAATTTTATAAAAGAAATTTTAATAATAAGCTATAGAGGATATGTCAACTGGCTATAGGATAATATTCTTTTTATAAATATTTTTATAAATAATACATATATGAAATAAAATACATAAAAATGATTATAATGTAATGTATAATATACATATACATAAAAAAATTATACATATGTAAAGCGGAAAGTACGTAACAAAGAAGAAAGACTCTTAAATATCCACAGAAAGACAAAACGTGAATTTATGAACGCGTATTACAACGTCCATAAATCACAGTGCGTAACGCATCAGGCGCCATATATATCAGCGAAATATCGCGCCAGGTTTGATCCAAATATTTCTTGATCACGAGGTAGGAAGGAAAATGCGGATGTTTAGGTCCACGCTTTTGCGTGAAGGCGACGCCGCGCGTTCTTCCTTCTCATTCAACATTTACACAACCTCACGCCAAAAAATATTTTTCGCTGTGTGCGCCGCACGCGGAGCGGGTGACCCCGTAATTCAGCAAAACACACTTGCTTCAACCGGAAGGCTTTACTTTCCTAGGAATTATTCTCGAGGGAACTCCGCGCTATGTACAATTCTTCCTTTTTCTTTGTCTCGCCTTTTTCTCTCTCTTTTTTTTATTCTGTATGTGTACATGTGTAGATGTGTACATGTGTGAACGCTATTGTAGTTGAGTCACCAACGGCAGTGTTGTATTTGAGTATAAAATAAAATGGGATAATTTTAAAATAAACATCTCTTAATGAAAAATCCAGTAATAATAATTATAAAGACAGTCATTAAACAATGATTATTTACAAATTTAAATCAAATCAAACGTCTTTATCGATAGTTTGTTTTTCTCTTTGCCGCAGATAAAATATTAATTTATTCTCGGATTTCAATCGGTGAGTAAGTATTCCAAGTCTCTCGTGTCACCGGAAAAGAAAAGAATTCCGTCAAAGTACAAAGTTATATTAATCCAACAAAAGATGCAATTATATTTTCTGAACGGATGATTCCTCTCTAAAATGATTACGTGCCATCATAATCGAGCTGCAAAAGTAATACAATAAGAGATAAAAAGTAACGAGATAAGATAAAATATGTAACGTGCATAAAGCTATTTGGTTTTGTTGCTTTCCTTTAATATACAAAAGGTTTTGGTAAGTGCTACATGCTATTCTGCACGGCAAAATCGGGAGATTACCGATGGAAAATTGTGTATATCTACTTTACTGTGCATCTTTAATAAAAGTTCGCCCCCGTAAATGTTAAGTGAAAATAAAATAAGTCGAAGAAAATGCTATATGCATCTCTACCGTTATTGCGTCATAAAAATCGGAAAAGTTTTCCAGTTTTCATGATGCCGTAGTTTACGCCTCTGTTGTTCACACTTTTTTCCTTCGACTTGTATTTTTCTATTTTTCAACGTTGCCAAAAGGTGAGTCGCCTTTAATATCTTTCAACTAATCGTTTATATTTTTCTCTCTCTCTTATTCTTCTTTTTCCCTTCTTTTTAATATTCTTGAGATCACTTAAAATTTCTTTTATTTTAATATTATAATAAAAATATCGTATTATTATTTAAAAAATTAAAGGATGAAGAGTTTCTATCATATTCTTTAAAATTAATAAAACGTTGCATAAATGTATCTCTATGATTATATATCGCAAATAAAATAAACGCATGACATCCTTCGTAATTTTTCTCTAAATCCTGCTTCCTTTTCTTTATCAATACTAAAAATTGATTTGATATAACATCACACTATATTAGATATATATTACAGATTAAGTGATTACTTTATTTAAAAGAGTGTGATAATGCGCATAATGTAAAGTTAGATTTGTATTATTAAATTATAATGCAAATCCCCTTTCCTCTCTTTCTCTCTCTCTCTCTTTGTAGCTAGATTTTCCGCTTTACTTAACGACAATTCCTAATTCGATGGACTCTTAACAGAAACTACAAAGTTTTGACATTGCAGTATAATCCTCGTGTTCAAGTACACATCGCTCAAGAGCGTCGGTTACATTAAAACTATACGATCAAAAACGGAGTAAGCCATCGCTCGCGAAAATTCTGCCAATAAAAATCCTTCCAAGTTCCTTATTCTTTTAACGTTACATGACATCGTCAAGAAAACGGAAAAATGTAATATCGCAAATAAGAACGTAATATCGGAACAAAATCGCCTTGAATAGAGTTTTAAACAACTCCTGACATTTCCGTTAAGGAAAAATCGACTTCCAGTAAAAGACTCTAGCATCAAAATTAACATTTCACGGAATGATCATATAAATAACAAATTTTTTTCAAAAAGAATTCCACTCTCGACGATTCAAAAAAAAACTCTTCTATTTCACAATAAAAAAAACTTCTTTTTTCTTTCGAGAAAACGAAGTAAGAAATATACCGATTTTGATCCTAAGTATACATGCAAGGAGAGAAATAAAATGTTAATTCAAGCGTGGCATCTGCTGCACACACATACTTTGTTTGCACTTGCCACTTCATAATGCTGGAACGAAAGGAGTAAGTGTAAGGAAGTAAGCGAGGAAGTAAGGGTGTATGTGACAATTTTGCATCTTCAGCGCGTTTTGTCGGTCCCACTTTTACCGTTATTTATTACTTAAAGAGCTTATGATTTTATATTAAGATGTTCTTTATTTAATTCTTGCGGAGTATCCGAAAATATTAACGCGTTCGTCCACTCGCTTTGTATTACTAATTATAAATAATGCAAGTAATTAAAACCGCCAAAATATTTAATAGCTTGCATCGCTGCATGTTTTTTCAATAAATACTATATTTCGATATATTATTTTATCAATGCTTTTTAGATTTATGAAATTATAATTGGCATCATAATTTCGCATCTATTATTTTTAAAGGGCAAAATATTCGTCGTATAAAATGTTTTATTTATAATGTGTATCAAAGTTTTGCCGCAATCAGGTAAATTGTATATTTTTGGGTAATATTGCGTCTCTTTTCTTTGCACGAGCAATCGATCGGAGCGTTCAGGATACTCTACTGTAAATGTAGGTTCGATGCGTTACGGACGACGATCACATTTAAACGAAGATCGAGAAAAAAAAACCCGATGCTCCAGAATCTCGCCAATAAAGATTGCTCCGAATTCTTCCTATTAACGTTATAGAGACGGCAAGGGAAGAGAAGGAAATCAAGGAGGCTCTCGTGCCGTCGGTCGGTTTATACGGAAAAGAAAATAGGTTTCACGAAGCTCTCGCTCTCTACCTTCGGCTCTCGCTTCCTTGCATCTCAACCTAAGAACTTTCCTCTTAATTTTCGTGTGGCAATAGCTCGATGGCGCGGCCCCCAAGAAACGAGAGACCCCGAGTTTTCCATAAAAATTCTACCTCGCTAAATTTCAATTTATACGTGAGCCGCGGGCGATCGAGCATATCGAAGCCAGGGACAGATCAGGGACAAAATAAATGGGCAAATAACTCGTCGTTTCAAGGAAGGATGGGAAAGAAAAAAATTGCCAATATGCATTACTCCAAATTACTATTACGTCCTCCCTAAAACCACTCCAAGGCAAAAAAAGCGTGGAGGTCGGATATGAAGAAGCTACTGCACCGTCATTTGACCGGTGTTGACATGGAAAATACGAAATAGAGGATTTCGATTTCGAGCCTTCGTCATGTTCCCGTTCCACAAGTCGACCCGGCGCGGCCGTTTCCGGTCGCGGGGTTTTTTTTTCCCCCTCGAGCGTTTCACACTTGAGACTAAAATGAAATTTTACGCCTCCTGCCCGTGGTATTGCCCGGTTTTCAGTTACCCTCGTAGGCCGAAAAAAAATTTTGCGGCCTACAAAGTGACGCATTAAGGAGACACAAATTTCGAATATCAGAGAGCGGCGCGGCCAGTTGCCACCCTCGTCAACGAATTTTCCCTTCCCGCGCGCGAGTTCAAGCCCTCGCTTTGTTCCCAGAGCGGCATTTTTTTACGACCCTCACGAAGCGGTGAAAAAAAAAGACCGAATGAATTATGTATACGAAATAAATAATCGCGCGCGTTAGGGAGGAAAAATTGGACGATGACGCACGAAGGTACGTACCGCTGAAGCGAAAGAGCCGAATCCATAGGAACGCTACGAACAATGTTGTTACGCGAAACTATCAGGAGTTAGTGTAGTAATGGATAGGTCCAGGCTATATATGTCCAAGCTGAGCCCAAACTGGCTCCAAGCCGAACTACTCTCAACATTCTGCCTAGACAAGGCAGTTCGAGTTAAATTCGAGCAAGAATATAGTACTGCTTCGCGGAAATACTTTTTCGGCTATTTTTATTGCAGTTGTTTGAGTTATAAATTCTACAGGATAAAACAATACAATTTATATAAAAATAGTTTGCACTCATTATATTGGGAATGCAATAAAATAAGAGTTACCATCTAATTTTAAATGATAGCATATATTTTTATCGAAGAAAATTCTGTCAATAAAGCTTAATGTCAATAAAGTTCAGTAGAAAAATTTCAATAAAAAATAAAAATTTAGTTTTTAAACTTCGAATAAGATGAGAGAGAGAGAGAGAGAGAGAGAGAAACAAAAGTAATTATTTTTATGTCTCTTACATTTTAAGATTGTCCTGAGGTTATAAAGTGATTGCTTCCTTACCGTTGTGAAAACTGTGTCTCGTTAATGTGCTCTCATAAATCATCTTCCGGTCTCGAAACCTCGAGCCGGACACGGTAGTCAAATACAAATGCAATTATATAAATGTAATCGACCCGCGCCGAATAAAACGGTATTAGCTCGCAAGAGACAAGCGCGCACAGAGACTAGTATACCTACTTCCTCATTCGACGAAGCATTTACAGAATTTTGCGAAATATCCCGAGCAGAAATTGGTCTAGCCAATCTGAGTTTACAGCTAATGACTGGATCACGCAGGCTAGATATGTTACCTGGCCATTGACTAGCTTAGCACTAGCTATAATTTATGAATAATTCTTCGCTGTTTAGTACTTTTCTAGCCCCTGCACGGTAAATATTAGAATAGATGGCGCTGGAAACTTTCAAAAAATTAGCCAGCCGCTGTCTAGCCACTAGTAATTAAAAATTTGCTAGCATTCGAAAAGTGAGGTTATAATTAAAACATCACACGCTCCACATCGTCGACGACGATTACGACGATTATACGTTTCACACAACTCGACGCAATTTCCAGTACGAGTTTCGCCGAACTGACAGGGAACAGTAGTTCGTGAAAGAAAGAAAAAGAGAAGAAAAAAAACACGAACCTGGTATAACACCATTTTCCGATCCATTAAGCTCGCCGATGGAGCAGGACGCATCGCGTCGAGAATGCTTTCATTATCATCGATAATATTGTCATCGCAAATACTTGCCCGCAACGCACATATGAATTAATAAAGTCTCCCGTTTTACCCGTGACGAAGCGATTTGTACAGTCGCGCATGCATTCGCGTCACGTTATCACGAAATATATCGCAGCATTTTTGACACGACGTATATGCATACGAACTGACAGAAATGAAAAAAAAAATGGTAGTAGCAGTTCCAAAATTATTTTTACAGTTGGTTATAATGCTCGACCGGCTGGCGCATATTCGCTCGTGCGAATTTTCATTTAGCAAAAACCGTGTGCGCGCCCACACACACACACACACGCACGCACACACGCACGCACACACGCACACGCATGCGCGCGCGCCACTATCTCGCTTCACGTATCTATCGTCGGCCAATAAAGACTGGCATTACGTGGGATAACGATTCGTTAAAGTAATAAGCGATTTATCGCCGGCCAATTATCATAATTAATTTATCGTGTCGATATAACGGGGGCGAATAATTTGGCGCGTGAGAAAAAGCCCCTCTCCCTCCCCCCTCATCCCTGAACGCCGTACGATCATTAATATATCGTTAATGCGCGAGGGGGCTAAATCAGACGAGAAAGTACCCGCGGGACGGCATGCCTCGTGTCGCGCGACGACCGTTTTTCATCGCCAAATTATGAAAAATCGTCCCCGGATATCGCGACGCTATAGGCGCGCGCCGCGCCGCGCACGGCTTAATTCCATTATACGCGCCGCGCGTCTGGGATCATCCCGCTTTTTCGGAAACGAGCTTAGTACGTGCGCGTAATAAATGATAAATGTATGTTCGTCGCGCGCGATCACCGCGTTTATTCTGATCGGGGATAGTCACGCGTTTACGTACAGCCATTCGATCGCGATAGTCGTCTCGGTTCGTTGAATAACATATTTGACGATTTACAACGGGATACTGGGCGCGGTACACGCCACCTGACCGAGCGATAAAAGTCCATTTCGATTTTATCGGTATTTAGACTCGCGTAATCGTCAATACTGATCCGCCAATAAACCGGGATAATTATAATAGAAACGCTAGTGTGACGATGACATTCACCGTGATAATCAATAATCATCGTTGAATTCATAGACACGAAAATATTTCTCGACGATTTCAATGACTGTGATACGTTAAATTACTAAACGTAATTATTTATATAGCATGAATAGATAATCGACTATAAGAACCCTCGATAATGAAATTAAATGAGTAACAAACGAAAATGGGGACATTGAGAGTGCAAATAGGTTACAGCGCGTACCATTAGTTGTACCATTTTGTAATTATAGGAATATGGTACATAATTATACATTGGACGTTTCGGTTCTACTTCGCGCCATCTTCAGCAATGCGACATAATTTTTTAATTATCTATTAAAATTAAAATCTTACACGGAAAGAACGGTTTTGCTGAAGTATCTAAAAATTTAGCTAGATACAGATTTAAAAATAATTTTGTTGTAAGTACCATCAAAATAATTATATAGTAAGTCACTGAATGTATGATGATAATGCTGTAAAAAATTTTGACGTTTTAGCAATCAGTTTGAGTGTTCTACATAATTATTTTGATGGCCCAACAAAGTTATTTTCAAATCTGTATCTATAGCTAAATTTTTAGATACTTCAGCAAAACCGTTCTTTCCGTGTACATAACACGTGTAGACAATAAAAATGCGAAACAAAGTTCGATATAAAATATCAGAATTGTTGATAAGCAACTGTCTACCGGAATACATATATAATAAATCACGCAAACTCGTCTAGAAAACCAAAACATTGCTACAACTTGTCATGCAATAGAATTTACCTCGGCGAGTAGTGACGTTATCGTTGATAACATATAGCAGTCACATGAGAGAGAAAGTATGTGCCGTTGTATTCGTGTCATTATTAGTGCAGCGACAGGATCCAGTATCTATTTCCCGAGGGATCCGCATCGCGGAGATTATTAGGGACACTTTCACTGATGTCTTCGCCATCAGTATATAACTCGAGTATACGTCCACAGAGCTATTATTGTTGAAATTTCGCGAGAAACGAAGAAGTTGCCCGTTTACCAGAGTTTCATATATGTAAGTTGGGCCTGCCAGAGGGTAGCAAATAATCCAATCAAGCCTCGTCCTTCGACAAAAAGACTCTGCCACTCTGTCATACCCACAAGTTTCTCATATGCATTTGTTTACGAGATGAACAAAAATAAGAATAAAAATTAAAAAACACGTAATTTCGAAGAAGAAGCTAATTTGTAACGTTAGTTGTATACTTATATATACGAATAAAATATTTCATACCATATACATATAATAATAATCGTTATCGTTAAAAAATGATAATTATTATAATAATAGCGTCATTAAAAATAATCATAATTAATTTTCTTCCTAAACAATATGTATGTAATGCGTTCATATAAGTAAAAATGAAAATTTTTTATGCGTTTTTACCAATTATTGTTACATATTCTCCTTGTAAGAATGCAAATAAAAGATCTTTTAAAGGATCTTTATAAATAAATTAAAAATGGCAATTTCTTTCTTCAATCCCCCGTGACCTAATTCAGTGACTATTGCCTGCCTATAGCCTGTACTTCAACCCGATTTTGCGTTTCTTTTTCTTCATCTGGCCTTTCTCCTCATTTTATCCTTTTCTACCTTTTCTATCCCTTCTATTACGGACTTCATTGACACCCTCAGCCATCGAGAAATCGCGAGAGAGTAATTTCCCGTGATTAATAATCTTCTTTCCCTGATTTTCTTCGCTCGGAGAAAGCGGTAGGAAGAAACGGAAGGACGACGGAGATTCACGCGCGATATATCACCACGGGTCAACGATTATCGGAATCTCGTTCTTTCCTTATTAGTCCGCTATCTTGAGAAAAAAGAAGCAAATAATAAGAAGGTGACGGGAAGATTCTCGGATTAATATTAACACAGCAATTTTCTTTCATCCGAGCGATACCTGGCGTGTATTTGATCTACTGCAATAATTATGATGCAATTAAATGAATTTATATACCAAGTAATAAATTAAATAAATTACTATGCCGAGTGATTAATTCACGCGGACTGTTTAACTGATTGAAACGCCAACAAACATATTTACTACATATATAATTACTCGAGTATCCGAGCTCGATTTCAATGTTATTTCTATACCATACAGAAAACAGCGTAATGTTTTATTGCGAAGTTGTATTGCAAAGTTGTACGGTAACGTCGAAGTTTAATTTAACGTCGCTTCCAATATTATCGTCTATAAATTCATAATATTTGCCTTTTATTCACATCGTTCGCTCGCGCAGCGTTCTGCAAACATCTGCATTCATACAATGAGATGCTGTAGTCGCTATTATTATAAAATGTCAATATCATATCGAGTACACTGCCTTCGTTTATATCTAAAAAAAATATATATGTCAAAACTGTTTACAGTTATAAAATTTTGATCTAATTTCTTCAAAGTTGAACTTTTAAGTTTAATCGTCGCACCCAACTGCTCAATTAACACTCGAAAGTATATGTGAATATATTTTCATGCAAATGAAGCATAATTATTTCGACTGCATGATTAAACGCGCCCTCAAAGAGCATAGAAAGAGGCAAAGATGAAGGCTGCTTTGAGCCTCTGAATTTCTTTTTGAGATTTAATCGGCCACAGCGAACAAAGCGTAAACACATTAACAAAGCTCCGTCGCGATCTTTTCCAGAGTCTGCCGAACAAGAGAGCAAGAGGCGTGCTTTGAGCGCGCCAATTTAATCCATGGAAAGTAGACTCCCCCTTTTTCCGTACACTTCGTTTACACTTTATAACGCAGTTCCGCAATAAAAAAGACTGCAGGTGACAACTTTGCATTCTAAGTGTGCAAAACAAAACGGGCAATAATTATCAGGGTAAAAAAAAAACGAATAGATATGAGCTGAGAAGCTCGAAAGTTCTATATCTTTGCGTATACAAAAGCATTTTAACATCCACGAGATCATAACGTAAAACCCAGACCTTATAAAAAAAGCCGAAGAGATATCTCAAAAACATATTAAAAAATTATTTATTAAAATAATTATATTAATTTTAAAATAATTAAATCGAAAATATAATAAATGATAAACTTGAGAAATTTACTTTTTAATACACTGAAAAAAATCCATGTACTTTTACATGAAAATTACATGTTTGAAATCGGAAAATTATCTAATTATTACTGTAATTTTTTTCCCAGATTTTTTAAAGTAAAAATACATATTAATGGTAAAATATAGGTGAAATTACTATTTCTATGTAAAAATCACTTGTATAAGTTTTAAATTTAGCGGTATTTTCACAACAATGAACGAAGAGAAAACAGTTTTATTTCATGAGAAATTACATATAATCTGCAATTTTCAATATAAGTAGTAATATTGCATGATTATGCTGGGTCGGAAAAAAACCCAAATGTAATTTCACACAAATATTTTTTTAGTGTATATGTTTAGGCTTGTATTATAACGAATATAGCGCGTAAATAATGTGAAACATCCTTGCGCGGATATAACTCTTGAAAAGAGATGAGGTTCTCGTGTAATTTCACTTGTAAAGCCGTTAATGCATGTGATGATGTAAAACGTTATACTCGATATATTCATGGAGTGTGTATTTCATCTGTATGCAATACGCCGAATAAATAGCGAGCGATACAACAATTAAAATCGTAATAATGAAATTATCGGTGCATCCGCGACCGCGATCATTGTTGTTGAAAATTTCGTTGCCACGTAATTAACGTATATGATACGATTTAGCGAACGGCATGGAATTATTTCGTTCAATTAAAGGCAAGATTACATTAATTGCATCGAAAAATTTGCACTCACTACTGGTTCGTTATCCGCGATAAACGACGGGCAAGTCGAACGGCATCAGGCACGATCGATAAATTATCTCATTATTTCGAGTTCGCAAGCAGCTCATTTTCAACGACTTGATGCTACGAGTGCCTTAATAAGGGAAAAAGAGTATGCTCACAGAGAGCTCCGCTCATCTCTCGCCGTAATCCAATTAACTTTATTTTCTCAAGCCCTCGACAGTGCACTCTGTAGTGGTGCTCTATTAAAGCGCACTATGCAACGCTCCTCTTCAAACGCGATCCTGTCGCCGCTAGCAGCACATTGCACTTGCGCGCGCGTGCCACGCTAGTAGCTACATTCCGTAAAGGACAAGCAGACGCAGGAATTACTGAACTCGAGAGGCCAAACTAACAACTTGAGTGCTCGCCAAGTCAACACCGATACCCGAACGTTACTCCGGTAAAGGATCGCGATGTCTCCGTGCATGATATTCTGAAAACCGATCGGCAAATATATACAGGGAGTCTCCAAAATTCTGACTAAAATGCGGAATAACGAGATCACACGTATATATTCCGTTTCATATAAAATACTTCTTAACCTAAGAATGTACGATCTGCTTTACACACACGCGCGCATCTGTATGACATAAATCGTCGTGCTTTATTCACGAACCTAATCCTCTGAGGACTATAAAGCCAACGTGATATATTTTCAAACGCTATAATCGAGAAATATACTGTACAAAGTGTTTGCAAAGTTGCAATACAAAATAACAATATCGTATATCTTTAATGTAATAAAATAAAATACTGCAATTAAGATCTTTTAACTTTCGTAAATGTATATCACCTATTTTTTATGTACATGATATAATAAGCTATTAAGATTGATCCAACAATTTAATTATTATCCTATGCACATATTCTTTGTGTATAATAAGTTCTATACATATCAAAATTATTTTCAAATAAATATAACATCATTCTTGATTCAGCAATATCTCGTGTAAATATTTCTCAGGAACATACTTCACATGTTAATTCTTATCGCAATATGCTGCGAACACCTAGAAAAATATTAAATCATTATATTTAATATTCTAATATAGATCACTTTTCGCACACAGCAAATATAGATCGAGTCAACTTCAAACTCTACGAATCCAATGCTATCGAAAAAGTCTCGCGAAGATATAAAAGAAAAATACACACAGGAAATATACTGCCGATTCAATTAACGTTACCTGAATACACACGTACATCTATCAAACTTAATTCGATAACGTATAACTTCTTGTTTTACACGTGATCATTCAGTAAATTTTTCTCGCCACTCCGGTGTAGCGCGCATCAAAATTCCGCGCAATCCGATTTTATTGACGCATAAACGTTACGCGACAGATACCAGTAAATCCCATGGTGCGCCATAAAGGTCGTCATTTACGAATCAGTTAATCCCAATCCACTACATCGCATCGCCTTTAAAGGATGCACGACGCGATTCTCCCCATAACAATTATCCGCATCGCTCGTATATACGTATACACCGGTACGCGCGAAATCACGCCCGCGCGATAAGACTGCAATGTGCATGCGAATGCGGATTTTTGGATCACGTAAAAGCGAGATAGGAACGTGCTAGAAATATCGACACGATGCATCATTAAGGCCAAATTGCCGTATCAGTTTTCGACGCTCGGGCGATTATGCAAATGCGCGGATCGCTCGCGACAATTATTTCGAATTAAATCCAGTCTTAATCGTGATTCGAATACGCGATCGCGCGACTGTACAGAGTCGAAATCCAAATTCAAACGGCGCGCACATTTTCACGGAGCGTATGTGATTTATGTAATTTTATTTCCAGTCGTCTTATATATATCAGTACAAAATTACCTTTTTCAAAAAAAGTAAAAAAAAAACGCGCCAAGTACCCAGGTAGGAATTCGAAATAGGGCCAGCTTTGGTCCAAGCCTGCATGGGCATCCAGGCTGCCAATCTTGGGCGCCGTTTCTTAGCCTCGACTGGCCCAGTTTTGGTTGTATGACGGGATGATAACACCGGCTCGACACTGAGCTACAAGCTTCGGCCAAACCTAGCCACCAGTCTTGAGCCATACCACGGCGTTTGGAATAATGAAAATACTGCCAGTCTAATTGTAGTGAAATTTCACTTTTCGAATAAGTGAGTTATTCATTCTTTACTTGGAGTGATTCTTCAACTCTGAAAAGAGTGACATGTTTCACTGAATAATTATTTATTCACTCGATATAAAAAATTATTTATTTCGAAATTTTATTACTATTTTTTAACTAAATTTGTTTCTTAAGATGCAGTCTATGATTATAAATATTTTCTCGTATTTGAAAAACTCAGAAAAACACACTTACCTTGGTGGGATTCGAACTCGGGACCTCTGCATCGTGAGCCAACTGCCTTACGTGGTAGACTACTTCTTAATTTGATGTAAGCGTTATATATAGTCTACATATGTATAACCAGCGCAAATATATAATTTTTCAAAAATCATCTTAAGAAACAATGTCAGTTTAAAAAGAGTAATAAAATGTTGAATACATATGAATTGGATATATATATGTTATAGTCAAAGTCCGAAACGCGGGCATTCCTAGGATTGACTAGTCAATCCTGGGGAACGACCAAGCGTCTTGGTCAAAGCTCGAAATAAGTTTTGCGTTTCGGCTTTTGACTAGTCAATCCTAGGAATAACTAATACGGCTGGTCAAAGTTAGAAACTAAGAAAAATCACTTCGGACTTTGACTAGTCAATCCTAGGAATAACTAATACGGCTGGTCAAAGTTAGAAACTAAAGAAAAATCACTTCGGACTTTGACTAGTTAATCCTAGGTGTGGTTTAATTCGGACTGTGTGACTGTTAACAAATAAAATCAAGATTTTTTTTACTAAATTAAGTTCTTATTGTTAACATAATGTAGCTTTTTATTTACGTTGTAAAGCGAAATTATAAAGTACATGCATGAGGGGGGAGTGCAGGGGAGAAAAGCCTTCCTGTTCACGTGCGCTCACGCATGTAAGCCCCCTTGCACTCCTCCATGCATGTGCTTTATAATTTCGCTTTACAACTTAGCATGTACTTTAAGTTGTAAAGCGAGGTCAACGCTGCCTACCGGCGGGGTGGGTGCGGGGGAGGGAGGGCCGAAGGCCCCTCCTTGCACTCCCCGTGTGTGTGTGTGTGTGTGCTTCCCACGCATAATTAAACTAAAAAAACTCCCAGCGTGAGACCTAACTGCTTGAATCGAGATGCTTGGTTATTTTGCACGATTTAATTGTTTAATGATTTTTGTTAAAGCAGGGCATACACACGTGTGTGTGTGTGTGTGTGTGTGTGTGCCCTGCTTTAATGAAAATCACAACTTCTATAAAGCAGGGCATACACACGTGTGTGTGTGCCCTGCTTTAACGAAAATCACAATTTCTATAAAGCAGGGTATACACACGTGTGTAAATGCCCTGCTTTAACGAAAATCACAACTTCTATACTTTTGGCCCCCCCCTTCCCCGCACCCACCCCGCCGGTAGGCAGCGTTGACCTCGCTTTACAACTTAAAGTACATGCTAAGTTGTAAAGCGAAATTATAAAGCACATGCATGGAGAGGTGCAAGGGGGCTTACATGCGTGAGCGCACGTGAACAGGAAGGCTTTTCTCCTCTGCATTTCCCCCCCCCCATGCATGTACTTTATAATTTCGCTTTACAACGTAAATAAAAAGCTACATTATGTTAACAATAAGAACTTAATTTAGTAAAAAAAATCTTGATTTTATTTGTTAACAGTCACAAAGTCCGAATTAAGCCACACCTAGGATTGACTAGTCAAAGTCCAAAGTGATTTTTCTTAGTTTCTAACTTTGACCAGCCGTATTAGTTATTCCTAGGATTGACTAGTCAAAAGACGAAACGCAAAACTTATTTCGGGCTTTGACCAAGACGTTTGGTCGTTCCCCAGGATTGACTAGTCAATCCTAGGAATGCCCGCGTTTCGGGCTTTGACTATAACATATATATGATATAACATTTCTCAATGTCGGGTGAATGTCAGAAACCAGTGCCGGCTCATTATGAAATTTTTTTATACAATTAGATATTTTTAATTATTTTTTCAAAAGTAAATCTAATAATAATGATAAATAATAAGGACTGGCTATTAAGCTTTGGCCCAATATTGGGCGGCACTTGCTTGCCAAGCCTCGGCTACCCAAATTCGGGTAATAGTTGGGCCAGGCTTGGGCATTAAACGTTGGCAAGCCGACACGAGTATCGGCGTTTCCTACCTGGGTACACGCAATATATTTTGTAAATTCAAAAATTCAACCTAATAAGTATAGTAGCTTTATTTCTCCTTAACAAAATTATATCATCATACGAAAAGATGAACTTCTCGTAGTCCATCCTTCCGTTGCTCGAGAAGTCGCATCTCATTTTTTCCTCACTATACTCCTTGCCGTTACGCGAGCTCTAATCACGCTTCAATCTCGCATGAATTTCATCCTGCAACCCATAACCGCCTTACGGAAGACAGCAAAATTCGCAACAATTATTATGTATGATTAAACTCGCGCGATCCGACAGAAACGAACGATCGCGAAACGCATCGAGGGTGCGCCGGCGTTTGAGATAATTCAATCAGGACCGTATACACGCACGCTCCGCCGCGAGATCCCCTTTAAGCAATACTCGGGACGGGAAGTGCTTCATAATAATAATTATCTCGTATTCACTCGCGGGCGCGTGCGGAAGGGTGATGGCCTGGTGCGTGCAACCATCAGGTGCCGACCGCGACGTTTACGCACTTATACGTGAACGTAAGTTACGCGGGCGGGCGGAGCTAGAGAGCTGTGTAAACTCTAGGATCATATACCGCGATACAGGCAAATTAACTGATGTATGTACGTGCCGACTGGCCGCAGCCGATGTAATAGCTTAAGCCGTTTACACATCGCCGACGTATGTAAACGCGTGCGCTCCACCCGCATCCATCTAGCTATCTCTCTCTCTCTCTCTCTCTTTCTCCCTTTGCCCCCCCTCTCTCTCGCTTGCGCGCGAGTACACAACTTGCTTTTACAAAGGTATATACATATACGAAATGCGTATGTGCGCACGTGCATTTCACGGGTCAACGTACGCCATGCGCATGCAGTTACTGAAACGAGTCATGAAAGGACATTTGATGATACGATTTATATCTTGTGTGTATACACGCGCACTTTTCTCGTGAATATCTCAGAGATAGAGACGTCAATTTTTCAAACAATACATCAAAAATGTGTTCAATAATATCCTTATTCTACTCGCTAGTAATGAATTTATCAAATTATTAACTCGACTTACGATTATTATTTAATTAGCTAATAATCGTAAATAAATATAAAAAGTATACAATACGCATATTAATAATGATCGCTCGAAAGAAGGATATAATATATCTTTGTCCGTGGCAGCAATGTGACAATCGAAAACGAGATTCAAGCCAGAAGGGATTAAGTTTTAAGTACGGCGGGAATAAATCTTTACGTAGTCCGCATTACCGAAGATAAAAGCTCGACGTTTAAAAAGTAATAGAATTCAAGAAAGTCCGGCGTCCGGTAGAGCCAGTTAACTCCTGAATTTATAATAAAGTCTGGATGAATAAAAGTGCGCTGTGATTTACTACTCGACTAAAGATAAATAAGAAGCTGCCTCGTTCGATAAATCGTTTTCTTTCACGCTTTGTAATTAAGTAAAAGCGGCACACTTTTATCTTTGCACGCGCATATATTCGCTTTATTCTCCTCTTCTCTATATCCCTTTCTTTCTCCCATCATTCTATAGAGAAATTATTCTTAAAATTAATTACTTAAAACTCTTTCAAACACAATTGTCGCGAGTACTAAGCGCAATGTAGAATAATAAGTAAGTTCGTTAAAATTGAACTAGGAATTTCTATTTTCGAAGAACGTGTGTTGTGTGTGTGCGAAATTATATTTATGTATTCAATTATACCGACCATCAGTTCGAATTCTCTGGAGTATATATGAGTTCACGAGAACGCTGGAAACGGAATGATTTCGCGAAGAGGCGGGCGCTTCGTCGCGACCATTTATATTATTTCGGATACAAGATGCGCCGGATATCCCCGAGAAAATCCATTTCGGTTTCCAGTCACTCCAGACGATCTCAGGAGCGCCAGCCCGAATCTTGTCGCCGGAAGTCGTATACGTTGTCGATCTGACGGATGGCGCCAATAGATCGCAGCCACCTTTAACGCGGCGCACACTTCTAAAACCCTCTTGACTCTGAGAGGGGGAAGACGAATACCTCGTGAGGAAAAAAAAAAGAAGAAACGTGAGAGCGAACGCCCCGCGCGATGAGAGAGGAATGAGGAAAAACGAAACGAGAAGCGAAACTGTCGGAAGTGTCGGATAGACGAATAAACGAGACGCGAGTGGAGAAGGAGCGCAGGACGAGACGCGCGTTTCGGAAATAAATCGCAAGACCTCGCTGCCATAATCTCGCTGCGCGCCGCGTTGCCAGCGCGCAAAAAACTCGTGCAATACGAGGCTACCGCGGAGGGGGCACGTTCATGCATCTCGCCGTTCCCATAAAAAAGACTCATCAGTCTCGAGATAATGTCGAGCTCTTCTTATCACGAAAGTGGTTTCGCATTATAGACAATAACTCGAAGATGACAGTAATACTGTTATTGATCGCATAGCGCACAATAGCAACTGAAAGATTAATGGTTGCAGAAGCGTAATCCCGACTGCGAACGGACGCGAAGGCTGTTCCTAATTTGGACCGTTGAAGGAAATAGCCGCATAAATCGAAAATAATATTATTCACGCATTTTAAGGATTGTAACTCCTATTCTTTTTTTATTTACGTAGATTTATTTTTGCATAAAAATGAAATTTTTGTTTTTTCTTCTTTATAATCTTTCCCTGCGGCGGCCTGCGGCAAGAACAGAAATTACTGCATTTACAATAATCTCATTTAGTTTTATATCAAATAATTTTTAAACTAAAGAAATTATAATTTATAACCTCTATAAAATATTATACGCATTATCCTATTCAATTTTTAGACCTTTCATATCTGTTTGATTAATCCACTTTTGATAACATGAATAATTATTATATGTGATCCTAATATTTTCTTTTGTCATTATAATTAACTGCTTGTGTCATGTTCGTTGACGAAATGTAAAGTACATTTATAACGATAAAGTGATATGGTATCGCATAAAATGATAACACAAACTACATTGCTGCAATATATTAACGCGTGACGGACTCGCGTAATTGAAACATTTAACACTCCATTACGGTAAATACGCGTACTTCGTAGCGAATTAGCTACTTGTAATTACCGGTTTGTGTATACACGCGGTTCCAATAAACTTTATATCTTCCCGTTTGACAAATATTGCTTTGATACTGTAAACTTTATGCTCCAGCATAAATTCGTAGAATAATTTATATACGCGTTAAATTACGCAATAAGAATTTTAAACTGATCAATTTATAAATTATATATAAATATAAAAGATATATATACATATATAATCCATTTTATTAAAATATATATGTATATAAATTATTTATATAAGTTTGGTTTATTGGCTCGTCTGATTTTTTAATTTCTTGCGTTTAAAATTTATTAATCTCTCTAAATATCCTTAAGAGTTCTAAAATAGTAGAACTAAAAAATTTAAGTTGTAATATAATCTGATATAAAAGTAAAAGTAGAAAATATAAAAATAAAAAATGGATTTTTTCGCGCACGCGTAATAATTAAAGAAAATATACACCAACAAAAGAGATATTTCCGCCATACATATGTTTACACATGAAATAAATCAAAGATATAGCAAAAGTTTATACATTGGCTTTCGCTGAATATCAGAATTTGGTTGCGATCATAATAAAGGAAACGAGTTACGTCCCTCGGAAAAGAGTCGTAAACCTGTAATACGTACGAATCTTCCGCATCGAATTCTGGAGATATCGAAGTCGATAATCTTCTAAAGAGGATTATTTGATAGTCATCCTGCTGGCTGAGATTCGCTACAACTTTCCGCGGAAATTTATCGGAGGTATTATAAAGGATTCATGGACGGCGCAAACTCTCTTCACAGATTGTTGACCTTCGTGCACGCGGATTAGTAGACGGTGCACGCCAAAATTATAGTGCAGAAGAGACTTGAGAGCTAAGAAACTCGATGAAACTCGACGACGATGTCTGCGATTTATATCCCGTGATTCACTTACCTGAAAAAGAAATAAAACGTTGATTAGAGTAATGGTAACGATATCCGACCAGTGCATATTTAAATAGGTAAGTAAAAATATTTTTTTCTTTCCAAGTATTACAAATCTCGTTTAATTCTTAAAATTATGCTCACAATAATGGGCAAATAATCGTGCTGGTAATTATAATCTACAAGGTAACGATATGTTTAAATAATTTTGGAGCAATAACCATCGAGCTAGAGAAAGCTTTGAATACACATGAGGCAGCAATACTAATAGAGGCAAATATTGTAAGAAAATACATAACTTTTATATCCTCGAAAGGATAGCACGGAAATATCGGTTTAAACCGCGACGCCAATAAAATCTTTGCCGCCAAATCACGAATGAAGTGGCTCGTTTATTTTTCTCTCGATGAGAATCGCCCGAAGGTGGGTCAACAATCCAAGACGCGGTGGGGTAAAGCGGATCGAGAGGGTCGACAAATGCGGGAGAAATGAAACCACTGGAGTAAAGAGCGGTGCGCCGTTTAACGGTGTTGGCCACGGGGAAAGGTATAAAAAATGAAATTAGGCTCGGTGGAGATAAGCACAGCGGATTAAATGCAAGCGAGAGAGTCTTAGAAAATATTAAAAGGCAGCTAACTCAGAGAAGATATTATTTTAGAAATACTTAGAAATTATTATTATATATATAAAGAAACTTAGAAAATATTATAAAATATAACTAACCAAACGCGAAGAGAAGCGAATGAAAAATTGATTACCGAGAACTTCGTTATATAAATGTTTGAGAATTTACTTCTGGTTAATAAATATTATATAAAACATTATCTTTTTTCTATATATAAAAGTAGGTTAATTTATTTTATTTAATACAACATATTGTATAATTATAATATTAAATATTTTCACCCATATATAGACATATATATATATACATTGTTCACATTTAATAGTTTACTGCTCTTATATGTTCGATGTGACTCCGACTTTGTTATTTGCCATCGATACGCGAATCCTCGGTTCTAATTTTTTAGTATATATTATCTTTAATTTATTATGTAACTTATATTTAATTATTAAATTAACATCGTTTGCCGGCTGAAGAAGACTCTGTGTAGTTCAAAACGTCCTGACCGTAATATGTATTATTGAGTTTGAAATAAACTTTTAAAATTGACATTTATTATTTGCTCGTTTATTGGTCCTTGTTTTTTCCCATGTTGTTTGAGACACACGAGCGAGATCTTTTTAATTATTAAATATTTTATATAATTATATATATAATGTATTCTTGTGCATCAATTAAATATTTCTTTTGCATCAAAATTATTAGCAATAACTTGAACTCTGATTTGCATTGAACTTTTGAACTTTTAAACATACTTTACCTTATTACATCATTCACACAAAAATATTATTGATAAAAGAGATTATTTCTTTAGGATGTACATATTAAAACGCACAATCTTGTACCTTGCGCTTTCCTCGTGCCCCGCTCAAGATTTATCGAAGATGTTTGTGACACGATCAATTGCAATTTTCACAATAAAAACAAAAGCATTCCACAGTAGTTCGAGATATTAGGTCTTTTACGATAATAAGGAACAGTGGAGGGTCGCACGAGAAACGAGCGAGAGATAAGGAGGTGACATGGCAATCAAAGAAGAAGATGCGAAGAATAAACTGGAAGAAAGCACGAATATGTGGGGTTACGGCGTTGTGTGAAAAACTGAAGGATTTTCTCTTGGCTTTATGAGGGTTGTGAGAAAAGAGGAAGAAAAAAGTATTGAGTTCCGAAACGAGGATTTTCCGTTGTCGCCCCTTGCAATATAGGAATACGAGTTAAAGAAGCAAAAAAAAATATCGTGTTAATCGAAATACAATTTAATGACTTCTAATGAATTCAAATAGAAGATTGAGAACCGAAGTCAAACATATGAAAGCTTAACACTTGAGGAACAAATCAATTGGAGTGGAATACACGCGATGGTGCGGAAATGTAGGACGCGCTAATTGAATCACTTGTGTTACAACAAATTTGTTTGCATCAAAAATTCGGTTTCTCAATTTCGCATTTACTTTTACATTTAAGTACTTTTTATACATAAAGTATACTGTTGGCGAGGCTCGACGAAACCAAGGAAGATATTTGAAATGTCTCCTTATATTATCCTGTTTTTTTAATAAGAATGCAAGTGGGAAGAAAGAAAAAATAGAAAAGTGAAAAATGCAAATGTAAACTGATACAATATGGCACATCTGTTGTTGGTAAGGATCCTCAATATTGTCTTTTGCAGAGAAATGCGCGACATACATGTATATACATAAATTAAACGAGATTGAAAAAATACTATGAAGATAAAGAAAATAGTAGAGCCATGTAGAATGGTAGAAGTTGGAAATAAACTGAGAAGCCTGCAGAAATGATGCGAGAAATAAATTGAAAAGACTGGATTATATGTAGTCTTTTAATTGTAGCATATATTGTAATGAATAAGATATTGTTAATAAGAAATATGTACGAGACTAATTTGTAAGACAAATTAGTAGAGAAAACATAATAAATAAAATTAGAATAAAACACGCCAATATAAGCAAACAAAAAAACAAACAATCTGAAATTAAATTTCGTTGTCAAATTAAAATAAAAATATAATTTTAACTAAACTACAGTGTGAAAAAAATAAAGAAAAACTTATATACATAAACATAAAATTAGATGCAAAATTGAGCGCTTCAGTAAATTAAAACTATATTCTTTATTTATCAGAATATTTATAACACATGCTATTCCTGTATATCTCTCCGTCGAGATGAGTTAAGAACTACAATGGTTATTTGTTACTCTGAATGACAGGAAGCGTGGAACAAGTGGAATCGTCGAAGTCGTGATAGACAAGCATTCGCTCAAAAGGGAAGAACTCGAAAAACAATAGAACGAAATAGACACAAAGGAGCGGAACAAGTGCGGCCAAGTCTACGAGTGACTTTTGTGTGTGTACGACTCTCGTGCGGCTTTGTTATACGGTAGAATCGTAAAGGATATCAGATACAATGCTGGCTTTTTCGTCCTAGCATAAAGGAAGAGAGAACCAGCATTTTATCTAAAGAAAAAGAGAAATTCTTAATTCTCGAAAAATCAAATTAAAGTTGTATTTAGAGAATTTTTCGATAAAATGTTGGAAAATAATCGTAAATTAAGAGAAATTGACATCTATAATTTAACTGAAATCCTGAAATCATAGCAAATGATGTTATTTATTGGATAATAAATATAAATAATCGGCGAAAGTTGAAATTTTATTATCAATGAAGATCGCAGTGAAACGTTAAAATACATATTTATCTGGATGGAATACGTACGGAATTTCAAGAATCGTTGAAGTATGATTTATTATTAAAATTCAAGCGCCTGGCATAAGAATCACTTCTTACAACTTCAAAGAGGAATCCTCGGGAGCAGAAATCTTGGAGTGAAGATTTCATATCCGGGCATCTCTTAGAAACGTATTTTCCGACTTACGGTGGACGAACGGGGATAATACGATTTATCATCGAGAGAGAAAAAAAAAGGAAAAACTACCGACGACGAACAAAGGGCAGAGACAAAGAAACGACAGCTCGCGAAATCAAAGGGGAGCTCGAGAGCAAAATCTCTCAAAATATAAAGGTGTAAGGTAATTAAAATTAGTAAAGAAAGTACGGATACGTCTAAGAAGATGAAAGGAGATGATAAAGGACTGCGAGGTACAAAGACGGCGAGAATGAAGAAAAAAAAGTACTTAAGTATAATAAGTATGTTCCATCGTAAAGTACATCTTTTCTAATTGCAAAGAAACTGTAATTAATTATATGTAAACAACCGTTAACTTATCGCGAAAAGAAGTATGGCGAGTGGAATGTTGCTCGAGAGCGCGGCGTGTGAACAGGGGATGAACTGGTCCCGCGCTGTTGGGATCGGGAAGCTTAAATGCGCCGAGGTGAGTGTAACTTCGGTGATGTAGGTGCATATTAGAGGCGTGTGTGGGTGCATCAAAAATTGCCGGAGCACCGAAGTGTCGGCATCTTAATAACCCCGCGGGCTCCTTTGTTCGACGTTACAAAAACTGGGTCGCGGACCTCGACTATAGGCTGAGTTAATAACGCGGAAGAAACGTGAGCGCGGCGGGAAAACGCGACTGGGGGATGGAAGAGATGGGAGGCTGGTTGCCTCCGGAATTTGCATACTGCATTACGTACGGGTGGCCAATATCGCGCATACGCCTGCGTGTATGTTTGCAAACGTGCGCAAGAAAGTAGCTAATCCGTCGACAGAATGAAGTATAGTCATCAGAACCAAACGCGGGTGAATAACGTGGATTCGCGCTGCTGAAAGAATATGTCGACCAAAGAGATTAGCAACAGAGTCGGATAATCACGCGAAACGAAAAACGACGCGTTATATACAAGAAAGAACTTTCTGAAAAACAAAATTACCAAGTTTGATTGGATCAATGTTAGTTAAATTAGGCGAGTAATGTCATCTCGTAAATTTTAATCAAAATGTCAAATATAAAAGTTTACGATTTTATAATTGTTAAATCTTTTCTCGGTTCTTATCATTGTCTTTTAATTTTTTAACACAAAAATGCGGATGGTAATAATTTCTATTATTGCACGTTGATATCCATAGGGTCGGTTTCACCATCTCCGATTAATGTAATCGACAGATTAAGTGCCAACCATGATTGATGGCCAATCGGCTTAACGACAAATGCGATTGGTCAGTTTCCAATGGAATAATTGGCTGATTAAACTGTGTGATCGGAGATGTTGAAACCGGCCCCTAAACTGTTAGAAATGTCTGAGTTAAAATAAAATAAATATTAGATCTTTTTGATACAAGGAGGAACGAAAGATAATAGTTTCTGTTTATGTTTACGCATTATAAAATGTGATTAAAGAAGTCTAGACTGCACGACGTACGTATCAATTAACTTTCGTGACGGTATAACGCAATCCTTCGTGATGCGAAAACAGCCGATTGTTTGTGACGTTGAACAATTTGTGTGCTCAGCTCAAGTTTAGAAATATATTGCAAAACACCATCCGAGCAACCGCGGTTATATATGTGCGAAAACATTATCAGACGTACAACTAAAAAGGTGGAAGGTAAGTACAGTAACGTATAGCGAGATCGTAGAAAATTCTCACGGACATTACGCTAATATATTGCAGTCATCTCCATGCGCCTGGCAAAAGATACCAGACGCTTTCCTACGACAATCTTCCCAGCATCTGGGATTACCATATACTTTGTAGCGCGAGCAGTGGTATGTGCGCCCGGCATTACTGGCAGTACTACTGACAGCCGACATTTTTCTTTTATGTGTACCTTGCGCGGAACAACTTTTCTTTATTACACACGAGTTCCGGGAACAAAAAAAAAGAAGAACGACATTAAAGTAATAATAACTTTAAAGACACAGATAATCATTCTTCGCGCAATGGATTCTAACAATTGTGAGATAATAACATTTATATTAAGTTGGCTTAATAAAATATTGGTTGTCCAACAGTTGAAGAGACATAAATCTTCCTCATATTTATATAAGACCCTTATATAGCCACATATAACATGTATGTTTGTATGTGTAATTTTCAATATTTCCCTAATATTCGCGCATTATATAAACTTGGGGTTAATCTTGATATCACGTACGTTCCATAAAAATGCGGATTAAAGTTGATTCTTACTGTCGTCGATGTTCGCCTATACAAACACGAGAAAGCCTATCTCGGGTAAAGCGTTCCTATTTCTCAAACCTTAGTCGAGGCAGCCTTCGGCGCTTTAGATTACTAAGGTTCGGCAATTTCCAAGATAGATAGTTTCGATGAGGCCATCAACTGAGAATGAGGCATGGTGCACGTGCGCCGGTGCTAAGGGATCTACCGCGAGAGCTACCGATAAGCTGCCACGACTGTTTAAATTAGTGGCTATAAAAAGATACACCTGTGCGCTCGCCTTGCGATACAATTATTAACAAATAGTGCAATCTGCTATGCAATTGGCGATTAAAGGCTATCGTAATCAATACTGGGAATATTACACTATAATAATATTAATCATTTAATATCTCTAAAATTAAAACTGTACCACATTACCAGTATATAACTTTCTACATATAACTTATTATAACTTTAGACTTATTTTGAATTTTTCTTGTCTTGTAAAACTACATAGAACCAATTACAACTTCCTTAATCGTTGATAGAATTGTCGTTATTATCTTCAAGTTATATCCTCATTTTGTACGGATAAAATAACTTTAATTTCTTGAGATGCAGAACTTTTTCTCATGTATACTATTCTTTGTCAATCATCGTAATTTTCGATTAAATAATTTAGCAACGTTTATGTGCAAATGTGTCCTACATTGATCCAAAAATTTGCCAAAGATTTCTCTCTCCGTTGCTTAAAATTAAAAGAATCCCGCTTAACAAGTATTGAATAATTAAATGCTCGAAAATAATTTTACTCTACTTAAATGCAAGCGTATACAAATGAAATTTTGCTTAAGTATATAGAAAAGAGCAAAGTGCATGTATTCGTTCAATAACAAATCGCAAATAATCCGTTCCGCAAACATCGAGAAATCGTAGAACGAGTTATAAAAAAGTTGTCGCAAACCGACGATATCTGCACAGTTTTATTTTTTTTACGCGTGTCCCCGCCGTGTCAAGATTTCTTCGTGTCGGACGATCTCCAGAGGCGAGATTTCCGCCGCCATAAAAGCAAAGCTATCGAAGATACCGGGATACGAGCGGTGACAATGTTCTCGTCACGTTTTCGGCTCATTTGATACCTTTAGTCGATAACGTCCCGGGATTTTCTGATCACGCGGGCAGGACGGATTTTCCGTTGGCAGGAGGAACGGCCGCATTGGCCACGAATTTCCGCCGTCGAGCGCGCCTCTTCCCCACCTTTTTTATCCTTCTCTTTTATTTCTTTCTTTTTTTTTTCGTAGAGCTCGTTCCCACCGGGAACTGCTAGAAATCGTCGGGTAAATCTCTCGAAAATCGAACGCTGGCGATGCTCCAGGAGAAACTCGTACACGATGAACAGCGCGCGCTATAGCTGTTATGGAAGTTTTGGCCTTGAATGTAACCGCTACGTTACCACAGTAATAAAATATGTATACTAGTGCTGGATCGGTGTTTCTCCACGCGATCGCGCACATAATTGAAACAGAAATATTATACAGTATTAGATATTTCCATACTTCTCTGTGTGACGCTTGAGATCTTTGCATTGCTGCAGTCTTTGATTTTCATGTTAACAAGTATCATATGATAAACTAGCTAAGAAATTTTACTATTTAAAAACATGTACAGTAGGTGCCAAATAATTTCAGTTAAAAGTAAATGTGTTTGAAATTTACACAATGCTGATAAATCGTATACGTATGTTAATTTGTCTCGAACTTAGTTTAATCTCCAGGTATACCTATTACGTATCTCGTTAAATTTCTTTTTGCGAATGTATACAATTTCGTTATCAGCATTGCTCTGCGGGCCAATCCAGGATTTTCTCGCGACTGTGTGCTTTTCATAATGCGTTCTTTGAGGCAACGAGATAAAACGGAAAAACGATTTCCTTTTGGCATGAGGCTTCGTATTGGCTGTGGAAGCCCGGCGGCAAGTAAGTCCGTTTTTTTTAAACTCTGTATCCCGCGATACGAGACTGACTTACTCGTCTCTTCCTGATTCGAAAGACTCGAGATTGGCATTCTTCCAAGAGCATTCTTATCCCGAGCATGTCGTTAAAAGGATTCACGAATCCTTGACCTGACAATAACAAATTCGAGGAAAGAAAAACGGGGTCGACGTAAAAGAATTGCGCGCGTTTTCGATGAAAATAAATAGATCAATAAATAAAAGTATAATATTTTAAAATCTATATAAAAAGAAAGATTCCAGAAAATGTTTTAACATCTCGTAAAGTGTGATTGTAAATACATTTCCTTCTTAAAAAAGGAAAAAGTCTCGCGATAACTTATATATTTCTTGAAAAAAAAAACAAATTAATTTTCAATCAGGCTCTTGCTTCCTTCTCTCGCAAGAAAGTATAAGAATAATCAAGAAAGCTTCTGCTTTAAAGTCTCCCGAATTCCACAGAAACAACTGATAATTCTCGCAATAAAGAAATCGCGTGCGCCAGAAGCTGAGAGAGAGCTTCCATTCAGTTTTTGCTCTCTGAATTTCTCCACGCAAGATGAGCTAACTTCAAAAGGAGGCCGCGCAGCAGCACTTCCCGGAAGCCAGATTAGATTCCTGACGAAGACACACTGCACCTTCTTGATCTAATGAATGCTTCAAAGGAAATATGAACGCGTGGTCGCTGCGGCAATGCAATGCTGAGAAAAGAATTCTCCGTTGATGAAGAAATTTCGGCAAAATTGGCCTTGCTTATGAATTTTTAGTCTCCGTTAGCAAATTTCTTTAGCAAACGAGCGGAATTCTTTTACGCAACAAAGAAATATTTTGACTATTTTTGGAAAAATGTGAGACGGCATTTACATATGTGTATACATATATGTAATCAAATTATTCCATCAGAAATTGCAGTGGTCGAAAAGAGCACGTAAAATAAATTTTGCATCCAAGAAATTAATTTAAAGTTATTCTATGTATACAAAACGAAAAATACTTTGATACAACAACAACAACTCAATGATAAGGAAACTGTATTTGATTCAAGTATTGTACAAGATGGAATAAATCAAAGTTTCTTTTTTCACAGTCCTCACTTTAATTCAATTAGAAGAAAATTATGTAAATTACGTAAATATTTGCAAATATTATTGATAAATTATGGAAGTTGTAAGTTACTCAAGTTTACTTCAATTTAATAGCTAATGATACAAGATTGATGATTATTAAAAAACTTGAAAATCGCAAATATTTAATTTAAAAAACGTATAAAATATTTTCGTCTTTCCAAACATGCAAAATAGTTTCTTGTTTCTTGTTTATCTTTCGCAAATACAAACACTTCAAATTAATACTACATCGACGTTATTATGGAATAATGAATGAACAGAAGAGAAGTTACGCTGAACTAAAACGAAATATGATGAACGATAGAACAACTTTTAAAGAGAATTTCATTCGAACAACTTTGAATTGTCTCATTATTTTCTCTCTCAGAAATCTTACGTCACATTCAATTTCACAGAAGAATCAAGGATAAACTCAGATATCATAATTAGATATATAGTTAGGAAACGTAAATGCATATCTAACAAGACTTTTCCTTACTTTATAAAAGTGCTCATTCCAAAAAGGATGCACATCCTTGAAACAATATAAAGTTAGATTGATTTTCATAACAATAGAATTTATGATTATTCTAATAAAGAAAGAAATATGAAAATCTCTTAATTCTTAAATCTCGTCTTTGATTTGAAGTCGAATGAAAATTTAATATTATTAATAAAAAAATTAAACTCTTTTAAAACAAATTTGAAAGATATCAGCAAACACCAGGTCAACGATCCAACATGGCGTAAATTACGTCTCATCATCTCCTTCAACAGAGGTGCTAACTTCAAAAGAGCCATTCTTGACGTCGAGAAACTCCGATGAAGCGTGATTGAACTCCTCTCAACAAGAGAATATTCTACCTCGTTGTACTCGTATGACACGAAGAAGCCAAAGAATATCTTTTCACTCAATCATGGTTTTACAAACTTTAAGTCCAAAATATATGTAAAATATCCCGCATTCCCAAATTTAATTATTCGAATAAATCAAATAATTCTACTCGCAAATCCTCTACGCATAAATAAATAATGAAAAAAGTAACGCGCGCGATAAAAAGTATACGCAAACCTTTTAGCTTTTTAAAAATTACATTTGCAAATAGAATAAGAGAAAGCTTTTAAACGTAAATGCATATCTAAATGGATTATTAATTTTACAAAAATTTTTTCATCTCACAAGCACGATCAGTTGAATGTATTAGTAAAATAAAATCTTTTATTGTTCTTATATACTTTATGATATTAATATAATATCATAAATTTTTAAAAGCTGATATAAATCATCTTAATTTTATACTTTAGCTAATCATAAGTGATATAAATTTATTAACGTAAACTGTTCTACCGTCTACGGTGGAACGCAATATCGAAAAAGTGAGTAAACCGACAAATTCTTTAATCAGAGATTGAAGATCCCGATAGTTAAAACGGGACTTTTCGATGTAGACTCGAGAGGCAATCACGAGATTGAGACGAGAAAGCAGTCGCGGAACCCACGATCCCTCTATCGCTCTTTTTCGAAGGCGTTAAGGAGGATCACTCCTCGCCACCCCTCATATCGAAGGACTTCGATGAAGCCGGATTAGTTCTCTGCCGACGGGCGAATATCCCGTCCCATTCTCGGATGACGAGAGCCGACGAGATAGGATGAAAAGGGAATCGCAGGTAAGGGAGCGGGATTATGATGGTCGCTGACACTCGAAACCAGAGTTGGAAAGAGTTCGCCTTGGCTTGTGGACTTGCTAAGGGTGTCAAGTGTCTGAAAATGAGGCGCTAAGAGAGAGAGAAAATAACGCGTTCTACCATTTCATTAAAAAACTTGTGTTATGTCATGGAAATACCATATTAAATAGCATATTTACTAAAATTTTATTTAATGTCCCTTATTTAAAAAATAAGGAAAATATATCAGTGTTTCGTTGCAGTCAGATGTACCCTAAGACGACGGACATAGTTTGGTGCAAGTTAAAGCAAGCTTGTTTCCAAACTTGCTTTAACTTATAATGCACATATAATCACCTCCTAAATCTGAAAATACAATGTCAAGAGAAACACTCGTTCCTCTCGCCTATACAACGAAATTGCATCAGACGAATGTGTCATGTGCAATAAGATATAATCCCCGCCTAGCATGCCCCGCCGGGCTTCGCCCCGGCCCCGGTATTTGTCTATGTGTATTTGGATATCTTTCTAGATTAATTTTTTTTTGTTATTATGCTATTCGGGGCGGAGACGAATCCAACAAATCATAGATCATTAAAATCTGCCCAGCCGTTCTTGAGTTATAAATGGTGTAACTAACCCGACTTTGTTTTATATATATGTATAGATAAGGAAAATATATGGTATTACACACGTTCTGCTAACGATTCTTAAAAATGTAATGCACACTGCTCCGACGAAAGGATTCATTTCCTGAAGAATGTAAAGGGGACCATTCTTTTTTTTTTTTGCTTTCTTTCTTCACGTTCCATTTTCATCGCATATGAACCCATAGAAAATCAATTCGTTGGATTTATGTGGTCGGCGCGCGTGTCAGAAATGATGCAGTATAACGCGAAACTGCGACCCGCTGGTATAAATATTTACGTTTCCGGCATTGCGGCCGTCGGGTCAAGTTGCAGCGAAATAAAGCATGGAAAATGGAGGAAAAGAAAGGAGTGCGCGATAAAGCTGGAAGAGCGAAAAAAAAAGCCCCGCGTTTTGAACAACGCGATAATGTTTGTAGTCGAGGATTTTTTATCTCTGATTATTCGACTCGCAAGTGAGGGGAAAAAATAATAGGATGGAAAAGATGAACGTCGAGTCTCTCTCCGTGTCGGAACAAAGAGAGATGTTTCCACAAACAAACCGATGATAGCATCCTTGACTTTCAAGGTAAAATAGTTTGTTTTATTAAATGTATAATTATATATATAGCATAGATATTAATAATTTAATCAAAAAAATAAATTATATACTTAATCCTTTTTTTAATAATATTCTGATTTCAATAAATAATAAAAAATTCATTACTTTCTCACATTGTCGGTTTATCTACGCGTACCACCTTGTTTTTCCATCTAATGCGAAACAGGAATTACAAACAAAGAAGCTGTTTGGACTCAAAATTTTCAGATGAAATTTTCGAGTAAAACTTGAGTTTCCACTTCGGAAGACAGAAGACAACTAAAAGAACCATCGCGCCACCGTTCCGAATTCGGCATCGGCGTTCTAATTTTGTGACGTTCTCGCGTACATAGGAGCGAGGAAATTCGAGAGATTCCTTGGGAATCACGCGGAAACAATGAGGAAGCCCTTCCTCCCGGCGGAAATCCCTTCCTCCCTCTCCCGCAGGTAATCCCCGTCGCCTCGACGGTTCTTAAGGGTCGGTTATTCCGGTTTGGACAAGTTTGTCTGACTGGCGCCGACTGCTCCTACGGGAACGTCGTCCCCGAATTTCCTGCTCTCCCTCTCTCTCCCTCTCTCTCGTCTCTGTCTTTATCTCTCTCTCTCTATCTTCGTTTTGACGACGAGCCCGCGGAAACCGCCGTTTGCTTGATTTTCTCGTTGTAACGACGCGAATCGCGGATATAACGACGCCAGGGAGGCGAGAATGTCTCTTACGGCGACGGCAACGATAACGAATTTCTCCCCGATAACGTTTTCGATTTCGCCGGATACGCCGGAAAGCAGCTGTTACAACATTCAGAGAGATCATAACGCGATAACGCTCACGCTGCGCAAATTGCAATTTCCCACGGTAGTAGATTTAGGGGATGCTGCTGCCGCCGCTCCTTGAATGACGAGGTTGTATATTCCTTATGGAATTCCGACCCGAATTTTCCTCGGGGGATATGTGTTGAGCGGAGTTGCGTCGCGAAGATAACTCCGAACTGACTCTGAATTGAGCGTGAAGGAAAATCGAAATTTTGCGCAGAGACGATATTAAGTCTCGCACCAAAACGTATACGAGCAAAGTAAATAGACAAGATTAATAAGTTAATGAAGACGCTGTTTTCTCTCTAAAATGTGATACTATCTCAATCTTAGCTGTTGCAATAAACGATAATAAACTTTACTTACACGAATATCAACGATATACCATCGCGAACAACGTGTACGCCATCCCTTTCCGTAAATAATTCGTTCGCAGGCGAGACTCTCTCTATTCGAGAAGGCGAGTCAACCTATTCGCTATATCGCACTCTTCCATCGCCTGGAGCTACCGGCAAGGATGCCGTGAAAAAGGTACGTGAGCCTAGAGGTTATTCAAGCGCCGGGTATGCTGGGGAGAAACCAGAGAATCCTATTCCGCCATCCCTTTCGGGGATAACTAAGTCTTCCCTTCACCCATCAGACAACCTCTCTCTCGGATTCTTCTTTCTATCTTCCTGCGCTACACGTTTCTACACGCGAAATACACGCGGTCCCTCATGCAGGAGCATGCATTTGCCCGAGCATTTGCCCCTAAATAATCGCGCCCACGCGCGCAGACCGCGTGTCAGCTGCTGAGAAAAAGAAAACGCGAAAAACAAGCTTTTGCTGCGCCCTTTTTCCCGTTATATGCTTTTACGTCACGCTGAACCGAAAGCCGGGAGCGCTGCGAATTTTCGCAAAATTCGGGCGTTGTCCTCCGCTCGACCTCGACGCACGATATAGCTTTCAGTCTGATAAATTTTTAAGCTCGTCTTACTTTCGGATTTCTCCTCCGAATCTTGCAATTGTTTGCAATATTCTACCAGTGTTTGATACATAATTCAGCCACGCGAAACAATCGCAAAGAGAAAAATTTTTATTTCTATGTTATTCCAAAATCAGAAAATAAAAAAATAGAAAACATAAAAAAAAATAAAAAAATAGAATAAATAAAGGAGGATCTATATATACATATCTTTGCCATCAATTAATTACCACGTCACAATTATACTAATTCTCCGATACATGTATACCGTATATTCATAACGTTATAGGATTTCTGATTCAAGTAATATAGTCAGGGAAATAATATGATGAAATTTACGTGCATATATTTAGAACAAATTATTACTTCCGTCCATTACATTCTCTTGAAAGCAATAAAAGTACTCCGAGTTTTTCTAAAAAAAAAAAAGTATTAAAATTATGGAGCATCTTAAGGCCATTACTCAAGTCCTTCAGAATAAATGTATTTCTTCCGGCTATTGACTTTACCCATTAAAAACGTGATCAAGCAGTAAGGAAAATATTTAATATGAAAAGCTTCTTCCTCTTCCATTTGCTGTATATCATAGTGAATGCAAAACAGGAAGTCTCGAAGATCTCTCTCAGTAACACTTTCAAAAGAATAATTAATGATTTCTTAGGGCCAGTTTCACAAGTGTCGGTTAACTTTTAATCTTAGATTAACTCATTCTTCGTCTTTTTCTAAGGGGGATGTTAGAAGAAGACGAAGAGTGAGTTAATCTAAGATTAAAAGAACCGACACTTGTGAAACTGGACCTCAGGGACCTGCTTTCCCTTCGGAATCTAACATTCAGTCAGCAAATCGGAATCTTACGGTCACATTGCGATTTATTAATCGTCCGCGCTTTCAATAAACGCGCATAATTACCTCTCGAGTTTCATAAACACAGAAAGAGATATATTCGCTACTATATAAATATCTTCACAAAAATTATTTTCCATGAAATATTATCATAAAATATTATCATTAAAGTATTACTAAATATTATTATTATTAATAGTACCATCTGTGATAATTTTGAATAATATGGCATATATAATCGCGAATAATTTCAATTTACCTACAGTAAACAACATTTTACATATCTTTTCTGTAAATCAGGACGTTCAGTAAAATGCGATCGATACTTAGAAGTATCACACACACACACACACACTTAATAGAATATATTAAATAGCTATATCTCCTCATTTAAAGGGATCCTAAAGCCGTCTGTACTGATCAAACGCGACTTTCTTAAAACAAATTTATTTTTTTATTTGGTTATACAGATTTAAAAACCCATTTCTATAAAGGTAAAGTATTTATGCACTAATGCACCCCACGGCAAACGATATATTCTGGTACTCTTCCGTACGGGCCTCGCACGTATACACATTCATTTTAATCGTTTTTTACATATATCTGTTTTTTAAGTGTCTAAGTCTAATTCTGAAAACGGTATGTTATTTCTTCATGTAATCCACGCCGATCACATTTTGTAACAACAAATTGTAGAATTTTTATATGAAGTAAATGTCATCACGAGTTGACATCTTATTATTCTTAGAATAAATAACGAAGATCTGCATTTCTAAAATTATTTTCGTTCTCGGCATAAAATCTACCGGCGTGAAAAGCATTAGTGCATATACTTTAACTTTAGAGAAGAATTTTTAAATCCATAAAGCCAATAAAAAAATTAATAGATATGCGTATTTTTAAAAAAATCGGTATTACAGACGGCTTTAGGATCCCCTTACGTAATATCCGTTATTAATTTCTGTTAATTCGCGCATACTAAACATTCCGATAATCTTAAAACCTTGCAATAAATCATGATTCTCCCGTTGACACGGAGTTTTATTTGGATTCTTTCTACGAGCGTTTTATTCTGAGCAATATTGGCGACCGTATCGAAGTCAACCACTTACCTCGATGAGTTTTCGGAGAATTCCAAGCGGAAACTTGTCGAAAGACGATTTATGCGTTATTGCGCGGCACAATAATTTCTTTTACAAGTTTCCCGAATGTCACACCATCGAACCCAGCACCAGTACCATCGCGCGCTGTACGTGCGGTCTCAATAAGAATACGCCACCCCGCGAAGCAGAAACAAGTATAATCGAAAGGTGAAACTTAGATCGTAACCCGCCACGAAATACTGCCATCAGGATATTTCGAAATCTTACCGGGACACGTATTATGTATATTTATACCCTCGCACGAATAATATATCCGTATTCCTTTTTACTTTTTATTACCTCTTTATTATATGTATATGTATTATATCTATGCGGCTTTGACGGCTTTGAGTGCGGATTTAAAGTTCAGAACGTTATATAGGTATAATGACCTTTTACGAGAGAACGCGATAGCTTTACCGTACAAACTTCAAGACCGCCCGTTCGCAGGGCTTTTCACCATTTTCGTGAAAATGTGGGGCCATCCTCGTGCGGAATTTCTACACGTCAAAACGGCAACGCGCTACTGCCGCACTCGCGCGCCGGCCTCACTTATCTCCTCCGATATTCGCCCAGGTATATAGTATCGCCGCGCCGCGCGCCGGCAGCAGCGAGAATCCGTTCTTGCCGAGTCGTCGTAAAAACCGTTATGAAACTTAAAACAACGGGAGCCGTAAGATCTGAATTACGCGCCACGGCGGCGAAACTTCACGGCGCGGCGCGCGGCGCGCGGCACGGGGAAAACCCGTCCGATGAATAAAAAGCATCATCAAGCGCGTTACTGAAAATTTTCCCCGCTGCGAGTTTTCAGCTACCTCGTCAAATCTCTCATTCCCCGTACCTCGTTTTTACCTTATTTCAGAACGAATTTTCCCTCTTTCTTTGTCTCGCTTTCTCTCACACGCACGGGGGAATAAGGGATGAAAACGCTGAACTCGCCAACTTCCCGCAGAAATGCTCGTTTCCGGCGGACGGCTTATCGCCATTAGCCGACACTTCATCCTCCGTGGGGCGGGGGAGGCGGGGAACGGGTGGCGACACACCCTCCTTTCTCATCACGAATCGTCCTCCCCCACCTGGCTGGAAGTGCGGAAAGAGTTGCGAAAATTTCTTCGTTAATTCCGGGAAAGTCGAGGACGACTCGAAGGAGTGTCCCGCGCGACGACAGAAATAAAATTAGAAATTTTGCAGATTGTCGACAACCGCAATGACCGATTGCCAACGGCGAGGAAGACGTGCCTCTCTTACATATTCTCTAGCAGTTTTTGCGGAGAACTCTACTGCTTCGCAACATTTCTGGTGGTTTTATAATCTTACGTTAATCAAAAATAATAAAATAATTATGTATCGTTAAAAACTTTTGGGCAAATTATATCATTTTCTTTATAAATTTTTATAATACCTGCTAGAACATTACTATATAGAACCGTGGAACTGATTTGCACACACTAATGGGATTTCGTTTATGCGGATATAATACAATGTTTTTGCGATACAACAGCCCGGTGTTATCGATTAGCAAAATTGTATATACGATAATTAGGGAATGCGTATGAAACGCATGCATATTCATGAAATGCATTTACATTGAACGATACGACCGTTCGACAAATGTTGGATAGGAAGGAGAGAGAGATTTTCATATATCACTTTCGGAATTGACGATTTTTCATTTTTCGTAATTACATATACAGACAAATCATTGTTTCCTAAATAACGACTCACAAATATCAGCTAAATTCGCTTTCTAGATCTGGATATTAGAATGCAGAAAATTTAATCGCTTCGTAAACAAAAATTTTAAATATTAACTTGAAAATGTTTAATCATTATTATGTTCTGTATTTCGAGAATCTCTATGCCTACATATATTTATATACAAAACTTGTAAAGATAACTAGATAATGCTCCGATTTCACTCGGTTGTAATGCGTTAATAAGGCTGTATGCGCAACTGGATGAGAGTTGTTTCGTCGGCCCCTTATACGACTGCAAAAGCGCATGTTTCTTCGCGCGAAAGCGCGTTTGAATATACGCGGTAAGTAAATCAATGATTTAGCGACAGCTTCCAATTCCGCAATCCGTCGTCTGTGATACCGCGGCTTGAGATAGTAAACACTGGAGATCCATATATTACACTGACACGATGCGTCTTGATATACCAGCCGCAACGCAAATATAGAGATTCCGTGCCGTAATGCGTGGTAAACACGCGCATTTGGCGGCATTTGCATATCCGCGCAACGCGCGTCTATCGAAAGGCACCTGAGTAGATTTATCTGAGCATCAGGCACGAGGAACCATTGCGTCTAAAAATACTCCGACGACGTCACGCTCATATCTAATAATAATAAGCATGAGCATTTGCAAAATTCTCGTGGAAGAATTCTATCTATATACAATGTATTCAGATAATTATATGCAAAAGTAAGCAGTTATACTCGGTTATATTAGGTGTTATCAGACTAATTCCATCTCTAAACGTTCCGCACGAAGATCAATCAATTTTACAACTAAAATTTATTTTAGATTCTCCAGAAACTCGGGACGTAATCACTTTAAGGAATCAAAGTTGCACATTTTGGAATGCGCCCTTAAGAAACTTCGCCGTCATTGCGTTAGAATGACAGATCTAACAAGGAAAATTTGATACAATTAAATTTAAATTCTTCGCAATGATATGCCTGTAAAACATCCCCCGCACCGTGTCTTGTGATTTATTCTGAGTCTACCGAAAGTTGTCACTCATCTTTTGATTTTCTTTTATATAAAAAATATAGCAGAAAGAAAAATATCAGAGAGAAAAAGAGAGAGTTTTCAAAGTCACTTGATATAAATTTCCGGAAAATTCTGAAGCTACAGCGTCTGGCAGACAACGCGGTGTCGTCAATTCTCTCGTTACGTCATTAATGTCGGTGACACAATGTGTCGTGAGTTCGTTACCGCGAGTGCGATCGCTCGCGACACTCTCCCCCGGTCCTCTCGCGTACGACCTCGTTACGGTGCTGCACTCCCATTAGAGGAAAATTGATAGTGACTATCTCTCTCTCCGGTGCCCCGCACCCGCCCACCCACAAGGACGATGCCTCCTCCGTGCCGTGCACCGTGTGCCACGTTGCGCCGCAATTCCACCGTCACCCTCCTATAGCACCTACACGCGCGCCGTATAAAGGCTCAAGATGGAGAATTAACGAGACCGCGGAAGCGGGACATTAACGATCGGAACGATCATTGGGGCTGAATTATGTTCCGAATGATCGCGATGCCATTAGGAAGAGAACTATCGAATAGGCGGTGGCGATAAAGACAAGAGGAAGACTTCTCTTGGTGTTTGGAGTCTGGTAACAGGGAGACCGGAATCGCGGGACGCGCAATGCTTCAAAGTGCGCGCGCGGACGCACTATTGGAGAAAGCTCGAATACCGAAAAGAAGAGAACCGAAGAACGGGAACGCGAAGCTAGTCTGTCATCGCTTTAATGGTTTGTGAATCGAATGCTTATTCAGTTCATATTTTTATTCTCTTATCTTAATTTTCTTATTTCCTCCTCTTTGTGCTTCTTCCTTCTTTGTGTAATAATATGAAAAGACGCATTTTTCAGAAATTGTTCTAAAAATATCCCAAATCCATATTTCTGTTTCAAAATACATATTTTTTATATAACAGCATGACAAAAAATCATCGCTATACAGTAGGTACCTATGCACTTTTATATATAAATATTTGTGTATTGAAATGTGTATTTAAATGTATTTTTTTCTATGTTAATATAAAATTATATCTATGTAACGAAAATTTTGTTTTAAATTCTATTACGAATAGATTGCCTAAAATTTAAGGAAGATACAGTTATTTTCAGTGTTTTAATAAAATAAAATAAAAGAGACAATTATTACACCGTAGTTAATAGCCAATAGTTCGTATTTTTTTTCTTCTTATCCTCTTTATATGTATACTAGTACATTTTCCTATTTCTTTCTCTTTCTTCCATACTTACGATTCTACTTTGGAAATTAACGAGATGGAAGAGACATAGTAACGATCGAGACGGTTATTGAAGATAATAAATTATGTTATCGTTAAGATGCCATTAAAAGAATAACGTACTGAATAACGATGTTCTAAATAGATGAGGATGAAGGATACTTATAAAGAAAAGGAATGGAGGGCAGAAGAGGTCCTTTTATACACGCCAATCGATACGACGATATAGTTTATGATATAAACGCCGCGATGATAATTCGCAGACGGAAGGTTTGAATAACTTGTTCGATCCATTATTATATCTATTAACATCACGTTCGCAATAAATATCATTAATTTTGACAATCAAGATATTATTATATTGCGCGCGCTATATAAATATTATTGATAATAAACACGATTGTATTATGATTCGGATTATACCAAGCATATGCAAATAAAAATATTAGCTTAATAGATTATTGTGGAAATGCGATGAATATTTGTTGAGATCTGTTGATTTAAACGGTGGATCCACAATCATAAAATAATTTTAGATATAATACAATGAACTTTTTGTATGGGAATTGTAAAAGAATAGACTATATTCGACAAAAATTACAAACAAATGCACGTTCGGATCATGGGCATAATATTATGGATACTACAGCTCGTCGAAATATATATATCCATATTTATATATATATATATATATATATATATATATTTTATCTTTCATGTAAAACATATGAAAATACATTAAAATTTTCATTACAGAATCAAATATAACAAACATCATTTCTCTTTGCAAATTATTTTTTTTCCCTAAATTATTTATCCGAGATTATTTATTGCAATATTCAAAAATTACCAGCACTTCTATACATTTAGTACATTTTAAAATTTCGGTATAATAAATAAAATTCTAACGATTTAACACTGCAAACGATAAAAATAAAAACAAAAAATTTCGGCATTTGTTTTACTTATCTTTTTGAGTGAAAAAATATTTCAAATTCTCATAAATTAAAAATTTGGTTTAAAAATCTGGTATTTTAAATCTGCAGTTATACAAAATGTCTCAAGAGTTCTATCGAAAAACATTATAACTAAAATGGATTCTGACTGCGGGATTCACGCGCGGGAAAGCTATACGATCAATTTTATAAATGTATAAAGTTTAGCATCTCTTATATATATATAGGTACCTATTCTCTTTCATTCTTTTTATATTTAATCACTAAAGCTACGAAATATGTAGGTTCCAAAAACTCTAAAATTTCTTGGCGCTCTAAAATTCTGTCAATTATATTAATATTTAAAAAATAGCATGTTAATTTCGCAAGAGTCGAATTACTATCAGCATTGTTAAACTGATCGTCTTTATACGAAGTAATAGCAATGTGATCTGAGCCAAACCAAAACTAATTAATTCAAAACCGCCACGTGCAAAGCCCTTGGTGTTCTCGATTATAAGTATAGCGTAATACTGCACCGAGGAATCGCGGTCGCGGTAACGTAACGGCCCAGAGGATCTATGTTTCCTCGCGGCAAAGAGCGCGGTACTCGTAAATACAACGGGAAACTCAATATCGCGTTACTATTAACGTCGACCGCTGAAAACAGATCCTTGAAACTACTTCTGCGATTACAGTCGTCGAGGGAGTCAATAACTCCTACGTGGCGCACGATAACTATAAGTGGAACAATATCTATTACTCGCCGCGCAGTTAACAGTTCGGGAACACTGCTTCATATGCTTAAGGATACTTAGCTCGGGACCCTTTTACGGCCTCTTGATCAGTCGCTTGAATATCGCTCGCCGGACAAGGCGTGCGAATCTCTCGCCCTCTCTCCCCCTCCCTCCCCCTCTCCCTTTCTATCCGCATAATTAATATTATCAACCCCTTTACATCTTTCGCTTGCTGCGGTGTAACTTGCATCCGACAGATTCAATTGCATTGCCAAAAGTATCAATAAGTTCCATAATTAAGTAAAACAAGAAATGGTCAAGCTGGAGCTTCTGTGCCTAATAATATTTTTTGTGTAAAGTTAGGTATGTACATTTTTCGCTTCGCAAATCATACGCCGTTATTATCGGTTTTGAAACGCAATCTGAAACTAAAACTGAATTATGTGATTGTATTATTCTATAGCTTCAGCTTCAGACTGCGTTTCAAGACCGATATATGTATAGTAACGGCGCGTGGTTTGCGAAGCGCACACTACATTTGACACATTTTCTATTTACTTGATTGTTATCATAACAGTCATGACTCACTTAACGTATGATAAAACAAGAGAACAATAAGATTATGTGAAGATAAAAATTCAAATTTTACGAGCTGCAATAATACATGCAGATTTGTTTTAAAATTATATGTAGAAATTTCTGCAAAAAAAAAGATATTAAATATTTCTTTTTTGGAAACATCCAATACGAGAAACATCTCTGTACACTATTCCGCTATCTTTTCTAACTTTATATCAACATAAAATCACGACGATATCTTTTCAGCTTTTCTTATGAACTGCATGGGGGAAGTCTCTCGTTCCACTTACACAGCACATAATTTTCAGCTTATTTGAGTATAGAGCGGTATAAAGCTAACCGTAAAAACGAGACTCTCGTTGCGAACGAAAGACCGGAAATTAATGTCCCTCTCCGCCGCGCTTCTTACACCGTCGAACAGTCTCGCGCAGATTCAAAGGAAGGCGATAGTCGATATGTTTTTACATTTCCGTCAAGTTATACTTAATTTACCTTAGATAATTACTTTCACATTGATGTTTTCATTACTTTAATAAGTAAACATAATTTAATACTTGATTGAGAGAAGATTTTGAGTCGTTATTATATGCAAAAATAATGAAACATGTATTTATGGTAATATAGCCGGTAATAATAAATATATCTAATCAGATTTTTAATAGGCTGTCCGAAAGTCGATTAACTTAATTTGATTAATTTTCTTTGACTTTAATCAGTTGCTACAATCACGTTGAGTAATAATGCAGGTTACGCTTTTTATATTCAGGAGCTAAATTATGTAACGAGCGAATCCAAGTCAACATTAAAAAGAGATTTTTCTCTTTCCACTTTCCATCTAACGCGTTACCAAAAGTCACGACTATGCTTCCCATCTCTAATTCCATCTCCCGCCCCGGCTTAATCTTGTCTCCGCGCTCGTTTCGCTCTCGAACGCGGAATTTATCGACGCCATTGGTCACGACAAGCTCTTCGAAAGTTGCGCGACGTCAGTAGAAATTTATGTTTTGGAAACATTCGCTGCAGTCCAAATGACGAATAGTCTGACGATGCCGGTCGGTGATATGCAGAATGGCCACGATTAAAGGCGAGGGGAGAGAGGAACGGAGAAACGCGGCACGACGATTTACTTAAAAGTTAGGACGATTAATTAATGCCGTGACAAGAGATTTCACCGTCTACCTCCCTCCCGTCACCCCTCCCCCTTTCGTTCTTCCTCGCTTTTCTGTTTAAACTCGGTCTTTGTTACTTGGCTCGAACTCTCGAGTCGGTACACCAGCGCGGTGCGCGGCGCGGCGGCTCGAAGAGACGAACGTTTAGGTTCCGTTCATTTACTTGCAAATTTTTGTGTCGTGCCGTCGAATACGAACGAGGCACGAAAGTTGCGCGAGACAGCTCGACATGGCGCATCCACTCGCGCGATGTGTCTGTTGGGTATGCGGGAACTTCATTCTGCTGCCAGATGCGACGACTTTTCGTTTAGCAATAACTTTTTCTGGCACGCTCTTGTCTTACTTCCCGCATATCTCTTAATCGGCGTGCTCTCGTTCATTCTGATTACGTAATTTAAATTCTGACATCACCAAACTTCCATGACTATAACTGGCAAATTTATTAATAATAAAAACACAACGTTTTGGTCCAAATTCGGACCCTCTTCAGGTGAATAAAACTCTTACAAAATCATTCGACAGGCAATTCATGACACTGTACCCGCAAGTCAGAAACTGAAGACTATAAATATAAAATTAGAATATCTAAGTGACTTACATGATTTGTGCGTTGAGCGCGTGTATATACATATTTAATTTTATACTATTTCGACTTTATATCTTATTATTTTTTACACTATATTTTACCAACACTGACATTATACCATATTTTACTGACAACGCACAAATCATGTAAGTGACTTAGATATTCTAATTTTAAATTTCCTTTGTTATTTAAGCGATCGCAATGTAAAAACAAAATTTTTTTTCTGCCTAGTCTTCAGTTTTTGACTTGCGGGTACATTGTCATGAATTGCCTGTCGAATGGTTTGTAAAGAGTTTTATTCACCTGAAAAGGGTCCGAATTTGGACCGAAACGTTGTGTTTTTATTATTAATAAATTTGCCAGTAATAGTAATGGAAATTTGACGATATTATTTTATATTCACTGGCGAAGAAAATTTCCCATTATTGTTAAATTCTGACGTTTAAAGAAAAATAAAAGTAGATAAAGCTGTGATTTTCTATACACATTTTCAAAACAATATACAAATTTAAAATAATAATTAATATAATTAGCATGTTCACTAGCACGATTAAATCGAAAAAATCTCCACACCTTTTTAGTGTAGCGCTACATTTTTATTCAAGTATATGCTTACAATTATGCACACATAGAATGTATTAAAGAGGCCAACTAAGAGTGTTCTAAATAATAAATTACACATATGTGACATCAATCTCTCACGAGAGACCGGCGCATATCGCACATATGTTACGCGTGCTAGAGAATGTTAACGTTTGTATATCACTGAAATAAAAGAAAAAATTCAGAACGTAAGCGTAACATATGTAATCTTCATAAAATTAATAATTTGTTTAATCTTAAATTAATAATAAAACTAAAACGTAATAGATATATTATATTTCTATCTATCTAACGAATATCAAAGACATAAAATTGTGATGGTGTACGTATATAATAATGATTTAAACGAAAATTTCATAGTTCCATCAGTATTTCGCATGCAGCGATAACGCCGTAAAAACGCAAGCTCGAGAAATCACAGCCGCGATGGCGTTATGTTTCCGAGTAATAAATTATTTTTCCCCGGAAATCGGCCGGAGCAAAGCGCCATAAATATTGACTGACAAACAACTACGATAAATATGACGAACCTGACTATTAACGTCGACGAACTTCGCGACCGATTCGACCATGCCAACTTTGAAACCGGTACTAGGTATATATATCGCGATATTCATCAAAGTATATAATTATTTCAGAACGGCGCGGACGCAACGATAATACGAATTGCTTTGTAAATTCCCTAATTCCAACTAACTCGGCCTACGGGGAATCGTAAAGGTAACGAGGCTTGTAATCATGCAGAAGTTAAATCGAGCAGACCTCGCCGGTCACCATCACGTATTAAAATCGGTCGGAAACTATTTGGAAAACAAATTCGCATGTTTCCATCTCGCGAATGAAATCAATTACAATGTTTTTTTTATATAATATAATAGATATGTCCCAAATTATCACATCCGTCATTTTATTTTTCAAAACGTAAATAACGATTATCGTACATCGATAACAAAACATCGAAAGAGAAAAATTATATCTAGTAAAATACATCCAGCAAACATTAAATACATTTGACGAATATTTTTCCCTCGTTTTCCCCTAATTGAATTATTTTATTTTGTTTTAAATCGTTGGAAGAGAATTGATGTGACACGCGGTCAAAATGTAAAAGAATATATTTAATAGAGAATCCGTACGTTGAAACGTATATATTGAAAGCTTTTACAGTCTTCACCCGCGCGATTTCGAACTTGGGGAATATTGAATTGTTCTAACGTATTTTCTTGAACGTAAAAATTCACTCTATAGAAAAATTTGTATATCCCGATGTAGATCGTTGAAAGACAAGATTTCTGAGTTCCCTTTGCTTTGCGAAAACTTCCTATCCTTTCCCTCATTTTTTGAAATAGGATTACGATATTGAATATCAATTAAATAAATAGAAATTTTTCGCTTATACTAAACCACCTAAAAATATATTCCATATCTCCATATTTATTACGATACCGAAAATAATAATCCAATTTTTTTGTAAAATTATTAATAAATCCGTGTTCCTAAGTATATTCTTCATTCGTCTCAATCCTTAATCTTATTCTTGATTTCTTTGTAAAATTGATATAAATCGTATTGAAGTACAATCAAAACAGTCGCAAGAAGCGACAGATTAAGACACTGCTTTACTGCAGATATAATAGTACGTAATATATAAATCATTTACACACATATACTATTATATAATTAATAATAAATATAGGCAAACATACTAAGAAAATTACATTCTTTTTTCCTCATATCAGCATTTCGGAAAATATCTTTATACTTTAATGAAGTCTTATTTGCTCGTCGAAGTTAGATCGCCGCATTGTTTTCCCCAAATTGTCATCGGAAACTGATCTCGATGTTCTCACTTCGCGCATAAAAATACGCTGTATGAAGGATATGAAAATCAGAATCGCCATCGAAGGTACTTCGCCCGAGGACAAAGGCCCCACGAAGTTCGAGATCGCGGCGCATGAAAAACTTTCCGTATCTTCAACTTCATAAACGTGAAAGTTATACCGAACCGAAAGTCTTTCACGAGCAAATCGCTTTTACGCAGTTTGCGAAAAGTCGTGTCGCACAAAGAAAAAGGATATAAACATAGATATCGATTATTGAAATCGACATACTTTTTGCGAGACTTGATATCGATGGAATATATAGCCATGTAAAAATGATCTTTATATATTTCTTCACGGTAATTGACGTAAAATGTGCATTTTCGCTTATCTGTGCGGGTATCTAGAATTGCATTCGTAAATATTACAATATGCTTTCCTGCTAGATTATGATGTACCAAGATCTGCCGGAATTTTAAAAAAGTACGTCACATATTTTACACTATAATTTCGCAACCACGCGAAGAGACGTTACGCAAAATATTTCTTTTTTTTGCGTACCTATACAAATATCTCTCTTGAGTATCTCATATTCTTTTTGCGTTGAATAGGTATTTTGCTCAATAACTTACGGGAACAGAAAAAAAATACTTCCCAATAGATTCTCTGCTGATAAAGTCACACTGCAATTTCGACTGCCGCGATATCAGCGCAAGCGCGGTAACGTTGTTTTTCTCGCATTGCGGAAATTCCTACTTAAAATCGGTGTGAAAAGTTAAGTTATTGCAATTTAAGTCGATTGGCCGCAGAACGGTGGAAGATGACGTACGGGGAACCAAAAAGGGACAGCTCTAGAGCGTCTCTCGAGCGTGCGCTAGAAGAGCTTTTTCCGCGCTTCGAACTTCGCAAACATATCCGGTGCATCCGGCCGAGACAAAAACGGAAGCACTAAAGTACCTGCAACTGCGCGATGTTGCTAACTTCGGCGCATTCAGAAACTCCTGCTTACCCTTACAGCAGTTTTTGCTCGTTACTAAAAGGTGAATAATTACCCGATTCTACGCGAGCGCAATTTCTAGCACCTTCCTATTATCCGCTAATGACGGTACGTCTGAACTCAATCGCATACTTCTAGTCGACTAGACTCGCGTATAGTATCACCTATGCATTTGATAATATTAGTCATTTAGTAGGTTTTGTGTATTTACCAAGTTATGCACGTATTTTAAATTCACCGTCACATACTAATTACTCAATATATCAATAATTAATTACGCTATATATTAATCTAACAATCTGAAAAAATACTATTAATTTAATAGATATCATTATAATATTATAACATAATGGAGCTTTGTAATCAAAGTTATAAACGTTATCTGTATATATATATGAACGTAGAACAAGAAGATGTTATATATAATATAATATATTCCATAAAAACTTCGTCTCAACAGTGATAATTTTCGTTATATGATAACGGAGAGTTATTCAGAAACTCGACGGGTTAACCATCATTCGCGAAAGGGGCGAGGAGAGGAACACCGAAATAAAGGAAGAGTGCTGAAGAGCAATTACGTTTCCCCGCGTTTCTTCGCACCCTCGCGAGCTACAGAATGTTTATTGCTATGATACAGCCGCACGGTAGCTAAGTTAGGTGAGATCGTCCCCTTTGCCACCTCCAGAGGTATCTTCTTGAGATGGTATTTCTCGCTGCAGAGAGAATCTGCCGCCGCGTCGCAAAAAGCACGGGGTGACGGCGGGTAGTTGGAAAATTCCATCCAGAAGTAACATTCTACTGGCCTATCTGAGCTCGTCGAAATTCTAAATGGAACATTCCATTTATTTAAACTAAATTTACGGCAAACCTTTGGGGTCCGCGAGGAGATACACTAATGCTGCGCGAGACAGTCTCTGTTTTACTTATCTGCAGATTTACCACTTGTTTGTAGCGATTGAAAAGAAGCTGCGCCTTTATTATGCAAAAAGCATAAATTTTTGTTCATGGGCGAGAAACTGATTGCCTACCAAAAGATTTTTATAATCGTAATCCTAAAATAATGTGACATTTTTATACTTTTCTTTTGCGTTTCTTTTGCGTTTCTTCTCAGCTATCTTTGTATTCTCAAATATAACGACCGCGCAGCATAAAAATGAGATCTGGTTAAAGATAATATTAAGAAATTCCAACGGCGTAAAGTCAATCAAATTTAAAATAAATTTTATCATTTGCAATGGTCCTATTTTGAAACAAATTTCGTTGATTTAGATAATTAAGATATTCCTTTCATGAGACACCAATGTCTTAAGAATTAACTGATTTTTTGGTACGAGAAAGTTAAAATGCATATCTTTACGCCAGAAAAAAATTAAACCACATTACCGAACATATAAAGAAAAATTATGACTTTGAAAATTCGATATTTTATATGTGACGTTATCGAAAAAGTCTATTTTCCAGCACGTTTCAATGTAATAATTTGTTTGCCAAATATGTTAAGATATTAAATATTAACTGCGCTACACACACACACACACACACACACACACACACACATTCGCTAAACTCTATACTTTCGATAGTGCCGATAAAAATACAGAGTCACCGAATATTTAAACAAAATATTTATGTTAAAAGTTGACTTGAAATGTGGTTTATAGATGAATATTTTTAATGGCGACTTTCAAGGACGTATTTGGCAACGCTGCAAGCTGTGCGCTCATGTCACACTTCAGAGTTCATCGCACGTACGGGTTATTATATCAACTTTTATTTTCACAAATTGTCCCTTATTTTTGCCCACATTACTCCTCACTTTATGTTTCTTATCACTCATTATTATTATAAAATCTCTCTTTGATAAAAAGAAAATGTCACAATATTCTTTGATTAATGAAATTGACACTTACATTGAAACTTTTGTTTGCAACTTCACATTTACAATCGGCGCCCTGAAAAGCCGGCAGCGTTGCCATATTGTTCTGACAGTAAAATTTACCGAAAAAAAAACTTTCTAAATACACATAATATTTTCACTTTTTTCTTATAATTAAACATAATAATCAATTATAACTTGATTTTATATAAGTTTAATGCAATATACAAGAGTTTGCTGACGCCCTGCTTAAACGCCTATAAAATACGCTCCTCCGTGAAAGGAATACCTTAAACAAAATATCGTTTAAAAATTCTAAAATAAGATCCACTATTTATTCGGACGAAAATGCGAGAGGAACTTTTTGAGATCGCATGGAGGCATTTACATCGGAAAAAATATGGCTTGTCGCTAGTAAAATATTTAAGATAACCCCCGAACTTTATATCGTAACTTGAGGAGTCTCCGACTTTGTATCGCCGCGGTCGTCCGTGTTATTTATGAGATAAGCAAATCTTTATTTATGGCGTCAAATTTTTTTTCTATCGTTCCCGGTGCATTTTTCATATCTTCGATATTTATACGGGCGCGCCTGTCCTCAGGGAAATTCTCCATCGCCGAGAAGGATCTATACGAGGGCAGCCGGGCCTTTGCTGCGTAGCTTGATATGAAAGATGGCATCCTGATGACGTCTATCTGCGCGCTGTGGTCGAAAGTTTCAAGTAACGTTTTACATTTATTCCATGGCGATTTCGCCCGGTTCCTTTGGCATCACCGATATCAAAAAGCGACGGGAGAAGCTTGTCGTGGATAGGCGGCCGAAGCTTACCAACAAACTTTATATTGTGTCCCGCGAACAAAGTTTGCTCGTGGCAAACTACATCGCGTCTTATTTATGAATAAATCTTTATTTATGCGCTGGATCACGCGGCGGTATAATGCTGCCATAGTCCTCGCATTTATCGTTGTCTTGTATTTACGTCACGTCCCAGATTAAAATAAATTGTTTAACAAAGCAAATAAAGTATGCCATTGCACCCCAAACTTATTTGTAACAATGTCTTAAATACGTTTCACACAATGAAACCTTAACAGTTCTTTCACGTCTTAAATTCAAATGCGAGAAGATTACAAAATCAAATAGTTAAAATCTACAGAAAATTTGAAAAATAATATAATATATCTAATAAAATTAAAATTAATATATATATATATATATATATATATATATATCTAATATATAATATATAATATATACATATAATTATACATTTTTATATTTTTAATAAATCTGTATTAAGAATATTCGTTATTTATTTTATGACAAAAAGATCTATATACTTTATAATTATATACTTGATACACATTTTATAAGTATAATTATTCAGCATAATCAAAGTACCTTTTCGAAAATATCACAATTTTTATAATCACGAAGGAAGAAAATTGACATGCATAAAGAGTAACACAATTTTTGCGAACCGGCCACAAGTGGTTTGCGAGTGTGCATGATTTTACCGTTAAACGAAACTTTATTTTCCCCACGCTATTTTCCGAGGCCTCTATAAGGACAGACGAACCCTCGAAAATTATGCTATCCCCATCGTCATTCAGCATGATCTCATTTTCTCAGCGAATAGGAAACGCGCGAGGGGGTTTCTATACGAGGGAGAATGTGTGACCTTCTTCAAACAGTCAGAAAGTACGAAGAAAGAACACAGACTGAATTCTCCAAAAAGCAAGATCTGTGAAAGCGAAAAAGAACAGAACTGCACTTCTTACGGAAAAGAAAGTATACGAAGGAAGAAAGAACAATAAGGAAAAATTATGTTTGCTGCGATAATCTCGTTTCGTATACATAAGATGCAGTGTGAAAAAGAGGACGGAAAGTGAAAGTAACTGCATGTTCTTCGGATCCTCTCGTGTTCCTTGCGAGGGATTATATTCCTTCTTATGAAAAAAAAACATCCCTATATAGGGCCTCGAAATTTGATTATTTATTCAAATCCTTGTAGAATCGTGTTAAGACTGTTAAGTAATTTTTTCGGTATATTCTACCGATATTTCCTCGGACTTCGTAAACATATGAACAATTTTCTACCTTTTATAACAAATCCACACATTTAAATTAATCTCATTAATGCTTTTTATTATTATAATATTTTTATTATTTTATCGATAATTCAAATTTTCTAATACGCTCTAATATGCTAAATACCTATAGTTTGCAATATGCGTTTGAAAAGTGGAGAGAAAGAGAGAGAGAAAAAAAGAAAAAGAGAAATTCGCAAATTCAATATTCCATGAAAGATCACGTAAAAGTATGACCGCGATCTGATCATGAAGAAAACGAATATCGTGAACTTCTTTCTTTAGTTTCTTTTGACTTTAGAAAACTTTTTATTTGATTTATTTACCTCTCAGGACTGGCGCGCCAACAATGCAATAAAAAGCAACAGATAATAAATAATAATAATACAACTTCGAAAAATCTGATGCAAAAACAAAGAAAAAACTAATTGTAAGTAAAAATGAGTAAAGAAAAGGGAATGCTATAGTGTTAAACTACTGTGTATAAGATCATCATGCAAATAGTTTTTTTATTGAACTGCACAGGATAAATGAAAATCACATGTCAGGGGGTATTGCGAAATTGCCTTTACACCGGATGGTGCAAAGCGGTGAATGAAAACGTTAAAAGCGGTACGATGCAATAAAAAGCGCACGAGACAATAGACCGGGTGAAGTGTGTTTTTTTCTTATCAATACCAGGTACGGCGCGGGTGGCGGCGGCCGTGGCATGGTGCAGCGTAAAATTGCTCGAACTTTTTTAGACTTTTCTGCGAGTGCACAATGAGCAGAGGGCAGCTCGGGGAATAGGCGATTCGCGTGAATACTAAATTTTAAAAGTAAGCCAAGACGAGAGAAATTTATGGTGCGCGCGAGTGTAAGTTTACAATTACACGGAAAAACGAGGAGGGGATAGAAGGTAGAAGAAAGGGGAGCAGAGAAAAGGGGGGAGAGAGAGAGAGAGAGAGAGAGAGAGAGAGAGAGAGAGAGAGAGAGAGAGAGAGTGAGAAGAATAGCGGTACAACCCACCGGTCTTAATCCCCTTTTTATCTCTGCACCTTTTACCCGGAGTATCTATGGCCCTTGGAGAGGGCAACGCGGAATTTCGAAGATCCTCCACCTCCGTGAGGGATAATGTACAACGATCGTATATATAGATGCTAGAATTAGGGATTAGATTAAGAAATGTGACTTTTTTCGAACGCGATTTGTTGACGAAATAACTTACACTACATCGACATCAGATTTCGCTATATCAAACATATACGGTACACTAATTATCATTTTTTGTGAAGGTTAAACGTACTAACATGATAATCAACTAAAATCAATGCTAATGTGAGTAATTCGATGAGCTTAAAATTAAAGCGTTTTTACATAAGCGACTTAGAAAATATTTTACAGATAAATCATCGAAAGAAATAAAACAAGAATCATTAACAATAATTAAATAATAATTATTTTCAACGAGGGTAAATATTTGTAATTCTGTAATAAAAGTTGTAAATAAAATAAAACAATTTAGTATAAATAACTTGATAAATAATTATAAAAATGCTATAAAACTTTTATAATTTTTTTTCTCTCACATATTCTATAGTTATAAATATAATTATATGATACAGTACATATGTTATCTATTGCAAGTTTTTAAATATCGTAGGAATAAAAAAAGCTGTGAGTATATGTGAACTGTGATGAGCCAATGACAGCTGTAAGTAACGATGGACCGAGTGATGGACCACTAGCTGGCAGTCCTTATGTCATTTAGCCAACGCACACTACTTCCAGCGTACTACAAAAGTTAGTTTATACATACATATCGTCATTTGGCAACATCTGCGCGGACGGGCGTGTCGAGCTACAAATTCGCTCAAAGCACACGCATACTTCAAATTATAGTGTTCTATAATACTCTAGTATAATTTAAACAACAAAATTAGTATTCAAATTACCATTCCACTATGTAAAATTACCATTTGAATTAGCTCGGCTCGAACAGGCCTATATACAGACTTAGAAGCAACCACTTATAAACAACGAAAAAATAACTAATGAAGAAATGCCTGAATAAGTCTTTCGCATAGGTCGAATAGTTGTGAAAACATCGTGCGCAATCGTATACTAATATGAATAAGATAAACAAAATATTTTGACAACTGAATTCCCTTCCATGGCGAATCGCAAAAATTTTCACAATGTTCGCTCGTTCATCAACAACGGAGTTATCGTATGTGATTATCGGAAAAAACTTCTTTCGAGATATTTAAAACGTATTTTGTGTCGACCAAAGGCGGGAAAGCGGCTGATAAAAGCCGGAATTAATGTGAAATGGAAAACTAGAAGGTACTTTAATTATGTTTCCCGGGTTTAAGCCAGCCCTTCGTGGTTACGTGCCGCAAAATCCCTCTGTCTTAAGGGGATTCTTATGAAACCTCTACAGTACTGACGACTAATTGTTGAGAAAGGCAAGTCAAGATTCGTCGCAGAAGATAAAGACTTATAAGTCCATAAGCGTGTCTTTCTCTTTTTCCATCGCAAAGCTTTCTGCACGAGTTAAAATTGATCAGCTAACGACAAATAGTAAAAATTATATAAATAAAAAATTAACCCGTAAATTATTTGATAATTAATTCTTATTACTTCCTATCTATTTTTTCCTATCTAATTGTATAATATCTAATATCTATAATAATCTAATATAATCTATAATAATACATTCCTATTTCATATCTGAATTAGGAGTAATTTAAGCGAAAATAGGAGAATAACATAACTTCTTCATTAATACACAATACACGATTATAATAATTAAAATGTTACATTACTTTAATAATATAACTTTATATAATTTTCATGTACGTCTTCTAATTAAGAAGTTTAAAAAAAAATTGGTCCACTAGCTGTTTTCTATCTTTTCTCGAATAATTCTATTAATAACCATTCGCGCAAATATACGATGCCTCTCAAATCTGTTCGTTAAATATCTGGCCAGGATATTTCCAATTTGCATTACAGACATACAAATTTTACCGCTGGTAAAATGGCATAATCTCGAAAAACATCCGTGATTATCGTAATCCATTTGCATACGCTTAAAAAACGCTCTCATGGCGAATCCGCGCAGAATAATATTATCAACAAGCTAAAAGCCTGAAATCAAGCTTTCGAATCAGAGTGGCCGAAACAAATTTTCCCGAACTAACCAACTCGTATCGGTTTATTAAAGCGCCGTAGAACATTTTCACGTGTTGATTACACATCAATAGGGTTATTCACGACCTCCGTTTCCTTTTTTTTTCCGCGGGACGTGTACGGGTTATATACCATTGGCGGAAAATTGGCTCGGCGCCAGATCGGGCTTAAAGCTTTTCTACCGTTCCACTGCAAATAATACGCTAAAAGCTCATGTCAAATCGTCGGCCGGATATACTTTTAAATTCGTTACACAAACCGTTAAAGAATATTTGCGATCATATATTTCTTTCGAATCACGAGTATATAGTGACGTGTACGATCGATACAAATAAGGGAAGACGATCGCGGTACTCGGATAGAACGAATAATTGAATTTCCACATGAATGCTTCGTTTCACAAAGCTACGTGTATTATCTCGAAATATTAAGATCTTTGAATTCTTTATATATTTAAAGAGAGATATACATATATCTCTCTAGCATAATATTTAATTTACTAATCATAAATACAGTGTATTTATGACAAGTAATAGAGAAATTAATGCATTATATACACGATATTACATGTATATGTATATGTATACCGCAATTGTATATCTAAGTTCCCGTTTTCCTCAAATATTACCAAAACCGTGTATTAACATTATTTCCGAGAAACAAGCGCGCGTACTTGTAGAGAGCTCTTCACTACTTACATTATGTTCTCCTACATTAAAGCAATATTCCCCATATATAGACAAATATAGCTACAATTTCGCATTGCGATGCAATTGTTCACATTCGAGTACAAAGAGACTGTGTCATTCCCACGAAATTTGGTTGAATAGCTGGATAGCGTGAATACGAGGAAGGTCGACCAATGCAACCCACGTTTTAAATATTTGCCCGGTGAGCTCTCTTTATCTCTCTATATCTCTCTCCGCTTATAAAAAAAATCCCTAGTCAAATCGACAAGCCCATCGTCGATTTCACGGCAAGCCGCGGCCCGCGAGTGAAAACGCGGTCGATTAGTCAGACGATCCAGCCTCGATCATCGGAGTTCGGACAAATGACAAATCCGACGCGATGTCAAGGGCGGGCGCGATAAAACCGGTTGTTTTGCGCCACCCGAGAGGTTCTTTTTCCATCCCTCTTGTCAACGCGACCGGGACAAGAACAAGAGGCGAAAAAAGGCCGAGCACGGGTAGCAGAGGTAGGCGGAAAAGGCGTTAAGAACTACAGGCGGAACCGTTTACGCTTCGTCTCTTTGACCTTCGAGCAAAACAAGAATAGTGCGCACCGACTTTCCTTCCACTTATATAGACTCCGCTATGGCGACTGAAAGAAGATCGACCTTTTGTTTCATTAATCTAAGCAAAGTAGTCGCTGCGGAACTGTGGGAGGCGGCCGAAGTGACTGCGCGAATATTGATTGTAAACGCGAACGTAGTTTACATATGTAATATCGACGAAGAGATGGCGGTATCGAAAAACGAAGATTTAAAAACGAAAATAGATTCCTTTTGCAACATAAAATTCAATTCTCGAAAATTCCATCCGGAAGTATAAACTCAGCTTTGAAACGCAGGATATTTATATTAATATTTATTTAGCTGGTTGGAATGCGCAATTTATATTTTCCATTTTGCGTTATATTCTAAATCATATACCGTACGTATATAAAATACATATGTCTCAACACACATTTTTAATTTTAAAAACTTTTGTGGTTATTTTCAATTTAAATTGATTTTAATTAACACTAATTTTTTTTTAGTATTCTCCAATATTTTTAATTTCCATTAACTTCTATTCAATATTTTTTTATGTCGATTGACAATAATCGCCTTTGCCACAATGTTTCTGCGTTTCGAAATAATTATTTGCTCCCGTAATACATCATTTAAATTCTTGTTCTCTCTCTTGCAGTTGCCGAAAGATAATGGGAACGCTGGGGGCTCTTATAGTTATCCCACACGCGTGCTTACGAGTTAAGATCAAGCGATGCGAAGTCATATAAATTAATATCACGGAAGCACCTTGCGCAACTACACAAGACTACACGTATAATTCCGTGACTTATGCGAAGAGAATGCATATAGCGGAATCGTGCAACAAACGTGCAAACATGAAAATACCGATATCACTTTACTCGGTCTTTATGACCTGGAATATGGAAAGCAGAAGCAGCTTGGTGAAAACGAGATATTTAGGACGCGGCAGTTTTTGCCGCTGTAAACCTTGAAATTCAAGAATATATACAGTCTTCTTCCAAACTCTTTCTTTCTATTTCAAATGCACGCAACAATTTAAGAGAATAACATTTTTCTCATTTCAATTAAAATTAACTTAATTTCAAGTTTGATTTAATTCGATTCTTGTTTCAATTCTTTCTCTCTTTTGATTCTAATTAACCATCTGATGTTTAAGACAGATTTCTAGCCCGTAACGAAATAATTTGTATATAAGATCGTTTACATATCATACTTTGCTCGTTATATCCATACGTGATAATTAATTGAAAAGAATAATCATTGAATTGAAGACACTTATCGAGGTCGTCGATCAAAAGAATTCAGTCTCACGTCTCTCTCTCTCTCTCTCTCTCTCTCTCTCTCTCTCTCTCTCTCTCTCTCTCTCTCTCTCTCTCTCTCTCTCTCTCTCTCTCTCTCTCTCTCTCTCTCTGTAGCACCTAAGAAAAAGTTTAAGATTCCGAAAATATGGGAAGGGAAAATGTGGTATTCAGATGAAATTAGAATGGCAACAGATAGAAGGGATGAGGCTCACAGTAGAGCAATAAGCTCAGGCAAAGAACAGGACTGGGGATTTTTCAAGAATGAAAGAAATGCAGTAGTTAAACTTATTAGGGCAAAAAAGAAAGAATATTATGAGAATATGATAGATAATAATAGAAGTGATCCTACAAAAAAATGTGGAAAACTTTGAAAGAATTAATTAAAGGTGAGCAAAGAGGTTCAGAAAACATCGATAATGTAGATTTTGAAATATTAGAAGACATAGAAGAATGCAATATAGCTGATAAATTTAATATATATTATGTAAAAGTATTAGCAACATTGTGCAATATATTAGTAATAAGGGGATAGAAGGCACAGGTAAGAGACCTATTTATGTAATCGAGAATAAGGGAATTATGGAAAATTTTGAGCCAATTAGTGCAAGTGATCTGGAACAAATTGTTAGGGAACTACCACGAAAGAACGGAACAAAGGAAGGGATAAATAGTGATATACTGAAAATGGTGCTACCTGTGATAAAAGATGAGTTTGTAGGGGTAATAAATGATTCGCTTAGGACAGGTAAATTTCCAGAAGGATGGAAAACATCCACGATAATACCGATACCAAAGGTAAACAAACCAAAAAAAGCGAGCGAGTATAGACCGATCAATATGTTACCGATATATGAAAAAGTATTAGAGTTAGTTGTAAAAAAACAGTTGGAAAAATTTCTAGAAAACAATGAAATAATAACCGAATACCAATCGAGATTTAGGAAACAGCAGTCGTGTGAGACAGCAATTCAAAGTTTTATCGAGGAATGGAAGTTGATAATTGAGGAGAAAAAAATGGTGGGGGTGTTATTCCTGGATCTTAGGAGAGCGTTTGAGACAATAGATAGGGTAAGATTAGTGGAAAAATTATATCAGTATAGAATAAGAGAAGTGGTACTGGAATGGATAATATCGTATTTAAGTAATAGAAAGCAACAAGTTAGATTCAATGATATATGTTCTAAAATAATTGAGACAGTATATGGCGTGCCACAGGGATCAGTATTAGAACCTCTATTGTTTATTTTATATATAAATAATATAGTTAAAGTCTGTCCGGAGGGAAGTATATTTAGATTATTTGCAGATGACACGACCGCAAGTGTAACAGGAGAAAGTTGTGAGGAATTAGAAATAAAACTAAATATGGTGCTCGGTATACTTGAGAAGAATGGATGAATGTGAATATGTTAAAAATGAATGCAGATAAGATAAAATATATGATAGTTATAAGTATAAGGAAAGAAATAAAAACAGACATAAAAGTAAAAAGTTTGGATGGAACTATAATTGAGCGTGTCGAGATAGCGAAACATCTGGGTGTAATGATCGATAGTAAACTCCGTTGAGAGAATCACTGTGATTATATGTTAAAGAAAATAGGGAAAAAAATGAGTTTTCTGAATAGAATAGGAAATGATATATCGGCGTACACTAGATGTACTGTGTATAAGTCTATCATAGCGCCTCACTTTGAATATTGCGCAACGATGTTAATAGGCATGGGTGAGACGCAACTGAATCGACTGCAAGTGGCACAAAACCGTGCCATGAGAGTCATACTGCAATGCTCGCGATATACAAAGGTAGAATTGATGCTGCAAACCCTTAAGTTTATGAATGTAAGACAGAGGCTAATGTACAATGTATGTATTTTTATTTTTAAGATAGTAAGAGGCATAATGCCAAAACATTTAAGTAATAGGATAGAAATAGTAGGAGATGTGAGTGGACGGCAAACGAGGCAGGCTGAGAATATTAGAATTCAATATCGCAGGACGAGAAGCGCACAGAAAAGTATATTTTATGAAGGTTTGAACATGTATAACGCCCTGCCGATAAAAATTAAGCAATGTGAAAGAATTGAACCTTTCAAACGTAGGTTAAGAGAATATATTGTACCTCATAATTTAAAGATATTTTATGTAAAAAATAGCCGAGAAGGCTAATAAAGCTCAATCAATCAATCTCTCTCTCTCTCTCTCTCTCTCTCTCTCTCTCTCATCGCGCTTAACTTCAATAAAACTCAAAGCAAACTCGGACTTTGGAGCACGCTCGCAACGCAAAGCCCTAAGCTATAGTTCACCTCGTTTATGCGGAAGTCCGGCACCGGCTCGAAGCGATGAAGTTCCCACGCCGCGGCTTGAAATCGAACCCGACCGGTATATCGAAAATAATCTCCGACCTTGCCGAGTGTGCGATCGCCATCACATTCCCGCTATCTTACGCGTTAAACTTTTATAACCGCTAACACAACTTTCTCATCGGTCTGTTCATTTGTCGACTTTGCAAATCGGACGATAGAAAATATCGTCCGGCAGACCATTCGCTTGTTATTTTTAGAACAATTTCCAGGTATTGGATCACGAGTTATTCATAGATCTGCACAGACATGACTTGATTTTTTTTTCTGGACCATTTTCACTTAAGATAGAAATGTGAGATCTGGAATGTCATGGCGAGAAATTAGATGGCATTATTTGTAACAATTAATTAAATAAACAACGACACATTGAGAAAGAACTGCTCGCGATTTTATAAGTCTATTTTCAGTGTTTAATATATACGGAGTAAATATACTTAGATTAGCACACACATAAATAACTGCAAATGTTCTTTTGAAACAAAGTTTCGTATATTATATAAGTTTTACAACAACCGACTTCCTTCGCTCTACTTCTACACGTATAAAATATACGTATAGTCGGTAATACGTGCGTTACGTCATCATGTTTGTGGCAATGAAACGTCACGTTTGTATAACGAAGTTTCGTGTACGGCCGGGGCATGGTCACGCGATCATCGCACAAAAGCTGTAATATTACATTTATGTAAATCTTTTCTATTTAAAAAGACAAAAATCATAATTATGTAGATATATTTCAGAAATTTCTTCTCCCATTTCAGTTTCCACGACTCTTTCCCACGACTCTATTCCACGTCTCTATCGAGTTTGCTATAGCCTATTTATCGAGAACAATGACATTAACTGCTAACACCTGTATACTTTGCAAACTATTCAACGTACAAATAATGTTTTATTTAAAGACCTTTCGCAATCGATTTATGTATAGAAACTACTCTTAATAAGTTGACTGTAAAATGTTTTACGGAACCTTTCATTGACGTTAAAAAATAATTAATAAATTCAACACTGCTCTATTTGGTGAATAAACAAGAGTAAACGTCGAAAAGTTATGTTTCAGCACAATGTTATGGCGCGTAAAAGAACTTATAAAATACTGGGTACTACGTGGCGAGGTCGTTATTTAGACGAGGGGTTCGTTATTAAACCAATCGTTATTAAACCAATATTCCGCAATCAGCAACGCAAGTGGCGACGTTTCTAACACGTAGAACAATTTCTAGATATGCTATACGAATGTTTGTTAAAATAATTTTCACCGAGAGACGCAACGCGACAATAAACACCTAAAATTCCGGGAAACGCTGCGTTCGGTAAGTAGTATACGGCATGTCTGACCTTTATTTGACTATATCTACTTGGCCGGAGTGAAAATTACCTCCGAGTCTCTTCTCCGTTTATGCGCAAACATTTTATAGTTGCATATATTCATTATAAATTATGCGAACTGTGTTTGCCTGAATCGTGTAAATTATTTTAAAGAATTACACGTACGAGTGTATTATATAATTAAAAAAAGTTATTGTATATACATATACGTATAATTGCATGTTTTCAGACGAATAACTTTTAACGATTACGCTTTCTCCTATTTGCAAAATGACACCTTTGCTCAAGAAGATTGTCCAATTTATAATTTTTTCCTTAATATTATACGCAGCGCTGCGATAGCATATCAAAGTTATATACCTATAATTTACCATTGACCGATTATTTTGACACACTTGTATTTGTTGCGGACACCGGACAGTAACGTGTATAAGCATCCGGATAGAGTGCAGTTTCGACCGTCATCCGCAGCGGTGGTCTGTCGACGCACTCCAATTTGACGGTTATACTCCGTTTTTCGAGCCCGAATTAGAGGAAAGCGTCGCGTCGCGTCGCGGCGCGGCGCGTCTATTTCTCGCCAAGGACGAAGTCGTCGACCCCGATTACGAATTTATCATCATCCGGCGTAAAGCCGGACAAGCCCCCCCCCTCCCCCCCGAAAGCCGACGTGTCTCGCCGAGAACGAGACACGTCGAAACGGATATTAAACACGTCTGTTAACGTTGCTATATACACATGTTAACTCACGCGCGAGCGAAACTCGTGCGTGTGTCCCCGCGTAGACGCCGCGCGATACTCGAAATTCGAAACGCGAACGAAAAGCGTATTCGATGTCGTCAAGCGTGAAATTCTCGGAGTTTCTCGACAGGCCACTCGCGGATGTCGGCCAACCTGTCCGGTAACGCGCGGGGCCGGCCGACGTCAACCCTGCCCATCTTTTTTCCCCTTTTTTTTTTTTTTTTTTTTTTTTTTTTTTTTATTATTCTTTTTTATTTTAGAATAGCCTCACCTGATGCTGAGAAGTCGATCGAATCACTCCATGATGTCACTGGCCGACTCCAAAGCTGCGTCGGGGTCGACGGGGATGAGAGCGTGAGCGTCCACTCCGGGAGTCTGGACGGCCCTGAATGCAAGACACAAAACACCATCACGCACGTACGCTCGGGGGAGCGCGCGCGGGGATGTAATTCGCGACGCGATCCGGAAAGCGACACACGGCGGGAGAGAGAGAGAGAGAGAGAGAAAAAAAAAATGTAGAGCGAGAGGAGCGCGACGAAAAGACAGAGAGGGGGGAAGAAGAGAGACAGAGAGCGAGCGACACGAACGTTACACGTCCGGTTTCGCGTCCGCGCGTGCACTGACTTCTGCTCTGTAGAGTCTGTCTGTTCAGGCGCGCCAGCCCGCGCCCGCAGTCCATCCACCTTGGGCCACTGTAGACTCGTCGCTAGGTTGCCATGGCGACCGGTCAACAGCACGCGCGCAGCGCAGTCGGCGCGAGCGAGACGCCGTCGCGCGGTTGTCGTGGGGGGGGGGTCGGCGGGGCGAGAGCCGTGGCGGCGTGGTGGCGGTGGGAGGTGGAGGGTCGGGGGGACGAGACAGGGGAGAAATTTCCACGTTTTGTGGAAAATTCCTTTGAACAAGTGGAAATAATGAAATCACGCGTCGCGCGACATCATTCGCCGCAAGAAAATACATATTATACATTTGAAATCTCCCCTTTGCTCTTTCCCCCCCTCTCTCTTTTTCTCACCCCCTCCCCCTCCCCGCACCGTGAAAATATATATGCAACGAGATATATTAAAATATATAGTTAATGCGGCTGATAATATCGGGGGAAATTAAAATCAGAACGATAGAATGATGCTGCTGTTGAACGTGCAGCATAATAAAATATATCAACGCGTGTAATTGGTTGAAATGAGGATAAAAGGATAAAGACCACTTTAATGATTTTATAATTCATATCAGATTTTAAAGGATGAAATTCTATTCTAGTATTATACATATGCATGTGTGTTTTTAATTCTTCACACGCTTTTTCGGTATTGCATAACTCATAACATATACAGAATTAAATTTAGAATTTTATCATGAATTCTGATTTGTGACGAATTATGGATCTTCTGAAATAAATTTAAAACGTTTCGTAATTGGAAAAAAAATTAAGAGTTAACCGCAATAATACTTGAGAGAAAAATAAGACTTGGCAAACTTGTGACTATACATAGGTGCCTTTTCATGCTGACACTCGACGCTCGATTTGGGCGTCACTTGATCACGTGATAGGTCAAGTGACAGTCTTTTTAACGCTCGTTTCAGTCAATTGCTTGTTTCGACGCTCGCATATTTGATGCTATTTCGCCTTCTTACCGATGAAGTTGGTCACGTGACCAGTTTTGACGCTTAAATCAAGCGTCGAGCGTCAGCATGAAAAGGCACCTTATATAACTGTTTCTTTCACTGTTTTAAATAATACACATTGAGCAATTAAAAAAAAAAAGCATAAACACAGACATGTAACGATTTATGCATAATTGTAAATTGAATATTTTCGTGTGTTTCCCGGATACGTGTGTGGTGTATCGCAATAATCAGCCATTACCTATTTTATTATTCCCGTCGCGATCGAATTTGCAATTCATTTTTTAGATCGCATTTGCGTCTCCATTTTCCGCACGTTTCAATCGGCACGAAGTAGGAAAGTGTGGAAAATCAATAATACGGTTTAATAACTTTCTCATGCACCGTGCGGAAAAAAAATTTTGGCATTTCGGGCATATGCGTCGATATCCGGAGAATTAATAACGACCGCATGTTGAAAAGAACCGTCGAATTTCGGCGCGATGGCCGAGGCCATCAAATAAGCTGATGCTGCAGAAACGTATTCGCGAATATGTACCTATAAGCTTTCTACTGTGATCAGCACGACGGATCGTCATCGTTTCGATTTTTTCTCGCATATACTTTGTACCACGCATTGCAAATGACAGATAAATTATTTGACAAAATTAACGAAATAATTTAAATGGTCAAAGTCAATCATAGAAGATAAAATAATTATATCTTCGACGATCGTAGTCTTGAAATGAAAGCGCAGCTGAGAATGCCATCAAAAGATAAAGAACAAAAGTTAACGATCGAAAAATAAAAAACGCAAACACACGCCAATGCGCAAGGAATATTATTTACCTCAAAACCCCATATATTTCCGCGTAACTTAGCTCCGCTTTTATACCGATTCAATTATCCGTAATTTCCCCCAACTTCCTAATTTATTAATTAAAGAATTTGCATGTTGAAGAAAATCTCTCGCGACTGAATAAAACGCGTAGATAAGACGGCAAACAAGAAAGATGGACGGCAAGAAAGAAAGGAGGGGAAATAAAGAACGGGGCAGGGGATTCCGGGCTGGATTATGCGCATCGTGGAAATTAATAAGGGGCACGATGTAAACGTGCACGGTTGAAATGCGCCCTCCACGAAGAAAGGATCGTTAATGCCGGGCTTGTTTTACTTTTTCTCTCTCTCTCTCTCTCTCTCTCTCTCTCTCTCTCTCTCTCTCTCTCTCTCTCTCTCTCTCTCTCTTCCTCTATCTCTTTTTTTTTTTAATGTCGCTCCAGGACGTCGATACGATGCGACTACGTGAATAAGTACGTGACTTCCAACTCGAGCATCTCATAAATACGAGCAAATTCCCTGAAGTGGAGAGGTGAGCGACTCATTCGACGGCGAAAGCGCGGACAAAATGTCTGCGGCGAAGTTTCGAAAAAGGAAAAGGACAGATACATGGGGCTCTCGGGGGAAGAATTGCGAAAATTAATTTACTCGCGGTCGTAAGTGAACCACTTGTTTCGCACGTTCTCCACGTATACCTACGCCGATAGAGGAACGGAGATTTATTTTTACCTACCTGCGTTATCGCGTGCATGCAAAACAGTTCCGATGCAGAACTTGCGTTTTCGCAGATTTAATTACGCCTGTTTCGATAACTCGCAAGAAGAACAAACAAATCTTAACCTCTCTCGCGATTTAATACCTTGTTATTCAGCTGCTACCACTATCGCAAATTAGAGCCTATGTACAATAACCATAAATTAATGTATAATAATAATAAATTTATCCCAATTTAATCTCGATTTAATCGCATTGCTATAGTTCCGTATAATAAAGCGACTAATTATTGTCGCGTACATCAATATGATTATCATTTTAATCTGTCGACGATCGATAATCACGGTGACCGAGTAAAAGGGTGCGTTATTAGGGGCTTTATAGCAAAAATTAAATAAATTATTAAAGCATCCTCGATGCATAATATGTGCGTTTAAATGCGCGCGTAGAAAAGAATCGCAAGATACACGTTAGATTTACAAAATACTACGATTAGGTATTCTCCACGAGCCGATTTTAGCACGTACCTCGGCTCTACGCGTTTTGATAACGTAGCTATAGAATTTCACTGTTTACTACAACGCAGCGCGCATCCAAACTGTATACTGCATCTGTAAGCCAGACTATCCTACTCCAATGTATAGATTGCTCCCGATCTAATTTCAAAATTAGACTAAACCGCAACAACTACCCAGACATAAACGCGCAACCTTACATGTAAGTATCGCTACACGCTCGCTCCAGCATTTTTATCCTATCGAATGGATCGAGAAAGTCTCGCTTTTGTGTGAACGAGTAACAATGTATAAGAAGGAACGGAAAAGCTCGCGTTACAAATTCTCTGTATAAAGGTCTTTGTGATGCAAAAAAATACTCCAAATTTTTCTTATTTTTCAGCTACAATCTTTGTTGAATTAATAATTTATAACAAATATAAATTAATCAAATATTTTTAGTCATCGGGCAGAATCTTATACCTAATAGTGATTTTTTGTGAATTTTATAGTTTACATTTTGTCTCGTTTTTAACTGTTAATTACTGTTCAAAAATATTGAGGGTAATTGTTTAGATGGGGGGGACCACCTTGGATGACCTTGATATTTTAGTATGTTGTCAAGGTCACCCTCCTGAGCGACCTTCAGAAGGTTTCAGCCCGCGCTCGTTATTCGTTAAAAAGTTATTAACAAAAAAAATTTGGAAAATATAGCAGCTATTTTGAGTATTGGAAGGCATAAATAACTAATATATACGTGTGTGTGCCCTGCTTTAAAGAAAATCACAACTTCAAGCATGTATATACAATATATATATGTATATATATATATATATATATATATATATATATGTGTGTGTGTGTGTGTGTGTGTGTGTGTGTGTGTGTGTGTAAACCAGCTTGTAAAGCGCGCCACGAACCCATATGGCACCTCGTTTCGCGTGGAAAGTGTATGCGTGAACTATTTCGATGTATATATTAGTCATTTATGCCTTCCAATACTCAAAATAGCTGCTATATTTTCGAAACATTTTTTGTTAATAACTTTTTAACGAATAACGAGCGCGGGCTAAAACCTTCTGAAGGTCACTCAGGAGGGTGACTTTGACAACATACTAAAATATCAAGGTTATCCAAGGTGGTCCCCCCCATCTAAACAATTATACCATATCGAGAAATGTATATAAAAATTTACAAAAAAGTTATTATTAGGCATAAGATCTCGACCGAAAATGTTAACATATTTATTTAAGTTTATATTATACACATATCTTTTGATATTTGCTCATTAACATTTGTTGTAACTTTCGCAAAAATTCTAATATTTTTATCTTCTAAAAAATGTTCATATACATCGATCTTCGTGCTATCACTCATCTAAGGATATTCTTTACGCAGGAAATTACACAGGAAATTCGCAAAGTGTTTCATTCAGCATTATGCCGTTCCGAAGTTGATAAATTTTCATTAAGTACTGATCACGCTTCCCGTTCTGAGATTCCTCGTCAATTTAACCTTCTTTTTCAGTAGAAGCAGAAGGCTTTCGTTCAATCATGCAGCGAACAAAGACTCACCGCGTCATGTTCTCGTACCTCGCGTATGCGAGATCGCGCATATTTTCAGCGCTCGCGGTGAAAGAAACACTAGAGAACGGAGCCACATAAATCTAGTTAAATCTAGGAAAAGCGTAGCCGAAGCAATGAAGAAACATGCGCGCAAGCGTTACAACGACTTTTCGTGGTTTATGGATACGTGGGTAACAAAACTACGCCAAGTCCATTCAAAATCCCTCTCTTTATGCCTTCGCACATCATTTGCCCGGGTTTTCATAATCCTCGAGCCCCTCCGGGGGGGGGGACGCTTTTACTCGCCGACATGGTTACCTCGGCCTTCCATCAAAAGGCGAAATCGGAACATTTGAACTCAGCAGTCAGCACGGCGAATTGCTTGCATCTGCCGCAATATTGGTGACTTAGAAAATGTCAGTAACTCAGTCAGATACGATTATTGAAAAATTTTAGAGACTGTGAAGTAAGATAAAACAGAACCTCAACTTTTATCCAAGTTATATTCTGATAATAGCTTTCTTAGCAAGAATTTAATTTAAAGTTTAATTATCGAGCTATTTAATATTATGCATTAAAGGCTGAGAAGTAGGGGGAGATGGGAAGATTATACCGTTAATTCTTGGCACAAAGAATCTATAAAAATATACAAATTAAAATATACCATTCTTCAGGCTGTAAACAAGAGAAAATTTAAATTGATTTGTTGTAAATCAGCATGAAATATGTGACAAAAAGATCATCGCGACACGCACAGATGATACCAGTCACTCGGGAATCGAGAAAAGGCAACGGCGCGCGGCGCGAAATCCCGACGTGAAATCCGATCAAAGTACATCCTTTATTCGAAAACACGATAGGAGTACTCGTCTCGAGATGAAAGCGTAAATTCCGTTCACATGACTGACATCACAACCACGCTAGTGCAATTTGTATCCATAATTTTAATCTCGCGAAAAACGCGCATATCCTTTAGCGCGAGAGCTCGCGCCGCGGTCGGTTTCCCCTGTCGAATGGAAGAAAAAGAGAATCGCATTCACTGTGCCGGACTCTTCACCGCGCGTATTAGCACCGCGCCGCGCGCCACGCCTGCGAAATGATAACGAATCGCTTTTACGAAATTACAGCGCGCGCGTATAGTACGCTAGGGTTTTGGGTGGTGATTTCTACGATGAGATCCCCCCCCCCCCAAAGCCCCAAAGCTAATCCCTCCTTTGGAAGCAGCAACCATATTATACAAGACGCACACTCCGGAAGCTCTAACATTCAAATACTCCATTTCTGGGTGTGTGAAAATTTTATTAATAGTCATATAAAAAAATGTAACGTTGCTTTCTATTCCTACAGTTTCTTTATATTAAATTATCGGTATTATTTAAGAATCATAGAAACTTCAAAATTAGTTTGCGCGAGACTACAAGTAAAGATAAGGTATACTTGCTGTCTAAAAAGCGTAAATACGAGTTTTTCTTCTATATGTAACATATATCTAATATCACAGTATCAGAAAATAATTTTGAGCAAGATTATTCCGCAATGGTCTTTGACAACGTCCCAAAGCCTACAATTCATTAGTTTTCGCGTAAATGCGTCCCTGTAGTGCGGATACGAACGATTCGAGCGACGCAGGATGCGACGAAAGAAAGAGTGAGAAGAAAAAGCTTTTCCCGCTGGCGGTGAATCGAGCACGCGTAAATTATCATTCATCTGGCGAACGTGACGCGCAAAAGAGGAACGCGCGCGCGGTGGCACGAAAAAGAACAAAAGGGATTGCGAACGGCGGATGGGGAAGGAGGGTGGAACGAACGGGGGAGGGAGGGTGGCATCCGGCCGATCTCGTTAATGGCGAGCCAGAGGCATCGAAGCTAACCCCGATTCGACACACATGCGAAAAAGCTTTCCGGCTTGTCGTCCGCACGGATTTGTGTTAACTGCGACGCGAAGCGGCAGCCACGAACTTTACGAGAGTGCCGTCGGAGGAGACGAAGGCATGGCGGCGGTGATGGGGGTGGAAGGGCGAGGAGAGGGATGCGCCTGTCGATATTCACAAGCTCGCTAAATTACGAGAACTTTGTTTCTGCTCAAAATCTCTCCTTGAAGGTGCGAGCGCTTCCGCTTCTAGGACAGCGATGATCCTCGGGAAATACCGCGGAATATTTCTGCTCCGTGACTGTCAACGCGGATACGACGTTTGCTTTATATAAGAAAGACAATTCGCGAGAGGTTGCGGAAAGTTGTGATTAATTTGGAATTCATATATGTATAATATAAAGATTTTGATAATAAAAGATAGGATCACCGAATAATTGAGTCGACGATAACAAAATAATCTTCAAATGATATAATTCTAATCTCTTCAATATAATATACATAATAATTATCATTATATAATATTATGTAATAGATGTGTAACATTACATACAGTAGTATTTAAGTTGTATGTTTGAATTGATAAAATTTGAAATTTTAAGGTTGTTTTGTTTTAATTTATTTTGTATTTGGAGATTGAAATTTTACTCATAGATCGAATATAATATAATGTAAATCTCGATGTAAAGTAAAACTTTTAAGTTTAGAATTTCGAATTCTTGGATTGCGTGCTTTGCATTTAAATGTTTAAATGTCAAATATTAAAGCTAAATTATAAATTTTGTGTTTATGGTTAAATTCTGATTTTGAGTCCAAACCTTGAATCTCTCAATTTAAGCTTTGAGATTATATATTAAGATGATATGTAAGAGATAAATATATAAAATGAATAAGGTAAAATATGGTGTTGAGTTGTATTGTATTGTACGGAAGTCGGAAGTCCATCTAAAGTCGCATGGGCACGGATTAATAAATATATCATTACATACAATATTATATTTTATATATGTTAATATTGTATTATATTATATTATACAGGGTATTCTAAAAAAAGGAGGCCAAAATTTAGGGAGATATTTCTCACACCTAAAGGATGAAAAAATTTTATATGAACATGGGTGCGGAAACGCTTTATTCAGGAGTTGTGTTGAAAATACTGTTGACTGTATTACTTACATAAGAAACAATTTAAGAATAATCATTGTGGGCGACAATCGTTTAATCAGTAGGTTTATTTACATTTGTTTTTAAAGTGACCTTGAGTTGCCTGGAAAATAAGGTCACTACCTCATTTATAGCCGTAACGTCGCATACTCAGAAAAGAAGCCAGGCAGAAATAAAAAAAAGCGTTTCCGCGCCCATGTTCATATAACATTTTTTCATTCTTTAGGTGTGAGGAATATCTTCCTAAATTTTGGCCCCCCTTTTTTAGAACACCCGGTATGTATGTGTGTGCATTATATTGTATTATACAACATGTAAAATATAATAAGTTTATTTACTGCCAAATTACAAATATGAGTACTTGTCTAGTAGTCACTAGAAAAATATTAAGAAGCAAATACTTGCGATTAGAAAACTATCATTTGTATCATTTATTTGAAATCATCGATACAAAAACACATCTATATTTTAAGTTATATATTTTTATCTAGGCAGTATATACGCGCAATGAAATTACATAAAATAATTGCCAGAGGTGTCATATCTCTGAGCAACAATACGGTGCAGTGTTATTTAGATTTCTCGCGCTGCTTATTCCAGCACAGCGCCGTTAGATGCTTTAATACGACTTCCATCACGTTTACGATACCGTTTTTAGGCCCACCGGCGCGTTTCATGCCCCTGATTCATCCCTGCAGTGTCGGAAACGCGATTATCGCGGTGCAATGCCGTAGGAGGTGCGCCGCCATTAAATCACAAGTACATTATGCGAGATTAGAGCGTCGAGAATGAATATCCAAAGCGCGACTGGCGCGGGTTTCGTAGTTTCGTGCCTGCTGATACACCCTCGCTATCTCGCTTAAACACCCACGAAGAACGCCGAGAAACCCCGTCACACCGTCGCGTCGCCGCGTCGCTTCGACAGTGCTTATCGGTTATCGTTGTTGCATTCAAGCTAATAGCGAGTAAACGTGAGTTCGCACACGACGCGACGTGTATGTACGTGACCTCGTGCGGCACACGTGAACGCTTACGTATAACGCGAAGGGCACGAGAGATCGGAAGTGGAATCGGGAAATATTACTTAGGAGCTGCAACTCAACGCCCGCTGCGTTCGGCGATCGTGCGATTCGTGCGCGATTCAGCGACAATCATGAAACACAAAAATGCGTATCCTTATAGTTAATACCTTAAGGTGGTCCTTTCGCGGACCCAGCTAGTCAAGTAACAGTCCGTCATGAGGTAATTGAAAACAAACATATTGACAAACATTACACAACATCCCAATAATTATAATAATATAACATGATTTTACACACACACACACGATTTAATCGTATTTAATTATTTACTAATTAAAAAAATATCACAATAATAGTGCGGTTGGACTCGATTTAGGTTAGGTCAGGCATGACAGTACGAATAAAGCAATATGCGCGTGGATCCACTACTTATTTAACCTCATATATCAGAGCAAAACATTCGGCAAGCCCTTATTTTCAAGGTATGTACGAAATCCGGAAACTTCAGGAAATATTTGAAGACATGAATAATGTATTCATCTGATCGCTAAGTACACACGTGTATTATTCGTTGAAAACCTCGGACGTGGCGATTTGCATCATTCTGTCTTTCTCGTTCATTCATGGCACGCTCCGCGAACGCACATTTAGAATGACTTATTTCTTGTAAAGTGTCGGTAACCTCACTTGATTTTTCGTACACATGCCCCTTATTATTGCTGTATATTTAACATATATCAAATTTAGGTATACCTAATCTAATACTTGTTCTCACGAAAGGACCACCGTCCAAGTTATTTTGTAATACTTGCCTAGTTGATACTGCGTTTCAGCCACACGTTAGCTGCCGAATAGGGCTGGATGCTGCGGTTGGAAAGAGTTTTCTTCCGCCGCGAGTTTTCTTCGCGCCGTAATTAAACGGGACGGAATTTATAAGGAAATTACCAGGAATAGAAAAGTCCGGGGGGATGAAAGACGCGTATACGAAAGTAGCGAGACACGGCTGGCAATCGCGAGGAAGAAAAAGTTAATTTCCCGCTTTCCTTTCTCACGGCATTATCTTCCTATTTATCTGTCTCTTTCCGCGGCTTCCTGTCCGAGCAGGCGCGCGGCCGACGCGACGTGCGCCGAGGGATGAAAAACTGCGCGATTTAATAACGCGGCCTGTCCTTATCGCGAAAATAATTGCTCGCGCCGTCGTTTCCTTCTCCTGGACAATTATATATCTATCCTCTTTTTTTTTACCCGCGTCCTTTCCAATTTCGACTGGCGAACGTCCGTCGCTCGCGATACGGCATGGCACGGCACGGCACGGCCGGCTTTTATTCGCGATTTCGCGCTCGTCCGAATAACGAGACCAACGAGAACGTTTCGCGATTGGAAATGATCCATAGAAAAAAAAGAGCGGCGCGCCGTGCCGTACACTCGCTATTGGCCGCGCTTAATGCGATTCCATATTCCATGTGCACGATATACATATAATTTGCGATCCAACGTGAGCCATATGGCGACGTCCTCGCGGGCGCGCCATCGACTCAATTTAATTCCCGGGACGGTACCGCTTTACCGTTTTTCCGAACGTTTTTGCTTATGAAAATAATAGCGCGAATATTTGTCGCGTTTTGTTATGAGAAAGAGAGAGATTCCTCTTTTTTTTTTTTTTTTTTTTTTTTTTTTAAATTGACTTTCATCCGATTACTCCAAACGGTCACTGCTCAAAGCGGAAATGTTTACCTATAATACAAGCGTTTCAAAGAACGAACAGCTTTGTGAATATTTAAACGGTCACCGTGGGTTTTTATGCTATTTTATATATGTACTTTACGCTGCCGCGCTATTTTGTCGTAATTCAGTTCGTATACTGATTTATCCTAATACCGCATGTACCACAGCACCGCTCTATCTGAATACCTACGCTACGGTACGGTGTAATATAGTGAAGTAATATGTGAAATAAAAATTATGACTACTCCTCTGTCGTTTTAGCGCTCTTAATTCGACAGTGAACCGGACGCCGCCTTAATTCGAGCCTGAAGAGCAGTAACGAATCCGATTTACGGACCGAAAATAAGACCGAGAATGAAAAGCTTTTAGTAGGTACTTCCTACGTCGGCAAATATGCGACTTATCCCGCGCCCCTGAGCGCGCACAAAATTTTCCTCACATTAGGATTACCGTAATAGAATCTCGAAAATGCACAATTGTCAGCATGCAAATCGTGATGTGATTCGCAATAATTTGCAATGTCCAGAATAAATTAATAATTTAATTAAATGAAATTAAACTCACGACAATCTATAAAAATTAATATTCTAAAATTCTCTTTGTATTATTGCGATAACACTGCCGAAATGCGTATATGTAATGTTAAATTTTTTTTGCAATGTACAAACGGAATTTGTGCTTGTTTGAATTTAAAAAAAATTATATATTATATATAGTAAAAAACTATTTCCATATAACACAGATCTCCTAATTGAAAGACATTATATTAACACGTCTAATTATAAAGCATTGACATAGTATTAATTAAACCATCGGTATTCGATATTCTTTTTTATTCCATATAAATAATAGCTAGTTTTATTAAAATTTTAAAGTATCGAATGTTACAGATATAGTAATATCCTTCTAAGAGATTCGCAAATAATTAAAAAATCATGGAACATTGGAATTTCATGAATATCGGGGTTTGCGAGTGCCTTATCGCTTCTATAATTGGGTCAAGATAAATCGTATTGATTCTTTTTTTATGGCGTCTGATAAATTAATGCCCTCCATGGAACGAAGGTATTATATCCCGAGATTATGTTGAAACCGCAAATTCCATTATCCGTTGCAGCAATTTAATCAGTAATTTAATTTACGAATACTCAAGCAAACAGATAATACCTTGGTTTTCTCCATAGAGATCTGCCTATAATATATAATATGCATAGAAATCGAATCTCGGCGATATACGATATGAAAGTAAATCAAAATTTTTATTTACTTTTCTCATCACCAATATTGAAAGTTATGCTTACAGTTCACATGTTCACATGTATACGTTGCATAGAATCTTCTTTTGGTGCGTCACATTTACCGCATCGAAAATATCAGTATTACCACTTAAGAAATGTATCTTTTTGGCTCAAAAACCAGATACGTGATCTCTTTGTCGAAAATTTTAATAAAAATAACAACATCCGTTTTTGCTTTCAAACTCTTTCTTGATCTCTTTTTTTTTCAGCGTGTTTGATAATCGCGCGTGTCTAAGAATCTACGCGCCTAGAATTTTCAAGATCCGCTCCCACCGATTTACTCTAAACGTGGTTCAATTGTCTTCCTTCGTGCCTTTCTCTAATGTCCCTTTCTATCGATGTAGATTAACTTTAATCTCGGTTTAACTTACTTTCTATCTTTTTCTAAGGTCCAGTTTCACCAACATCGATTAACTATATAACTCCTTCGGTTAAACTCACTCTTCGTCTCTTTCTAGAAGGACAGTTAGAAAGAGATAAAGAGTGAGTTTAATCGAAGGTTACAGTTGGTGAAACTGGGCCTAACTTTTAGAACCAGAAAAATATGAAAGGTATAAATTAAACCAAGATTAAAATTAACCTGCATTGATCGAAATGGACATAAAGGTTGTCCAATAAGGTTTGTGATTCCGGGCGTAGACTTGGGACGTTTACGCCTATTGCTTTCCTTTTTCTACTTCCATTCTATCTACCAAGAAAAAGGATTACAAATCTTGGGCAGCACTGCTCTAGAAAAAAAAAACAGAAAATAACGAAAAGAAGAACTACGATTAGAGCTAATTAATGTCGGAAGAACGGACTTCAAGTATCTTCATTCCCTAATATATTGTTGCTGGTACACGCTCGCGTATACATACCGAAATCTGTATAGACTGCATAGAGCTTTCAAAGAGAAAGAGAGAAAGGAGAGCGCGTCTTTTTGCTCGGCACGCAACACAGTCGCGGCTGTTTCGTACGTACGAGAGCGGTAACGGAACACGATTTACGGGTCGAAAATAGAGCCGCGAGTGAAAAGCTTTTAGTCGTTCGTACGTCGGCAAATATGTGACTAACCCAGAACTCCCGGCTATAGCTGTACGTGTACGCGCGAGTCAGAGACGCGCTTTCATCCACCTGTATAATCGCTCCCTTTTCCTACCCTTTTCCCCGTCTTATGCGCGTGGTTCATGATCCGCTTGCTTTTTCGTTTCCTCGCAACAACCCCTCCTTAACGCCGTCCTCGTCCGACCGAAATCGTTGTATTTACCATCAGTATAGACAGGAACAAAATTAAAGCGCCGCTGGTGTAAAGATTGCCAAGCGATCGTTGCAGCAAACGGCGATGCACTTAATATGAAAAAATTTTCGTAAAAGAAAACAGTTTTTGTATTTTTTGAACATTACACTGAGAAACCCATTTTGTTGAATCAACTAAAATCTTTAGTTGGATATGATTTTGGTTATGTTGACCAAAAAATTTTTTGTTATATTATTATAACTAAAGAATTTGTTTGCTCATATGAAAAATCATATCCAACTAAAGATTTTAGTTGATTCAACAAAAATGGGTTGCACCTAAATAAAAAATAGACTTTTTAAGAAAAGAAAATTGAGAAACATATATATATATAATATATTATATTGTATATATATATATATATATATATATATATATATATAACAAAATTTATATATTTAAAAAATTTTTTAATTAGTGATTTTTTTCCATATCGCGTAATTGTCCGAACAACAGACAGTTTCAGAATTTAATTCGAACAACGCGCCAAAAATACCACGCGCGGAAATATCTTTTTTTATTGCTACATTATAGAGAATTGGAGATTTATACGAAGAAGAGGACCATATACTATTCTAAGCAACACTCTAGACGAACGCATTTGATTTGCATGTCGTCTTGCATTCACTCTGCAAACGGCAAACGGCGGCGCGCTATGGTAATATTCAAACAGATATTTTCAACTACCACGGGCTGCTGTTTTATCCGCGTGCAAAGAGCCCAGCGGAGAGATAGGTGTATCTCTTGTATGTGCAAGCCGGTCTGATGTACCGCCACTGTTTTCTCTTCTGCGATTCTCTTTGATCGTGCGCGCGATGACATTGTCTAGAAATAATAAAATTTTCCGCCCTTTATTCATTCTTCTGCGCGTGTAATTTCTACCGCTCTCGCGCTCTCTAACAGAACGAATCTGCAAAACGACCAGCGAGCAGAAAGTATATATTCTTTTATTTTTTCAGGATAAATATATAACAAGATATCGGTATTCCGCTATAATAATTGATATTCCGCCCGCGCAATTTCTTCGTTGTGACCCAAGCGCAGAAAATCGCCATCATAATCGATCGGCAGCATCGGAATTCTATAACACGTTGCATATGGAATCAAGACGAGAGGACGCGACGTCCAATTTAGATTATGAACTCGCAACCCCGTCGGTAGCAATAAACCGACAAACGATATAAAATCAATATATACGATACGAAATTGGAAAATACGAAGTAAATTCCTGTCAAAGATGACTAGTCACATCGGGACATATTATATAAAAACGTGTACGTGTCAATAATTACTTTCGATTAAAATGTCATTGACCCTCTGATGTGTAATACGAGATAAAAGACAACATTAATAATGAACTGTGTGTACAGCTAATAACGATAGAATTTGTAAAAATTATTTAATCGCGGATCCCACGATGCGCACGCGTTTTGACAATATCTGTTATTCAATTTGCAAGCCGATTTATTTTAATCTCCTTTCGCCATTCCATTTTCTCTTTTTTCATTCGTGTACAGTGCAGACTACGGCGCAGTTTCTAGTCGGATAAAACAGCATTTCGGTATTTGGATAGGGACCTTTCAATCGGCTCGCTTCCGTTATACTCGATTTCCATGTTACTATATATCGTCCAGAGAATCATGGCTTTCTGGATTAGTTTGTAATCCGCAGAAAGAAAGACTGAGAACGAAAGAGAGAGAGAGAGAGAGAGAGAGAGCGTGCAAAAAAAGACCAATGACGATACAATAGAAAGAAGAAGAAGCTAAAAAAGAAGCGAAAGAAAGAGATTCTACTTTTGCAGGAAGTTTCTTTAACAAAAAAAATAATATTATTTCTAAAAAAAATTCTCTCTCTCTCTCTTTCATGAGTGTTCCACTATGATCCATATCGATATTAATTGAGAGAAACATAGAAAAGTAAAGAGGCGAAGGGAGAGAAAAAGGGAAATAAAAAAATATATCCCGAGCGTTCAGATGAGTTCGATTTATTTCGAACGACACGATCATCGATATTCCTGAAGTCGATTAAATGGCTATACGGATAAAAAAATCGCTTTGAAAGAAAAAAGAATCAAAAGAGCATGATACATTTTTTTAGCAATTCGTTGACGAATTCATATCAAATGCTTTGTCCTTTTTCAGGCTTTTACAATACGTTACATAAAAATGTAATTCTATAGTGTAGAAAAGATTATAATATTTGTCTGATATGTTAAGACTAAGCCGTTTTTTGAAAGATATTAATTTAAAATGTCAATTATATTTTTTATAAAATATTTTATAAAATTATTTTTTAATATAATTTATAAAAAAAGAAGAGAAAAATAATTTTTTTCTACCCAAAAAAATAATTTTAAATACAATAATTTTTTATGCAATTTAAAGAATAAGTGATGTCTAATTATATGGGATTAAGTATAAAACCGTATTTAATAAAATAAAAAACACGCTTCAAGTGGTTGAAATAACTTAATGGTTTAAAATTTTTAAACAATGGTTTAAAATAATTATGTAGTATAAAGCTTGATGTTCCGACAATTTTTCTTTTTGTTATTCATCCCATTTGCATGAGTCTGGAAAATATTATTATTTCAGAAAAACACAGATCGAGCGTTATCTCTCGCCCGAAGCGTATCATTTCACTCTTACACCATTGATTTTTACGTTCAATGTTAAACCGCCTGTTTTTGCGCACTTCGCGAAGGATAAAATGTCCGAGATAACAAAGGTGCTATATGTGGAAATGTTTAATCATAATATTTAATTCTGAAGAATAAAAACGGTACGAAAGAATAAATATACGCGCGGCGGTAATATTCAATAATTGTAGTGGAAGATAGCTCTAACGTAACATTCTTATATTCTGCACTTTATATAACTTATTCATCCAAGCAAATGTTTATTTGTTAAATATAGGCATACGCTATTGTGTAACGCGCCAAACATATATAATAATAGTGTGCCAGATCGAGAACTTAATTGAAAAGAGAAGGGCGTGTGACCGCCATTCTGTGTCAGCCGCGCGGCGGCAGAACCCTCCGTGGAAAATTATGACGTCTGCCCGTGGTGGTGAAAGGCTCCGTTCACCAGCACGGGATCCTTTTGTGACCGCCTATTGTGCGTTCCTGAAAACGTACGCTTCCGTGTTGTCGGCCAACGCTGCCGACACGTTGATCACTTCCGGTTCCTCCTCTCTTTCAGCACCCTCGCTTACGATAATCGCGCTTATAGTACTTGCTTCCAACTTCGCCAGCTTCGGCAGTTGGGGAAGTTCCGATCGATGCTTCCTTCCATTCGCCGCGGCCGCGGACCGCTATCTTTCTTCGCGCGCGCGAGCGCGAATCCTTTCAAAAGCCGCGCGCTGGCGGTTTAATGCACTCTTTCGTCGTCGTCGACAGAATAAAAATTTCAGTTGCACTTCTGTAAATTTAATTCTCTACCATATACATACGCGCGCGGCAACGGACGCGTCGTTACGTTGCGACGATTTGTTGCTGTGTGCAAAAGCACCGCCGCCCGCAACGATCCACTCGCGACGCGAATCTGAGAAAAGAGAGACGAAATATTACCGTGGCGGCATGAAAAATTGCCCCGGCACGTTGGGAAGTATTTCGAAAGATTCAATTTCCCCCGCGGCGAGCTGAATTTTTCCTTGGGACCGTTCTTATACGGTAATTGGGCGTCCCCGATAAAACATTCAACTCGGTCTTAACCCAGTTTTCCTCGCGTTCCGCACTTTATCGTTAATAAATATTATACGGAGGAGGATGGAGACGCGAGACAAGATGCAATTGATTTATCTCGTGCGTTTCCGTGCTCGGCAAACAGAATCGACATCAACCCGTGAAAGCTGAATAGCCCGGGAGGTTCTATCAATTATGATTGATCGTATTATTGATTTCTCGCGTATTGCATAAAGCGAGATTCTCATAACCTAAGATATGTATCAATGGACGCGATAGTAAAAAATAATGACATAAAACGTGAATTTAGAGAGAGAATAATTTCTCAAAAGACTTTTTAAACAATATCCGAAAATATTTTAGCCTCATCGTTATTTAGTCAATTATTTCTTTGTAATGCTATTTGTTGATATACTTTATAAATAATAAATGTACCGAAAAAGCATTCTGCTAATTACATTAATTAGTTACATTTGAATCTTAGATCAATATTAATTGTATTTATTATCTTTCAGTTAGGAATAATCAGACAGAGAAATGATGAGAATAGTCATTGATGCAACTTTATTTTTTGCGGAAAATTCCCTGAACGATATTGATGAATCAGTTGTAATATTCATATTTTGAATTCTTACAAATAGTTATTGTAAATAAATGACAAGATAAAAGAACCTTTAAATATAAAAATAACTTCATGATAAACAACTTGAAATTTTGATAGCACTATATCTAGTCCTTCTAATTCAAACTTTCGGTATGAATTATGTTCCATTTGAATCGCAATTAATCCATGTATAATACCTACTGAATCCGACTGAAGTAGTGCTCTATAAATTCTGGTGTGTTATGCACGTAATCCACACGTCAGTATTAGTATCTCGAATTAATGTATCGGATGGCCAATCGCGGAAATCGTATTCTGCATTCTCCCTTTCTTTCTTATTCCTTTCATTTTTTCTTTCGCATATGCGCGTCCCTGATTTCGCCCGGATCTCTGGGGACTTTCTGGCCACCAACCGGGAACATTTTAATCCGACAAATTTTCCAGCAGGACAAATCTAATCGTACAAATTGAACGAGAAAATGTTCATACATCTTCCCTTATCTCCAGGCTTCGTAATCGTTTCCGAATTACGCCGAACAAACTGGGACACGCTGTGTTTCCGCCCTATTTACATGTCTCCCGCGGGATTCCCAAGCCCGAGACTAAACAAGCCTGTTTCGCCTTTCTTTCGATCAGTAAATACCGCGACGTGAATTGTGAGTTGTAAAACTCCTCTCCGAGGTCGGGCAAACTCACTCCGTTCCTTAATTCCGCACGTTCGACGCTTTTCCAGCCCTCTACTCGCGTCTCCGTAAAAATATTCACCGTCTATTTACGTAGTTGGATTTCTACGACAAGAATTCTCGGTTGAAATTGACAAAATCTTAAGTTCTAGTTTAAATGCGCGATCTCCCTTTAAATATTAAAACTATACTTTTATTCGTACTACGAAAGTTCAAAATATTCTCTCGAGAATAAAACTCGACCGCGCGCATCGGAAATTCTTTACGAAAAATTTCTACATAGCGAGATTCTTCGACTAATTTGAAGTTGACTTTTTTTTAACGAAAGCTTGATTGCCTGTCTTTTTTTTTTGCAAGTCTTCAGTATATTCGATATTTTAATTATCTCAACAAAGTAACGAAGTTTTAATTTATGATTCTCTTTAAGTGAAGTACAGCACTTAAGATTAACCGAAGAATAAAGTTTTGTCATCTATGAACTGTTTTCAAGCTAGTTCCCGGAGAGCACCCTAATATCGAGGCTTCTAAAACTATGTAATTTTGAAACCTGAATAACAGTGCAACTATCAATATCATTTCATGTTAAAACCACAACTTTTCTGCTAGTTCATTCTCTAATATCTATCTATCTCCAGCCGACCTTTAATATCTTATTCGATCTGCGCAGAAACGCTTATAAAGATCGTCGGAAACTGACGAAACAACCGAGTTCGAGCGGTTACTTCTTGGTGGTTTAATGGCCACTTCAATTGAGTTTGCAGTCTCTTCCCCTTCTTGTCTTCGACTTATAAAAAAAAAAAAAAAAAAAAAAGACGAGATAAACGGAACGAAAGGAAAGATCCAATTTACTCGTAATCGCGTCACCGCTTTGGAGACGATTAATCTCCTCTTGCTCCTTTTCCCTTCCGTCTTACTTTTTCATTTCGCGGCGATATTGTGTTATGATGTTTTCATGCTGGCTTTCCAACGTATTAATGGAAATAAAGATAAAAGTTAAATATCGGCAAAGCAAATCGCTAATGCAAACACATAACTCGTCAGCAATCCAATAACATCACTGCAAAATCAAACTTTGAAATTGGCTTACCGGAATCAAAACGATATATAATATTTATTATATGTATAAAATTTAAGTTTCAGAAATACCGTAGCGATAATTGTTTTTATTTGAACAAATATATAAACATTAAATGTTGAAACTATTTCCAAAATTATATTTTTTATTTTATTTTAGAGATATGAAATTTAAAATTCTGTATACATTTTTTGTAAAACTATCTCCTATAACTACGTTTTAACAAACGTGCAAGATTTAGAATCTGGAAATTGTTTTTTTCTTTTGTAGTATGATTAATATTTAGAGGAAACTTCATTTCGCGAGCTTTTGAAGCGGTATATACACCCGCGTATAAGGATAATTCTGAAGTGATGTAGGGTGACGCGATGAATAGAGAAAGCGGGATGAAATCTAGGTCAGCCTCGAGGAGAAAGATCGGCGGTTATGGCTAGGCTGTCGACCGACAGATATTAAAGACCCGTTGACTGGTATATCTCTCGGAGACTCTCAATGTCTCTTAATTAACGTCGACGAGAGAGTGTGCATCCCCTTTACCGTTTTACCACTTTGTTAACGCAAACTACGGGAATTTTTGCGGTTGATGCGCAAGACAACAAAAGATTGGCGAACACAGAGCAAGCAAGATTTACAGCGTAGTATCTTTTTCGTTGCATTTAAAATGCATTCATTTCTACGCAAAACGTATAATAAGGATATCGTTCTTTGATCTGATTCAATGTTTTTTATATCTCCCGCAAATGCGAGATACAGGTGAAAATTCAAAATAAAGTAAATGTCAAGAAGCTGACACATTCGAAGAGCATATTTCATAGAAAACAAAAAAATACTATTCAAAAATGTAGAAGAAATTTGAGTTCCATTATCTCCATTGAGTAATATTTTCGAGCATTCGATAGAGCCTTACTGGCCACTAACAAAGCACCATTATACAGATACAGGTATCTTTTGGACGCGATATTTTGCTTACAAACGTATCTCGTTGCGCTAATTAAAAACAGTTGAAGGTAAAACATAGTACATGTTTCAACGCAACAAACGCAACCGACTCATTTGAGACTACAATCCTTCGTCATGCTATGAAAACGAGGAGGAATGTTCTGAAATTATTAAGAGCGTAAAAAAACACTTTACACATTTCTTTCAACTACATTACAAATTCTGGATAGCGTCAAGCCTTTACGGGAAGTCCGACCAAAAAGCATTTTAAAAATTGTATAAAGAATTAAGCGCGAAGACATTACTTCAAAAAAATAATATAGATATATTCTTCTCGCTAATCCCGTGTTTCAAGCGTTCAAGCAATTATTATCCATTAGACGTCTTCTTTTAATAAACAAGAGGCTTCTCAAAGCCCATTAAAATATTAAAATCTAGAAGTACAATAAAAAGAATACTTCAAACAAAGTTGCCATGTTAGTTAGTTAATGCTTCCTTTTTGTATGAAAGTAACAATATATTATTCGATCGTGATAGCTATTCAGTATCACGACTCTAATATCATAATCGTGAGCAGCTAATTATTACAGCACATATCTTGTCCAAACAACACGCTATATATTTTCAAGAACGTGTAAAATAATAAACCCAATTATTTTTTATGTAACAATTAACATATTGATTTTGATAAAATAAAAAAGTGTTTATCAATTCACAATTAATTACAGTAACAAGATACGTTGCGACTAGTATTTAGCAATATAAAAATTATGCATATTCGCATCTTGTCCGTATTTTAACAGTTAAATGTCGTTCGCCAAAGGAATATCTTACATGATGTTGAAGAGAGACGCGGTCCAAAGCACGTTTCGTACGTATAGCTGTGTCGCATCTGTGTCTAGTATCATTCTCATGAGTTCCAGACGCAGGATCCCGTAAAGCATGGAGCTGCTAATTTCGCGGAATTTCGTAATTACACTTTTTCTTCCTCTCCGCGGGAACCAACCCTCCCTTTCATCTCGCGCGAAACTGCTTAAATTACGCCGATTTTACACTTCAGCGGCCGCAGGTACATACGTACCCGCTAAAAGCCGACCTTTGACTCTTTCCCCGAGCGACTAACGACCAATTGGCAATCCGGTCGAACTAGTTGGAAACTAGTTCCTACCGAGCTGACGTCGTTATTCCGGCTTCCACTGAATCCTGCCTCGGCTTTTTCCCCCTTTTTGCTACCTCGTATGCTCTGTAGACATCGTTCTTACCCTCGCCCGCGTCGCGTCGAAAGTTAATTCGTCATTTCTCACAAAAAGCATTAAAAATTATCTCGTGTTGATTACAAATAAAAATTAATCGAGAACAGGGACGCTTTTTAGAATCATTGTCCACGAACGAAGATTAATATCAAAAACAAAAATGAACATATATATATATATAATTTGTTGTAATTAACAAATCGTTGACTAAAAGGCAGGAAACTATTTTTATATTACAAGCATTCTTGTAAAATGCTCAAATATTTATAACTATCGCAAATTGTTTTCCTCTTTTATATTTTCATATAATCGCTTTTATTAACAAACTTGTACTTATTTCCACTTCTAATAGTTTTAGTTCATATAAGCGATAGCTATTTAAAAAACGTGTCCGTTCTCTATTAATTTTTCTTTGTAGTTAAAATAAGATAATTTTTTAACTGAACACAACGTCAATTTTCAGACGTTACAACTTTTAATTTCGCCATCGCTTACTGTTTGTTTGTAAAGAAATACTGAAAGTTTCATCTCTAATTTCATCGTCGTATCGCTTTGTATTGGACTCGCTACGAAATTAGCCTTCCGTAAAATACGCTTCAATACTTTTGTGCTAGTTCGCGCTTTTTAAATCCGACGGAGCTTTTCTATACATTACTCTTCGGTGGTAGGAAAAGGAATATATACCGATTAATTTGATACCTTTATTTCCTACCGTGAAAGTTGATTGAGTTGCTGCGGGTTGATTGAATTTTTTTCACGTGATCGAATGGAATCAACGATTGTCCGGGGGATTTAGTTTTCAGCATCAAGTACACTTCAAATTCGCGACCAAGCGAATAATAAGTCTTAAGCGTATTCTTTTCACGGATGAGCGTATTTTGTAGGCGCTTAAGCAGGGCCTCAACAAACTCTTGTATATTGCATTAAACTTATATAAAATCAAGTTATAATTGATTATTATGTTTAATTATAAGAAAAAAGTGAAAATATTATGTGTATATTTTTTGGTAAATTTTACTGTCAGAACAATATGGCAACGCTGCGCTTTTCAGGGCGCCGATTGTAAAATGTGAAGTTGATAACAAAAGTGTCAATGTAAGTGTCACGTCCATTAATCAAAGAATATTGTGACATTTTCTTTTTATCAAAAAGATATTTTATAATAATAATGAGTGATAAGAAATGTAAACTATAACCTGTTGTGTAAAATAAATTATTTATGCGTATCTATGTTTTACCTAACTGTTAATTTTTTTTAAATTAACAAATTTTGATTTATATTTTTATATTTATATATTTATCTTTATATTTATATTTTTTATGCGATATATATATATATATATATATATATATACATATATCGCATACATATATATATATATATATATATATATATATATATGTATATTTTTTTTTTAATTATTTTTTTTTTAAACATAATAAATAGTTGATAATAAACCGTGATGAACTGAAGTGTGACATGAGCGCACAGCTTGCAGCGTTGCCAAATACGTCCTTGAAAGTCGCCATTAAAAATATTTATCTATAAACCACATTTCAAGTCAACTTTTAACATAAATATTTTGTTTAAACTAGACATCACAGACGCGCGCTTCGCGCGTGCTATTTAGCTTTAATATTACACACAACTGTCAAAATATGCTATGACAGCCGCTCACGAAGTTAGCGCAGCAACAGAATCAATCAGCATCGCGGAAAAGAGCCAAAGCAATTCGAGACTTGCGAGAAGACTTCGAGAGATGCGAGTATCGATTTAACATACCTTTTTTTAGAAAGGAATATTCGGTAACTCTGTATTTTTATCGGCACTATCGAAAGTATAGAGTTTAGCGAATATGTGTAGCGCAGTTAATATTTAATATCTTAACATATTTGTGTGATAAACAAATTATTACATTGAAACGTGGAAAATAGACTTTTTCGATAACGTCACATATAAAATATTGAATTTTCAAAGTCATAGTTCTTCTTTATATGTTCGGTAATGTGGTTTAATTTTTTTCTGGCGTAAAGATATGCATTTTAACTTTCTCGTACCAAAAAATCAGTTAATTCTTAAGACTTTGGTGTCATGAAAGGAATACCTTAATACATAATGCTGACGTGATAAGTTACGGTAATATGCAATTTTAATACAACAAACAAAACAAGAAATTAATGAAAATGAAAGCTTAACACTTACTCGTATATCAACTTTTATGCATAATTATTTATAAAAATTCAAATTTTTTAATACTCTGCTTCGTTGTCTCATTAATTCAATAATTATTAATTACTTGACTAATTACTTATTACGATAACGAATAAAGGTAGTACGCTTTACAAAGAAAAGCTGCCAAAAGAAGAAGAAAAAGAAGCAGCAACCTCCAAGTTATGATCGATGAACCAAGTTATAAATCTTCGTTTTTATACCTTCGTATTCGGTATTCCGGAGGATTCAAGTTTCCACGATGACATTCGTGCGATCGAGAGAATAAAAATTTTATTCCATCGTAAGACACTCTCGCACCGCGCCAAATTAGATAGGAGCTAGGGTGAAAGGATTTCTCGGGTGTAGCCGACAGCAAACTCTGCCTCTCTCGCAGGATGGAATTCACTATCGCGTGACGAACTATCGAACTTACGACAGACGCTTATCGCCAGAATAGGAGAAAGTCAAAATTGACTTCCGAGATATCGCGGATGCCAATGAAAAGTCGTCGATGGGCACGAAGGGGGATGATATCATCGGTTAACGCCCGGTCGCTGGCTAATTCGTCGATATTACTTCGGCACTTCGCCGAAGAGAAGTTCGTTGAGAAAGAAAAAGGGATGAAGGGGCGAGTAAACGCGCCCGGTACCTATGCGAGTTTAAGTCACGGGTGGGATACGAGAGGACTTGCCGCTCTCCTGAAGTTATCGAGCTTCGAAAAGAAAAAGGAAAAAAAAGCACGGCGAAAAAGTGGGATTACAGTGCACCCATTTCCGGTGAAGACTTCGCGATTCACGTAATAGTACTAGTTGAGAAAATTGGCGATTTGAAAAATTTAATCATTCTTCTAAATCGAAAAATTTATACCGGGAAAAAGGATTATCAAAAATATAACTCATGTACAAATGGTATATAAAAAATTATTCTTTATTTTAATTATCAAACTTTTTTTTAATCAATCTTTTATAGATTATATTTCTATATAACTTTTTAATAAAGTTTCTTTAAAAAGACAAAATAATTCGCGACGAATTAAATTTTCAAACTTGCTTTTCTCAAAAAGTCATTATTACTCGCGCCTGTTATTTTTTCGAAGATATACACACACACACACACACACATTTGCTCGTTCTCTAAGATATATATTTATATTCGTATTAATTCGTTAGGTATACCGTATTATATTGATACAACCGACGAGTTATTCGCGACAGGTCTGAAATACGCGTGGAAAGAATAAGGAAGGAAGGAATTGGTGAAAAATAGTGGAAAGAAAAACGAGAATGAACTAATAAAAACGTCGGCGTTCTCCGCAAGCTCAATTTCTACGGAATGCGAGCGAAGCACGATCCACTTTTCTACTTTATCCTTCGACGTTCGGTCGTTTAACCCCTTAACGCCACGGTGTAAGAAGATTCCACCGTGTGCTTCCGGGGATTGTATCGTGCTTGAATTCACGCACGCCGTTATAACACGCCTTAATAAATGGCGAATATCCGGTAATGGATTTTTAAATTTGCGTGAATTTCGATATGACGAACGTACAGTAAAGACGAACTTGCTTTATTAATTCTCGATATTTTATCGTCACTTAATCGTTTAACTTAGAAACGATCATCCAGCAGGTTTCCGTAATTTGGTTCCCGTGATTGTTTGCAAAATCATTGATTATTATAGTGTACTACAATAATCAGCTCTTCGGAAATATAAATTATATATCAACGAGTTTCAAAGTATAATACATTGACAAGGAACAAAGGTTTCATTATTTTAATTTAAAATATTATTTAAATTTATTTAACATTTTATATATATATATATATATATATATATTAATAAGACAGGGGAAAGCCTTCGAAGCGTGCGGAGGGTCGGGAATTAGGCGGAGTGGAAAATAAGTTTCTGGGAATGGAGTAAGGCAGGAAGAACGGAGTGACACGTTGGAACCGAAGGAGGAAAAACAGAGGAAGCGGAGTAATTGGAGGAGATGCTGAGAGGAAAGGGGATGAAGAAAGATCCTGGAATTATAGAGAGAAGCCTTGGAGGTTAGGACACGGAAGAAGAAAGAAGAGGGGAGGAGACACCAGAGGTGAGGTACTGTGGAAGAGGAGGAGGAAATCGTCATGACAAAAGGTGGCGCGCGGCGCGGGCAGGCGGAGAGAAGGCGCGGAAGCGAAGAGTTGATGGTAGGGCCCCGGCTGGAGCTGAGACGGCGCGGGTTGCCGACCGCTCCAAAAGAGTGAGTTGGCGACACTGCGGGGCGTCGAGGCGCAGCACATGGGGCCGGCGGTACCCGCGCGTGCGGCGACGAATAGGAAGAGGACCGTGCGGCGGCGAATGAGGAGCGACTAGGGAAGTCGATTTCGCACAATCGATCGAGAATGAATCAATCGAGGAAGAGGAAAGCCCGGCGATAGCACATGGAACGAAATTAAGGCGGAAGACGAAGACGGTAAGAAGACGAAAGCAGCGAATCGAAGGTAAAGAGGCATAAGGAAACAGAAGAAAGGAAGGAGAGAGAGAGGAGAGATAGAGGAGGTGGACAAGGAGGAAGAAAGGAAGAAGCGGATTGAGACAGAATCTGGAAACGGAGGAAGGTGACAGGAAGAGTGGAGAGAGTACACGCGAGAGCAGGGGGTGAAGATGGCGAGAGAAAGGCAGAGGAAGGAGGAAGACGGTTGGAGAAGAAAAATTTTGAAGGAATGGAAGGAAAGGCGACAGGAAATCTTAAAAGAAATAAAGCGGGAAGGCGAAAAGCTCAGGCGAGAAATGAGAGAGATAAAGAATCGGCTAGAGAAGGTGGCAAGATCCCAGGAACAAGGCAAGGAAAGCAGCAAAGGAACGACAGAGGAGGGAATATTGAAACAGGAAGGAAAGAGAGATATGGGAGATAGGAGTCGACGAAGAATTAACTTTGGAGGAAAGCATATAGGCAAGGTTTTGATAGTGGAGATGGAAAATGAGAGGGAGAGGGCAGAATTGCTGGGAAGATTTGGAGAGGTTAGGCAGAGGTGGGGGATTGGGGTGGACGAGGACCTGTCGATGGAGGAGAGGAGGACGAGGTGGAGGATGTTGGAGAAGGCGAAGGAAGAAAGGGACAAGGGAAGAAGAGCGAGGGTGGAAAACAGGAGACTGAGGGTGGATGGTAAGGAGATAGAATGGAAGGAGGAGGAGGGAAAATGGGAGGAGGTATAAAGGGGAGGGGATAAGGTTGATAGCTAGGAACGGGAGGAGGAGGAGAAGGGGAGGGTATTAGGATAGAAGAAAAGCAAGAAGGAGGCCAAGGGTGAGAGTAGTGGCAGAAGGGAGGGAAGCGGAGAAATGACAGAAGCAAGGAAGGCGGAGGGAGATGGCTGGAGTAAAGAGGAGGGGAGGGAAAAGGAAGTGGGTTTTTGTTTCAGAGCGAAGACATAATAGGAAGGAGGGAAGGCGGCGAGCAGGAGGAGAGAGAGAGAAGGAAGGAAAGAGAAAGAGCAGTGGCAGAAAGAAGGGAAGCGGAGAAATGGCTAAAGCAAAAAGGCGGAAGGAGATGGATAAATGAAAGTCGAAGGGAGGGGAAATAAATGAAATGTAAGGTCGCATATGGCCAGGCGCGTAAGGGAGTGATTTGTAAGAGGTTTGGGTACGTTCCTCATAAAAAACGCCTTGTAAACCCTACGGGGATACACAATAAATCTACATACATACATACATATATATATTAATAATTTAATATTATTTTATATTATTTTCTCATCGTATTTTCAATTGAATGAATTTTCTGAACATCTTCGTAAAATGCTTGTATGGCAAAAAGTGTGATTAATAATATAGGTATTTACTAGAAAAAGAGAGAAAGATTTGAAAACAATTTCTCTTTTAAAGAAAATTGCTCTTTGTATGAGATATTATATTTGTTTGTAATATTCTTATATCTTTAGCTCGATATTATATTTATATATCTGTACGCATTTTATACACATCTAATATAAGTTTCGTAGATCTATTGATCATTCTCAAGTAAAAATAAAACATAATTTGTCATTCACGATGAGATCTCAAGGAATAATTGTGTGTTTTTCGCGCATAAATATATAAATATATTAACGATTAATACCGAGAACAAAATAATAATGAATTACTTACCCCTGAGTTGCTTCGTCGACGTCCGATGCTTCCCGTTCATTGTCTGAAGCCTCTTTCTGCTCCTCCTTTCTTAATCCTTCCTTAATCGTTCTTGTCTTGTCTTTTCATAGCGCTCACTCAACAGTCACTCGCGATGTTAATCGTACATGACGCGCATTTTACTACACAGCGATCGAAAATTAAGGCGAGAAAAATATCAAGTCGCAAATAAGCGTAACGAACAAACATCGAACGGCGAGAGGGCTTTATTTGATAATTCAGAGTCTCCGCTCTCTACAAGTATCTATCGCGATCACAATTTGAGGAATAATAAGATACACACGGAGAGAGCGATCGTCCTATTACGAGACAAACGTAATTTATGAAAGATGTATTATATTATCTAAATTTAAATTAAAAATAAATGTATTATTACTCGGAAAGTAGTAAGATAGTGATGGTAAAATTACTGAACGTTAAGTCTATGCTGAAGTTATTAAGATTTAGTTGTTAAGATTAGATTGAGCAAATCTTTTCATTACTTTAAGATATTTTAAGTTTTAGCAACGCCAAGTATTCTGCATATCTTTTCATTTAGATATCTTTTGTTTTATTGTATTGTCAATTATTTTCTTTAGTTAAGCCTTTTGCTTCATTGTGTGTGTGTGTGTAATATATATCTGTTCACAAATTTAAAAAATTTCTTATCAAAATATAACCCAAAATATTACATGTTTTTTCAGATATTTGACTAATACAATCATATTACAAAACCATATTATATTTTGTTAAATATAATATTTTTAATATCAATACGTATAAAAGTATTAATATGGTAAGTATACATTTTATTTTAGTTGGCACAACTTTATAATATCTCTCTCTCTCATTATTTCTTTTAGCATAGAAAAAATAGATTTAAATAATAATATATTTCTCACACTTTAATATTTTTTTACTTAAATTATTATACGCTTTTTTATATTTTTAAATCTATTTTGTGTAGCACAAAAACACTCTTATAATATTTCTTTTCACATATGTATCTCTTGACGCCTTTCATTTATCTTTTTTAAATAATGTAATTTTATATACATATACATAATATGCAGCTTACTTTATTTATATATTTTAGAATAAAAATGAATTCTTATTTTAATAGCAAATATTATAAATATAAATGTTAAATAATAGTAATTATATAATTATTATTCAATATACTCCGTTTATATGTATCAAAACAAAAAATACAATTACAATATTTTCAGTTACATTTTTCAGCCTCCACTTCCATCACCTGAAAAAGATCTGACAAAATTTAGTGAGGTATAAAAGTGTCTGATACAAAAAGTACCAAAAATATAAATTCGACGAAAGCATTCTATTTCATCAATTCTCATTATTAAATTGTTGGCTTGTGATATATTGCAAAATTACCACTTTATTCATGACGTAATAAAATCGACATTGTTATATTTTGTTTATATGTATATCATACTTTCCACAACGTTTGTAAAAATTTTAAAACACTGGATTATAACGTGCTATTGACTCATTCCGATATGATTCAAACGATATGAATATTAAACAAAGAGAAAAGTCGAGAGATGATGGCAATATAGCCGGATATCGTTCGTGATGTGAATCCTCATTCACAAATGTAATTGAGAATTCAAACATTTTAGATGTTACTAAATGAATGAAAAAAATTTTAAGTCATTATTGATTAAAACATCGTACAATAGCTGTATTGGCTATGTAGCTATTGTAAAGAATTTAGCCAATGTGCAACGTGAAAAATGATATAAAAATTTGTTGAATAAATTGATTGATCTATCCTAGAATAAATTTCTTCAAAGGGATTGGATGTAATGCAAAATAATGTAATATAAAATTTCGCAATAAACTATTAGCAATTTATATAAAATTTTAAAATAATAAGTATTTTATTTATAACGATAATGTATTGTAAATTTGTAAAAGTAAAATCGTGGAAATTTTAAGATAGCTATAAAAAGAAAAAATTCAAGTAAATAAAAATACTAAGATTTTGTAAAAAAAAATCAAAAAAATGTGGAGTGTTTTAACAACATATTAGGAATGTATTCCAATAGATAAAGTTCACCAAAAGTGTAAAAACCCCAAAATAACTTTTGTAAAAATGAAAATATCGGATACGGTGAAAGAAAGAAAACACGGTGAAACACATATTCCAATATTTCAAAAAAGCTACATTTCGGCAGGGTACCGATCATCTCCCATCCTCAGGCGCGCGGAGGCGGGGTTGGGGGAATGGGAGTTGAAATTTTTTAATGACACTAGGGGTCAAGTGAAGGCTTATTTGAAAAGTCTTTTAAAGACAAACAAGACCTAACCATTTTTAAGTCGCTATGACATCCTCATCCAAAATGGGTTAAAGATAGAATTTCATGCACTTTACGTTGGCCAAGGTGCGGGAGAAAGAGGAAAAAAAGAAAAAAGTAAATTTTGTATGAATAAAAACAAGAATGTTTGGATGGATCTCCCTGCTTCGACCAATTAACCTTTCACAAGATATTTCGCATTAACTTTGCTTGACGCCTTTCGCGCGCACGGTCGTAAATCGTTAAATTAAACTTTAATAATTTTCGAAGATACAGCAGCAAAGACGTTTCCTGCTCGTCAAACAGGCAACAGTAATTAGAAGGATTCCGTAAGCCAGTAAGTCCAACTTATACATTTATGTGTATCGTATTCCTCGTTGAGAAATTTAACACAAAAGAAAAGGGTACCCCACGTTAAGATAGGCAAAACGCCACTCTCAATGAAACGGAAAAATAACTTTGGATTTGCATAAGTACACTAAAAAAAGAATTTTCTACGATTTTTTCGACCATCCATCCCCCCTCCTTTTCCTAGTAGCACAAAAACCGCTTTTTTTGAAAATTATTTTTTTTCTCCGGTTTCTTCATGTTAAAAATTTTGAAAAAATTTGAGAATATAGCTTATGAAAAGTACTTAGCGCACAATTTTTTTTAGTTTTAGACGCGTTGAATACCTAACCTAAAAAAATAAAATAAATATTTGAATCAATTTTTTTCTAGTTTCTTTGATAGTTGCAGTCTAATTACTCTAGAAAATTGTATATTTTAGTGTTCTACATGTATTAGAATTTTTTCAGATTTTTCGAAATGGTGGGCCGTACTCAAAAATGCGAAAAACCCTATTTTTAGCCACTTTTGGGCCTTTTATGATCCTCAAATGATTGATAGTGCTTTAACTGACTCTAAAATAAACATAATATATTACTTTTGGATATATGTTGTCAATATTTTATAAATTCCTATACGTCTCATATGTTTTTGAGCATGAAATCAGTCATAACTCAACGAGAAAACCCTAATCTATATATATATAAATGAATGTATGTATGTGTATGTTCTTTATGCATTACTACAGTTTTCAACCGAATCTTAAAGAATTATATATGAAATAAAGGTAGAATTTTCCAGGAAGTGTTATAGAGTGTATAGTTTTTGTTACCAATCTTTTTAAAAACTGGTTCCAAATGACCGAATCTCAAAGAATTGTATAGAAAAACGGAGAGGGAAGAAAAGAGGGAGAGAGGGAGAGAGAGAGAGAGAGAGAGAGAGAGAGAGAGATTATTTGCGTGTTTTACAACATATGTCCTCCGGGGCGAAGCTCGGGTAACCAGCTAGTTTTTGTATAAAAGTGCCTATTTTTCGTCGATTTTTAGATTTTTGGTTATTTTATCTAAGTTTTTTTGCATATGATTGGTAAATGTGAATATAAATATAATAAAAAAATGTACTTCTTATACATATATTTCAAATAAATCGTTTATTTATTCAAATACATACATTTTCATGAAAAAAGAATTAATTTTTATGATTCCATGATCGTCTCTTAAATCCTCCTCGTCACTATCTTCCTCAATTACTAGTGTTACTTCTTCGAAGTCGAACAATGATATTGTAAATAAGACAAATAAGACAAATCTTATTTACAATATCAACCTGATAGTGTGGGACTCAACGGTGTCAGACGTTATTGCTGTAACTGCGCTAATGGTAATAACAAAACTGTAGAGTGTTGCTCGTATATAGCCGCCATAGTTTTTTACCTGTCTCATGCAAGATACTTGTCAAGGATTACTACGCCGTTTACGCGAGCGTTACTTCTGTAGTAACTTACGATATATTACTCGTTTACACGGAGTAAATTATCGTAAGTTACTACAAAATCCCGTTTACGCGAAGGAATTATCGTAAGTTACTACAGAAGTAACACTCGGGTAAACGTAGTAATTGTTTGACTTCGAAAAAGTAACACCAGTAATTGAAAAAGATAGTGACGAGGAGAATTAAAGAGACGATCATGGAATCATAAAAATTAATTCTTTTTTCATGAAAATGTATATATTTGAATAAATAAACGATTTTTTTAAAATATATGTATAAGAGGCACAATGTTTTATTATATTTGTATTCACATTTACCAATCATATACAAAAAAACTTAGATAAAATAACCAAAAATCCAGAATAATCGACGAAAAATAAGCACTTTTATACAAAAATTAGGGTTTTTTGTTGAGTTATGACTGATTTCATGCTCAAAAACATATGAGACGTATCGGAATGTATCAAATATTGACATCATATATCCAAAAGTAATATATTATTTTTATTTTAGAGTCAGTTAAGGCACTATCAATCATTTGAGGACCATAAAAGGCCCAAAAGTGGCTAAAAATAGAGTTTTTCGCATTTTTTAGTACGGCCCACCATTCCAAAAAATCTGAAAAAATTCCAAATGTAGAACACTAAAATATACAATTTTCTGGAGTAATTAGACCTGCAACTATCAAAAAAATTAGAAAAAAATTGATTCTCAAATATTTATTTTATTTCTTTAGGTTAGGTATTCAACGCGCCTAAAGCTAAAAAAAATTGTGTGCTAAGTACTTTTTATAAGCTATATTCTCAAATGTTTTCAAAATTTTTAAGAAAGAACCGGAGAAAAAAAATAATTTTTGAAAAAAGCGGTTTTTGGTGCTACTAGGAAAAGGAGGGAGGATGGATGGTCGGAAAAATCGTAGAAAATTCTTTTTTTAGTGCACTTATGCAGATCCAAAGTTATTTTTCCGTTTCATTGACAGTGGCATTTTGCCTATCTTAACGTGGGGTACCCTTTGCCTAACTTTACTATTTTGTATCGTGCGTATCATCTTCGCATATACAAAGAATTATTTCAACAAACAATTTAATGCGCGATCAAAGTAGAGTAACAGTAAATTATCGCTCTCGGTATTTGGATTTCTTTATGCACCTCATCAAAAATCGTCGTGGGAAAAAGAGAGATTATATTCTTTTTTAATAGAAACTAATTCCCCCGGAAATATAGAAAAATACGACAAACGACACGTTGTAATTTTCTAAGAGAGATTATTATTTAATTATCCTCTTTAATTTGATATTAAATTTTCTTATTCAGTAATGTATATGAGACGCAATTTATCTACTTCTGTATTTTCACGAATTTTTCTCGTAAATTCCCGTAAAGATAAAACAAAATGCAAGTTAATATGTACAAAAATATAAAATAAAAAGAGATAGAATAAGAAAGATAAAATAAAAAAGATAGACTAAAAAGGATACAAAACAATCTATCCATACTCTGATTATTATAAAGAATAATATAAAAGGTTTTTATCTTAAAATTTATTTTAACACACAAAATTATTATCTATTATCTTTCGCCATAAAGATTAAAATTAATTTGACGGATTAAAGCAGAGCAACGAATTTCAAAGATAGGTGATTCAATGAATAATTAACATTCAATGCAAGGCGAAATGAAAAGAGCGTGGCCCACTGGGAAAATGCGCTATATCATCATTTTTCCTTTCTCTCACATTTAAATCTCTTCTTTTATTTATATAAATTGAATATCTGTGGAAATGTCTATTTGCAACCAAATTAACGCTTTATTTTTTTACAGCTTCAAACATTATTTCATCAAAATAACTCGTATTAAAATAATGATGAAATTTGCTCTATTACTTACTATTATTTATATAACTAAGAAATGCAAAGTCAATTATCTTACACAATGCAAACAAATGAATTATGTGACTTTATTTAATTTATTAGTAAGTAACAATAGGAAATTCCACATTTCAAATCTGCTTCAAAAGCACCGCGGTAAAATAATCCATTTTTAATCATGAAATCGTGGCCATTAATTTGGTACAACTTAATTTTCACAATTGTAATAAAAAATTTAAGCTATAACAGGAAATATCACTCGATACTCCTATAAAATCTTCACGGATCGTTACGGAGCGAATTCTAATTCGATGAACATTCGCGGGAATGGATTGTCTGCAGTCAAACGTCTCGTCTAATCCAAGGAGAAAATGTCTACCTCCGTAAATGGCCATCATCCACTCCCGTTCTAACGGGATTTCACATCTTCGCGACGAATACCGTGCGCGCGGCGTCATGCATACGGACATCCTGTATTGTCTCTCGCTCGACCGTCCAATCCTTCGAAATTGCTCTCTCATCCACCCCTAGTTATTACTTAACTATGTCGCCAACGGTTGGAATGGAACATGAACGATGTACATCGCAACCTAACCCGGAATTCCGTCTCCGATCTGACATATATTTAATTTAATCGATATCGCGTCGGAATTGTGTGTGTCTGTAGAATTTGCAATTATATTAGAAGTAATCGAAACGGAACACTGGTGAAATGTAATTTTCTCACCGCACTGCTTGACGTTGGTAGTAATCGTTTTTACCATATAGTCGTATTCGATTCTTCTTCAACTAAAGTGTTCGCAAAAAAAATCTTTTTGTTTTATAATGATCATATATGCAAATTATTTTAGTTAATATTAAATCAATAAATATCGATCGATGTAAAACTACGATAAAATGTAATTCCTTCATCAATATTTTATTGGACAGCGATAGTATAGCGATACATATACAAATCGTTTCTCCATTAATGTTAAAGTAAATTTATTTTATAAAAAATATTAGAGAGAGCCAGACTTATAGGGGGGACATGCGCGAAAGGAATGGAAACGTTCGCATTACAGACCGCGCAATATTCCGAAACGATATGCAGAAAAGTGAGGAAACAATATTAGAACTTTCTTTCATATTTGTTTTGATAAGGAAACATGAAAAGATCCAGGAGAGAAAGAGAAACCAGGTGTCCTCTCATTACCGGAAAATATGATAATACCCGCGGTGTCACGAGGGAAATCGCGGAAACCAGTATCACGATCCGGCGAATTGAATGAAAGGAAACGTTCGAGATGGCCAATTCTATTTCTTATGCGTGCATAATGCGCATTGATCGCGATTCCGACAAATTGCCAGAATTAATTTCCCTAACGCCTTTTAGATCTTTCTTATTATTATAACTGCATATGACATGATTGATTAAAATATTTTTTTATTATACAATTTATAATACGTATACAATATACGTACAATATAAGTGTACAAATTATGTATTATTAATAAGTAATATTGAGATTTTTTAATTTTTTTTCCTAGTCTGCATTTTTTTATTTCTAATAAAAAAATTGCTAAACAAAGGAGATATAATAGAGTAGAAATAGAAGAAACATTTGTGTAAGAGAGAGAGAAGACTGATAAATAAATTATATAATATAAAATAATAAAATAGAATAAAAACATTTGTTTTAGCTTCGATTGAATGTTCCAGTCAATGCGCATAAAATGCCCCAACATTTTGCGAAATAATTTAATGAGTTTCTATTCAGAAACTACTGCAGTCACAATTCTATTTTCATTCCATTTTACATCGACATATTCGAGCATTCACACGTTCATTTCTTTATTATGCAATTATGTCAAAAAAGAACGCGATTGTCCTATCGATTTATTGTTGCACTAATTTGCCGCCTTCCGACAGATAGCTGGACATTAACTGGACATTAAGAAAAATCTATATGTCGGATTCAATTTATTTTTATTTACTATTTATCTGTTTATTCGGTATATACTTCTATTATTTAATTATTTGTCTGCATTTTTAATTAAATCTTGTATTGTCTTTAAATAAAAACAATTTTACTCTTAATATGTAAAAAATATTTAATTGGATTGATTTAATGATGACCGCACAAATTGTCTCGAAAATTTATTTGTTCGAAAGCTTTTATAAAGTTAATCTTGTTATGAGATTTGCTCCGGGAGCTCGCGGCGGAAGTATGAAAATGAAGCAACTGCATATCCAAACGAACACCATTCATCGAGCTGCATGCTCATCCGCAATTGGATTCATCTTATTCTCTGATATTCATTCCTAACGCGCAATCTTTAAATTATCGTAAAATATATCAAATTGATATTATGAATCAAAATCAAACAACAGTATCACTTTGGAATAAAAAAAAAAAATAAGATTTTCATAAAATATAAAAATTATAATACAATAATATAAGAATTAGAAAAAAATTATTTTATAAAATGTTGGTTAAATATTAATAAGATATTTTAATTAATTTGCTTTCATATATTTTCTTCTTTTGTGTGTTCCCCATTAAGAAAATATCTTATACTATTTTTTCGCGCGAAACAATTTAATTTCTTTTGAACTTTTTATCACTACTTACTATCGAGAATTCACGTATCCGGTATTCTTTGAAAATGGTGCTGTCTGTCTCTATATTTGAACAAATCTCTTTGCGTGACCGACACAACCAATTGACTGAAAAGCAGGAAATGTCAACTCGCGTTAATTAGGGTCTTGATCCCACCTAATGTACACGATAATTATGAAATCCCCTTTAGCGGTGGATTCTAACACACGTATATGTACAAACCGCAACTTTTATTAATCGAGAAACGAGCAGCACAGAGATGTCACGGAATGTTATTAATAATAAACGCGATTTGCAATATCAAACAACCCTCGGCGTAATAATAGTTAATCGATAAATTCGGCACCTTCAATGTTCTCACTCGCAAACTCCAGTAACAATAATAATAACAACTGATAATTAATTCAATGATTAAATTTTTGGGAGATATATATCTAAAAGAATCTAAAGAATATCTAAAGAATATCTAAAGAATAAGTAAAGGATTTGATATTTTAAAAGAATCAATCTTTTGGCCTTTTTTGAAATAATTTAAAAAATATTTTTATAAACATTTTTAAACTATATTTTATTTTATCAATCTTGTCAAAGAAAAATCTCGTTAAAAGACAGTTCTCAACTCGTGTTAATATATAACAAATTATTTAGTTCTCTTTTTATTAAATAATATTGACACTCTTTGCACACTTTGACGACGTAAACAATTGTGCATAGGGGAGGAAACAACGACCGGGGCTCGTTGGCACAGTTTTCACAATTTCAGTATTTGATTTTTTAAACAATTAATTATCATGATTAAACAGTACTAATATGATAAACCTTTCTCTGCATTTTCATGCCAGGAACGATCCTGTATACCGTATAGTTTCTTTGTAACTGCATATGTAGCCAGCTTGCCCCGATAGTAGCGTATACGAGTTGGCTATACGACAAAAGTTCACGTTAAATTAATAAAAACGTAATAAAAATACAAAACACACAGATAGCAGATATGTACTTCTTGATAAATATTGTATCTTTTAAAGATATTTTGTAATAATCGAATAGCAAAATGCTGTTGCAAGAAAACAATTGTAAACTATTTTAGATGTAGCTTTTTTCAATATAAAAATATTAAATATAAATATATATCTAGTTTCTATCAACATTGTAGATAGCAAATCATATACTCACACACGTCTCACGCGCGTGGCAACAGCAAATCAACTAAGCGTGGCTTAATATGAGTCAACATACCCCATCCCTATCATACATTTAATTTTAGTCATTTCATTACAATAAATTACTGTTGTTACTCAAAATAACATATGTCGTATATACGGTACATATAGTAACAGAAACTTTTCTTTTAACTAATAATACGTCACTTTGATTTACTTCTCAAGCTGAAGGACATTACGATATTTTGAGAAACGCTCGAAAATTTACTTGCCACCTCTTGAATTAGTTTTCTCTTTTTTTTTATTGTAATACTTGTTTGATTTAAATAAAACTTTGGAAAAAGTATACTTATGTCATAAAAGAGATATTTTGTGATAACTTTTCCATTGTTTCTTTCGCCATAAATACATAAACGGAACGCATTGCTAACCTTGCACCTTGTGCCAACGAGCCCCGGTCTCCCCTACTTATATGTGTGTGTGTGTGTGTGTGAAAAAGAGTTTTAATTTAAAAATAAAAAACAGAGAACACAGCAAAAATTTTCCATTGAACGATTGAAATATTTAAGCACATGGTCAATTGAATAGTCAATTATCTTCCAAGCAAGAAACATGTTAATTAGCATGATTAACCATCCGGATACACAGTAATTGCACAGTTTCACGTTTAATATTGCCATTATAATATTATATACTTGTTGAACGTTGCAGAGAATACCGTTTATTAAAAGTTAGTAAAAGATGACAATAACAATTAAAAATGTGTTTTGTATTAAAAAATTCAAGATGAGCAAATCGATCCTTCAGACTGCTGCGAAATTTTAACGTAAAAAAAGCAGGATAATGTGTATGTTATTTTAATTCAGTAACAATGCATAAAAAATTTGTATTAGACATGTATATTTATTTAAGCGCTATCCAAACGTGTTCAAATGTGAATCAAAAATTAATATTAAAAAAACAAGTTGCAAAATATACTGGCATCACTAAATCAAATTAAGTTTTTTAATATTACTTGCGACAACGTTTGTTACCTGACTCCTTATTCTCTTTGCATGACTTTTTGCGACGCGACCGATTGTTGACTGGCGAGATAAAACCAATTAGACAATAGGTCATTAAAATGCAAAGCGAGGATCAAAGCATGGAATTAGATCAGACAGACGGGGCTGCCTGAAACTAGCTGAAATATTGCACGTGAACCGAAATTGAATGACATTTACGTTGGATATTTCTTCTCACAGAGAAAGACAGACAGAGAGAAAGAGAGAGAAATAGAGAGAGAGAGAGAGAGAGAGAGAAAGAGAGAGAGAGAGAGAGAGATCAAACATTACATTAGAGATATTAGAACTTCAAATAAAAATTAATAAATTTAAAATTTTTACATATATTTTACTTTTCACACAATTATTTAGCAGAATATGAAGATCTACTTTTTTGCGTAAGATCATAAAATTCATTTCAATAAAATGCAGCTGGATTTTACATTTAGTATTTTTCTACAATTTAATCTCTTTTTTTAAGTAAAAATATAACTGATGTCACAGTTCAATAGTTTATCTTATTATTGTGAAAAAGAAATCAATCGCTTTCAAATTGATCAAAGTAAATATTAAAGTATAATTTGTGATGAATATAGATTTTATCGAAAGCAAATATCACTGGAAACGACCTCTATTTTTGCTCGTCATAGTTCGCGAAGATGTAACGACCGTTCTATATATTTATAGTAAATATAAATAATTCTCCACAAATTACACTTCAAATTACATGCATTCTTAAACACTATATAACTCAGCAGAATTGTCAGTTTAATTCAATAATGCCAATAAATTCCGCAATTTGTTGTAATTCCACAATTTTGCTCAGCGTTTAAATACGCTTATTCGTGTCGCGGAAAGCGAGTCCACGACGAGAAAGGGGTCACGACGTAATACGTAAGCACGACGGCATTGTTTTTCCGCGCGATTCACGGCGTCCCCCGGGAGGCGATACGACGTTGTACGCGCCGTTCACGCACGCAAACGCACATGCACTTTGCATTAGCGGCAGACGCGCGAGGATGGAATGACAGAAAGTGGAAGGATATTAGCCTGGATGTCACTCCACGTAATAAGAGGAGGAGACGGGTGACCCCTTCCCGCCACATGCACCCTGTATATATATGCCCCCAAGGGTACGAGACACCCCCCGATACACCTCGGCGTAGCGTATAGAGTATGGTATTCATCCCCCGTTCGGCGATAGATAGAACTCCACCGCGATATTGACTGCTCCTGACGGCGAGGTCTGTTTTCCTCTACACGGCGAGATAATGGGGATTCGAACGTCAAAGAGGATGTAGAAGCATATGAATGCCGGCGATGGAACTTCTCGCGAAAAAAAGAGAGAAAGAGTTGTATTCGAGAATAACTGTGCTTTATGTGAAAAATTATTTTAGTAATTTAAATTGAATTGAATTTATTATTCTCTCTTGCTTTATCTATTTGTAAATAATTAATATGGGATTCTAAATTAGATGCAACGAACAGATAATAAGAAAAATAAAATCTAATGATATTAATCTTATAAATAACTCGATATTTTCTTCGCAATTACAACAAAACAAAAACAATTGAAAATGATATCATGCTAAAAATATTTTATATTTATTGAGATTTTGTAAAAACTTACTTTTTTCTGCTCCATCTTATAGTTGTTATTGCGATAAATATTACCACAGCCCCAGTGGTTGAATTGGCACGACACCCGCACGGTATACGGGAGGTTCCAGGTTTGAACCCTGACTGGGGTAATATTTTTCGCAATAAAATTTAAAAACTATTTAATTTAAAAATTACATCAACTGACCAAAACCATGGTCAAAATTAATGATGTCTCGATATTGATCTGAAAAAAGTGCTGTGTGAATCCGACAAACCAAGTTGGCTCACAGTTTTTCAATGTTCATATCGGTAAAGACGTTATATATTGCCAGTTACGGTCGATTTAAATTCCTTTAATTGTTACTTTTTTCCATTAATAATTTCATTATTATTTTGAATGATATATGATGGTATACTTATAGTTATAATTTTCGACTATCATCATTCCTCGAAATTATAACATTAAACGAATTTCACTATAAAGAAAATGGTACAAGAATCGCGTTGTGCTTCTGAAGTTTGATTGAATGCTTATCTCAACATTCTTATATACTGCAGGGAACGATGTCGGATGATGCCGAGGCAGGAATAAGAAAGTCAAGTTTTCCTCCGCGCGAAAGAAACTTCTTCAGTGGAAAAACACTTACGCGGCAAAAAGAGAGTCAAGATCATGAGTATCGAGTTTTCGCGTCTGCTTTATTGCCATTTAGACTTCTTTTCACTTCGCTTTGTTTGACTTTGCTCTGCCTCGTCTTTCCCGTAAAGTGGAATAATCTCTCACACCGTTCCTCAATGTCGTTCCACGTTGTTCCGCTAAAGAATTCGTTAAGCATCGCTTAGATAAACGGGAAAAATGAGGAAAGTTCTTTGGATGCGACACAGAGGTCTTTATCTTCTCGAATAAAAGTCAATGCTTTTTGGCACACGGTTTAATGGTTTCGCGGAATACGAGCACTGCTGAACATTCGCGAGAGAAGCAAGCTACGAAATTGCAATAAGTATATAATGTCATTTTGTAGATGGATTTCGTAAAACTACAGGAGAATGTTCTGTACAGAACGAGTGTTCTTTGAATTCATCTGTAAAATTAATTAAAGCGTTAAACAAAACAACGCACAAAATAATTATGAAATTAATAATTATCATGAGTAACTAGAAACATTGTAAAAATAAACGCTTCCTTACAGATCTTTGATAGATCACTTCGCGCGTACTCGTTTTATCGCGAATAGTTTACGTCGAAAGAATGGCTGACATAATTTCAATTAAATTTTTAACTTGGATTCGCAGAAACCATTTCGAACTAGTTCATATATAGAAACGTGTTGATTGACGCGAATCTTGATTTTCATTTTGCCGAGATCCCCAATACGCGGCAAAATCCGACCGCGAATTTGCAAAGGTAATACAAAGCTGCGTCGAGAGGCTGCACAGTTCCGTGGCACGATGCGGTGAAACAAGTACCGAGTTATCAATGAGAAACGCCGTGCAAGTGCGACAAGTGCCGCGGCGCGTCGGGCGGCGCGGCGTGTCCCGACTATACATTGCAACGTATGCATATGCATGCATAAATAACGTTGAACCGGATCGGCGTCCGGTCAAATTACGGTGCTTACATTGGTCGCGAATCGCCGGCCGATTGCTTCGCCGAGCGTGAAAATCGGTTTTGGCCACTCGAGGGACCATGGCAAAACGGTTTCCCCGTGACCATTTCCTGCCCGATGAAGGCAGCGCGAATGCTCGTAGACATTCGAAAGTTACCCGAGCGAATATCGTCGAACTGCGCCTCGGGGGCCGCGGCGATATAAGCAGAAATTTGCGCGCTATCGCACACCCCAAGTTTTTATATTTCCGAAAAAAAAAAAACGTCGAAACCACATCTCGACGATCCCGTTTTATTAGTTTCCATTTCAGATTTTTTGTCTTGTCAATTATATACGGATAGGCGCGGATAGCGCGCGCGTTACTTTCGCAGTTTGCGTTCAAATGGTTTTCCCGATATTACTTCTCTGCAATTCCACTCTGAAAATCCATCGAGATTTGTGTATTGAAAAAAACTATAATATAACTGAATTTTCTCGTATACTAAATCGTCTCTCTTAAAAATCCAAATATCTTCAATTATGAAAGTCGCTTCTTGCTCCATTGACCCATATTGAAAATCTATATCAATCTGCGCTTGAACGTCCATATAGTCCGAGATATTTCCTATTTCGTATGTTTGAATGTCGATAATTTCGATTCGCGAAAGAAATATAAATATATATCCAAGTCGCGACAATTTGTCTTTTTAAGCTGCGCGACGTTATCGCGTATCGCAGTGCCCACAGGGTTTCGTACGTCGGCTATCACGGACGGCCGTGTAGAAGAACGACGCGCTGCACCTGACTCGCGCGATAGGCTCCGCAATGGATTTCACGGGACAGTATTCGATGGTCGATCGATAGCTTAAGGACTATGCACGCGCACAAAGCGCGCGGGATTCAAGCGTCGGCTTGTTAACGCTGGTTTAACGCCGGGCGACCGCGTATGCATGCACGCACGCACGCGTGTCTCCACACTCGTATTATACATCACGATATACGTGTCCATGTTTACTCGTGTCCCTCGTGTGTGCACGATATTTGGCGTAGGAAACCACACAATGGTCCGTCACATCATGGCTCGCCCGTAGTCCACCTATGTCATATATACGTATTAACGCACTTGCCTCTCTCGCGTCGTCCCCTCGCATGCGTCGTGCAGCGTGCATCGATGAAACCGATGCACCAATCCACCCGGCTTCAAGTGTCGATACGTTCGACACAAAAGCCTTCCTCTCCCAGTTCCCACCCGTCGCTCGTCACCGGCTCGGAGGGATATCGGGAAATTAATCGGCGCTTTGTTCTCATTTTATATGTTACGTCGCTAAACGAAACGGAACATATACCGCCCTGCGTTTCGCATTTCGTATAACCTCGCTCGCGCTAATTAAATGAATTTTCTTATATGTCTATAATCTATATTATGAATAAAAAGAGAAACAAACAATTAATATAACTGACAATGTGTTAGCTTCTATAACTGTAATCGACGGCGATGCGTAACGTGAAATAAAATCATCTCTCGCGCATTATCGTTCAAGTGTCGAATCCGCTCTCACAAAAGTTCACAAGTGTCTTTTCGCCGGCTGAGTAAAACGGAAAGAAACACGAATGGGGAACGTGATAAGCTGTAAAAACCGTTATAGATAATAGAGTAATATTCCTTCTCTCGCGATTTAAAGCGGGGAAATAAAGCGAACGCCAATCCGTTTTTATCCCGAAATCCACGAACTGCGGAACAGCTTCGTATATGGATGTGCTCGCGGTAGAGAGTTCTGGCCGAGTATTTGCAGTTCTACGCGGATTTAGAAGTAGTATGTATTATCTATGCCGCGGTATATTGTTAAGCCGTCGCGCGCGGTTAATGCCGCTTGATTCTGAATTATGCGAGACAAAATGACTCATCATCGGTGGCTCAGAATCGCCTGATGCGAGCATAGAGGTGAAACATTAGACATCATCACTGAGCCGACCAACGAGAAATTATTGTTTCAAATAATGCTTTAATTGACTGTTAAATGGTGCGCGTTTGCTTCTCGCAACGGACTTTCCGTTTTCTTGCCTTTATTTTACGGAGAACGAAGATTAATTACAAGCTCATTGTCGTTTTATCTCGCAACCATTGACATTTATCTATGATCTTTTAATATTCCGCATATGTTTAATAATTACGAGTCTAATATAAACGGTAAATCTTTTACGAACGCGTGATCTACGAATGAAAAAAATTTAACATGTTTTATAATATTTCTGCGAAAATTAAAAAAGCAAATTATTTTTTATTATATATCATAAATTATATAATATACAAAAATTTTCTCTGTGTTTTTGTATTTTAAAATATTAAATATAATTGCAACAGAATATTCCTTTAATGTATAATGATAAATATCTCAAATACCTACAATATTCAGTAAGTCTATTTACTATGAAAATCTACTTTTCATAATTCATTTACATTTATATGTAATTAAGTTTAATAAATGAAAATCTGTCTTTCTTTTCTCTATCTTTTTTCTGATACATTTAAATTCTATATAAATCAATCATACACGTTAATTATACATTTGTCTTACTTTTCTCGGCACGTATTATAGATGAGAAAAAGAGGCTCAATGTGTGTACCTACAACATAATATGCACACAATAATGTATATTTATTCCAATCCGACTAAACGTACGTACCGGTAGAACGTTGTCTTTACTAATTGTAAGTAGCAAACACGCGTTCGGTCAAAGCCGAACCGAACAGCGGTCGAGATGATCGAGTGCGCCGCACACAACGCTACGCGCTTTTAACGTCTAAGCATGACGAGTAACAACAATTCGAACGATACTTGTGTACAAAGATAATATTTACGCTGCTGAGATGAGTAAAACAATTCTTTAACTCAGCCAGTACTCCAATTTAAATAACAATTGCAATACTTTTGTATTATATTTCATTACAACACATGTTAATTAAGAAACGACATAATTTGACATTCATATATATCTCAATGCTGATATAGTTTTAGTAATATTATAATTATATAACATTATAAAATACTAATAATTTAATGTAATATCATATAGCTTCTTCTCGACAATTTTTTCGATTTACTTTGCGACATGACATATTCAATGACGTTTAATAATTAATTCTTACGAGTTATTTTATAGTGTAATCGGAATTCTATTTAATCTTTTCTAACAAATTTTTAAAAGAAAATTGGATATTTTTTTATATTTTGTGACACAAATTGGAATTTTTTTTTATATTTTAATATTTATTAAATTGTTAAAAATCGGCACCAAAAAAATAGTGACGACTTTGCCCCGGTCCCCCCTACTACTGATATATAAATAGATTAATTCTCTTTAATGTTAAAATTTTCATATATATTTCAATAAATTAAGTAAATAATTTCTGCGTGAAATAAAAATTAATTATATCGAAAAATACATGAATTATTGAATTATTCAATTTGCAAATTATTAAATAATAATTCTATAAATTTCATGTCGCAAATATATATTATGAAAACTTAAGTGAAGTGCAACGATGTGGAACGACACAATAAAGCTCTAGAATCACTTTCGAATACTGGGTTTGCGGGTATAATTGCAATGGAAGATGTATTGGTGAACGCTAAGGGACGTCGCGAAACAGATGTTAAATTTTGATGAATACTAAATTTTAATTTCTTCTAGCTGTACTCTTTCTACGTTGTGTTCTGATTCAAATATTATTTTCACTTTTTCGCACGTAATAGAATATCATCATAAGAAAAAATTAAGTATTAATTATTTAAACTCATTAATAAAATTATTTAATTTATTTATTTGCAATCTTCTTCCTCGTAATAATCAATACACGATATTGTATATAATTTTCTGTACTAAATATATACATATAATCAAAAATTTATTAGATAAATATTTGTATAATATAATATTATATAATATGTAAATTTTATAAACTTACAAATATTAAAATCGTATTTCGTATTTATGTATACATGTATAATAAATATATGTACCTATGCATAAATTTATACATAAAATAAATAGAACACTCAATGCAGCTAACAGAACAAATTATAATTGCAATAAATCTTTAACTTAATTTGCCGATATCCAACGAAGAAGAATAATTAAAATTAATAAGTACTAGAGCACGATCAGTCATTATTTATAACACACAAATTTAAAACAATTGAAACTAATCGTAAGTAAGTCTTGATAAAAATGAAAAAGCTACTCTGGAAAATTTCGGTGCAAACAAAGCCGGATGGTGCTCGATATTGCGGCCATTTTTTACAATTTGTGTTCCGTCCGACACTCAAAATTGTTCCGTAATTTCATACTCTATCACGGACGGTGTATTTTTCATCATATCGTACTAACGCGCACACAATCCTCACGCGAAAACGTAATGTAAAACCAGTAAAACCAAAACTTGATACACTAATAATATTGGAATAATTGAAAATTGTCTACCATTTAAATTATCAAGATCAATAATTAGGCAAAAAATTGCCTTAATAAATTTTTAAACCGTAACTAGAAATATTTTTAATAGCAATTATAAAATGTAAGGTTAACAAACGATATGAAACCGTTCTCTCCAAAAAACTTTCATTATTTGTGATTGTCAAATGTCAAGTCTTCTTTGACAATTAATAATTGTTTAAGTCAATAATAGAAAATTAATCAATTAGAAATACTTATAAGAGAATCGAACATTATTAAAAGACAGACGAATTTTAAATACTGATAAATCTTTCAAATACGAATTCATCTAATAAAGATCTCTAAATTAGTTAATCCGAATAATTGAATAATGTTCAACGAATATAAATCTGTAATTAATTATATTCTCGATCAAAAACTAAAAATTATTCTAGGTTACTAACTTCAAAACATTATTGTGTTATATTGTTTACTGTCCCATTTTATTTCAGTTTTATGAGAAATGTATTCTTTTACGTCAATCAATATATAATTATTACTCTGTAAACACTATATGTATATTATTCTGTGAAATGGATAATATTCGCACGTTAATGGTTACCGCAATACCTGGCTGGTATAGCCGAAATTCGATACAGTAATTCGATGCATTGACCCGATGAAGACCCGAGTAACTGAGAACACCACTAGCAAGCAAACAGTGTCCCGCATGCTCAAAGTTAGGAGATCAATCAGTTCATATCCTGTTGCTCTGTTTAGGTTTTGACTGTAACGCGCAATACGTTTGATCGTAGTTACGATCGATTTTGAAATTAGCTCGATGGGCATGTTTCGCACTTCTGTTCGACTTCCCATTAGTAAATGAAAAATAAACATAACGATTGACGAACGACGTTATATTAAAAAAAAAAGTAAAAGTGTGCAAGTAGAAACCTTTGCTCACAAAGCTTCCTCTATTTGTTTTGGCTTCCTCATAGAGGAAGCTTTGTGAGCAAAGGTTTCTACTTGCAAAAAACCCCTTTACCGATCATTGCCAAATTCAATACCGACCTTCCTTGAATGATACTCTGTTGATTAAAAAAAAAAAAAAAAACAACCCGATATATCAATATTTGCGGAAGTTAGAGCAACTAATACTTGCATCTCGTTTTTAACTTGAATATAAGACCCGACTATATGAATACCGGCATTAAAGAACTATATAAAATAGAAATAGAAAAGACTAAAGAATATAACAAAATTAAAAATAAACCAATATCTTTTAAAATTTACAGAAGTTAAAGCTATTACAAACATTTTTCTAAAAATTAGGGGCCTTTGATCACGTATAAAGCTGAGTCTAATCAATCAAATCTTAAAGAATTATATATGAAATATATAGAGGTAGAAAAAAGACTGAAAAATATAATAAAATTAGAAATAGATCGATATCTCCAAATTTGCGGAAATTAAAGCATAAACAAACATTTCTGCAAAAATTCAAAATTTTATTAAAAAAGAACCTCTTGATTATTAGCAATTTTTATTAATTCTATTATATTCTTCAGTCTTTTTTCTACCCCTATTTCATATACAATTCGTTAAGATTTGGTTGATCAGTTACCGATCACATACCGATATTTTTTTAAAATAGCAATTTTTCGACGTTTTAGAACATTCTGAACACATTGGCAAAAGCAACTTTAAAAAAATTTTTTTTACGAAAACAAAGCTTCCTCTATATGAGGAAGCAAAAGCACTGATATTTAAAAACTAATATTTTAACAGCACTATTTGTTATAACTGCACATTTCACACAAAAGTCGTGAATATTAAATATAAATTTATAAAATTAAATACAGGAATTATTTTTACTATCCAGTATATAGAAGTTTCCCCGTGTGAGACACCGTTATTTACATTGCAACAAACTATTTTAATTAGAAAAGTTTTGTTTATTACTTTTTGACGCGACATGGATGCTGCACAAACAATTATGTTCCATCAACTGGAATAAAAAAAAAAAACAATAGTCCGTAATAGATTAGGTAACTTCGAAATGTTTTCAGTTTCTTTGCAAAAAGTTGTCCTCCCGTACTTCTCGTTTTGCGATATTTCCTTTATTATTTCTTTACGAAAGCGCAAAACAAGATTTACTCTTTCCTTCGAATAATGATGCGCCTTGCGCGAGTTAACAAGGCATAAAGTTTTTAACGATTCTCCAAGACCAATATTCGCCTCCCACGGCCCGCGGATCGACGACAGAAAAGTGCATGCAGCACTGCCGATCCAACTGCACCTGCTGTTATCCGAGACTTAGGTCACGTCCCATACCTCCGTGTATACCCTACGAATGCGCTTCCTCGCTCTTAATCCTTAATTAACCTCATTTCCAACCAATTCCGAACAACTACAATACTTTCTGTTCGATACGAACTTCAATCTCTCAACTTGCGTTCGGATAACTTTACAAGAGCGGCGATCAGGATTTCACTTTGAAAGGAAATTGTGCAACGTCTTTCAGCGCGAAACAATAATACCGCGGCTCTGCGAGTTATCTCGGAAGGAAACAGGAAAGTGTGCATGCGTACGCCGCGGTTATTCCGTAATAATCTGACAATTTTGTCGCGACAATGACAGATTTATGCGCCGCTTCGCGAACAACGAGACGTAGTTTTGCCGACATAGATGCGAATAATAACTGCGTATACGTTGCGCATGGGAAAATATTTTTATAGCCGCTTTTGATGTATATTCTTTTCAAAATTTATTTTGCATCGTTTGCGAGAGTAGTATTCAAATAATAAAGGCAGATACGTGAAGTGCGGCGGAAGAGTATGACTTTTAAAACCTGCCGCGCTTGGCAAACATTGGGCAAATACCAGCGTATATAACATGTCTCATATTATTTTAATAGACTCGCACGGTTAAAAAGACTGTAACATCATGTTTTCTCGTCGAACCATTTGTCAAAAAATGGCCTGTTCCGTTACATAATTTCTAACTTTTTACAATTTTTATAACTTATGTAGGAATCACAAATATTGGAAATTTTGGAAAAAATTTGAATTTTGAGCTGTATAACATTACCAATTCAAAATATCAAACTACAAAATACATGTATTAAAATATTTATAAGGAAAATTTCAATTTTAATTAAGTTGAATACAAAGTCTCCAGGATAATATTTTAACTTCAAAATTATTTCCCATTTTGCAAAAAATATGTCGAATAAAACTCTTTTAGTTTTAGTTTTTGGAAAATATAATACACACACATGTAACTAAAAATTTTTTATATCGTGCGTTCTTTATAAAATGTTATTGATATATTTCTTATATGTATATAATTTAATTCTCTTACTGGTTACTCAATATTTAAAAGTATTCAAATAAAATGATTAAAATATTAATACGTTTTACATAAATATTAATTTTTTAATAAACTTATTTTAATACTTTTACAAAATAATAAAATTAATTAATTAATGTAAAAAAATATAATAACTTTTAAAGAAAAATATGCAATTGCATATTACAAATTTTATTCTAAACATTTTTTTCTAATAAAAAATATATTTTATATTTTACATTTAAAATATTTAAAATTAACAGTTAAAGCACAGATCAACCTATATATATGCTGAAATAAACAACTGAAAAACTACTCGTATTTTAATAAAAATATAAAATTTATTATTTTATAAATTGCAATTGCTTTCAAAAATATAAAAATTGTTTCTGTAAATATATATCTGCCTCTATCTCCAAAATAAATAAATAGCAGTGCAGTGAAGCTTTCAATGACCTGTGAAATCAGCAACAGAAGCCCTTTACTTTCTTCGAAGCACCCTTTTGCCTCGAAGCCCTATAAAGCCCCCTCAACAATATTGAGTATACAACCTGAGCTTGCAATTTATTTCAAACGAGATTCCTTTTTGTCTGTATAAAACTGATTCAATATTTGCATTAAGAATACCCGACTATCCATCCTAATTAGTTATAAGATACCTTTTATATAGATACTTATTCAACCTTCCAACGCCGAGACACGTCTTAATAGATTCATAAAATAATGGATTCGTAAAAGCTTTAGAAATATATTGGCATTTAATAAAAATAACTATGCTAATAAGTAAAAGTGGTGTTTGTAGCAAATTTACAATTTGTAACTATTATGTAAACAATTATGATTAATTGTTAATTTTTTAACTATTATTTATATATTAATATTCTTTCTTTATATATATCTTAAAAAAATCTTTAAATCTAAAAATACCTAATATGCATTATAATTTTTTCATCCTTTAGAATACCATTTCATCATTGATTAATAAAACGAAATGGATAAAACGTGAGCATTCTTATTTCAATCCCATAAGCGATGATAACACGATTCAGTGTAAGTACACTAGCTGCCAGATCACAAATTACATGTAACTAAACTCGCTCGGGACGTAAACACGATAAATATAGCCGGTGGAAAATTTTCGGCGACGTCGGGAAAAGGATCAGAAAGCACCCTGGCCGACGGTTGCATCGCGCACGTGTACACGTTCCCATGCATGCTGACCACACGGCACACGCGCAAGCCCAGCAGCGTCGCGACAAGCCCGCGTATATACGTGCGGGCGGTGCGCGTGTCAGAGAGCACTAGAAGGGATTTGGGAAAGTCCGGCCGTAGACAGTAAATTACGATGCCGGTCGCGCTTCGCAGTTTTAGCACCGCGTTCTAGCCTCTCCGCTCCGTCGTCGTCCGTCGGTGCATTCGACCGTTGCATCGCGCAAACCTGTCAATGTATTCGCGCAAAAGGTGGGTATCCCGATCATCGACCGTATACGAATCGAGCGTACGCGTCGCGTGCCCGTGCGGCCATGCGAGATGCGAGACCACCCCCGTACCCCGTGCACGCGCGTTCGCGTGCGCTATATAAATATATTGCCTGGAAACGAAGTCGCCCCGGCCCGTCGGGGAAGCACGAAACTTGGTCATCAGCTCGAATATATACGCGCCGGACTCGCAAACGTGAAACACGATTATATCATTTACGTTCGATCGTTCGATCTGCTTAACAAACATCGCGCAAAATTTTGGCTAATGAAATGCGGAGCTTATGAAACCTCGTATGAAACATTGATCGAAATGTTTGTAGAAATCTATAAACGCGCAATATTATATTTCCACGTTCGTCTTTCTATGAATAGCTCATAAAAGATATTATTAATTTAGCTCGCATTAATTTTTATTCGGTTTTATTCAATTGCCGAAGGAAAAAATAACGAAATCTCTCTCTCAGCTCCTTCTATTTTTCGCCACGTATAATTTGAGAAATAAGAACATGAAGCTTTTCACGTTTAAATTGGACACTAATTTTATCATGATGTGCAATTCTTTTTACAAAGTTGAGATATTTCACACAAATGTTAGTCCAGCCGCGTGATCATCTCTGTTTCCCCCCCTCTCCCCGTTAAATATTTACTATGCGGGAACAGAATCAAAGCGCTTACGATTTAATTAGGAAATGTAATTATTTTTGAAAACGTAAAACATAAGAGCAATTTAACTTCACGTTAAAAAGATTTTTAGTTTCTGTTTTACGTGATATACTTATTCTCTATTAATTCGATACATTCGATATAGACTCTGTTTTAAAATTGTGAATAATACTTACATTCATTGTTTTTGCGCAACATGCCGACACGCGATAGTTTTCTCTTATGATAAAAATCAGTATAGAAACGTAACAAACAATATTATATTTTAACAATACTATTGCGCTTTGGCAGCTGCGCCATTTGAGTCACTTATTTTGAAAATAAAATTCAATTTCAGTAAAATAAATTTCGATAAAATCAATAAAATCTATAGAATAGCATGATACGATAAAATCGATGTTACAGAAAGAAAAAGTAGACTTGTGTCACTTCTAAAACTCATTTATTTGCGCACAGTTATATTAACGGGTAAAATTTACATGCTTTAAGGTGGCTCTAAGGTAAACTAAAAAACTAGCCATATAAATAAAACTTTGGGAGGTTGTTCTTTAACATATAATAAACCATCTCTTAAAATTTGAAACCCTGTTGCCGTGTTAATTATTGCAAACGAGCAATATAAAAAATCACTTTTTAAGGTTATTGAATTTTTACCGGAAATGATATGATATCTTTTAAGAAAAACTAGAGATGTTAATAAAAAACTGAACACTGAAAGATGAAATCACAAGCTTTCCAGTGGTATATGAAAGGTTGTGTGTTGCCATGGATTTTTAAGAAATATTTGATCGAGAAAGTGATGATGCATGTGCGTGTCATGCGTGATCTACACTATCTACACTACAGTACTTGCGCACTGACGCGAAAGAATCAAGACAACATTAATCAATCGACCTTTTATAGTTATTATAAATTTATAAACTACTTATAAAAATTAATGAGAACATTATCAATATTAATAATTTTTATTTAGATAAGATGTTTAGGAAAAATCATAATGTATTTTATCAAGTTTTATGTGAGTTGTATTATTGACTAACGATGTCACTTTAGAGCCACCTTAAGCGCCTTTAGCCGTAAGAAATTGACCAATCACAGTCGAGTGTAAGAAGAATACGCGACTGGGATTAGTCAATTTCTTACGGCTTATAAGGCTTAAAGTTTAAATTTTACGCCTAAAATTCTAATTGTAGACACCACTTTACATGTGTTTCGACTTCACGCTGGAATGTAAAAAAAAAAAAACACGCTCTATAACAATGCGGTGCACCGCGAAAGCGTGCATTCTTATACACGACGCTTACTCATTGCACCTACGTGAACTGCGATGACGAGCGGAAGCTGGGCTAACATAAGAGAGGCAACAGGAGGCTTAAAATTCAAAGACTGCCATCCGACATCTGATGATGCTTTATTCCGGTTCCGTGCCTTTTTCCCTTCTAGAATGCTTCTCGCATGGATCGCTGATGAGGAGCTTCTCCTGGTAGTCGAAGCTTTGTAGAACGCTCTCAATATGGAACGAGCTACGAATTTAAAAAGAAAGCAACGATCACATTCTATAACGGCCTTTATTTTGAAGAGAAGTAATCAGGATAATTAAAGCACTAAAATATATATTTTTAATGATAAATTTATAACAATAATTATTAAATAATAAACAATAAATTTTATTATTTATACTTATGGATATCATAAAAAATTAAAAAATTATCATTATGTCGATAGAAAATATTGTATCCGCATGTATCAATCACTTTGATTTATCTTAAATTGATTGCATTTGCTTTATCTCTAATAAGCTGTCAAAAAAACTTCCCTTCCTTTGATTAAAGAAATTATTGCGCCGAGTCGCGACCATTTTTTAAATAAGCGAAATCTGCGAAATGGAACTTTTGGTCCATTTATATTTACCTCGTTATCCCGTTAATCACAATATTACGGGACATTTTCATAAAGTATTCTAAAATATGCGAGCAGAAAAGTTAAGCTTTACATATTATACGTTATCCGGGAACAAAAGCATACGTTATATGCTAAAAAAGCACAGACGGTACTGTGACATCGTTGAAAAGTAAAAAAATTAGGCGAAATGTGATAATAGCTGCGCGGATTTGCTCGATGTTGGTAAAATATATTTTTCCTGGCCAGAGCGTTATTCGCGATCACCCATATTATAGGGAATATATAGGAAAAATATAGTAGACATCCATATACCCCTCCCAAAAATGTTGCTTTCTAAAAAATCGGATAAACAATAAAAAAAAAGTTGCGCACGATAATTAATTTCCTTGAGCTGAATACGTTTTGAACTTGACAAACATTTTACATGCCGTTTTCTCGAAAATATTCCTAACAATTTAATGCATTTTTTAACGATACGCTAGTTACATGAACGTCATAAATACGACTCATATCAGCTTTGCTATTCCAACCCAAAGGATTAAGGAGGCTCTTACCTCGATCATAAAACGACAGATCTTTATGAAATTAAATTATGTTGTAAAGTGAACCACAACGAACCGATGCCCAAAACTTTAATTAGCATAAGTTGACGATAAAAATTTTAAAAATATCAGTATTGAAATTTGCATTTTTAACACAGGGCATATATGGTAAACACTAAAATTTTTACCGGAAGTGCTGTATTTTCTTGGCAAGTTTGCGAGCCAGGTAAACAAAAAACTAAGGAATTGTAGTTAAAATAATAATCTTTCTAATGATAAGAAGAAAACTTGGTGTTGACGATGAGTTATAAAAGATATTGTAGTTTTAATATGACGTACGACAGGTTAGGCGAATGATCTTCCGAGTGTCAAAATCGCGCGAAGTTTTTAATCTCACTTGCACATGTCTTTTCTCTGCGCTGTATATGGTATAGCGGCATAATTATTCTCTCGCGCATTGACAACCTTTATTTTCGACAATTTTCCTTTCATTTTCCCTCTCAGCATTCTCACGTTATATCTTTCTTTTAGCTCCATCTCTTCATCGCATCAATCGTTACAACGCTACACGGCTACACCTCACTTAGCTGCAGACTGCTGCAGACGACGTTGTAACACGCGCATGTTATTATTCTGCTCTTTAGCACTGACGTAGTCAACTGACTTATTGTATATAAATTTTAATATTTACACTAATAGAACATATAACTTACTCTTACACTATGTAAAAATCATTATTTATTTTTTTATTTAATTTTCAGATAATTTTATAACCAATTATTAATGATAATTTTTCGGTTGCTACATTGATTAGAGCAGCCGGGTAAGAGCCTCCTTAACAGATAATAATCGATCATTGTTTTCTGCTCGAAAGCGATAAAAGTAGAAATATTACTTCGGTGCTCGACACCTATGCAATACTTTGCATACTTTGATGAAATACAAAAACAAAAAATAAAGAATATATATATAGAAAAAACAAAATAATAAATACATATAATTAATCGCAAATTTTTTTTATTCGACGCATTTGATAGAAATCGCATATTTCAGACTAAATAAAACCTCTTTTAACAGTGAATTTTTTGTCCAATTCCGCGATATAACTTTTCTTTATCAGTATTTGGATGGACCATAATTATTAACCCTTAAAGGCTATATGGTCCATAAATGGACCTCGCACATAGACCTTTGATCACGTATAAAGCTGGATCTAATCAACTATATTTTTAAAAATTATATATAAAATAGGGGTAGAAAAGACTGAAGAATATAATAGAATGAGAAAAATTGTCAATAATTAATAACAAATTGTCCAAAAACATCAAATTTGAAGACAAGTAATTGAGATTTGAGGTGTAGCCTTTAAGAATTAATATTAAACTTTTCATTGTCTAAGTTATATATATGTCAAGGTTTTATTTTAAAACAGTTAAGGAATAGAATTTGGTTACTCACAAGTAGCTGTAAATCTTAGTTTGCAAAAAGCTCTCTTCATGTTTAATCACCGCGTTTTCAAAAAATATCAATACTTAAGTACAAAAGTAACCACAGGTAAGGTAAATACAGAAAATTACTTGTACCTATATGTATACAAATGCATACGATATATTGCGCCTCGCAGGAACATTACCGGTTTCGCATTTTATTCAGAAGTTTCGGAAGTTCCTAATAAAGCACCCGTGTCGCCGTAAATTGCAACACTTTCCCCAGTATTAGATTGAGAGATTGGACACGGTTGTGTACGTTAAATGCGTGTTGATTGAGATTTACTGGCGGGACGGGCATGTGTCGTTTTCTGCAACGGGGGTAACAATCTGTCTCGGGTAAAACAAAGAGTTTGTTGATTGAAAATTTCATGGCTGCGAGTTGTGTGTTACATTAAACTTTTATCGTGGCAGCGCGCGTTAAAAGCGCCGCTCGGCGTGCGCGAAATCGACGTATCGCCGACAATCTTTTTGCAAATTTCCTGGTTATACGCGACGAAATTAAAGGATATAACGCCGCGACAGGTTGTAATCAAAAGTATATACCATGCAATGCGTAACATATTGTCGGCGGACTCATTTATCCGTGAAAATCGATCAAATCAAGTTTTTCTGCCGGCATCTATGATCGCGAGTTGATAAGCTCATAATGAGATAAAACGATCATCGCTCGCCCGAAACTATTTAAATAACTCGTTAAGCTCCCTTTAGCTCGTGATATTATCGCTCTTGCGAGATGACAAAATTGCTCGTTCGATTACAGAGGTACCGACATTGGATTAATAGAGCTATTTTTACCAATTTCTTTTTTATTTCGCGCTGCAAAATTGGGAACTGTAACAATATCGAGAGCCGTTGATAAAATTAATTTTTGGTACATCACATATGAACGCAAAGTTTATTATGCCGTTGACAATAAATAATTATTAAACTTTCCTATTCCAAGAAAGAATTTTTTTTTAATTTGGTGTCACATAAATACACGCAATTACCCGTTTCATCCAGTACCAAAATTCAAAAATGCTTTTAAAAATGTGATTTTAATAATCTTTCACTATATCATTTCAATTATATTTATAACTACTCTCACGACTTTCTCTCAAAAATACGTAATAAAGAAAATAAAGGAAATGCACGAATTTTAAATGCTCAAGACTAAATATATTTCCAGTATACATTTCCATATCTCCTTTTTCAGCGTGGTCTTAATTCAATAAACTGACTTTGGAATTCAATGATCAAACGGTCTGACGGTATCTCCGAATTCGTATTGAAAACCGCGCCATTGATCAGCGCATCCGCGCCGCTGAGGGAAGGTCGTCGAAAACTTGCCGAAAGTCTCGCGATAGCAAAGGCCATTAAATTCGAAATTACCAGGTAATTAATATTCAACCTAGCCTCGTGCGGTCGTCCGCCGTCGTCGCGTCGCTCGCCTAACCCTGCACCTCCTCTAGGAGCTGAGTCAATACGTAACGCAATTACTTGACAAGCGGATGGCGGTTTGCTGCAGCACTTTCCGCGCACCCGCCGCCGCACCCCCGACACTAGTCGCATCCTCCTCACCCGCCGTTGACGCGTTTCTCTGCGAAGAGAACGGCGCGGCGCGGCCCGTGTGCGTCGCTTTATCGGTGTTTGCTTCTATCGCGGTGCCCGTGTGTGCGCGGGACGTTGTTATGCAAGGAACGTGTTTAACTTTAGTGAGCCGCGTAACCATATTGCCCGAATGCATGTGCAGCCGTGCGCCCCGCCGGGAGGGCGATATCGCGGGGAATATAGCGGATATAATGGCTGTTATACGAACACTTACGCTTTAGTGCGTGCGAAACGTCGTCGTTGAGTACCTTAAACAGCCCTCGGGAACGAGCGAATAAATGGGGACAATCGATGGACGGGACGCGATATTTCATAATTGAAACATTATCGCGCGGATTAATACGAATATATTTAATAATTCTCGGATATAATCACGCATTCGGTTATACAAGTATAACGGAATATTTGATAACATTGTGCGTAATTATATATTACATTATAGAGACCGACGGGAGCGCGTAACGGATGACGATAGCCTCTTCCGTGAAAGATTTTCTGTCGAGCGTTTCGTCGAACTGCCGCTTTTTCTTTCGCTCGAAGGAGCCGCGTAAATAGATCGGTGACTGATGTCATTATAGCTTAAGTGAACCACGAGATATACATATATGTGCACCGTTGGCGTTGTGCATGCGCAGCCACGAAACCACGTCAATGCCGATATATCGCGCACAATATGCGGTATGATAAATGCCGTGGTACAAACGGGCCAAGGGTGTGCGATGTGGAATAAGATACCGCCTTATAAACGATGCATCAGCCCATATGATCGCCTGACAACGGAAATTAAGTCGCTCGCGGGCGCGTGTCAGTCGTACACGTATATCGGGTCGGATAAATTCGAACGTGGAATGATAACTCGGCCGCTTTGGAGAAACACCCTGCGAACGGTATTCGGTTATAACTCTAAAATATTATATCCGAAAGCGTGTTACTAGAGATTAAACTCTATTAGAGATATGATCATACACTCTCTCATATGTCAATCATACTTTCCATTCCATTTTGCAATACGTTCCATACTGAAATTTTCGAATAACCGAAAAAAAAACGCGATCGATACGCGAACAATATCGAACGATATTAATGGCGATCGGGCAAGGAACGCATTGTACATCGATTAAAGTTGACCGGATCAGCGAGCGCTCGTGCATGAACGTCCATTCCCGAAAGAGTAAGAGACGTACTTAGCTCCATCGAGCCGTGTAACCACGTCGGGAACGCACGTGCAAGGCATTATGTAGATTCGGTGTGTGGTAACCCGATTCAGTCGTATAAATATCTCGGATAATCGGCGTAAATTGATCGGCGGGAAAGATTTTCCGTGCGCGCGCGTTAACGAGCGCCGCGAGCGCGAAAATATCGATCAGCGGGGGGGGGGGGCAACGTCGGTGAAAATTTAATTAAATCACACACGTAATTTAGCGGATCCAGCTGTCGCTAATAAACTCGGTGCAACAGTAGTGCCGGCCGAAAGTTATAATTACGCGAGATATGGCGAATTTAAATGAATATCGCGAGGAGAGGATACGGTACGGATCCCGGAGCGCGTATATATAGATGCGCATTTTGTTACACGCCTTTCATTTACATTTTGCATTTTGAGACACAATTAATCGCGCCGCCACTTTCTCTATACCACTGTGTGTGCGGCGCGCGCTCTATATTAAAATTTGACGTCGGTGGAATTATAAAGCTAAACCGCAAGCTCTGGAAAATCGCCGCGGCCCTCTCGGACGAAATCTGACGCACGATACAGCGCGACAGTATCATGACAGCTAGAAGAGCATCATATGATGCTGCTGGCGAGCAGAAAGGAGGAAGCTATAGATACGTGCATTGTTGCATAGCGGCTGTGTGTCGTCCTGGACACTATTACCGGTCGGTCCACTATGCACATGGATGCACCGCAACGCACGCTACCGCGCGTTCATTCGGGAGTTACGCGATATTTCTACCCGCGGGTAAAACTAGTGCGTACGGCGCTTTACTCTATCATGCCAGCTGGAAATAATTTTGTTCTTTCCCTTTTTTTTTAATTTATTTCCATGGCAGAAAATATCGCAAATATTATTAGTTATCAAAGTTAAATAAAAATATCATTGTAAGAATTAAATTATAAAAAATATTATTATAAGAAATTATTATTATAAGAAAACTGTCTAATATTGCTATTAAAATATGACGTTACGTATTGAAAACTAATGCTAATATTTCAATAGGGCAATTTAGTTTTACCACCACTAATAAGGGCCGGTTGTTCCACTTTTCGATAAACTATCTGGTAACTTATCTGATGGATAAATGTCTGTAGAGCGTTGTTCCATTTCTCGGTAAAATTTAACTTTCTGATAAATGGCCACTATATCGACAGATGAATTACACGGTACTTTGGGTACCGTGTAAGCCACTTATCTGACAGATAAATGCGTAGTGGGATTAGAAATCATACCCAGTCAGCGGGAGATGCGCAGCGCTGGTGTATCTGACGTTTCACGCATTTGTATATTAATATTTTGCAATAAAAAATTTGGATATTATCGAACGGACGGTATCGGACGGTATCGAAAATGGAACCAGAATTATGCGAAAATCAACTTCTTTATGGTGACGAAGATAACAAAGAATCTGATGAAGAAATATATATAGTGGTGCTTCGCAAGCGATATACAGTTCGTCCACGTCCAGATTTATTTAACGAATATGATAATATAGAATTTGTGTAAGACGGTTTCGATTTCACAAACGCACTGTCCAGGTGATTTTAAATCTTATTGAAGAGAGAATAAGAAGCAGGACTGACAGGTAGATATTAAACGTATTTCTTATTTTTAGGTTATTTCAATAATGTATATGCTGTATAAGCAAGGATACTCGTGCAGCTATAACATATATGATAGTATATTAATATACAAGTATAAATTTTTATTTCAGAAATCATTCATTTCTCTCTTTCTCTTTTCGGCCATCCCTTTAGCATAAATTATTAAAATATGTTAGATATATCTTATAATATATTTATATTTATTGTATGTACACATAATTGTTATATTTTACTTGTATTCTATTATTATAAAAATGTTGCATATACGAATGATGAGTAATAATAGCCCGCCAGAAAATAAAGGTTAAGACGCACCCACTTGAAGTTGCTGACAAACGTTTCCGGAAATAATAATCGCGATATATTTCTCTTAACTAGCAGGTAAATACCAATAGAATTAATAACCGTGGAACAACGCTCACGTATAAGTAGCTGGTAAACTACCCGGTAAGATTTATCCTATAGGTAGCAATCTGTCGAGTAAGCCGAGATTTATCGAAAGATGGAACAACCGGCTCTCCCCTAAGTAACTTTTACATTTATTTATATATTATATAATATATTTTTCATTTGTTTACATATCATGTAATGTATTTTTTATATTTATTTTTATACCATGTATATATTTTTATTTATTTAAAATCTATGACCTCGGAGAGAGAGAGAGAGAGAGAGAGAGAGAGAGAGAGAGAGAGAGAGAGAGAGAGAGAGAGAGAGAGAGAGAGAGGAGGTGCATCGATCGGTGATACAATTCTATTCAAAGTAATGTCGACGCGGATTACTAAATATTTATTCACACGTATTCGCGACAGCAGTTAACGTATTTAGAAATAAAATCACGACGGGCGAGAGGATCACGAGCTTCCGTTGTCAAAGGACGGAGGAAGCACAGAATGGCCGGCAGTAAAGCAAATCGTGCAGTAAGGTTGAAGATCTCGGGGCTACAGGATCAGCGAGGGGCTTTATTCCATAGACCGTTCACCTGTCGTACGCCATAGATACTCACTCTCCAAGGAACGGAAATACGTGCGACACGCGCGCGCGCGCGTGTGGTTGTGTAAGAGAACTCATAAAGGAGGATTATACGATGAAGAGGGTCGAACACTTATTGCGCACAATGCTTGACGAACGTTAAGTTCGCGGTTGAGCGTTTCCATTGTCGCCGTGTTGAATTCGACGATAAACAAATATACATCGGCCGCCATTCAACACCTGTATAGAAAATGATCACAAAGCAAACTCGCAGCATTTGCGATTTGATATATATGCAAGCGTGTAGCGTATAAACAAACGTAAGAAGAACTCAAGAGAGATTCACGCACACACACACACACACACACACACACACACCCACACACACACACACACACACACACACACACACACACACACACACACACACGCACGCACGCACGCACGCACACACACACACACACACACACACACACACACACACACACACACACACACACACACACACACACACACACAAGGAAAAATATATTAAATAATTTAATAACTGTGTATGTGTTAAGATGCAGATACATACTATTTTTATATAGACAATATATATGTATCTCATATCTCGTTAGTGAGTCAGTAAGAAATGATAATGATAAGCCGTGAAATAATTAATTAGCAATCTCTTAACTATTCGCGTTTGGATGTTTCTGATTTATCTTAAAGTGTTAATTTATCATGCCGAAAATTCCGCTTTCGCTGATGTTTACTCAGGTGTCCTAACAGAAACCCTGCATGTACATAATACATATATAGGCTACTAAATCCGTATCGCTCTCGGTTCCGTTAAAGCAACAAATAAAGCTCTTTCGGAAATCAATATCACTATACTATTAGTATATAATGCGATTGTGCGGTATTAAATTAAATATCATTTTCCGTGCATGTTTAACAAGTCAACATGGAATAATTGCCAATTATCACAGAAAGCATAGTAACCAAATAATCAAGCAGGCATTTCCTGATAACAAGAAGGGATAATGAAGTAGCTCCAAATGAACGCAGAGCGAAAGTAAGCAAGAGCCAAACAAGCGAATCTTTAATTTAACGTGATTAACCTGTAAAAAATCTATAATATAATAAATCTGTAAAATTAATAAAATTTGTATAATAATATCAAAATATTAGAATTCGGAAAATCTCTATTTAATGACGGTAATCTACATGGATATGATTTGTATTTGTTGTAAAAATAAGAGAAAAAAAATCATCTACACATTTAACCGCTTTCTCTCTCTCTCTCTTTCTCTCTGATGTTCTCTAGGTTTTAACTCGACGAGTCGACGCTCGATATCGTGCAATTTCAAATATCATTAAAAAAGAAAGAAAGTAAAGTATTACGAAGTACGCGACAAAAGCTGACGGGTTCGTTTAACGAAGCACCGGAGTCCTTGGCGTCCTTGCTTCCTATATACCGATACATCCCGCTCTCGTCCGGACAGGCAGATTGAGATTGGACGCAGTGACGCGAATTATTATAATCCCAACCTACCTATAGAGCGGCGGCGACGACAGTAAGGCCCGGGAGCGTTTTTCGTAGCTCTTGTATCGCGAAGTATGTAATATCGGGTCCCGTCGTTTCCCCATCTACGAAGCCGGATTTCTCTCTCGGAGCTATATCGTCCCGGCTGCACGTACGTACGTACACGTCGGGGTATAGATCGGCGCTTGCCCGACGTCCAGACGAGCCTTTAGGCGACGAGAAAAGGAGTCGGAATCGCCCGCGGAAATGCTCGTACGAAAAATCCTATCCGTCCAAATGACACGGAAGGAACGATCCTCGAAATGCACGACCGACTGACAAAATCAGAAAGTCTAGCGCGTGCGACAAGAGTCTCGAGGGATTATTATTAAAATACATTATTAAATGTTCTTTTTTCGACATAGACCGAGTTGTTTCGACATTCGAGTTTCTTATTGAGTTTGTCAACAAATAAGAAATACTTATTTATTCTTTACATCGCAGCTTTGAGGTTTGATGCAACTCTGCCATCTTTTCCTCAACATACGCACATAGTCTCTCTTTCTCTCCCTCTCTCTCTCCCCGCAATCTTAAATTTGATGTCGAATCGAATGTCGCGTACGGAAACATAAATCTGACAGCCGTAGGAATCTATGAACAAAAGTAGAGCCACTTACATGCGCGTAAAGCAAAATTTATGAGAGGCGCACGGGAATATAAATGCGCGACGTATCATAAATTCCCGTCTTGGATACCGGGATATGTATGAGTTAAAAGGAGCAGCAGAAAGGAGATGGTGGAGAGAAAAGAGACCGGCGTAAGGGCGTCTACGTCTACGTACAGGAGCGTGTAGGGACATGCAGGAAAATCTCTCTCTTTCTCTCTCTCTCTCTCTCTCTCTCTCTCTCTCTCCTCTCTCTCTCTCGATATGTGGGTCCCAATAAGGATACTAACGATACCATTCAGAGCTTTCATAGACTCCAGGGACACTTTAAGTATACGGACTAAGAGCAGCCGCGTTGCTTTTCCGTCGTTGCCTCACAAATGCTAAATAATATTCCCTTTTGAGCAATAATAGTGTGACTTTTTAATGATAATCTGTTAGTAATAATGTTAATAATAATTTTAATGTGGAATCATGTGTTTCTATATATACACACACATACATATATATTCATCTACTATTTCCTACGCGTACCTATACATTATATTTCTTCAAACTTCCGAGTTTTTAGGTATTTTAAAGATCGTATCAAATTCAGGATCAATTACAAAATTTCCTCGACGTGCCGTTACGTGACGTAATTTTGTCCTGACGGCTTTCCGTAGACCGTATAGAAAATCGAAAGCGCGCACCCGGAGGGCGAGAGAGGGTGCATGAACTTAATCGCGGCGGCGCGGCGGGCCCACCCTCATCTTCGACCCCGTTCGATATCTTAACTACTTCGCCCGTCACGACCTGGCCCCGATTTAGCCGACCGCGCGCGACACCCCGCACACCTCCTCCCATCCCGTTCGTCTAACTTACGAGCCCCATCCTATCATCCCTGACGCCATTTGGACCGGCAACTTCGCGATGAGATGCATGAAAAGCGAGTCGAGGCTTTAATAACACCGATAGCTGATAGCAGTCGCAGCATCCCCGATCGAACCCCGTTGGCGAAAAAACCGCCAACTCTCTGACGTCTTAAAAAAAGAAGTCCTCCTTATCTATCCCATCCTCCCTCGTCATACCGACTCTCCCATATCTTCCTCTTGCCGCCGGGTAAACGACTGCCGCGATGGAATCTTCGAAAGTTGGTCATCTGTCGACGTTCGTGACATAAGACGTCACTTTTCTCTGTCAGAATTTCTCTATGGATATCATATTTCTTAATTTTGCTTGCAATAATTTTGGGATCTCAGTAGCATTCATCATTATAGCATGAATTATTTACGTATATTGCAACATACTAATATTTATATCTCGATTAGAGCCATCTTCTAATTTAAAATAGGGTATTAGGAATTTAGATAATGAAAAGTATGAGGCAGATATAAATCGAATTAAAAAAATATATCTTATTGAAGTTTTCCGAACTGATTGGCGTCGATTAACGTTAAATTAATGCTGTCGGCACAATCGAGAGTTGTGTTGCTCTATCAAAGGTATGTAATAACAAGACGCCAGAACCACAATAATCGCAATGCGAATCAGAATTCTCATTTCGCGGTCGCTTCGCTGCGCATTCGATTTAATTGTTCGATATATGCGAGAAACGATTAAACACCGTAAAACCGCCAGGCTGGAATACCGAATTCATGGAAACACACGGACGCGCGCGCGCACACAGGCGTATATATATATACGCATGTCTACTCGATTTTCCATAAGGTCGTTGGATCGGCCGAGAACGGGAATTGCACCACGTAACCGCTCCCTTGATATTGCACCGCACACCCACGGATTCGATTAATTTTTTACGATCGTCCAATCAGTGAAGACGGATGAAACTGCTTGAATTAACCGTTCTATTAGAAGCTTTTTGACCCGCACCGATCGTGAAACGTGATAACGTCTTACGATAAGTCATTCTATCGAAACTACCTGCTTACTACACGATTAAAATACTTCATTTCTATGAGACGTCGTGGTGCAAAATTAAATTAAAATAAAGAATTATTTATTTAATAATAAATAATATTATATTATGTTGAGGACGAGCGTGGCCTAGTATAGACAGCGCACTGGTCTATTGAGCCAAAGATCCCGGGTTCGATTCTCGGTAGAGCTAGAAAATTTTATTCGCTCGTTCTCCTCTCGGAAGGCAATGGCAAACCACCGAGAGTATGTTTTGCCACGAAAACTTCTCTAAAAAATTGCCGTTCGAAATCGGCGTTAAACTGTAGGTTCCATATACAATGTGTATAATCCACGTGCGCAACACATGTATATGAAGAGAAGTCACCACGCTCGGACACGAGTAATAGGACTGAGGAATAGGGAATATTATTATTATTACTATATTCTAATTACAGACTTTTCCAGAAAATTCATATGATGAGACAATAGAAAATGTAGAATATAATCTCCATATTGAGTTTTACTTGACAGAAGAACATTATCGTCTAGTTTTCAACAAACGCGTAAGAGAAAATAATTTAATTTAGAAAACTAAGGCACATCACTAACAGACCATACAAATACATGTGATGATGTGAGCAAGTGTATATATTCGCAATTACAATACTGTTACTTTACTACATAACGATATGATCCTAATACTAGTTCCATCTAGTATAGAAAAGTAGTAGCTGCGAAAATTAGTAGCAAGAATTCTAAGATAAGGTAGTGCTTCCTTCCAATCAGCTTTATACATGGTAGTGAGCCTTGGAAGGAAAGTATTATTTTCGAAATTATAGCGATTACTCTTTTTGGGATATAAGGAGCTTAATTCTCTTCATTTGAACACCAAAGCTCAATGTGAATTTTCTCTTATCCCAAATAAGAAAATGGGGGAAAATGTGTTAGATTGATATTTCATCTGTCATAGAAACAAATTTGTCAAATTTGTGATTGATTAACTAATACTAAAGGATAGTGAAGTTTTCGATTTCGAATCTTTAAGAGAATTTCTGGGTATTATGCAATTATATTAAGAAAATTATATTGTCTGTCATATTAAATATTTTTATTTATTATAGTATAACAATTATTATATACAAAATTATATAATAAATTGTTATAATAAATATTTTATATAAAATTATATATATAACGGCCGTTTCAATATACTATATACTGCCAATATTAAAAATCTATAGTATATATATACATAACGTGAACCCAGGGTTTGGGCATTTACGCGTAAAATATATTATAATAATCTATAAAATAATCTTCATCTACATGTACAATGAAAACTATTTAACGTGTCATATCACAATGAATTCATGGATCATCGAACATTTATAATTCGTGAGAAATACGGGAAATTAATTATGTTTTGCTTGCAATTTTATTTTCAATTACTATTATTTAGGGTAAACCAGCCAGTGAATGAACGGGGCCCAGTAAATGAACAAAATCACTTATATTTTAAATATGAAAAAAATGATAGGTCGAAGATAAATGATTTTATGCTGAAAATTAAGAGAAAATATCACAGGTGGCGTTGAGATCAATGTCACGGTTATAAACAAAGGTAGTGATGACGTGCAAGCTAATAAGAGGTTAATTTTGGAGAGGTTGCGATTTTACGTTTGAATAAGCGTTATAATTGATTTTCGAAGGTAAATATTGCATCATATAAGTAAAGATAGAGTCAATATTTTATTTCGTCAAACATTTTTCTGTAAATGCGTAAAAATATGCTAAATATAATGATGTCTATTCGCTGGTGTGATTTTCTAACCTTTTCCCAGTGTATGAACATGTGGGCTCTATTTTAGTAATTAGGTAGTTTCTAGATAGTAATATATAAATTGACTTGACATTTTTAATTTGTGTTTTATTTTTTTGTGAAATTGCAAAATAACTGGTCAATATTTATATTTATTTATTTATGTCTATATATTCCTTTTTAAATTTTATGAGTATTGTAGTTACTGAATAAAAAGAAAATCTCATCAATGATATTATTGTTTATAGATGGCATCGGCAAAAAAGAAAGGCCCAAAAAAAGTATATGAAAGATTTAAATTATACAGAAAAAAATATGGAAGAGGCTCTGAAAGCTGCTCGGAGTGGTATGTCAATCTCCACCGCAGCAGCAACATATAATGTTCCAAAATCAACATTGCATGGCAGATACACTTGCAAAGTTCCTAATCAGCGTAAGATGGGACCCAAGTCGATACTTACAGAGGCAGAAGAGGATTGCTTAGAGAAGTGGATCTTAGGCAAGGCTCAGGTTGGCTTTCCTATGCACCCAGACGAGGTGAAGGATGCTGTAACGTGTCATCAAAGAATGTCCACGCGAAAATCCATTTAAAAATAATAGACCTGGTGAAAAATGGATGGATCTATTTCTAAAAAGGCATCCAGAAATTCGTAAAAAAAATACAGAAATTATTTCGAAGGCTCGTGCCTGTGTCACCGAAGAAGGACTAAGACAGTGGTTTGCTGAAGCGAGAGCCTTTTTGGAAGAAAACGATGTGCTTGATATTCTTAACAGACCTCGCAGCATATTTAACGGTGACGAGACAGGTGTGCAAACATGCCCGAAAAGTGGTTTGTTATTAGGCCCAAAAAGCGAGAAAAATTTCTATGTAATTGCGAACGGCAAGGAAAAAGAGTGCATAACGGTTCTCTGCACGTTTTCTGCTACTGGTGAGGCAATGCACCGATGATCGTATTTCCCTATAAAAGAATTCCGGTACACATTGCCCAATCAGTCCCAGACGGATGGCCAATTGGTCGGTCAGATAGTGGCTGGATGATACACGCCACATTCTATGAATATGTAGCCAACGTTTTTTATCCATGGTGCGTAGGAAATAACGTACAATTCCCGGTGCTATACTTCCTTGATGGACATAAATCTCACATCAGTTTGGCACTTCGAGATTTCTGTGTCGAACACGCAATCATTCTCTACTGCTTGCCGCCTAATTCCGCTCACGCAACCGTGCGACGTTACAATATTTAAACCATTGAAAGCACATTGGAAAAAAGTAGTGTACGAACACAAACAGCAAACGCAGAAACCAATTACGAAAGCAAATTTTGCTTTGTTATTCAAAAAAGCTTTTGACCGTCTATTACTTAAAGTAGAAACTATTCAGAATGGCTTTAAAACTTGCAGATTGTATCCTTTCGACGAGAATGCGGTTAATTATAGTAAGTGCATTTCCACTAGGAGAGCCAATCTTCAACAAATGTCATTAAAATCCATCTCGACACAGGACTTTGCTTCAACAAAGAAAGTCATAGAGCACGTTATTGGACCTGCAAAAGCCAAATCGTTTGCGAAAATGAGAAATGCAATCCAAGGCGAAAATGCTACCGATTCTCTCTTTACGCTGTGGACAATTTGTACCGATCATGTTGGAGATATACATATGTCAAACGACGAAGAAAGCATTCCCAACACTCTAGTACAGGCTCAAGAAAATGTCATTCTGATCTCGGACGATGCAATATTGCAAGAAGTTGAGAATTCTATCTCGTTTCCCTTCGAAGAATTGACGGATCCTAATTGTAAGTCAGGTCTATCATCCCCAATTAAAAAATTTTTTGCTTGAATATTTTATACATTTTTTTGTACATGTATCATGACGATACAGAGCGGTACGGCGGGTTGCCCATTCGAGCAGGCGCGCATGGTTGTTCACAATTGCGTTGACTTCGATGCATCACCTATAATCACTCGCATATCTTTTTTACAATAAAATGGACTTTGTAGCCCCCGAAGTTGCAATACAATTGCAATGTGACGGATTTGCGTAGCAGTAACGTTAAAACAGAAGTCGAGATGACAATACAGGTTATGAAATAAATTTTATTAAGAAAACGAAATACATTTTCTCTCTTACTAAAAAAGCTCGTACCATAGTCCATCATAATCATTATATATTATAATTATATTACTTAAATTATTTTTTGCACACAATGTTTATGCACAGGACAAAAGTCAGCAATTAGCATATGTGTGCAAATTTAAATTATAAGTCGGCCAATAAATTTAATTCAATGTAAGTGTAAATAATGGCAGAAATCACTATTAACAAATCTTATAATATTCATTTTGTTTAATTAATAAATAATTTATCATTAAATTGATAATCAATTTAATATATCAATAATAATGAGCATTATATAATTTTTATATAAATGATGCTGCTGCATCTTAAAAATCTTAATCTTAAACTCATAAACAAGAGGTTTATTAGTATAAAATATGATACATTTTAAATATGATGCTATAATAAATAGTTTATATAAACAAATTATTATAATATTTAATGAATACTTTTTAGTAATAAATTCCTTGTAGATTTAAATGAGATTTAGTAGCATTATTTACATAAAGATGCTTATTAGCATCAGTATATTGAATTAATTATTAATGTTAATGATGAAATATTAATAATCTGAAATAATGTTGTTAGACATAAGATCCGCTGATAATCGTTTTTATCGTTATAAATAACGATGGAAACTGTTATCAACGGATCTCGTACCTAATAACACTTATTTCGGATTATTAATATATAGATATATTAGGGAGAAGGAGAGAAGGATGATAGGCCTCTCCGGCAGTTCTCTCGCACCCCCGACACTCCATTAACCGAATTTTATTGTTGGGCGCCAGACACGTGAATTCGCGTCCGCGAAATCGCGATAAACTAAAGAGAGAGACGCAAGGCGAAATAAGTCGGTGTGCGAGGAATCGGCTAGCTCGACCTAATAACAGAACGCGCCCTCAGAAAAGATTTCTAATAACGAGACAAAAAAATATTCTTGACTGTCTAATCTTATCACAACCTGAAGTAATATAAAAATAAAACAATATTGAAATTAAAAATTAATAATACTTATTCTCTTCTATTATAAAAAAAAAGATTGTTTTTTGAGTTTTTTTTTCAATTTTTTCTACCCCCCCCCCCTATGCCATATATAATTTTTTAAGATTTGGTTGATTAGTTTTTTAGTTATATAAAAAACACAGTGTAGTGTTAAATGAATATGAAATCGATGTTTGAACTTTGCGAAGCTGACCGAGTGTCGAGCGTTTATTTTATAAATGACTGTATAAGTTACTGATTTTATTTAACAGTAGTACTTCATGGATGACGAAGAAATCTATTATGATTTTACAAACGTCGGTTAACTTTAAAAAAAACTTTAGTTTACTCACTATTCATTTCTTTCTAAGGGGGACAGTTAGAACATCTCAAGTCTCAATAATTGAGACTTCAAAAAATGATGTTTTAAAATAATAAAAAAGTGTGCAAGTAGAAACTTGCACATTGTTTCCTCATACTTTTTAAGTGTGCAAGTAGAAATTTGCACATTACTTTCTCATAGTTTTTATTCTATATTATTTGTTAGTTTTTAATACTCTACTATTATTATCTGCGTGACTGCTATGATTTCGAAGTATTTGTGCGTTTAGTTTTTTACCAGTATTATCTTGCTCATCAACGACGCTTTCCGCGCGTTTACTAAATTAACATAATTCTCCGCTTATTTCTGGCGTCCGCGTTACTGCCATTCTTATTGTTCAAAACATGACGCCCGTGTTATCAGCTATTTATTTGCTTTTTCTGATTAATGAAAGCCGAAATGGCCGCATTGTTTTCCGAAAGTTATTCTACAATAAATGTTCCTTTTCATTTGTTAGCTGACTGAGTTAATGATTTGCGTGTCACCCCGCCGAACATCGCGTTGCCCTTAATCAACCCCGCCACCCTCAGAAAAGATTTCTAGATACAACGCTATTACTCTTAAATCTATCATAAAATAGGATTGAAATAGGGCCAATTATATTTAGTATTGAAACAACAATATTTTAATCTTAAATAGAAAATTTCTTAAGGTTAGAATAAAATATTTTTGATACTATCCCTCTAACTTTCTCAGAAAGATGCAGATAGAACTTCGTGACAATCTTATAATATTCTTGATTCAATAACAGACAAATCTGAAAAAAAATCTTATTCTATTCTTGCAAAAAGAGAATTTGTAGATTGTTAGGAATCTATTATATTATTTTTTTAAGATCCTTTTTGTGATAAAATGAAATAAAAGTATTTATGAACAAAAACAGCTATTATTTTGTAACGTTTTATTATTTCGTTTTTATACAAAACGTATAATTTTCGATTATTTTTATGATTTATGATGTGTCGGGGGTGCGAGAGAACTGCCGGAGAGGCCTATCATCCTTCTCTCCTTCTCCCTAATATATCTATATATTAATAATCCGAAATAAGTGTTATTAGGTACGAGATCCGTTGATAACAGTTTCCATCGTTATTTATAACGATAAAAACGATTATCAGCGGATCTTATGTCTAACAACATTTATTTCAGATTATTAATATTTCATCATTAACATTAATAATTAATTCAATATACTGATGCTAATAAGCATCTTTATGTAAATAATGCTACTAAATCTCATTTAAATCTACAAGGAATTTATTACTAAAAAGTATTCATTAAATTATAATAATTTGTTTATATAAACTATTTATTATAGCATCATATTTAAAATGTATCATATTTTATACTAATAAACCTCTTGTTTATGAGTTTAAGATTAAGATTTTTAAGATGCAGCAGCATCATTTATATAAAAAATTATATAATGCTCATTATTATTGATATATTAAATTGATTATCAATTTAATGATAAATTATTTATTAATGTAACAAAATGAATATTATAAAATTTGTTAATAGTGATTTCTGCCATTATTTACACTTACATTGAATTAAATTTATTGGCCGACTTATAATTTAAATTTGCACACATATGCTAATTGCTGACTTTTGTCCTGTGCATAAACATTGTGTGCAAAAAATAATTTAAGTAATATAATTATAATATATAATGATTATGATGGACTATGGTACGAGTTTTTTTCGTAAGAGAGAAAATGTATTTCGTTTTCTTAATAAAATTTATTTCATAACCTGTATTGTCATCTCGACTTCTGTTTTAACGTTACTGCTACGCAAATCCGTCACAATTGTATTGCAACTTCGGGCGCTACAAAGTCCATTTTATTGTAAAAAGATATGCGAGTGATTATAGGTGATGCATCGAAGTCAACGCAATTGTGAACAACCATGCGCGCCTGCTCGAATGGGCAACCCGCCGTACCGCTCTGTATCGTCATGATACACCCTGGACTTCGTGCATTTTTATACTACGAAAGTTTGAGTATGGTGCGGTTAATCAGACAATTAATAACTTTTAATATTCTAAATCAAATAACATTTCTTTTTTTCAATCAAATTTTACAATTATAATAAAAAATATATGAATTCTATTTTGTAAATACATGATATAAAAATAAAAAATAAATACAGTAAAAATATATGAATGTGTATTTTGAGTCGATCGCTTATTACCTATATTTCTTTGTTTCTATTATGCATTTTCAGCGGATTTGCTAATATATAAGATCGTTATGGAGGATTCCACTATCTATCATAGAATGATTCTTCTCCCGTAGAATCACGCGTCATGTTTTAAAAAATCCAATTCCAAAAATCTCTTTCTCCGCACCACGTCATAAGAGATAACAATTAATCGTTTTCATCGTTTTGCAGCGATCGGCGATGAGTGCGCGAACACGTACGAGTGTTACCAGGCCGAAGATTACGAGAACGATCCGTCGATTAAGTCTGTGACGTGTAACTCTAACACATGCACGTGCGCCGACAATTACATCTTAAGCGAGAACAAGTGCGTGAGCGGTAAGTGAAAACCGATGTATAACACGCATCTCATCTAAAAAGAGGAAATTAATATAGACATATATGTATACAGAAACTAATATAAGGCTTTCAAAGACCTAAGCTTGGATCGCATGGCTTTTGATTCTAATTGTTTGTATGTCGTTACGATCCTATTTCTCTTATTATTATTTATTCACGTCGCCTGAGAAAGACGTTTCAAACTATTATTAACCGGTTATTGCGATAAATATTACCACATGCCTCGGTGGTCGAATTGGTACGACGCCCTACACGGAATGAGGGAGGTTCCAGGTTCGAACCCTGGCTGAGGTAATATTTTCGCAATAAATTTCTTTACAGTTTTTAGATAATTAAATCGAGTCGATTTAATTCCGGGGAGGGAAGGGTTTTTAATTCTAACAATTACTGTGTTTTAAGTCCGATACAAATAATCGGCGCGCAGTTCGTTGGAAAAATTATATGTATATATATAGACATATATGTATACAGAAACTAATATAAGGCTTTCAAAGACCTAAGCTTGGATCGCATGGCTTTTGATTCTAATTGTTTAATAATTATTTATATGGAAGATGCATTTCGATTTTATTCGCTCTTACTCGCAACGTCTTGCTTTTAATGCATTTTTTACGTTTTTGCAGGCTCGTCCTTCGTTGCGTCCTTGTCAATAATCATCCTTGCAATAACGCTGACTTTCTTTTCATGAAGTGCAAAATACGATTTCTTCGAAGAGGCACACGCAAGTCGTTAATGGAGTTAAACTTTTAAATGATTATAACATCGTGCATGCGCAAGAGAAATTTAATCTCAAGGAAGAAACGCAAGTAGGCCTGCCGTGGTTGAGGAGGCAATTCATTCTCGGATTATTATTTACTTACGGATTATAATTATTTATGTTATTATTTGCGAGACTTTTTTGAAGGACTTTTAAGAATTCCTAAGGAATGCCCGTGAAATTTTCACAGGTAATAATATCACGTTAACGCTCACTAATCTTAGTCAAACGATACCTCGCAAATCAAGGTGTATGGAATTCAGAGAACTTCCTCTATATATATATATATATATATATATATATACCTCTGTAATTTTTCACCTCGAAAAAACCTAAGTAACAATAAGTGGTAGACCGTAATTTTTGTATCTCGAAAAATACACTGAGAAAAAAAATTGTTAATCCCAAGAAATATTTAGTTCGATATGTTCAACTAAACATTTTAGTTATAGTTAACTAAATATTAGTTGTTTCAACAATTTATTTCGTATTTTTAATCAAGAATTAATTAATTCAACTAATGTTTAGTTAGCTAACTAAAATGTTTAGTTGAACATATCGAACTAAATATTTCTTGGAATTGACAAATTTTTTATCTTAGTGTACGTTCTCTCTGTAGTTGGCGCTGTAATTTAAAAAGAGATATCATTTCTTTTTCGTAATTGTAATAGATCACTTGAAGCACGACTCATTTTTGATAAGGTAATAACGTAATTTTGTGATGTGTAACACTTGAGTTATAATTTTTTTGAAATAAAAATACTACTGCTTAGGTTTTTTCGAGATTTTTTGAGATACATAAGATTACGTCTACCACTTATTGTTACTTAGGTTTTTTCGAGGTATGATAATACTACCACTTTGTTTTTTTTTTTTTCGAGGTAAAGATACTACTTTTTGAGATATTGTCTACACGAAAAAGGTTCGCATAAACATAACGTAAACAATATGTGTTGATGTAATCTTGTTTACAACACATCAACCCTGACGTGAACTGTAGATTTTTACTGACAGTATATGTATAAGTATATCAGCCAAAATTAATTGTTAGCGCATGGAAATGAAGAAGTAATCAGAGCTCGGACGATCACAAATCGACAACGCGAGAAAATAGTAAAATAGGACAGAGTCTGTCTTCTTCTATTGTCTGATCGAAGCACACAGAAGCACATCAGTTCTGAAGTAGCCCGAGCGCCGCGCGCCGAGCGCATATGTGTGCGTATCTTCCCCTCTAATACGCAGGCGCCGCAAGGCTCCAAGCTCCAAAGTGCAACGACACAGCTGCTTACGCTGCTTATGCGTCATGCGATTCCGGCATCGCTGAGTGGCGTAGCCGGTATAAGCCGCCGGTTAGTTTTTGGCGTTGTTTCACAGTCATTGTGTGATTCGTATGATTCCTCCAACGACTATTTCATTTTTCGCCGACTCTGACCATATCGATCCCAGTATTGGGATCAGGTGCCATTTTCTCTTCCATGACAACAGGAAGACCATCTTTTGCGGTTGATTGCCAGAGAGCACGTTGTCTTGTGCATAGAAAATTTGCATAGAAAAATTTGATGACGTACAAGAAAGAGTGAAATATTTTAATCATTCTTGTAAATACACTGTAAATAAGGTTACAAGAGATTTGCAATCATGGTATTACAAAGCAGTAAGTATACAGTATAATGTGTTATTGCAACGTATAGCGTGCAGTCAGAAAATTAATGTAAATGTTTAACGTAATTGCTTATAATTCAATACAGAAAAAATCTTCGATCAAGGCTTCGGGATCTCGGTAGCCTAATAATAATGGTTTTGTGTGAATTTTCTATGCTCTTTCCGACTCGACAAACTGCATGTCAATTAATTGTTCGTCTTGAAACACGGGTTTTTATCGGAAATCCACGCTACTTAAGTTGATAATCGATTTAACTTTTAGTGTTAATGAGCATCCTTTTTTTTAAACCGTTATTATAAAAGTTACATTGATTATAAATTAAGTATGTGAATTTAGTGTTTGAACGAAAAACTACGTTTTAAGACAAATAATCAGCGTACAGTTTGTTGAGGTGGAAGAAATATACAAAATTTACATAAAAATATTATTATTAGACTACCAAGATCTCCAACCTGATCAAAAATGACACTTCTCTATATTTAATTGTTAGATACGAATTGATGCAATTTTATTTATTATTGGTTAATTACTTATATTGGAATGTAACACATCTATGTCTTTTCAGAGTTTGTAAATCAGAGCAAGGAGGAGCGTATGGTGATAACAATTGGCGAAATTATACAAGAGTTATTAAAGGCACATAATGAAAATCGAGACATTGATCTAAATAAATTAAAGACGCGAATTTCTTCGAAGTATGGCCTGGACTCTTCTCCAAGATTGGTTGACATTATCGCAGCAGTACCTAGTTACGCTAGGAACATGCTTCTGCCGAAATTGAAGGCTAAGCCTATCAGGACTGCTAGTGGGGTTAGCTTAACTTGCATCATTGTCAATCATTATATATACCGATTATCTTTACGATACAGAAAAAAAAGTAATATAATTATTGCAGATTGCTGTTGTAGCAGTGATGTGCAAACCACACAGATGTCCACATATTAATATGACGGGAAATATCTGTGTTTATTGCCCCGGCGGCCCAGATTCTGACTTCGAATATTCAACACAATCGTATACAGGATACGAACCCACGTCGATGAGAGCTATACGCGCGAGATATGATCCTTTTTTACAAACAAGACATCGCATTGAACAGGTAAAGCGAATGCTGCTACGGTTATGTGTCATATAATTTCCAATCATCTTTCAGTCTTTATAAAATGATCATGTATATATATATATGTTGCACTTTTAGTTGAAACAATTGGGTCACAATGTCGACAAAGTCGAATTTATTGTTATGGGCGGTACTTTTATGTCATTACCAGATGACTATAGAGATTATTTTATACGGAACCTACACGACGCGCTGTCTGGTCATACCAGCAGTAATGTTGACGAAGCGGTCATGTACTCGGAACGTAGTACTACCAAGTGTATTGGTATCACCATTGAAACTCGGCCTGATTATTGTCTCAAGAAGCATCTCTCGGATATGCTACGTTATGGGTAAGTTTGCTTTTAATACAATGTCTGAGATTAGGTGGCCACTTGCGATAAAAATAAATGAAATTGATAGATGCACACGTTTGGAAGTCGGTGTACAATCGATATACGAAGATGTGGCGCGGGATACTAATAGAGGGCATACAGTACGTGCCGTATGTGAGAGTTTTCAATTGGCAAAAGATGCCGGATTCAAGGTGATAGCTCACATGATGCCGAATTTGCCGAATGTCGACTTGGAACGAGATATCGCCCAGTTTATAGTAATGTCGCTGCATTTGTACATAACAATGTTAACTTATACAATAATTTCTTGTTAATACTTATACTTTTGTATCGATTTTTAGGAATTCTTCAAGAATCCTGCGTTTCGAGCGGATGGACTAAAAATTTATCCAACATTGGTTATACGTGGCACCGGCTTGTACGAATTATGGCAAACTGGGAGATATAAGAGTTACGAGCCCAGTGTATTAGTCGATTTTATAGCTCATATTCTAGCTTTGATACCACCGTGGACCCGCGTTTATCGCGTACAACGTGATATACCAATGCCATTAGTGAGGTATAAATTTAACATTAGATTGCACAAGCGAATAATACGCTTATGATAGATAACAATACATATATTTTTTTTATGTAAAAATATAGTTCTGGTGTAAAACACGGGAATTTGCGTGAATTGGCTCTGGAAAGAATGAAGGATATGGGCACAGAGTGCCGTGATGTTAGAACACGCGAAGTAGGAATTCAAGAAATACATCAGAAAGTACAACCCTATGAAGTTGAACTTATACGACGTGATTACGTAGCCAATGAGGGATGGGAGACATTTTTGTCATACGAAGATCCCTTGCAGGACATTCTAATTGGCCTGCTTAGATTAAGAAAATGTTCTACCAGCACATTTAGGTATAATTTTCACATTTTGATTGCTGCTTATGTCATATCTACTACTATATCATATGATGTAACATGTCTTGATATTTAGAACATGAATTCTTTAGTAACGTAAATATCAATTAAAATAAAAATAGGTTCCCGAAATAGGTCGCCATTCACAAACCTTAATTTTCCAATCAACTTATGAAAAGTTTACATGGAATGAGGATCGGGACTTACAAATTGATCATGCTCAACCATGCGCAGCCATGCATTATCCCGATATCTTTAAATGAATGTATGCTCTTCTTGTAGGCCGGAATTGAAAGAAAAAACTTCTATAGTAAGAGAGCTTCATGTTTATGGCAGCGTAGTACCTATTAGCGCTCGCGATCCTACAAAATTTCAACACCAAGGGTTCGGTATTTTGTTAATGGAAGAAGCTGAACGAATCGCAAAAGACGAACATAAATCTGATAAAATTTCCGTAATTTCAGGTATGTGGTGTAACGCTTTTACATCTTTCGTATTCGCGTTTGCATTAATTATTGGATTAAACTGATCAAAGGTTTAAAAATTTATACTAACAAACTATTTTTTTGCAGGCGTTGGTACACGTAATTATTACAGAAAATTGGGTTATGAACTCGACGGTCCATACATGTCTAAAATGCTTATATAACTAAGAAAGCGAATTTTCAGAGAGAGAAAAAGACAATAAATAATATATGTAAATAAATAAATAATGAAACTAATGCAATATTAAAAACGAGTTTAAACTGTAATAAAAGGAGGCCAAGACCCGCATTGGGTTGTAGCGCAACTGATGATGATTAAACTGTAATAAAAATACTGTAATAATATAATAAGATTTTATAAATCTTAAAAATTGAAAGAGTTTAACGATAAAAAAGTTTATATTACTATATAGCAAATAATTCATTTTTTGCACACCGGACTCTTTCACACCGTAATAATCGCGAAAGATACGGATCGAGCGATTCGAATGCGACCCCGCAGTCGCCGCGGCGCGTTCAGTATAAATAACAGAACGTGATTTAAAGTCTGCAATCCCGCGTTTTTCAAAATGGCGGACGTACGGTAAACGAATATCTCGCAGTAACTATATTGTGACGTCCCGCAAATTAAATTTTTACTACATTGTTCAATTTTTTTTTCTTTTTTTTTTAGAATTAATTCTCATTTATTCATTATCTTTTTCTTTATAACCTTTTGCCTTTGTGTCTCGATCTTAATAACCTTATTTATTATAGTTCTACTTATCTGTAACTATATAGGCCAGTTTTCACACGCAATGATTGGTGGCGCCAACTGACTGGCATTCATTGGCGCCAGAACCAACTGGCAAACTCACAAGTGTTTACACAGTGATTGGCGTATAATATGGAAAATATTTAACATTTATTAAACACACAGTAAATGACAACAACCATATAACCTCAAATTTTGAGGTTATATGCTTTGGCCAATAACCGCCAGTAAACGCCACATTACTAGCGCCAGTTTGCATCAAGTGTTTACACTTGTATTTAAGCGCGATTTGTCAGCGTCGAAACGTCGGCAGGAATTAAAGAACCGTAAAGGATCTAGTTTCATCTTCGGCGACGAAGCATCCGGCTGATAACGCGAGGAAATTACTCGGGTTACCAGTCGCGAAATCCTTGCTTACATTTGCCGGATCTAAGCTTCCTCGGAATTCTCGGGAGCGTTAGATAATAGATAATTCTAACCAATGACAGCTGGAGAAACCTCCCCAAAATTGCCCCTATATTCGCTCACGAGCAAATAGTAGCACGGCAAATTCGGCTAGCATTCGAATAAAAACCGTGTGTGAAGCCGGGACACATTTATCATTCATTATTTCTTCAGTTATTCTTTATTTATTCTTTCGATTATTCTCTTATTCAGCATGCAGTGTCATTTTACTTTTAGCGTCAGTGCATTTATGTATAACTTCTTGATATCTGCCTCAGAGCTGTTCCGGCTTGACTCAATCGTCTCTTTGACGAATCATCCCCTCGAGGAGGTTTCTTCAACAAACGAGGAAACTATGGTTCAGTGCATGGTGGAAGTAATAAGGTGCTCGTATTGCGGACACATTTTCGTCTGTTCTGCGCATCATGACAAAAATCGTCCATTTTGAACTCAAACTACTTAACAGATTCTTGTGTCGGTGTGTTTCCGTTTGAATCTCCTACCAAAATTAAAAAAACATGGCGGACTTCTGTCACGTTCTGTGATTGGATATTGCAAAAAACGTGCGCATAAGCACACCTTATTACTTCCACCTTCCACCATGGTTCAGTGTTGCTGTGTTGCTACATGTTGTCGGTATGACAGGAATCATAACCTGATTCCTGTCAACTTTAACGATTAATATCTCGCGTCGCGGGGCAGAGCGACACTTTTTTCTGTCAGATTCGTTCGTTTCGTGCAAAAACGCGTCGAATAAGCCTAAGTTCATCAAAATCGGTGGTGAGGGGCGTAAACTGAATAATTACCCTTTTAATTATATTATAATTGTATTATTTGGAGGAGTAAAAGCCATAATAGTCAAATTTTTTTAAAATATTGACTCGTGTGCATAGGTGCAATTTATATATACTGTATAGATTGCATTTATGCACACGAGTCAATATCTTAAAAAATTAGAGTTACGCTACTACTATAGCTTTTACTCCTCCATTTATATTTCATGCAGACTTTACATATATAATATATTTAATTCACTCTCTCTCTCTCTCAAGCATTATAATTCATTTTAATACTACGTTCTATAATATAATAAAACCTTGATTGCGTATCCAAGATGAACTATTATTTTCATTGCTATTGACTAAGTATGAAATATGTTCCATTGTTTTAAAATGGTCCGAATCTTGTGAAAATATATATATATACACACACACACACACACATCAGGATGGCCCTTATTTTTCGTCTTTTAAATTTATTCTGCGGCACCACCCAGAATGTTTCCAGTTCGCAAAAAAAAATAATCCATGCCAAAGCTCAGCTCGATCGGATAACAGAAACCCGTGCCCCCGGGTTTGTTTCTGTCCCTGTCTCTATCTCTATCTCTTCTTTCATAGGAACGTTCATTTGACCTCTCACAATATCTGTCGCGATAAGATTTCTCTTCCATAAACGGCCTGTAAGGATAATGATTAGAAATGACTATTCATAACTATTAAAGAATGGTTTAATTGGCACTCTTTTTTCATTTTACAAATAAATTAATCAAGCCTGGTAATATCTTTAAGTCGTAACAAATTAAAAATAATTTAAATATTTATAATAATAAAAGTATTAATTTATCTAAAATTAAAATAATCTATAAGTTCTATATTAATGATTTTACTCCATACCTCGAATATGAGTTGTGCAGCTCTCTAGAACGGGATCGATTAGCATCATGTTTATTTGCATCTCTTTCTGTGTATTTCTCTTTATATACTCTACGTTTCTCTAAACTGCTTGCCCTACAAAATATAGAAAGAGAATATACTTTTCAGAAATATAAAACAGCTATTTAATTGTTCTTAATTATATAATACTCTTATTTGCTTTTGATTATTTTAAAAACAAGATTGAATTTCTTTTCATCAATAAATAAATTACAACTAAAGCTAGCTTTACCCATCATTTTTACGAATATCACAATTTTCTCTCTTGTTATCCTGATGCTTCAAGTCTATGCGGTGTCTAAGATCATAAGTAAATACATTAAAGAATATATATATCTAGTATAAAGAATATTGTCATCGCGAGAGAAACGAACCTAGGTTGATAAGATGGCGGATATCCGGAACTATTAATATGATTCCTAATTGGACTCAAGAATAAAGATCGTCTCCTTGAAGTACGTGATTTGTTTGTCGAGGCTGTAATATTATATGTAGTGTTATATGTATATACTATGTTTTTAAAGAATGCTATGTTGTATTATTCATTATGGAGCCTCAAACACCTAAACTAAAATATTTATCTATATTTCTTGACACATATATAAAATATATTTATTTTTTAAATTAAAGAAATGATCTATAAATAAAAATATATATCCAGAAATTAGTCACATTATATATGTATATTCTGTATTCAATGAATATATGTAGTTCTAATTAAGTTCTGTATATGTATATTTTATATGTGTATCATACATTAATATATATAGAATAATTTCATGTACGTTGTACTTTTCTTATTCAAAGAATTTCGAGTATTTTGAAAAATATCTAATGTGATTTTATATATTCAGGTTTAATTGGTATAATTTAAGAATTAATAATGAATAATAATTATTTATATAATATATACATACTCGCTCTCGTTCTTTATCTATAGCTACACCTGTGCGTCGTTCTTCTATTTCATTAGTTTTGATTGTAGTCTTTTTTATTTCTTCCCTGTCGAATATTGGTTTACATCCTTCTCCTGTATGATTTATTTTATTCATTTTATTAGTCTTTTAGTGATTTCTTATTTACCCAGTTCTGATAAGTCTAATGCATTAGTCAAAAGAAAAATGTCCTCTTTGAAAGAAGAAGAAAGAATTTTGTGTACGATATAAACACTTTTTTAAAAACAGAAACCGAAAGTTAATTATATATACTATTATTATTTCCACATTAATATTTTTTTAGCCACCATTCTCTTAATATCTCTTGATATGTTGTCTTCCAAGATGTAGAATCTCCAGAGTATCTTGTAAGTTGTATGAAATTTACATAAAACTCCGCCGCTACATAAAACTCTTTGAAGTAAACTGCATTCCAAAATTAAGAGATATAAAATAACTGTTTATTTGTATAACATATAAAATTAAAAGTCATTAAAATTTAAGTGTCATTATTTTTTAATCATAATATTTTTAAGAAATAATTGGTTCTGTATTTTAAATAAAATTAAGATTGTAATTCCATATAATTTGTTAAATAACTATTAACCCATTATTATTATTATGTTAAATTACATATATTACATTAGAATAAAAGAAAGTACTACTCGACTGCATTAAAATGTTATACATATGTATTAGAAACAAAATCTTGACAAGATCTTTCAGAAAAAAATTCCAAAATGCAGGTATCTTCCATGATGATTCTACGATAAATACAATTTTATGTAAATATATAAAAATTACGCTTCAAATAAATAAAATGTTATTATAAATAGACAAAACTAATTGGTCTTGTAGGATAAAATCTTCGTTGCTTTCTTTAAGTTCGCAATTGTAGCTTTAAAGCTATTGTAACTTTCATCAAATCGTAATATAATGCCACTTGAACATTATGGATATTTCTTTATATGCAGGCAATCAATGCAGAAATATAAACTTTTTTTTTAAATTTACTTAAAATAACTATGTTACTTTCAAAGATACTTTAAAATACGAAATATGTGTTAAATTTGTACAAAATTGTTTTTAAATCACTTTCTTATTTTCTATATTCTTTACTTTGTTTGAATTCTTATATGTTAACAAGTATGGAATTAACAATAATTATATAGCGAATATCTCTATCCTTTTTATGAGGATTCCTAGTTTATAAACAACGGCAGTTACAAAATCATGTGTAACCATCTGTATAATTTCTTATAGCGTTTTCGACTGGGCGTCGAAATCGAACAATAACATTGGTCGATTTGCCGAAGTGACGTCATTAATCGCTCTCAGAGCGAGCAAACCCGGCCCAGACAAAAACGCTATTATTTGCATATAACAATATTGTAATATTTGTTTTATTATAAGCGTGAGCATTTGTTTTCAGTAAACATCTCATTTTTTTTTGTTAAATTATAATGTTGAAAACAACTGAATTTCTACGGAAAAGAGAGAATTTACAGAAACATAAAGATTTAAAGAATGTAACATTTTACCCTTTCTTCTTTTGACGATCACATCTTCAGGATTAAGTATATCTCGCTCTAATTCTGGAACAGGTCCTTGTACAGGAATATTCCTGTGAATATCAACTTTAATTCGACGTAGTTCCCTAGTATTAATCTGTGCATTCTGAGGACCTCTAAACAAAGGTACTGTTCCGCTTGTAGGCTCATCTAATCTAAAGAGAATTCAATCATAATATTTTAAATTAATTGTAATTCTTATACTCTTTGTATTAAAATAACCAGATATAATATTCTAGAAAAATAGTCCTATTTCTTTATTCTATTATTTACATAATGAATATAGTGATACAATTAAAAAAAATCCTTTTAAAAGTGAAAGAAACATACATTTATCTCTGTACATCTTGCGCCTTATTCTGATCTGGCATTGAAATTATAGTTTTCTATTAACAAGCCCTACTAACAAGCTAAGATGAATTTATTTATATCTCAACTTGTAAGAGCAATTTTCTCTATCAATAAATTGTTTTATACGAATTTATTTTATTGAAATATCTTTTTCAGATATTTGAAAGTTTTGGTCACCTTATCTCTATCAAGTCAAAATAAAGATATAAAGGCATATAGTTATATGTATGTTGTAAACTCACTTTTCATGCAAACTACCAGATTTGGAAGCAGTTGACGTAGATCTACCTCTATACCGAAGATGCGAGGGAGACTCACTACCGCTTTTGCTTCGACTATGACGCGAGGATTTTCCCTCAGCATATTTTAAAGCTTGTGCACGTTTTCTTTCATATTCTAAAATCTTTTGCTGTTTCAATTTTTCATGTTGTCTCTCTCGTTCTTGCTGGCGTTGCCATTCTCGTCTACGTCTCTGCTTTTCGTCTTCGGTTCTTGAACGTAAAACTGAATAAGTATTGTGATCTTCACTACGTGTTGATCTTGACTTCTCATCGCCGCGGAAAGTTGTCGAACGTATTGGATTCATTGTCGGAAATACTAAGCAAAAAGTGCTGCTGAAATATATTAAATTTATTATCAAAAAATCAGATTTTAATTAATGCAGGAAATATTTCTTGTCGTCTTCTTTATTCTACAGTTAATAACAAACTGAATTTTATGGCTAAGCATTTTTATATTTAATATACATATAAATTGTGATTCTGACAACAAATTCTGAACTTACACGTCTTCAACAATTTAAAATAAACACATCATCTCGGAAACGGTACATTCGGAATAAAGCTGGGCTTTTCGATTACAGTATAAAGTTATATAGAAAATACAAGGATATCCAAGCTTGATATTTATATAGGGATTTATAAATGCATGCAAAATAAGATTTCTTTACTTTGAGTTCAATGGTGCATTTAAAAATTAGCAGTTGCATTAAAGTTTTTCTACACAAATTTGCATAATTGCATAAAATATATGAATCATCTATATAGTTACATGTTTAATGTACAAAATATGATAATTACGTGCCACACATTTACTTTCTCTTTATTTTATCACATATTTATACAGCATAAAAGTATTACTTATTTTCTTTTTTATCACTCTTTTTTCTCAATTAATTTTCTCTTATTCACTGCCATTACTAAAAATCTGTAGTAACGTAAACTAAATTCTCAGGCTAGCAGTAAATATTGGAGAACAGCCTATGTAAATATCATAATATTAGAGTAAACAAGATTAAAAATTTTCCAGAAAATGAAACTGGTCTTCTCTTGGGAATAGCTTTGTACATACTTCATCCATTTGAAGAAAAGAAATACTTACCGTTAGAACTTTGCAGGCAAGCGGAAAGTAGATTTCGGCCGGAATGTTGTTGTCGAGTCTTCGCACAGCGATTGAAGAAAATCGTCTGGTTCTGTCACCAGTGCGACCAGTAAGCCAATTTCAAAACTCGATCGTCAAGCAAAATTGTAATAGGCTACGAAGGAGATGGGCTCTTCAATAGAATAAAGTAGCTGAAGATTTTCACAATAACTATTCAAGCTTTGTGCATCTTGAGAGAAGCTGATGGGAATTTTAAATCTTACTGCGAAAAACCGTGCAAGAGATAATGGATTCGAATATTTATAATTGTAAAATAAGTTACTAAAGTAAACGCTTCCGTAAACATATATAGTACACGAACTAACTGCAATAATTGTTATTAATTATCAACGATTATATTAATTGCCGACGATTAAATTGTTACGCAATATAACAGCATTTATATAAGAAAAATCTCTTGAAAGAGCAAACCGATAATATTTTTCATTTACTACGAACAGTGTCATGGGGAAACGGGGTCCGGGAGGGAGGTAAGCGTCGTCTACAATACACGGAGTATAAGCGTGGAGTAAGAAGTAAGAGTAGGCGTAAGAGGGCTATTTTCGGTTTTAAGAAAGCTGACGCGTAAGGGCGTGAGCGAAATAAATTAATTTTATTTCTTACTCCTACTCTTACTCTTATACTTACGCTCGGCCAATCAGGACACAACGCTTACTATTGCTTACTCCTGCCTACTCTTACTCCTTACTCCACGCTTTACTCCGTGTATTGTAGACGACGCTATACTCGGTACGTGTCAAGCAGTCTTCACTTCCCGTAATCTGTGGCGAGATTAAAGGACATTCCCCACAATCCCCATCACCCCCCCCCTCTCGCTCTCTCTCTCTCTCTCTCTCCTCTCTCTCCTCCTCCGACCGACAGAGGGCCGTTGAGAGTAAACAAAAGCGAGTCAGCCGCGGCAGTGGTCGTCAAAGCGAGTGTCGAGTGTCGTCGGCCGCCGAGGGCGCCGAGCAGAGAACCGATAGAACCAAACCAAACAGAACGGTGTCGCACGCAGGTGGTGTACTAACGTCGCACGCGCACGAGTGCCTTCTTCGTGCCGCGAGTTGCGAGTTCCCGTGTCCTCACCTCACTCCTCCGAGCGATCGCGAGCACTGCCAGCAGTCAGTGTCAGTGGTTCCGCGGTTCGTATACCCGATGAGATGCGGCGGACGACGCGGAGCGTGGCGGGATCGTCAACGGCGATTCGTGGACGGGAATAATAAGGACGGAGGTTGTCGCGAAGGTGGCCGGTGGAAATCCGAGGATCGCTCCGGCGCGGCGTCGAGCGGAGCTCCCGCAGGACTCGGGAGTCTCGCCGATTTGCTTTAGTCGCGTACGTCACGGCGGGCCAACTGGAGCGAGTGTGTGGAGTCGCTAGTAGTGAGGTAAGTGCGTCGCGTCCTCCCACGACAGAGACATCCCGTGAACTACTGTGAACGCGAAATCCTTGGACGAGGACGCACGACCCCGTCGCGAAACTCGCGAATTTCCTGCGAAATTAGGTTATGTTTTTGCGCGATCGAACGGGTTTTTTTTTTTCCCTACTCGGGCGCGCGGTAGAACGTATATCAAACGTATGTATACCGTGCGCCGTTGCTCGATAATTGCGGCTTTAGGCTTTATTCACGTAGCGTGTAAACAGGAAGAGTTTCCACAATTCTTGGCGATCGTTATCGTTGTGATTGCGCTGCAATTGACGAGGCGCGCTTAATCGCGGGGGGCCTGGTAGCCTCCACTGACGTTGTCGCGCGACAATGCAGACAATTGCGACCAGTTGCAATTGCGAATCGCGAGAGATTTCGGAGAAGTGCGCGCGAGAGAATCTCACGGGAGCACAACGTCTCTCTCACGAACGCAACGTAACAGAAAAATCCCCGCAGAAGTCGGCGGCGGAAGGACGAAGGACTCGCGTGTTTGAATAATATTTGATTGTGAAAATATAGGCCTGGTTCTCGTTTTCACCGCACTTCTGGACTAGCGCGATATAAGTTAGGATGAAAGAAAATTATATTTGTTTCGCGAACAGGTCTTATATTTAATTAAGGCGTGTAAAAAAGTGAAAACTCACTCATTAATATTCTTATTATAGCTAAGCTGTTATTCCTCGTGTTGTTATGTGTATATGCTATACGTGCGTGCACGATGCATAATGATATTTTAAGCGATATAGCTTATCTTTGCGGCGAATACTATTACGCAAATTCTTTCCCAAGAGGAATTTTTTTTTCTTTTATTGAGTTATTCTGGACTTCAAACTTCACGTGTAATGAATTTCTATTGGGTCCAAATTTTCAAATGATTATTACACAGCAGGAAAAAAATATTCTTGATTTGAAAATATCTTTAGTTTCTCAACGGAAATCTTGAAATGAGATTATATCGCGTTAAACGAAGAAAACTTGGTTGCGAACGAAGTCATATGGTTCAACCGAGAAAAAAATATGTTGATATATAAAAAGTTGAAATAAGAAAATTATATATATCTTGCTTATATACGAAACAATCTGTATCTTTTTCTTATAAGAATTTCAACTTTTTATTTCAACTTTTTTTTCTTGGTTGAACTGCATAATGAACTTCATTTCCACCAAGTTTTCTTCAAACAAGTTTAAAACGCAATGTAATCTTATATTTCAACATTTCCACGTTAAAACTAAAGATATTTTCAAATCAAGAATGTTCTATTTTTTTCTGTGTACACTGTTATAAAATGATATTCATCTCTAAGCTCTCGCTCATTGTCGGATTTCTTGAACGTGTATATTGTCCTTGTTCTTAAATTCAAAACTTGAATTTAGCGTTGTATTCAATCACTTCTGATGACACGGCAATTGCAAATTTAAAAACCACGCGTTTCCAAATGAGCATCGAAATTTTTAAGGCGCGATTTCATGGGCTGAGAAGTTCAGATTTCCCAACTTCTACAACTTCTAGCGTCAACTGGCATCTCTACGCGAGTTCCAAAAATTGACGCATGAAAACCTTTTTCATTGCGCGTCAGAATATCGGCGTCATTATACTAATCTAACTTACCCGAACTTGATTTCGAGCGTCAACTGACGCCCACGTGAAAAAGCACCTTTAAACGATCAATCAATCAATTCGTAGTGTCAAATTGTACTCAATTTGAGTCATTTTTAACTATTCCTGTATAGGTCGCCACTGCTTCTACTCGATATGTCGTTAACTTAACAATGTTAATTCAACTAAATGGAGTTAAAATAATACTGTTTTGTGTTAAAATAATAAATTTCGACACACATGGTAGTTAAAAATAATGAAATGTTATTTAACTCAAAATATTGGAGGTTTAAATTTTATCCTTTAATATTGTTAATAACAGTGCACAATTTTAGGTCTGTGACTATCAATTTCAAGTTTCAAAACATGCGTTTCTAAACAAATATCGAAATTTCTAAACTCAGTTTCGTATCAAAGGCTAATCAAATTATGTCATCTTACTATCTTATTTGTCATTACTCGTCCTGCTCTCATTCTCGTGTTTAAAAGTATTCCAATTGATTCTGGTGGTACCTATCAATTTCATAAATTTCAAGACACGCGTCTCTCTCTCTCTCTCTCTCCGTTATTCTTCAAACGAGTATCGAAATTTCTAAACTTAATTTCGTACCAGAGACTAGTCGAATTATGTTTCTTATCATCTTGTTTATCAGACCACTGGTCTTGCACAAAAAAAGAAGTATCAAATTAACACTCTAATATACTTGTATATAGGTACGCAAGAAAATATATAATCTTATAAGAATTTCAACTTTTTATTTCAACTTTTTTTCTTAACTTGAACTTAATTGAAATATAAAACTTCGTTTAACTATATAAACGACTTCATTCAAGCAGGTTTTCTTCGTTTAACCCAATATAATCTCATATCAAGATTTGTGTAAAATGAAAGGGATTCTTAAAAGTATTATTTTATACTTTTTAAAGCTTGTTTTTTTTTTATTTTTCTGTGTATTCTTGTTCTCACGCTTGAATCCAGCATTCTAATTGCTTCTGGTGCACGTGTTTCTTACGTGCGGCTCCGATCATCGTCGATATATATGCATAAAGTAGCCAATCGCCGAGAAATCGCTGTTCGCTAGAGACAGCCAATCGTGCGCCACGGTCATATATCGTCGGTTCGCCGCGACTATTATTAAGTTTGTCCTTAACAATCGTCAAGACTATCGCTTGCGCGCCGCGTATTGCCAGCTCGTGTCGCGCGGATTCAATCCGCGTATCTCGTGCGGGGCCGCGTAACACGCGGCGGGTAAAACGAGGCATTTAAATTGAAATCTCGCTTCGACTCGCCTCGCCTCGTCTCGCCTTGCCTGCTCGCCTCGCTTCGACTCGCTTCGCCTCGCGTAATCGCGCGGTGAAAGTCAACTGGGAGTGGCTCGATTTTAAAGTTAACGCCGATTTTCGAATGGACGGGATGAGAGGGAGCGAAAGAGCACACCTCCGGTAAGTGGCCGTGCGCCTCGCGGCCGCCGCGCATCCGAAAAAGGTGAACCATCGCGCACATCGGTAAAGATTTCCTGCGTTTCGCGTCAATCGCGTCCTGAAGCTGAAACGCGTACTTAGCCGACCGAGTTTCGACTCGAAACGAACGACCGGATCACCTGAAATCACACATGCCAGCACGTGCCACGAGATTTAGAGTTGTTATTATTTACAAAAACAACTTGTTATTATTGTTTCCTGGCAAAATAATTGATACGTCTTAAAATGTAGACCCCTGAAATTTATTTATATTATATTATGTTTCTCTAAACTTTCAAAATTTCTAGACTTAAAACTGCGTATACCATATCAATTATTATATTTTATTGCCATCTTGTTTGTCACAACGCGATCTGCATCCGCGAGTTTTATTCTTTTATTTATTTTCGAGTCGAGCCTTTGTTGATATGCAGTTATTTACAACCTTTATTAGTCACGCTGTTTAACCGTGATAAACATTTAGCAGGACGTTATGTAACATACGTAGTTGTTATGTTTATTTTACCTTTTGGCGCTGTTGCGCCAAACTTGCTCGTCGCTGATCGGCTGAAACGCGAAGATAAACGTATAGTATGTCAAGTCAGTACTAAGTTAAATTTTTACGTATAAACAACGCTAGTTTACGTACCTGAACGACGGTCTATAAACGATTCAAATAAGCGAATAAAAAAAAAACAGCCTCTACTTCTTTCTGTTTTCTTATTGAGATCGCCGATAAAATGTAGTTCACACACTCTATAATATAATGCACCTATTATTATTATTATTATTATTATTATTATTATTATTATTATCATCACAAAGAAACGATAAATATCAGAAACGCCCATCGATGTCTCCATTATGAATAAGCCTCGATAAGATAATGCGAGGTTATCTCGATTATAATAGCACGTTTCCTTGTCTTGCGTGCAAAATTAGATTCACTACATCAGCACGAAAGTAAATATAAGCTTAGCTTAACATGTTGTCTACTATGTGTTATCGTATGCGCCATAGTAGAATTTTCATTATCATAAGTACACGCAGGATGAACTACTTATAATATTAATGACAAATATGATATGACAAAGTAAGACTATATCTTCATGGATTGTGTTGAATAACGTAGTTTTTACTTTACATTTTATTATTTGGCTAATTTGTGTCATTAGATTTTTAGGTACATTTGTTTCTTTTTCACAAGCGTTTAAAAAAAATTTCGAACCGATCATCAGTGATCACCAGAGCGCTATTGAAAAGTCGAGCACCGGTCGTGGATGATTATCATGATAATCGACGTGTTAACGGTGATTAATTTTGTTTTTCTGCTTCTCTGTACAACATGGTTTATTACGTTTCCGCGAACAGCGCACTGAATTCTAGAATAAATATAACACTTTGCATAATAATTTGCACGCGACATTACATGCGAATATTAATATTGCATTTTATGTTGCATATTTTTTTAATATGTATTTTTTTGCACGACAGAACATTTAGATATATAAATATTTATTTACTTATTTATTAAATATATGTATTTGATATATATTAAATGATTAAAATATATTTATGGATTATATTATATAGTGAGATTAATATATCAACAAGTAGCAAAGAACTAGCGATTAGTATTGTACTTCGTTAATTTCAGATTTTATTTTTTTCAAATGTCAGTAAAATAATGGTCGATGCTACATAACTTTCTCTTTGGTAGATCGATTTAAATCAATGTGAAGATAGCATTCTTGGATCGATAACATAGTGTCACATTAGCTCTACAATCTACATAATACCACCGATTGTCAAGAGTGTAACGTTAATCAGTCCCTGGTCGATGTGTTACACACATATTCTTTCTATTGATGTTATCATCCGGGATTTGCTGCACACATGGTTTTTGCAGATGACGCATGTGATCGAGCGGGATCGCACTGCTGGGATTTTCCAGTACTGCTGTTCTAATTATATTCGCTTTTTCTATTAAGCCATTAATGTTAATCCTCTGACGATCCCACTTTTTGTTTGTCTAGCTCGTGACTACTCGCGTCTTGCATTAAATGCACGATACTTGATATAAAGAAACGCAATTTAGCTTCTTACGTTATGTTAAAATGTGTTCAAATTATGCAAAATGTAAACATATCTTGTGACACGAGAGCAGGATATCAAAGCAATGTCTGTTCATTAATTCATTATTAAGTAAAACAGAATTAATAACGGATTAATTACGGTACAATTAGTCATCAAGCTGATGATCTTGATTAGAGATACTTGAAACGATGCGGGAAGAGCTTTGACAATTTTTTTCCAAATCTTTTCAGCGTTATTTGCAATGTCACGAAATGTCGCGCGCGTGTCGCTTTTGCACATTTGTCCATCGCACTTTTCAACGATTAAAAATGACGCTCTACGTGTCCTTCACGAGCGCAACAGTAACATACCACATAGGAATAGAAATACGGCTTACGCAATTTCAAGAAAAAGAAACGAAAGGACCTTTCATGGTTCACTGGCACACGCATTGGTATTCTTATTTCATTCCGAACAGAAATCGGCTCCATTCTGGTATACAATCGCGGTCGCTTGGTGGAACAAACCTGATTATGCATCGCCTGGCATCAAACGCACGCTATCGTCTCGCCGTTTCATCTCCGTTTACGAAAGACATATCGTAGGTGTGTATACACCCGCGACTCGCGATAATACGAATATGTAAATTGCGACGAGTTACCGCATAAATGAGAGAACGTATGATAACAGAGGTATAGTGTTAAGACAGGCACGTATCTACGAATACGTAAATGCGAAATTAATATATCATCCGCAATAAGGCCAAAATTATCTTCGTTGTTTTTACTTCAGTCTTTATTTCAACCTGTATATTATTATAATTTTATTGAAATTATAAAATTCATTAATTTCAAATTGTATATAGCGTAAATATTTAAAATTTACTTATTCCGAATCAGCAGCATTTTTCGTTAAAATTTGTTTTTAGAATATAATGTTTTGCAGATTAATGCTTTTTTGCACATGCAGTTCATCAAGCATTCAAATCGATTGTAATTAGCACGCTATATTTTTTGAAATCTCCATATCCCTTTAAATAATATATAAAAATCCTTCGCGATATTAAATTCATTATAAATAAAGTTGAGGACAAAATATACTTAATCTTTTCATTTACACGAAATCATTTGGATCCCCCCCGAGGGTTAAAGGAAAAAAAATGCCATTCATGTGGAAATAGGCGAGTACCCAGATTGCGTTAAGACAAAGGAATGGTTTACAGTATTAGGAAAGGATAGTAAGGAAAGGTTGGAAAAACTTTGGCATGATAAATTGGACACCACCAAAGCGGAGGTATTGCTAAAAGTTGTTAGGGAAAGGGATGCGAAAGAAAAAGATAGATATAGGAAGTCAATAGGTTGTGAGAGAGGCTGTGAGATAAGTAGTTAGTGCAATAAGATTCAATAAGAATCGAGGCCCGTGCGTGCTTTGTTAAATAGGTTTAATAAATATAAATAGGTAAAATATTAAATATTAAATGTGCCATATATATAATTTGTAATCTTTAATTTTGTAAAGTTATAAATTTTAATAGGTTATTAGGTATTTAGGAGCATGAAGAGGAGTGTGTGTATGAATGAATATTAGGGAAATGATTGTAAACCAAGTCCACTTTCTGGCTGTTATGCTAAAGTTAATAAACTATATATATATAGGCGAGTACCCGCTCCGAAAAATCATGATTACCAACCCCTTCTAACGTCTGGCCGTAACTGCGCCACTGTTTTCACATTTGAGGAATATTGGGTGTGCTAAACAGGGACCGTGCATTACCTGACAGCGCGCAACCACCAGTCGAGTGGTTCATTCGTCCCGTGGATGGCGTCGCCGTGCTCCAATACGTCAGTCTATGTTTGCTCGGCCGTCAGCGAAGACGACGAGCGACGCGAACTGCGAAAACACGTTTTGCAAAGTGCCGCGGGAAAACAAGATCGTCTCTGAAATCGCGAAGAAACTCACGCGAAATATAACTGCGTTGCACCGACGCTGAAAAAATATAACAGTGATGGGTAGTTAAGATTTTACCGTAGGTTTGACTCGGATAAATTTTGACGATGAGAAGTCTTAAGAATGGCATTTTTTCTTTTTTTTTTTTAATAATTTGGGATAGGCTCCCTTTGCCGTGTTTCCAACTGGAGCTTCCAATTTTTTAGCACAAATATTGAGATTATTGGCATTATTATATACGATTTGGTTATATTAAATATTTACAAGCTAAAAATAATGGCAAATTGTTATTTTGCCTTTCAGTTCGATTCTATTGCGTACATTTATATAAAAATCCACTTTTAAAAAAGGCATGTAAAGTTGATACTCGTATTGAAAAAATCACGGTGGTAATTTGGTATAAAATTTTGAAAGTTCTCGTTTAGATTTTCGTTAAGATTACTTTCACAACTGTACATTTACATATTTTCGCACAGATCGATTAGCACGTTTCACGAGAGCTCTTCTACTTGTGTTCTTTACGATATTTTTCGCTCCTGGAAAAATACTCTCAATTATCAAAAGCAATTGACATTGGGCCCGCGAAGGAAAATTTTTAACGGAAAGATTTAGCGCGACCACAATCGTATATATTCATTAGCCTTAATGGAATAAAACTATTAGTTAAAGAAAAATGAAACGATTTGTTTCCGATCTCGGTCAATGACACTTCGACGACCGGCTGAAGATCGTGTTACTTTACTTGTAGAACAAACAGACATCAGATAACACCGAGTGTAATAAGGTGTGCAAATTTATTTTGCATGAGACCGGTAGAATAACGCTATAGAAGAAGTTTATTGCGCGAAGGATCAGAAGTCAAGATGATAACGGTACCGATATCAGCCTCCAGTCCCTACAGGTCTTACAGCGACGGCAGCAAAGTCGCTAAGGAGCCCTTGGTCAGGGCATCGGAAGATCATGCTTCGCCGAATGCGCAAGTACGTGTGCACTTTATTTAGCGACTGGTATACAGTCGCGAATTCAGCCACGATCTCTTTTTTTTTTCGAAGCTCGCGTTCAAATCGCATTTGATACGATCCTCCGTACATACTTCGGAGTTACGTAAATTGCGTAATTACATAAATCACATCTGTGACAGGTAATGATGTAGCGTGTCTGTTCACTTCTCATTGATAGTTTTAGTGAAACTGCATGCTTCGGCGAATCATTCGGTCATACATGACCGCTAAAGTTATTTACGCAATTTTATTTTCTATAACTCGTGTCTCTCTGAAGTTGGACGTAGATGAAGTATAAACAGCTTCCGCGTTTTTTTTCTCTTTGTCTCTTTGTCTTTTTATCTGTTTATCATTATCAGACGTTATTAAACGAGTGAGGCAATATTTGATAATATCAATTGACAATGTTAAGAGAATTTGGACAATTTTTTCTGTTGGAATTTCTCTTCCGTATCGTTTTAATTTAAGTATTGTTTCATATTAATTCTGAAACGATTTTTTTTACACTTTCAGAATTTTTATAATTTTTCTGAAATTGAATGAACGTCGCACAAATGTAGATAAACTATGACTTGGAAAATCTTGTTACTTACATCCTTCGTTCAGGATGCCGAGAAATTTCGCTGTAATTGCTGATGACACGCGCGGCAAAGGGTTAATTAAAGCTAACTCGGTGCTACCGAGTGGAACGTGTCGCTTCGATACGTCACGGCGAATGACGGCGTTATTCATTTTCTTCATTGTGTATTCATCACCTAGATTTCTTATCACGGAATCTGCCAGCCATCATTATCGCACACTTCACCGCTTTATCGTTGCCAAAGATCCGCGGTAATCGCAAGTGACACTGAATTAAAGCTCATCTGGTTTTATGTATCCCAACATTCCCACATAGCGATTGAAAATCAAAAGATTGTGCAGATAACACGTCACTGATGGAAACGTCACACTGAGAGAAAGGTTTTGTTATACTATGTGAACAACATTTTTTTGTTGCAAAATTAATTAGCTTTTGCATCAAAAAATGTTGGTTGGTCACATAGTATATCACAAAACCTTTCTATCATGCAGTCCAGAAACGTGCATACTACATTTTTCTCTTTTTTCTTCTTTGTTTTAGCGATAAGTTTTGCAAACTTCCACCTAGAAATTCGCAAGAAAAGCGTCAAGATTTGCTTTAATAATATATGATGACATTTCAGGATCCCTATAATACCATTCGAAAAATTACTCTCTCGTTTCTAAATTATTATATATCCCGTATCTATTTTTCCTTCCTTCCGCTAGAGCGGAAAGGCGTATTTTTGTGAAACCGAACGTACACCGATCTAAATTTACATCGCCGGACAAGCGACGTGAAATCCCAAGTCGGCCTGCCAGCAACCGTTGACTGACCGTGTTCCGATTCCCTCGTAAGAAGCATGAAAGCTTCTACCGTCGACATTCCTGTCCGAATTGCCGGATTCTTCGATGCGTTTGCATGCTCATTTGCCGCGAGTTTTAACAGGGAAAATGCGCATTATTTACAAATTTTCAAGCTTCCCGTTCTGACGCTTATTTTATTCATAGACGGAATTCCCGGAAGGTCTGGCCAAAGTCTGGGTCGAAGTCCCACTAATTCTCGCCAAAGTTCCAGTAACACTGAGGGATGAGATAATTTTACGTAGACACGTAATCGCGAAAATTGGCAGCGAGTTCGCATACGCAAGCGCGTCGCATATGGAGCAGTGGAGCACACTGCACATGCGAGAGTTCTGCAGAGTTCTGCCTGTAACTTGGCAATGAATCCTCTCAACGCGGTTTACATCGGGCTTAATTGTAATACAGAACCTTTATACGATCATGCCCCCACGCGATGCTCGTCGATACGCTTGCACGTGTAACGAGCAAACATTCGATGACCGCTGCACTCGATAATTGCTACCTTGTTAGTTTAAAAACCCGCATTAACTCTGCATGTATATAAATTATTGGAAGCAACTGAAACTGCATCATCTATCGTAATCGCATTCGTGATGAGAATTTTTAAGTGGCGATCCCCTCGTGCACGCTACTTAGGAACGCGGTAATAACTGGGTGGAACCGGACGATCTGACGGTAAAATAATTCGATAATTGATTGATCGAAGCGTTTATTTATCGGCAATAGTTCTCGGCATGAGCTAATGGCCTCCTAGAAATGCAATCCATTAATATTGTACATAATAAACATTTAATGGAACGTATATATAAAATTTCTAAATAGATCGTCCGATCTTCTATCGTGATCAGTGTCGGTTTTTGTTTGCATCCGTGAGGGAAGATAGGGATGGAAAAGATGACGAAGAAAAATAAGAATGAGCGAAAGAAAGAAAGGAACGTAAGACTGAAAGAAGATTACGAATTGAAAGAACGTTGAGAAACACTGCACTCTACAGACTAATAATTTTTTTTCTCCTCGTTTCATCAACCTCGTGTTTACTGCATATGCAAATGACAGTGGGCGATGGTAACCGACAGGTTTTTTTTTCCGAGATCGCTCCGCGTACTTCTCTGTCACTGCCGGTCACGTACAACGATATATCGACCGTACGTCACACGGAAAAATTTCTAGGAAATTTGATTACTTATATCTTGTATGCATCGAGAAAAATACTGGTAGATATATGCGTTTCTTCTCAGCGCGTATTTACTTCGCACCGTTTCGCATCTCAATAAATTACCATCGTCCCAATAAAATTTCGAAGTCCATTCAAATATTTAATGCTCCACTTCTTACGACGGAAATAAGCTTTACGTAATATTAATACTCGTTGATTTATGCCGAGATTTATGCAGAATTAATTTAACTAAACTTTCAGATCCAATCACGTTAATTATAATTATTATGTATAAGTTATATCGCTTTAATAAACGGAGTTGAAATTTTATGGGTGAATAGTTATATGTGTATAAAATCTCTACTGACAGTTTAGAAGTGCAAACAAATTATAACTTCTTTGTCTTCTGTACATATACACGCAACGGTTGTTATGTTAACTCTTTAAAAGTTTCCATCGATTTACATAAAAGCAAGTTCAAATATCAAATGTGAATGTGAATGTAAATGTGAATAATTTTACATAAAATTCATCTATTATTACACGAACAGATTTCATTACGTGAAACTATATTATAAAATATTATATCGTTACCGATAATATTCATATAGCGCTTAAATAAACTTAACCCAGCTCGCAGGTGAAAGTTCGGCCATTTGTGAACGGATCAGAACAATATGCCTGCATAATCATATATGGAGCGTTATTTCCTCTAAAACACAAGATGTTCTGTCTAATACTGCCAACACTCGAGTATATCCAGATATCTCGATTACATCTAGTATCTTGTATTACTAATTATTTTGCAAGAGACAAAGGAACGAAGTTCCGACTTTAATAATCGTCAAGGCTTTTCGACCGTGGTAACGCTATTTAATGTTCCCGATAAATTAATTGTCGCTGACCAACGCAACATTAAATCCTATTTTCGAGGACCCCGCATTTTGATGATTGCGTGACAAATGTCGATCGAAAGTGACACAGTTATTCCATTACCACTAATTATTAGTAATCGATGCATTGTTATGCTTCTCATGTGTGTGCATTTACATAATCATCGTGCTTTGAGCGCGCGACTGCTAATGAGGCATCGTACAGCGCGAGGTCGCTCGTGGGAGAAAGAAAGACAATAATGATTCTTTCCTTGCGTCTCGACATGTGGTTGAGGGAGATTCGCGCGAGGAATAAATTAGCTCTTCGCATTTCCGACCCTTCTGCTATACATATAATGACTGTCAGTGTAGCGTACGCGAACTCTTCGGGTGCAAAAAGCGTTGTTCGCGGTATACTAACTAGTAGTCGGCCGCGACGATAAAATGCGAATCGCGTAACGCTTTTAAAGCGTATACAGCGTAATTACACGTTCTCGCAGATATACTTTTATTCCTGCGCTGCTCTGTGCGATGCAATTTTGCATGTGGAGTCACACTTGCGTAATATTCTCGGAAATTTATGCTAAATCGAAATCTAGCAAAAAGCTAGATAGATACAGATTCGATAATTATTAATTGTCGCTGACCAACGCAGCATTAAACTCTATATTTTCGGGGACTATTTAATTGCGTGACAAATGTCGATCGAATAAAGGGACACAGTTATCATGATACATTATCAATGATACTCAATAATTTACGTAATCGTTTCTACTTGATTAAACATACGCGTGTTAATGATGTCTTCAACAAGGTTGATGCAGTCGAAACGAAAAGTACGCACGCTGTTTCAAATTATCTTCTTTATATTGGCTTAATATTGTTTAATTTATTGCACTCGTATCTTTTCTAGCTGCTTTTTATGCAACAACATTGACGCACCTTTGTAATTTTTCATGCGCGTATTGTAAAATGCGAGTAGACATAATCTTCTTTTCGTTGTATGTGAAAACGTCACATTAATCCTTCTAATAAAAGCGGAAAAATATCTTTTAATTACTGGCAACGTCATTAACATTGACATTAAAATTTGTGTATATGTTTAACACGTAATATTTAGATTCTTAGAGAATTACGCTAATTGTTATTAAGTTACTTCACAACACAAATACTTAAACCGGCATTACTAAAAGTGAAAATATGATGTAATAGTTATACGATTATTAAGGTATGATTTACTAACTCCAGCTACTAAGAGCTTAAATCGTAATTGAAATTCTGGAGCAATTTTAAGTCAAGTTTTAGTTCTTTGACCCAAATTATATCAACAAAATTGTCAAAATTATTTTAAACTTTTTTCCTTAACGTGGTTATACATCATCTACAGTTTCATAATAGTCACACCGGGATCAAAACGACCCCAGCGACTTTAATTGGCTGCCGTATTTAAAGTTTTTATTATTTTGATTTGAAAAAATTACTGAACCTTCTTGAAATGTTGTAAAACTTGCCGCAATATTAATTTAGTTAATTATTTAATATTAACATATTGAAAAAAAATATCACAAAGTAAGTGTAATATCGTTAGTGTAATTCTGCTTTGAAAAATTTATGGGGTCATGCTAACCCCTAGAAGGGTTAAAGATAGATGCAGAGCAATTGAAAATATTATAAGATAATATACCTTGTCCGTCAATCCCGCTTTAATAACGTCGATTAATACAACTATACCAGCATACAGCAACTTAATTAAGAACATATTCGATAATCCTAGGAAGAAATTAAACAGAATCAATTAAAGCGTATTGTTATTACATTATTTTATATATTACACACTGAGAAAAAAAATTGTCTGCATTTTGGTAAATATCAGATTGCGCATACAACTGTGACTCCATTTACTAAATTGAAGATTTTTTCTTGTGCAATTGGATGTTTAAATAGAGCTTCTTTGTTATTAACTCTCCTGATATTTGATTGAGAGTGCAATGGAGTCATGCGAATGGGAAAGAAACAACAAATAAATTTTTTATTCTCACAATTTCGCACAATTTGCATCACGCTCGTCCTTGAGCAGGAATATATCCGTAAACGAACGGTCAAGTATATCCTCGCGATATCGTCTCAATTGAAACGAAACTCGGCTTCACGCACGCATTAACTTTGCTCTCGCACGTGAATCTAATTGCCATCACGCTCATGGCATCGATTCGTCGATCATCGGATGACGTATGCCAACAAAATTAATTCGATCAATTGGGATCGAGAGACAAAGTCGAATGTATTAGCCTCAACGCACGCAAAGTGCCAAGTGCCAGAAGAAAATAGCATCGGGAGAAATAGTTCAAACGTCTATTTTCATCGCCCGGCGAATTGCTTTTATTGAGAAAAATATGTGCGCGGCTTTTAGATTGGGGGGAAAACCGAATGCCTCCCTTTTTTTATCCTTCTAAAATTAAAATCACAATTCTAGTTTTGCGAAATGTATGTAGGTATTGGCAAAACGTCATTTCAATAAACAATACAATATAATATAATATCCGAACATTGATAAAATGTCTATAAATTATATCGTAAAACTATAATTGTATGTTTTTACATCTATTTTTATTTTTGCTTTCTCCTTGTCTCGATTGATTAATTATTTCACGTTGGGGATTGTTGCCGAAAAGGCCACCCCTCCGATTGGAATGAACCTTTGTCACAAGGTGGCCATAACACAAGAGATCATATTAACGTTATCTATTAATCGCCGGAAAATCCCTAATGACGTACGTGTGACGTCGAGCATAATGAGAAGTTAAATAAACTCTACGAAAGGCCGCTTCCATCGGATACCAATAATACTGCACAACTTTGCGGAAGCACAGGAGAGAACATAACAAAGCACGTGCCTTAATTGGATACGAGAAGCCCCTCTATTAATTGTCTTCTTTCTGTGTCACTAAACAGGCAAACTTTCCCGGTATTTGTTCAAATATACACGCGATAGAATAGCTTTTTGAATGAATAATCGCACTCGCAGGAGGATCATCATTCGTTATGCAGACCCTCCACGTCATCAGAGATTATGATTATTATTATAAAAACCAAGTGTTTACGACGTTTATTTTATTGTCGTATAATAAGTATATAATATCGCCGCGCCGCATATTGTCCTGTTCTTTGTAATTTTCATTTGCGTGCTATCGGCCTTAAAGAACCTCATTAGGAAAATTATGTCGCTCTCAATCCCACATCAAGAATATAATAACGTCCAGTGTGGAAAAAATCAAACGGACTCAACGGAAATCAACTGATGTATGTCGAGGAAAAGACTCGTTCAACAAAAGTTCCTTAAATAAAAAGTCATGAAAACATTTATATAAAAATTGCTCCGAACTAAAAAAGGGACAAAATAAATGTATTTTATATATTAATATATATAATGCTACTGAACGCATAAATTTTTTTTTTAATTCTGCGACATTTATCTTTTTCATCATATTGACTATACTTCAGGTTAATTTTTTCCTTTTCAACAATCCCTAAATTAATCGCTTTTTTTACGGTATCTAAATTAGATCTCCCAAAATCTCAATTTACTTTTATTTTTATTACGTCTCTCTTCTTCTTCTTTCTCTCTCTTTCGTCGTAACTTATTATAATTTTCTTTTGATCCACGCGCCGAATCTTTGTTTATTGTGCATTCTAGAGCTAAATTAAAGTATCTTTTCGGGCGAAGTCCAGCGAAGTCACAAAGACGATGTGCATCAACAGATGTGGAACGTGGGAAGAAATTAGAAGGAGAGAGAGAGAGTTCTTTCGAAACAAAGACGGAGGATGAGAGCCATGCAGTCCACGAGTGCTGCTGAAATAAGTTATTTCTGTCCACGGCCATCGGCCACGTTTGATGCACGTTTCCTTGCGAAATCCGTTTAGTATATCAATGGTCCCGTCGTAACGTTTTGTATCTCGGAATATTTCTAAATTCGGACTTTCTTCTCGGGCGAAAATATTCTCTCACACGGAGAAAGTTACAGATAATTAATTTTTGCGAATTTGCATTTCCTTATAGCGCAACATAGTAAAAATTGTAAGAGCAAAAGTCACTGAAAAGATAACGAACGTTTTATTACTCCAAGTCGTTCTTATATAAATGAAATAACGAAAAAAGTGAATCAGTGAATAAACCAAGGATTATACCTTTAATGTGATACGTATTATTTAAAAAAGAAAAAATTCAGTTATTAATTAATCTCAGTTGAAACAAAATCAGTTGTTTATACTTTTTGTTTCTTTTTTCTAAGAATTTTTTTCTTGCAACAATATTCTGATAATAGTAAATTGTTTTCTCTTTTCTCTCTCTCTCTCTCTCTCTCTCTCTCTCTCTCTCTCTCTCTCTCTCTCTCTCTCTCTCTCTCTCTCTCACAAATAGACGCAATTTTTTGACGATAAACGCGTCGCGTCGACACGATAAATTATATAACGCCGTGATGTTTGTTTCTTTTGCAGAGTTGTAAAGGGTCCTTAAAAGACATGAAGGAACATTCGGCAGCCCAACGAATGGAGAGAGATAAGGACTTGCCCCAGCGGTCGCAGAGCAACGCGGCTAGCTTGACATCTATAGGTGCCGATATATCTCCGAGTTCTTCGCAATTCTTCGAAGTAATTATCCCTTTTTTATGTCTTGCAATAGTATAATTATGTAGGAAAATTCGATTTCATTATATGGAACTTCAACACATAAAACGACATTCCGGAAGTTCACTTGAAGCTGAATTAAGAAGAAGATTTGGCTATTATCTATCTTCGCTCATGTTTTAATTACTTAAAACTTGAGAATAAATGATATCTTGACGTTTTCTTACACTTGGATTTCAGGTATTCTATATCGGCAAGATCAAAGTATCGCATCCGAAAGTACCGGAATCGTTCATTGACGACGCTCTGATAAAGTTTCGCGTTCATGGACTCGAAAAATCGAGATCGTCAACGAGCAATCTTCTGGCAGATTGCCAACGGCTGAAACGTCAAGCTATGATGTCTTCCATTAATAGGAGAAATAGTACGGTAAGAATGCTTTCTCACCTATCAAGTATTAACCTATCAAGTTTTAAACATTCGTGATATGTTGAATCAGAAGTCATATAGCTATAATAATGAAAATTTTAGATTTTAGCACTCGCCAGTCTCTCTTTATGACGGACAATGCTGTGAAAAATATTTCTTGTACTTGTCTTTAGAGTCACATACTTGTCACAAGCAAACAAATGATTGGATTTTCACCAAGTAGAAGAGGAAATTTACCGTTACATTTTCAGGAATCTACCGCTAGTGAATCAGGCAGTATCGAGAACGTGTCGGGAAACAGTTTAATTTCAAGCGTGAATCCGCTTGGAATACCGCCAGTTTTAAGCGGGTCCGTGGAGACTTTTCCAAGAACAACCGCCAACCCCGCAGAAAACGATGGTCGTGATGAGAATCGGACGTCCGAATCTTCCGCTAATACTAAGATCACTGTACCTGAAATCATGCGAAATCGCGCAGCGTCCACTGGCAGTGTTTTAAATGGCAGAAGAGATTCTGTTCTTAAAGGAAACGATGATCACAATCGCACTATGGTTTTTCAGGTGCGGAATATAAAAATATTTTTTTTTGTTTTAATTGCATTTTGTTTGTATTGGTATTAATTATTCTACGATCGTTATTAATATAAAGTCACATATACTACATTAATAATTGAACATAAATAAAAAAATTTATTTAACATAAATAAATTGTATTGATATAATAACAAAAAGAAGAAGAGAAAGAACACATTTAATTTCCAGACTTATTTATCATACATAAATTTTATATTTTCTAGGTTGGGCGATTTGATCTGAGATTGATTAGCCCTGATAGAAAGCAGGTTCTTTTGCACAAACAATTAAAAGATATAGCCAATTGCGCGCAAGGCATGAAAAACCCCGAGCACCTTGGATTTATTTGCAAAGAATCAGAATACTTCATCGGGTATGTCTTCAAATGCCAGTCCGGATCAGTCGCAGATGACCTTGTTGCAGGCAAGATTTTTTAGTTTATCTATGACACAGTAAGACTCATGCACTATTATTCTTATTAGAATTATAAATTTGTTATGCTAATAATAATTTTTATTTTTCTTTGCAGCGATTAGTCAAGCGTTTCTTACGACTTGCGACGTTGTAAGAAAGGAGAAGTATCCTGTATTTTCTTGCGATCACTGTCCTATGTACTGGTATAATAAGTTATGCCAAGAAATTGAAGGTAAAGATTTTATACTGTATTTAAGAATAGTGTGTATTTTTTCACTCAATTTTATACGTACATATCATTTTTAGGACAAAATGATAGAAGAGTGCAAAGTATTATCTTTTCCCGTATGGAATTATTGCCGGAAGACGAGCAGGAGATCGTTGTGAGCAAGTATAAAGGCGCCGAGGCTGCGGGTAACATTGGTGCAAGCTCCTCGAGTCTGCGAGAGCAAAATCAATTCTTAATGCGACTATTGCGTGCTCATTGTGAGTCAAAACAAGCTAGACATGTACATGATACGGCTGAAAATAGGTAATGTGGTATAAACTAGATATATACAATATAAGTACAAATCTCCTGTTAGTATCAAAATATATTTTGCGAATAAAACACTCAGACATGATGTTTTACATTGCAGGAGTGAATTTCTCAATCAATATCTAAGTGTCGGCGTTGGTAGTACGATATTTATGAAAGCAAAACGCTCTCTTACAAATAGTTTTGACAATCTTATGAAGAGAAAAGGTTCGCGTGACGATTTTGGCTTAGGCCCGCAATTGAGAGATACGAATCACTTGAATACGGGAATACAAAAGAATGGAAGTCAGAGTCCAGATAATTCGCGACAGTCGTCTATATTGGACATTTCGCCGGACTCTAGTAGACCAAGATCATTGCGTGTTTCGCCTGAACAGCAAATAGTTGTAAATAACGGACCAAAGAGTTCCATGATGGACATGTTAGTATAATTTTATTGGAATTTTTTGTTGATATTTTTATCATTTATTTTTTACTCGTTTGTTATATTTCTCACAGCTTTTTAAAAGTTGGTAATTCACCAAAAACATCCCCCACGGAGATTGATGGAAATAACACGATACAACCTAATAGTTCGTGGCGGCAAACGATACTAAACAGAGTTGTGACGCCGAATAAAGATCATAACGCTACAGAAATTGAAAAAATCAATATTCTCAAAAATCCGGAAATATCTGTTAAACGTAGATCGAAACAAGAATTGCGAGATTTGTGGAAGAAAGCGATCAATCAACAGCTAATACTTATAAGAATGGAAAAAGAGAACGCAAAGCTTCGAGGTAAGCTTAGAGAACGCAACACTTCTGTATCTGAAAATATGTTTAATTTTTTTTATATTTCATATCTATTCATGTTGTGTCTAAATTTTCTAATAAAATGTCAGAACGTCAAGAGGAGGCAACGGTAAAAAGGATCAAACTCGAATACGACGAGCTTAGTAGCTGTGCGCGTGAAGTAATGGAAGTTTGGGATCTTCTTGTTAGCAAAGAATCGCGAGTCTCTACTAAATGTGATAATCAAATGCTTTTACACGCTATTAAGCAAGGTAACGAGAAATTAAAATACATCTCAATCAAGCATTATGTATATTTCTAAAATTTGATATTTCGTTTAATCTCTTTATATATAAAATAAATTCTTTTGAATATATAGGTGTACCGAAGGGAAAAAGAGGTGAGGTTTGGCAGTTTCTAGCTGAACAGTTCTGCTTGAAGCAACCGCCTATAGACACTCAAGAGTTTCCAAATTATAACACACCCTATGAACTTCTCCTGAAGCAACTCACATCTCAACAGCATGCTATCCTTATCGATTTGGGAAGAACTTTCCCAAGTCACCCGTATTTTAGTTCACCCTTGGGACCTGGTCAATTAGCACTGTTCAATTTATTGAAGGCCTACTCCTTGCTAGATCACGAAGTCGGTTATTGTCAGGGCCTCAGTTTTGTCGCTGGAGTACTTCTATTGCATGTGAGTGTAATTTTAAGTTTCACATTACTCTCCAGTAATTTATCTAAGAATTTATTCAATAATTTTACAATTTTGCATTCTGTTCTACAATAATCAGTTTTTTATATAAAATATTATTTCTTAATTTTCTTAGATGGCGGAGGATCAAGCCTTTTTCTTATTACGGCATCTAATGTTTCGCCGAGGACTTAGAAAATTGTACTTACCAGATATGGCAGCATTGCAATTACACTTATATCAACTCTCTAGGCTGTTACACGATCGCTTGCCAGCTATTTACAATCATTTCGACAAACATGAAGTTTCACCTACTTTATATGCCGCTCCGTGGTTATTGACGCTGTTTTCCAGCCAATTTCCTTTAGGTTTTGTAACCAGAGTTTTTGGTAAGATACATTCTTGCATTTAACACACACACACACACACGCAATAATATATATTCCGTTTATAAAGATGTTGTGATATAATTGATTTTACTTTTTTAGATTTGCTGTTTCTGGAAAGCTCTGAAGTCCTCTTCCGTGTATCGGTCGCATTATTAGAAGACCATCAAGATCAATTATTATGTTGCGATAGTTTTGAAGAAATTATGGAGTATCTCAAGGTAAAGTTATGATATTCTAATCCTTAATATCAATTATAAGAAATAAAAAATGAAAGCAATGACAGAAACTTGGAAGTAATAAAAAATGGAATAGTGAATTTGTATAAATATCATCGATATTATATTTCTATTCTTGATTCCAGACACGTGTGCCAGCAATAGACAAACAAAGCTTAGATCGCATAATGAAACGTGTATTTTATCCCGACTTGGAAATCACAAAACAATTGAACGAATACAGAGTAGAATATCAAGTGCTTCAAGAGGAAATGTTATCAGTGAAGCCACAAATGGAGAATTTGGAGAGATTTAAATTAAGGAATAAACAACTCACGCAAGAAGTTGCGCAGCTTAGCGAACAACTTGAGGTAATTCGAGAAACATTTATCAAATATCGAGATTCTTGGTACATGAATTTTAGAATCGCCATTTTGAAATAATGATAATCACATATTCATTTAGAGAGCAATTAATAGATATATTGTAGATATTAAAGTGCCATGTAAAATACAGAATAATTACAGTTAAATATTTGAGAAATTATGAATCATGCATTATGAAGGCAAATCTCATAAAATTAATTTTAGATATAATTTCCTACTCTTAATCTAAATTTTACAATAAATTCACCTCATTTTTATATGATATTATTCTGTTGCCTTTTTTATTTCTCTCCTCTCTGTTATTATCGCCATAATACTGGAATTGTATTACAGATTACTATGAGCAACTTGCACAGACTCGAAACGGCGCGTTCAATGCAACAAGCGACTATCCACAAACTTGAATCTCAGAATCGCAGCCTTGAGGTAACGGTGGCCACATTAGGCGCATTTATTCAGCAATTAGTGGATACACGTGCCGATATCGAAGTCCCTGGTGAAGTTCGCAGGATAATCGCACAGCTGAGTATGGTCGAGAAACGACGTAATGCTGGCACCAAATCATATCCTTTAAAAGTCATTGAGGACAACAAGCACGGAATGATAAAAAGTAATTCGACTGGAAGAGAATCTCAAAATCTTCTGAGGAATAACAGCATGGACACACCGTTTCCTTTGAAGTCGACTCTGAGTCAACCCAATTTAGCAACGAAATTAGAGAAAGTCTCTTCGTTCTTTTCAAACTCGCACAATCACATACAGAGGCAACGCGCGCAATTAGCGGCTCTTAGAAACGAGTATTCCGAACAAGTGGTAAGAGGCAACAACGATGAGAATGATCCTAAAACAGTCAACATCGACATTCAAATTACGGATACTATGAATCTGGCAAACAATCCGCTTCCACAGAACGAGAGTAATTTAAAGGTTCCAGCTACCAATTTGGAAAAATCGATATCGTTACCACTAAAACTCAAGTTGAAATCGTCGAAGTCGGCGTATGAATTAGGCTCTGTAAGAAAGGTTCCCACTAGCAAACTCGAAGTTACAAGTAATGATTCGTTAACAAATTTGACAGGAACCATACATCCACTCGATACTTGTAGCGATGTGAATTTCCGGTTTAGCGGAACCACGAAACTAAAGTCTATCAAACCCGTGAAATCTAGTCAGAGTTGTCAGGAAGATAGTAACAAACAGAAGCCCGAACAAAACTCCGATTCTCTAAACAGATAACAGTTACTTTCAAATACGTCTTCAAAGAGCATCTTATCGAAGAGAATTTTCATTAAAAATATATATTTAAAACGATACTGGTGATGAGAAGCTTAAAGTAAAGATTGCATCTTTATATTTGATTACTCATTTCCGCGTTTTTGAACAGGCAAGTTTCAAAACTAGCTAATTTATATGTGCGAGAGAGATAAATAATTCTTTTCGATTTTTATTCAGATCTGACGTTTGGCAATACATTACAATTTATAAGAGCGAAATATTCTACTGAAACAATATTGAACATTATATTTAAAAATCTCGCGTGCAGGTGTATATAATCGATTGAAAATCCATTGTTTCAGAAAACAAGATAGATATGAAAATAAGGTATTAAAGAGACCAGTGCAACCAGTTTCAGATTGCCAAAGGAAGTGCCAAACTTTCTCTGTGTTAAAATATATTTTATAGTAAGATAAAAAACGATTTTAGTTACTCTTATTGTTAGAGATAAATACGTATGTATGTAGATAGATAATGTACTACGTACATGTGTGTGTGTATATATATATATATATATATATATATATATATATATATATATACATACACATATATATATACATGTGTAGATGCAGTTGTATCGTTGAAAAAACATTGATAAACCCACTAATGTATAGGCTGCTATATATGCACTGTAAGATTCAAAGAACTTAAGTATTACTATTTTTGCACAAAACAAGCCTTGTGATATCAGGGATAGTTAACATATATACATATGTATGTATGTATGTATGTATGTATATATATATACATATATACATACATACTCTCTGTTCTTTATAGTAAAGTTTTACCATCGTTGATACTTGCGACAGTAGCATTAGCGATATTTAACATCCATATCAAATTAGAGCGTTTTAAATTAGAGAATAGTATAGATCACTCAATCTTTATAAAAAATAATCAAAATTGACGTTTTGACAGACATTAATGTGAAATAGAGGTATACGTAAAGATGATAAAATTATATTTTGTAGTATTCAGGTCTCTGTAATATTTTATCAGTTAGTGTGATTATACGGATTATACATATATAACTGTAGTGACATACTATTTGTAACGAAATAATGCAAGTATATAATCATATCTTATGATGAAAATAAAGATATCCTATATGTAATTGTTTGTTATCATAGATAGTATAGTATAGATCATATTTTGTATTTCGTATTGCAAACTAAGAAATATTTAAGATTTCCACTGATGTTTTGTTGACTTGCTAATCTTATTGTGATATGATAGATAAAAATATTGAAAATATTCAATAAAAATAAATTAATAATAATTTTAACAAGTATTTTAATTTTTTTAAATAAGTAACAATAAATTTTATTAAATATATGATGCATATTTTAAAAAAGTAATGAAATAACTCACTTTTTACATCTATATTCGTGAGATAAAATAATATTGTATTTATCATTTTTTCTTCTATTATTTAGATTCTTGGGGTTTTTCGTTCCTATATTTATTTTTTATATATCAATGTAATATATAACGTGAATAATTAAAAACTATGTTATAGAACATGTGATTTAATCAAGAAATATATTCATGTATTTGTGAAGTATGCTTTATTGTATAAAGTAATATCTATAAAATTATTACTCTCACTGTTTACTTTTTCAATGATACGTTACAGAGTCAAATAAGCTTTACAGGCGCAGAACTGGTTGAATTTGAATCATAAATTTACTGAGTATTTATTATTATATGTTCGCGAGTCATTAATTGAGAAAAATACTAATTTTCTTTCTATTTCTAGTTTATAATCTTCACATTGAATTAAGAGTTCAACTTTTATTTCCAGATGCTATATTATACACATGTAAGATTATACATATGTATGCTACATATACATATATACAATCCATATATATGTATAATATATTATACATAAGATTATATACAATTAATGTTTTGTTTTAGCTATACTGGTCCTGCAAAAAAAAATTTATTGCATTAGAATTTTTATTTCTATAATAAATATGACTATAATAAAAAAGAAAATTGTAGGTATATTTAAAATACTGATTAGGAAATTCTTAATTTATTTTTAAATAAATTGCGTATTCTTACGTTTGCATCTGTTTACTGCCACTAAGCACTATATATGGTGATTGTGTTTCCTTTTGTTTCGCTTGCAATAAATTTAATGTACCTAATGGTGTGTCTGTTGAAGACATTCGTTTCATTAAAACTTCTTGTTCAGCTTTCTTCATTCTTTTCTCCACCTAAAATATTGGAGAATTATTACAACTTCGAATATTAATTTTGATTAAAATAACAACGAATATTGTCATCAAGTAAGTATTCGTATACTTATATGCAATATTCTAGTCAATATAATCTGATATAAAAACCTTATTTTTTCCTGGACCTTTCCCATGGAATTTATGCGACAGATATCGGAAAGCTTCCTTAGCGCACAAGACGTGTCCATCGTCATCAATATATTCAAGCTTAACATTTGGTTTGAAACCATCCTTTTCTTTAAAATCGGACGTAGGTCCGTTAAAGCGATCTCTTCTGCCGAACTTGTCGTCATCCCTAAAACAAAAATAATACATGAACGAGCAAATGAAATACATATCTCCAATTGTGAGCTCTTTATCTATAAAATTTAAGTCAGTTTTCATCAAAGGTATCAGCTAGATAAATACGACTGTTATTGTCTTATATAATTAGGTTTCGGTATTACGGAAGAATAAAAAAAATTAAAGCCCTTGAAATACGGTGTCCTGAAACTTGTGTCCACTACCAGTATAAACAAGTTCTTATAAAGTCTTATAATGTTCGTGAATCTTCAAGATACATTACATTATGCGATTAAATTAATAATTTCAAGGTATATTATTTAAATTCTGTGTTTAACTATATCATATAATTTAATGCATTTTTCAATATAAGCAAATTGTATTCTACGTTATGGGCCGTTCATACTCGGTTCTTATATTTAAGACTGTCTTAAGTACGATCTTGAGATATTATGAATCAATCACAGAGCTGTATTAGCATCTTAAGACATTATTTAAGACGGTCTTGAAATAAGAACCAACTATGAATACCGCCCATATATTGACATGAAAACAAATATTAAAATTCATGCAAATAAAGATATATATATATATACATTTTCTTTTCTGTTTTCATTATTTTTATATTTATCTACAATTCTCAAGTGCGCTCCAAAATATTAAACATTTCAATATTTAAGACGGGCATAGATTGTATGGCCACGTAAAATTATCCATTATGTTAATTTGTATTAAACATATGCAAGCCTTTCATAGAAAATGATTATAGCCATATCGTACAGAGACGAGAAAAGCAAATCTTTCTTGAACCTCTATCTTGACATTGGCTTATTCCGCAATCTAACATCCGACACTTGATTCTTCCCGCGAGCGGAGACTCCACGACTCCACGACTCGTCTAGAATCTTAGGACGATTCACAGCAACGGAATCGCATAACATAAACATACCTTAACAAATCCTACTCTCTTCTCGGGCCTTGTGTTCACCTCCGATTAAGCGGTAAACTCTCGTAGTGTGGTAGCGGATCACCCGTTCCGAGCACCGTTTTCCGGGCTCTATTTAAAACTGTTAACTGACAGTTTGAAATTCACTAGAGGCTTGTCTAACACAATACTTGTGGGAGCGCATTCGACATAAGAACCATTTCTTACGTGTTTCCTCCGCGCGACACATAGTAGAAACACGTAAGAAATCATCGTACATCGAATCGCGGTAATATATTGCTCACTTACCCGTATGTTTTGTCCTCTATCGAGTAGTTCTGAGCTTGCAGATGTGCGAATCGCGACGCCGAAGGGCGATTGCTGTCCTCTTTCTGCAAGTAACCTTTACTCATGGCCAACTTTAAAGCACCACCTACTCCATGACCGAGTGACGGTTCGGCGTCTAGAATTGCCGCCTCCATTACAACCGGTTCCGAGGTGTTCTCATCTATTTACATAGAATACACATTTAGGAAAGAAAACGTTATTACATAAAGTCTCTATTACAAGAGCGAATTTATGAGCTATAGGAATGTATTAATATATCAGCTTTTATATAAAGTTAATCTGCACCAATATGCGAAATACCTAGATGTACTGCGTTCCAAGCACCACGACCATCGTCCTCCTCTTCGTTTACAGGTGGCTCATCTTTAATTGCGTCCGTTTCAAAATCCTATAACATTTATATTATGTTATAAGTGCAATGTTATTCTAACACATATAACCAGTAATACGTTTTGTTTAGTATACCATAAGTTCTTGCCCATTTTCCTCTCTATTTCCAGCGAGTCCATAAGTGGGTATATCACCCAAGGTTCTACAAAATTCTGCGGTAGAATTAAGAACGATATTTCCAGATTGATTTTCCTCGGAGTTAAGAATTTCTTGCTTTATTGTTTCAACAGTTTTTTGGATTCCACTTATATGCCCCTCCTTCAAACGCTGAGTTTTTTTTAAAGCTAATTGCAACTCTAATTCTTTCTCGTCTTCTTCAAGTTTTATCCCCGTAAGATCTTCTGCGGGACCTGCTCACAAGAATTTTGATAAATCAAATAAAGGATATAATTCATTAAGAACATAAATCATATATATAATTTAATATACATATTATCTATATATAGATAATAGAGTAAAAAATGTGTTTTGCTACAAAGCGTGTTATACTAACAATTTATAGATGACTAATCAAATGTTTACTTGTTCCTAATTTTCACAAAATTATATAAATATCTTTCAATTACCTTCTAAATCGTCGATATCTAAGGTATCGTTATCCTTCAAATCTTCAGGTTTCTTTCTTCTTCTGCTTCCAAGATCCCTAAGATAATCATTGTCCACAGGAACTAAATCATCAGCCTTCAGTTTCTTTTTCGTTCTAATTTTCCGAATCTACAATCACATTATATTTTATACAATTGCAGAGAACATTATTTTGAAAATGAATTATATATATTAATACAAAATATATTAAATATATAACTGCATTGGACAACTGTATTTAAAGAACATTAATCTACTGAATACCTAAGTACGTTAGAAAGCAATGCTCTACCTTTTTCTTTGGTTTCTTGAATTTTGCAAGTTCCTCTTCATTATAATATTCGCTCGCTAATTTCGGTTCTGCCATTTGTAGCGTTTCTAGTTTTTTATTCGCTAAGCGTTGCTTCACCGTCTCTATCTGACGTCGTTTAAATTCTACCGCATGATTAGTACCCAACACAAAGTTGTCTTTCTTTTCACCATCAATTTCCTCGTCGTACTTTTCTAAAATCTTATTCTTAGGGAATCCATATTCGTCGAAATTTTCATCGTCGTATGGATCGTACGTAGGTTTCTTAAGCTTATTTAAAACACTACGCTTGTAGCGTTCATTGTCAATCATATTCACGTTTACAAGTAAATCACCACTCTCATTTAATACTTCTTGATCTTTCAACGTTAGGATTATACTTTTGCCTTCCTCAAATGTTTCCTGCAAAATATTTCCCGTTCAAAATTTATTACAATTCGAAAAAATGTAGAACATTAATTTATATGCGTTACATACAAGTCCTGAGAGAGCTTATATAACAATTAACCCTTCGCCCCCCTAGGTTTTTTTGGCACCTTTACGCCCCAAACCTGGATCGTTTTCGTCCTGACGTTTTTTTTTTTAAGTGTAAAGTGTTACAAAAAATCTGAAAAAATTCATGGAGGTAATTCAAACCTTCAATTTGAAGTATCAATCATAAAATTATAAACAATTTAATTTTTTCACATAATTTGTATTTAAAAAATGGAGCAACTACAACTACAACTGGTAAAATCATTTTTTACTCAAAAAATCATAACTTTAAGACAAATAAAGATATCGAAATGAACAAAGGTATAATAAGGCTCTGAACAAAGAATAAATAACGTAAATAGTGGGTTATGAGAGCCGACGCAAGATCTAATGTGCGGAAATATTATATTTAGAAATACTTAGTCAGTACATATTAAAACTTTAAAGTAATTATTCAAACGTTTCAGCCCTAAATCGGGCTCTCATAACCCACTATTTACGTTATTTATTCTTTGTTCAGAGCCTTATTATACCTTTGTTTACTCTCACGCCAGCTGAAAATAGTGGGTAACTTTGTACATCACGTGGATGCGTGCTTTCAACTAATATCACTGAAGAAGGCCCGATTTAGGGCTGAAACGTTTAAATAATTACTTTAAAGTTTTAATGTAACTAAGTATTTCTAAATATAATATTTCCGCACATTAGATCTTGCGTCGGCTCTCATAGCCCACTATTTACGATATCGAAATGAATAAAAAAGAAAATTGAAAGGGAAAAGCGTACCTCTTTCATAAAAAAAATATTACATGTAATTGTTTTGAAATGAAGTGCTTAAGTGTTCGCCGCAAACCTCGTTTTTTCAAGAATTACATGTCTCCTGTGACGGCCAAAGGGGGACTGGCGCCTTGAAACTCGGTAGGCGGGTTCTCGGGGAGCATAACTTTTTTTACGGATGCGCAGTGGCACCCTCTCTACCCGTCTTCAAAAGTTACAACAACATTTGATTTTCGCCCGGACGAAAACGACCCAGGTTTGGGGGGCGAAGGGTTAATATCACATATTATTACACTTACAATATTGTGCTCAACTTTAAGACCTTTTAAATCTTTTGCAGTATATGCTGTATTGCGGGCAGTATGTATTTCCTCTTTGACCAAATTACCAATTCCAAATTCTTCATCCAATTGATCCAGCATTTTTGCCTTAAATTAAAATAAAATACTTTTAACAAATCTATAGCAAAATATGTGAACTAACTTTAATAAGATATTGCAATATATGAAATTGTGTGTATATATATATATATATATATATATATATATATATATATATATATATAATTGCAAAAATATGCTATTGCAACTTCAAACGTAATACTTTATAAGTTTATAAACAAAGATGCTAAAAGAGTTATATCAAGACATTACTCTCATTTCTGCTTTCTTTTTCTCTTCCTCTAGCTGTCTAGATTTGTTGATCCATGCGTGAGTGTCGTCGTCGGAATCGCATTCACCCAAACTTTTCAGTTTCGACAAATTTGCTTCAATTTGTCTCTTTTCCTTCTGAGTACCTATCTTTTCTCTCAACTTCTGCACCTTCATTTTATCGCTGTTGTTTGGCGCAGGTTTATGATAAAACTCGCCCAGATCATCTTTAATTTTGCTCGGGTCATCCTTGGATGTGTTATCCACTTCCAACGGTTTTAACCCTAACTTTGCACGGAGCTTGTTGGTTTCTTCAATGGATAACGAGGCTTGCGACGCTCCACCCTTAATGGGAGATGGACTGCGCTGTTTAGAAATCTCAGGTGGCGGAGGTGTTGATGGATGCGATGACTTTGATATTTTTGGTGGTGGCGGAGCGTTAACAATCTCAACTAGAAATAAAAGAGAGAGAAAATCTTATTCTCCTACAATTGTCGATAAATATAATTTTTATCTCCTACAATTATATACAACTATATATATAGACATAATTCCTCTTATTACATATAATCTCCTGTAATACATATATCCACTCTCTCATAAATAATACAAATGAAGAATACCCCCGGATTCTCTTACCATCGCTATCGTAGTCCTTGCGCTCTTTCCTCCGGTGTTTCTTGTGGTGCCTGTGCTTCTCGGACTTCTCACGGTCGGGCGTGTAGCTTCTGGAACGGCTACGATGACGCTTCTTCTTGGCATCGCGAGTCTTTTCAGTTTTGTGACGTTTATTGGAGCCCATATCGGCGCGTTCCCGATTTAACGCCGCCGTGGAATCTACCTCACGGTTACAACTTCGTAATAGATCGTGATAGCTCGTGGCGATGCTACGTATCGCTCTCACCACTCACTAGCCGAATCGTCGACAATATCCGACGATACTCAGGATCCAATTACTCACACAATCGACGACAGCAAATGACAGCAAACCACAAGCTGCACAAGCTGTGTCAATTCTACTTGTTTCCGCCTAGAATTATACGTATATCCATTATCCACGACATCCACGTACTTATATCCACCATTAAATGCATTAAATTATGCGTGCGTGTTTTTGCGCACGCGTGCGATTGCGTGCATCGAATTAAAGCTGCATCTCCATGAAGAAAGAAATAGCGGAACAGGGCTGCGTTCCAAAATTCACTCTAGTTAACTAAAATGCTACAGTGTACGTGACGTAAACTATAGTTAGTTACCCAGAGTGAATTTTGGAACGCAACCTAGAGGATTCTCGTATGTATATGTATATGTATGTATGTATGTACATACATATGCTTGGGCCGGAAATAAACGCTTTTTTAAAGAATCTCTATATGACATTGTTTGTATTTCGTATGAAGACTTTTGAAGTGCAATTGAAAAGATTTGTGAGTCATTCGTTTAATTGTAATTAATTATATTTATTTTTAGGCTGAGTTTCCACTGAGCGCGTCAGCGTCACGCGTCGCGTCATCTAACGACAAGATCTTGCGTCGGAAATGACGTCATAAAATAAAACGTTTTGATTGGATAACTCATGACGCGGCGTCGTGACGTGACGCGCGACGCGCGACGCGTATAGTGGGAACTGGGAACGCAGCATATAACTCGTGTCACTCGTGATGACGCGCGCGTGACGTGGCGTGACGCGCTCAGTGGAAACTCAGCCTCTTGCGTTCCAAAATTCACTCTAGTTAACTAAAATGCTATAGTGTACGTAAACTATAGCATTTTAGTTAACTAGAGTGAATTTTGGAACGCAGCCCTGTGTTGTGTGCGTATATAAATTTATAAACAGCGTCTCGATTGTCTCGAACAGAATCCTAGCAAGCTCCGTAAACTGCACCGTTGCTCCGTACAATTGTTAACGCAGCCAGTCGCACAACAATCGACGCCGTATTATCCTTTAAAAAGAGGCAGGAGCCAATAAACTCAAGAAGCACGACAATCGACAAGTTTACTACGTCGCCGTCGCGTTCAATGCGAACGATATCACGATCCCCTTCGTGCCACGATGACCACGATAACGACCCTGTCCAACGAGTTAATCGAAATTATCCTGCAGCTGGAGAACATTAGCATCAAGGATGTTGTGAGCTTCGGCTTGACGTGTAGGCGATTTCTCGCCCTGGTCGACGACAACAATCCGCTGTGGCAGAGAAAGTTTTATCAAAGGTAACCTCGCCGTTTTCACGAGATTTCTATCGCAATTTCGATAAGTTCGTCAAGTACTCGGAACGCGAATCCAACGACAAACACGATGTGAACACGTGATCTCTCTTGTTTACATTTGACTCAGGCCGCAATTCCGATAGTCACTGTCAGTACTGCAAATCTATATTTTACGCCACGTATACTTTTCAGTACTGAAAGTTGCTGACAGTGAATATCGGAATGCAGTCTCAATGTAAGTATTTCTCCTCTTTTGAACATAATCGGCGGAGAGCACTTAAAAATACACACAATATTATTGTTAAGTTTCAACCAAACTGGTGAGAAGGCCAGAGGCCACTATTCTTCAGATTTACTGCCTTTTTTTCCTCGTAATTTTTTTATCGTTAAAAACAATTCGATATTAATAAACAAATAAAGGTTTTTTGTTTGTTTGAAATAGGACTAATCTTGTCACCGTGTGTCTCCAGCTGCAAATAGAAACGAACGATTACATGTAATATTATGGTACTAAACAGAAAGACAAATTGAATGAAATTTTTGCATTATTTTGCGTTAAATGTATATTTATGTTAGAAATAGTTTAATATTATGCTTGCATTAACGAGAAGTTTCTATATAGAGTTCCAATGTTTTCTGACCTCCGAGTAATAATGAAATAAATCACGTATCAGTCTTTCGTATCAGAGTTTTTTTATACAGATAGAAACTTGTAAATGTAATAATGATAAGGCTGCAATATAAAAAAATTATTATTTTGAACAATTTTTCTTTGCATTTGTTTGAAATGTCAATCAGGAAGGATTGCTGGAATTGGGTAACTGTTATATTTTAATCTCTAATGCATAGACAGGATGAAATGTGTGTGAATCGGATACTATTTTATAGAAGAGTCCCATCATTTTCATTAACATAGGATAGCAATATAAAAAGAGAATAATTTGTAAAGGTAAATTACAAGAAAGGACAGATAATTCGACTGTGATTGTGCTGGCTCAAGGACTAAAAAATAATAACCGTCTGAATTTGTACTATAATCGGCATAATCGCGCTTTCAAAAACCATTAAATGCATACACATTTTTAACTGTTCTTTACATTATAAATATTATATTTTTTTGCACGTTAATATATTTTTTATATACTAATGAAAATGATACGTTTTGTCTACAGAGTAGTCTTTGATTCAGTACATTCTGTCTATTTACTACAAAATAGTAACTATTTAATTTCAACAACTTCCTGATTGTCTCACTCTATATAACTATCTTTTTTAAATTTTTCGCTGCCTCTGCATTAACTCTGTATATACATATATTTTAGTCCTTATAATATTCTTGAAAATAACGTAGAATATTTTTGCATTAGATGGCCTCATTTGAAGAAACTTTACGACCAACGGATACAAAGTAAAGAAGACATAAATTTTAAGGACGATGTAAAAGCGAGCATAAAATGTAGGAATGAATTGCGGCGTTACCTATCGCTGATGTCTGATATGTTCTTTCGCTGTGACGAGCTAGCCGACGTTGACCTGATGGATTCGGATCTCCTATTCTGGCCAAATAAGGGCGCGTATACCATGAATTATTGTTTCCTCGTGGATGAGTTAATATATCTAATTGAAATGACACCAGGGTAAGATTTAATAAATTATTAATATCGCAAACAAACATATAATTTGATCATATAATTAATCTGCATTAATACCTTTTAGATTACTAAACTGTAACTTGACACATCAATATTACAGCAAGAAACTTCTTCCATATATACATCAGCGTCATCTAAAGGACATATGGCAAACATTTATGAATTTTCCCAAAGAACAGCAGCTTTTAGAACTGGTAGCTATTATCGTAGCACGATGGTATCAACCCTTGAAACGTTTCTTTACTTCGGAAGTGGAAACATCGTTTGACAATATCGCACAGCAGGTATTGGAGGACCTTAAAAACGCGCACTGCGACCATCCAATATTCTCAACATCCGCTAAGCAGTTTTCTTTTTGGAAATACAACATCAACGACAATCAATGGAGCAGGAAAGACGAAGAGCAGATTATCAATGTACTTCGAACAGTTTTATTTGATAAATTACATTTCCGTGGGCCACCGGTTCTGGAGTCTAACGAATTATTAGACCCTAAAGCAGAATACTTCCTTATAGATTGCGTAAGTTACAAATTATATGTTATAATTATATTATGTTACTATTGCATTATAAGCGTATTTTTATACGGATACTATTATATCACAAACATTAATATTTTTCTATTATAATTTATAATACATAGGTTTTGGAAACCAAAGTTGGTAACGCTATGTCTCTGGCAATAATATTCCAGAGCGTAGCAAGAAGACTTGGTGTACGCTGTGACCTAGTATGTTTTCCTACTCACTTTTTTTTAAGTTGGAAGCCGAAATAGTAAGCATAACTCTAGCTTTAGAAGCATCTTATTTTCCAAAGTTTATACCATATACAAAGTGTCCCAGGTTTTTCCGTACAAACTTTAATGGTATGTTCTATGAGCAGAAATAAGAGAAAAAAGTGTTATATAAACATAGGTCTCAAAATTATTAGAAAGTTATAGCAAAAGTTATAATTTCGTATTGAAGAAATAATAGCAGTCTTGTCATAGATAAATGATACACCGTATATACATAAGTGATTCCGTTCGATAATGATTATTTTATCTGCTTCTTTTTAAAACGCAAACTTAAGTGAAATTGTTTCTTACATATTTTGTATTCATACATAACTTTCTAATAAAACATTTTGGGTCCTATGTTTATATAACATTTTTTTCTTATTTCTATAGTTTTTTCTCAGAACATACTACTAAAGTTTGTACGGAAAAACCTGGGACACTTTGTATATCATATATGCATATGCCTACATTGTTATACATGCATAGGTATATATGGCTATATGAGGATGCGTACATATATATTCGCGCACGTATGTGGACTATATAATTTTTTATTATCCATAGTGATACAGAAAATCCTAAAGAGGAATATTTTTATATTGATATCCTGCATGGTGGACTTATTCGAAGTAGAGACGATTGTCCCAGAATCCGTGGTAGAAGATGTCCCATAGAAAGTTTCAATAAGCACAACGAAATTAGTCCTACAGAGGTTGGTAATTATTTATTAGTGGATCATTAAATTTGAAAATAATACAAATATTAGTAGATAATGATTAGTCACAGGGGGGAGGGTAATAACTAAGATAATTAAATGTGAATCATATTTTATGTGATTAAAGAAAGATATAATTTTTGTTTTAAGCTGGTGTTGCGAATGATTAACTCTTTACAAACGGTCAAGCCTAACTACCATCATCATCATGACAGGGCCCTACAAATGCGCTCATTGGTGGAATTCCGGTATATGGTAGAACCACACAATATAGATGCGATTGAAAATCTATGTCGCCATTACACCCAGTATGATATAAGTGTTTCAGGTCTCATAACCACATTAGAGAGACTACTGGTATATAAATTTAGTTTATATATAGATAAGCAAATTTTATAAAATTTTCTATTTTTTGTAAAGTTTTTATCGCAATACAATAATAATTGAGTGTTCAATGTAAAATGAATATTGGTATGAGTAAAGATTTAGAGTATTTAGAGACTTTTTAGTTCCCTGTATAAATATACTTGTTGCATAAGCAAACTTCGAGTTTTGCTATATTTTTTATATCTGTGCGTGAAGCAACTGTATAGGAGATGTTCTTAAGTAAACCTCATCTTTTCATATATTTGCAGAGTAGCTACAACGATATGACGTCTGTGGAAGCAAGTCGAATTGAAACACTGCTAAAGGTACTTCAATACCAAAATGAGGTACATAATTATGATAATTTATAAAAAATATGCAATTTACATGTTATATAATATTGCTTAAAAGACTTTTTAAAGATTATCTTATAAATGAGTTATATAATTTAATCTCACTGTGTGCAGACGCACTGAATGTATGTTAAACAAATATAGCGAACTTCTTTAATAAATTTATATTGGATGTGCAATCATATTAATTACTAGTACATAACTAGTGATAACACAGTACAACAAATTTTCAAAAATTGATAATTTCTCAAGTTTTTTGACAGAGTCTCCTGAGTAACCTGACATATGTGGTTCACTCAGATCACCCTAATTTTTTAGTTATATTTGACTGAAGCTTTGGCGTTATATGAGGTTGTAAAATAGAAAAAAATCGAAAAAATGAAATAATTTTGTAAATATATGTTTTATATATCTATCGTTAGAAAGATATTTGAGAGTAGAATTTTAAAAAATATAAACGCAATTTTTTTGAGAGAATTTCTTTTATTGAATGAGAAGCCTAAAAGTTTCATGTACATATCCAAAATTCTGGATTTAATGTTTTGTACGTTTTACTTGCCGTTTATATTCATCTTCTTCAGTTTCTCTGATCAGATTCCAACAGTAACCAGCATACTTCTTATTGACTTGCCCATGAAATGTTTAATTTTTTGGATGTCTTGGTGAAAACGTTCACCATGTCCATCACTCACAGCTCCCAAATTTTGTGGAAAGAAATTAAGATGTGACTGTAGAAAATGCACTTTAAGAGACATCGCAAAACTTGGAAGTTGTAAGTGATGATGAACATGGCGGACGTTTTCACCAAGACATCCAAAAAATAAAGAAACATTTTATCTAGAAATCAATAACAACTGCTGGAATCTGGGAAACTGAAGAAGATAAGTATAAATGGCAAGCAAAATGATATATAAAACATATTTTTAGTAGAAACTAGACATCACAGACGCGCGCTCCGCGCGCGTTATTTAGCTTTAATATTACACACAACTGTCAAAATATGCTATGACAGCCGCTCACGAAGTTAGCGCAGCAACAGAATCAATCAGCATCGCGGAAAAGAGCCAACAAAGCACGTCGAGATTTTCGAGAAGACTTCGAGAGATGCGAGTATTGATTTAACATGCCTTTTTTTAGAAAGGATATTTTATTTTTTCAATTTTTTTCGATTTTGTGTGTGTAATCTCATAGAACTCCAAAGCTTCAATCAAGTATAACTTCAAAAAATGAGAATGACCTGAGTGAAACACGTATATCAGGAGGTTACTCAGAAGACTAAGCTGAATCACCTTTAATCAAGAAACTTGAGAAATTGGGAGCGTATTGCACAGTGTAATTGCAATTTGAGCATAAAAAACAATTTAGAGCATTGTAAAAGTTTATGAATTAAATATTAAATATATGAAAAAGATATTGGTTAATAATTATGGTGTCTACTGTCTACACTTTTCAGACCTTGAGATTATCTAGAGATTATCTAGGAGTCACAATCCCAACAGAAAGGCCAAAAGAAATAAAATATGCAGTTGGAATGACTGTAAAATGTAAAGAGAACATATGCAGTTGTGCAGGTGTGATAATTTGGTGGGATAAAGAACATGATTCAAAATATGAAATATTGAAAATATTACATGAACGCAGAATGGCATTGCACAATCATATTCAGCCGCCACACTCATCTGACTCAATTTCTCTGAAGCAACCATTTTACGTTATCCTCAATGAAAGCGGTAATACGTATTACGCTGCTCAAGGTATGAGCTAATTACAAATGCATATATACATATACGTATACTTTTATTATCTCATTTATATACGTACGTATGTGATATAAAAGATCTTTTGATTTCAGAGACTTTAGTAAAGGCACATCCGCCAAAATGGATTGGACACAACGAGATTGGCCGATATTTTTGTGGATTCGTAAAGTCGTCTCACTATGTACCTAACGATACACTAACAAGATATTTTCCACATGACACAGAAATTCTCAATGCGCTTCATTTGCCGCCATCTTTTTATTGTCAGGTTGCTTCTATCCTTTTCAACTAAGATAGTATCGTGATCAGAAATTGTAAAGTGCTCTGCTTTTCACCGAACAAATTATATTTAAGATAACTATTATAATAATTAATTAAATAATAACAAGTAGCGACATTTTACAATTCACCGAATGTGAGTTATGGTACGTGAGAAATAAAACTGACTTGATTTCAACGCGTATTGCAAGAAAAAGTTACATGATGTCTCATGTAAAAATGGTAAACTTAGATTTTCATACTTATATTGTACTTTAACTTTTGTTCAGACACACTTTTGACACATTGTAAATATTCATGTATATATTCAAATATTGAGAGAATGTTGATGATTTTAAAAATAGAAAAGCTGTGATGTACAGATGATAAAAAAACGAGATTTTCTCAAGAAATCTTGAGAAGATTTGTACAAATTTTTTTTGTATAGTAGAAGGAATGACTTGTACATAAATATTTGATAAATATATATTTTACACATGTGTATATGTACACCAAAGTTACTTTTATGATATTTAAGAGATGATCATATTAGCTTAACATTAATGAAGCTCCAATTAACTGATTCAGCGATTAGTTTAATCGACTTAAAGCAAAGTTTCTAATTATAATTCTAATATAATTTGTTATCATTAATCTAATATGGATATTAGATATTATTTGGTAAATTAATGATTGATTCATAGTTAATCAGAGTTTTTAGTCAAAGTCATTCTTGCCACGTGGAGTTAAACTTGCCAAAACCCAATATAAATTTATAGCTAATAAAGTTTTTGAGATCGAGCGTCTTCTATCTTCGCAAGCAGTCGAGATATACTACGAAACGAGAGGAGTGCAAAATCGGCCGAAAAGTGCAAACCAACCACAGACCTGAATAATAAAATTCAAAGGAAGTAAACGATTTAAAAAAAAAAAATGTTGAAAATTTGCCGCTAAACTTATATTTCTGAATGTTTCGCCCGACCGTCATAGTGTACGAATATTGAGGGAAAAAAGTATAATTTGCTCGAAATGTAAAATAGTATCAGTATGAGTATTCCGTTTTATTAAAGAACTTATTATTATTATATGTACTCGTGTTTATCAAATTGCGAAACCAATCATCACTGATCACACAAATGATATAATTGATATATGTGTCGGCTAAAGGTACAAATCTATATATTTGATAATTTTAACATGTCCTGTTTGCTAAGAGCAAATTTTTCGTGCAACTTGTTGAATTTTACTAATTGTATAAATATAAGTAACTATTGTGTCAATATATTGACCAAATATTGGTCAATATATAAGAAACCGTACGTGATAATTGGCTAAGTTTCACCATGCGATCGCTTGTAAGTTTCCGCGGAATGTTTCTATTTTCAAAATCAGGCATTCTTGATTGTGCGTGCCAAGTTCGCGGCGTATTGTTTAAATTTCGAATGACTCGTGCCAGTGCCCCTTTTTACTACACAGGACCTCCGCAACCGCTCAAAGTAATATATAGAAATAAGCGAAAAAATTATGTTAAGAGAGAGAGAGATGATGATGAATCGCTATTTATTAGGCGCTCCGGGATTTCTCCCCTCAAGCGCATATACAAAAGAAATAGAATACAAAATGATTAAAATCATAACAATAACAAAAAATAAGTATATCTATAACGAGAGAAAAAAAAAATAGAGAAAAAGAGGGATAAAAAAAAAAAAATAACAAAACAAAAGAATCGCTATTACTGTACTTGTGGCTGTGTGTTAAGAAGATATTTAAATAAGTCGCACTTGAAAATCCCCTTCGTGGGGGCATTAAGCAGGTCTTGTGGTAAAAAAACCACAGTGCAATCACGACACCTTAGCCAAGTGAATAATGGAAATGCCAGAAAAATTTCCTCTTAATATCCACAACTAAAAAGAGACGCCCCGCAGGGCATTAAACGGCAGAAAATATCGCAAACGCACGGAGCAGTACACAACACGTCCGTCTCATACTCACGTCAGGGAGAGAGAGAGAGAGAGAGAGAATGTATATAGTATATTAAATAAAAAAAAAAAAAGAAAACTCAGCAATACAAACCTTTTTATAAATGTTGCTTATTAGTTCATTCTTTTCTTGACTGATATAATTCCATTTTTCGAAGGAATACTGCTACAGCATTGATACACGGCTTCCGATAGGTTTAAAATCTATGCCTGTGCTATTTCCTGTTCCTTATTTGTGCAAGGGTTTTAAGAAACACCCTATATATCGCGAATATATCAAGTCACGTGATGTCGTGATAGAAGGCAGCCATAACACCAGAATTACGTCACATGTATGTACATACATACATCAGTTTCTGAAGACTGCTGAGACGCCGTCATGACATTTGTCAACACGCACTATTCTCCTCTTACAGAAGAAAATATAAATAATCTAAACGCGCGCGCGCGCGCGCGCGCGAAATATATTCGTTTCTAGAGAAAAGGAAGAGTAAAAGGAGAAAAGGTGATACAACGTCTCAACGAGACGGGCATCCATAACGGAAGAAGAAAAGAGCGCTTGTAACTATCCCTTGTGTAATTTCATTTATCTTGACACGCGTATATACTCAAATCCGTCGAGGACAAAGTTGTTCGCTACAAATTTTATCGACAAAATTCCAACAGAAATACAACAGAATCGGTGCAGAGTATGGTGACCGATTGCCTGTAGAAAGCAATCAGAGAATCTGCCATTTCGTGATCATTTATCAACAAATAAAAGCCTTAAGAATATTATACAGATTCGTAAGAACCCGAAAAAATTAATTCGTAGGTAGCAGATATTTATAAGTTTTGAGTAATTTTGTGCTGTATAATCCCGGGGTTGGAATCATAGCCATACGGTTTTGTCACATAATCAAAAAAATATTTCATCCAAATTGCTACAAAAGAGAAGATTTTGCTGATAATCAGATTATGTCGTCAGGCTCTACTGGCAGAAGACTAACTTTAATGTGGGCGCAGATGCCAATCCGTAGCAATTTTGCTCAAATCTGCTGGCATTTTGTCGATAAATAAATTTATAGGGTATATAATGTCTCAGTAAACAAACTATACCTGCAATGTAACAACAGATTGGCAGATTTTCTCAGATATCGCAACAGATCTGGCATTTGTGTCTGTATTAAACTCGTGTTTTCCTAGCAGAACCTGCTGATATAATCTAACAACGGGTTGTTGGCAGAAACCGAGTGGAATCTGTTATTTCGTAAACATTAAAATGGAACATGTTACTCAAATGGTTACAAAACGATAAATTTTTTGCTCAGTTTTTGCAGTCAGTCTGCCACTATATTCTGTTAGCAGTCTGTTATATTTTTACTAGTATTTTTTATCGACAAAATTTGCAGCGGACACTTTCAGAATTAAATTTGTTCTCGACAGATCTGACTACTCGGGATTTTGCTTACTGGATATACATATATTTCTTTATTTCAAAATTAAATAAATATTGATATATTGATTTTCTTCAGTCACATTTCTCTAGATAATCTACATTGGATTTTATATTATTTCTGATTTTAGTACTATGCCGATTTTACCTGCAAATTCGAAGCAGTTATCCGATGCTCGTCCAAAAAATCCAGACAAGGATGATATTGTCCTGAGTTATCATGACTATCTGCTTAGGGCATCGGATGTCGCATTACTGGAGAGAAACGATTGGCTTAACGACATTATAATAGGATTCTATTTTGAATACCTGAATCAACAGCATAGGAAGGACAGCCGATTATTATTTATCGGACCCGAAGTGGCTCAGCTATTGAAGATGCTGGATTCTTCACAGTACAATCTATTTCTCGACCCTATTAAGGCTAAAAATTACGACTTTGTATTTTTCCCTCTGAATGACTGTGATAGCAACGAGGCAGGCGGCTCGCATTGGAGCTTATTGATATACTCTCGTGTAGAAAAAACATGTTACCACTTTGATTCGTCATGCGGTATCAACGGCTCCTCCGCGAAAAAGCTTGCACGGAAAGTGACGAAATATTTTCTTGAGAAACAAGAGAGAAAGTATATTGAGATGGATTGTCCGCAACAAGATAATAGCTACGATTGTGGTTTATACGTCTTATGTTTAGCAGATGTGATATCTATGCATGCTATAAAGAATTCAAAAATAGGCGATTGTAATTGTAGTATCATTACAGAAATGGTTCCCAAAAAACGTGCCGATTTATTAAAATTAATTGACGATTTGAAAAATACATAATGCATAGCAAAGTTTCTATGATTAATATTAATAGTAATTTTGGTTACTACGTGGTACTAGCGATTATGACTTACTTATTACTTACTGATATATTACATCGGTAAATAAACCGTACTGTACTTATGTTCCTTAATTTTTTCTATGACTTTTGATATTTATATTATTATCATTATTTGACATTAAAATTTACTTTTTATTTACATAAAACCACATTTCAAAAATTTAGATTATTCGATAAAAGAAAAAAAATATATGTTATCTCTAAAAATAATTCTTTGAGATCAGGGAACGTTAGAAAATCTACAGCATCAACTAATATGAATATAACATGCGCAACAGTATGAAATAAACATTATTAACTGTTCAAATCCATTTGTTCAAGTAACAGATACATTTGGGCGAATTCAGTACAAATGTGAGGGATAATGCGTTACTAGAGTGACTTGTAATCAGCGTGTTCGACCCTGACCTTCATCTTGAATAGATATCCTGCATGTGCCTCGATTTATAAGAGGTTAATTATAAATAATTGAAGGTTGTGAAGAGGAATATAAGGTGAATTATTGTAACCCGTTTCAGAAACAATAAAACTGATATATACAATACAAATGAGATTTTTTACAACACAATATTACAAACTTTAAAATTATAGAAGTCTTTTGCTTAAGTCGATGAACCTAATATTAAAAAATTATACAGAAAATTATAATAGTACAAAGAGAAATGTGCAAATTATGTGTTTGCTGGTTTGCTCATCAACAGAAATTATATAAATGGAGCAAGTAATTAATAATTTTCTATAGTACAATTTATGTTGTATGATACATTTTTTAAAATAACATAAAATCTTCAATAAAATGAGAACTTTTGCCCATACTCTTCGAATATCTTGTACTATCTGGTATTTAATATCTGGAAATATGTATAACTATATCTGATATAAAATCGATTTATTTTCATAGATGACTATAATAAGATGCATGAACCACCATATCCTGTGTAACGTCTTTCACGGACGTGCAACCTAGAAGAAACAAAAAAATTTCGTTAAAAAAAATATTTAGTACGTATGTTGACGTAAAAAATTATGCTTTAACTTACCAGTTAATGCAAATGCTAGATCAATTTCTCTTCTCATGAGTTCAAGAATCTCCCTAGCACCTTTCTCACCACCATGTACCAAGCCCCATAGCATCGGTCTGCCAAAAAATACCTGAAAAAGAACGCAATTGATTAAATCTGAAAACATACAAGTGAAACATTTGTGTACCTAATACCTACTTAAAGAATCATTTGATATACGAGGTCTGACAATAAAGTTTGCAAACTCGTCATGGTAAAATCAATTAATAGAAATTAAAAAACCGGATTTGAACCCGTATACGTGTGACATTTTTTTTATTCCTAAAGATAAAGGAAACATTGAAAGAAACGCACTTTTTAATATTAATTTGATATTAATGACAGTAATTCGCGAACTTTATTGTCAGACCTTAGGTATATCATATAATATGTCTACAAATTTAACAAAACTGTTCAAATATTTTTATTTATATGTATATATGCCGTTTGTTTATTTATTTGAAGTTATATATACCATTTTTGCCCCCAATGCCAAAGCTTTGAACACGTCGACACCTTGCGTCACCCCACTGTCCATATATATTTCGACTTTGTCCCCCACGGCTTTGCTTATTTCAGGTAAAACTTCGATCTGCAAAAAAATGCAATTATTTCATTTTCTTTCAAATTGATTTGTATATCATAATGGTCCTTTTGACTTATTACAATTATTTCAATAATTCACGCACTGTATATGATATTTTCCAAATAATTGTTTAATACTTTGCAATATCGAAAATTTTTTAAGCAAGAAGTCAACCAACCGTTGCTGGAACACTGTCTATTTGACGCGCACCGTGATTCGATACTATGATGCCGTCAGCCCCATTTTCCACAGCTAAGCGTGCATCCTCTACCGTCAGTATTCCTTTAAGAATTATCGGTAGCGTTGTAATTCTGCAACAATTTGATTCAGACACTCGCTTGATTTGCTTGACACACGAAGGTGAAAGAATAATCTAATGCTTCGAGACATCAAGATAAGGAAAGTTCGCAAACAATGATATGCAGATACCTTTTGAGCCACTTAACGTCGTCCCAGGATATAGATGCATCGAACAATGCGTTAACATATTCATTAAGACCAGAACCGGTCTTCGCGGTATTTATTCGCCTCGATAAATTACCTTCGAAATTTGCGAATCTATAATAAAACAGAGAGCTAGATACTATTTATCCGTATATGTTATTATAAATTTCATTTCAACTCGATAAATGGGTATATACCTCAAGTGACTGGGCAACGAGAATTTATTTCTCAAATCGGGGCGTCTATCACCGAAAAATGGCGCGTCGACGGTGAGAACCAGCGCTTTGAAGCCAGCACGTTCGGCGCGTTTTATCAAATTTAAGGTAACATTTCTGTCATTATAAATATAGAGCTGGAACCACTTTATACCCTTCGGCGCAGCTTCTGCCACTTCCTCTATGCTGCTCGTGGCTATCGTCGAGAGAATGAAGATCGTTCCCGCCGCTTCAGCAGCTGCAAATAAATAAAAGTTACAAAAATTAGTAATAAAGGAATTTGAACGACAATATGCCTACAAAGGCTACAAATTGAACGAAATTATTTCGAACGAATAATATTATAGTTCAAATTATTTATTTTTTATTTTATATATATATATATGTGTTTGTGTGACTTGACCAAATTTCGATTAACTTATAATCAATTAATTCTACCGATAGAATTAATCGCTTAAAATAAAAACCACTAACTATATGTATATATTCATTGTCCTTAATCTACTACTTTTTAAATATATTTTAAACAACAAAACATTAATAATTCTATCCGTTAATAAAATAGCACATTCATTATTATACATATACATATATATATACATTACATATAGATATATATATTATTAGACGTTTTAATAAAATAGTATTATTGGATGTTAATGACAATCATACGCCAATTTTACACGTATATATAATTCTAAATTGACGAAAAGAATTAATCAACAATTATACCGAAACAGATGTCGAAACTTCCCTTCTTTTAGAGCGAGAAGAATGATTGTATATAAAATGCCGATGCGAAAGAAGTGTACAGTTGTTATTTCCAAACACTATTACTACGTTTACGCGAGCGTTACTTCTGTTTACGATAATTCCTTCGCGTAAACGGGATTTTGTAGTAACTTGCGATAATTCACTCCGCGTAAACGAGTGATATATCGTAAGTTACTATACAGAAGTAACGCTCGCGTAAACGTAGTATATATCTTTCAGGAGACCTCTGCTACTGAGGTGTTACGCGAATAATATGATAACGACAGGTTACGCGTGTTGCGCAAACAGGTTGCATGATGCAATCGTTGCAGGTGAAATCGAGGCTCGGAAACTAATGCCAATATAATATTAGTTGGAATAACGCAACGATGTAAAATTAATTAGAATTTAAATAATGGAAAATGCAGGGCGTCGCGATAAAACTGGAAACTAAAACCAGGCTAAAACACGTTAAAACAAATCAAAAAGAAGATCGTAATTTTAATCGACGTATACGTCATTCTTTTCGAAATTAGATTTTTCGAAACACTGTTTTAAACAAACGCAATAAACTTTGGAATCTTTCCTGTTTGGTCCCACACTAAGAATGATTTCTAAATCTCGATTAATTTTAAGTTAGGAATTAATTTATCGAGCCATTACATAATATAATATTTATTAACAAATAAATAGAATTGAATTATTGAATGAATAGAATTATTAAATTCTTGTTGTTCGAAACATAGAAAAAAATCAGAGATTAAGAACAAGAAATTATTAGAAGATTTGCAAGCAATTTTCTGTTAATTGAATTAATCGCCAATTAATTGTAAATCAATCAATGATGAATTTATCGATTAATACCTGTATTATTTAACAACGGATAGAATTATTAATCTTTGTTTGAAGTAAAAGAAAAGAAAGATAAAAAACGAGTTAAAAATTAAAATTTTGCTTCGAGCGATTCTGCCAGTTGAATTAATCAAACGGTTGAATTAATCGCAATTTCATCGAAAAGCTTTAGCGAATACTTCATATATATGTATGTATACTCCGTTCAACGAGAGATCATGGTTATGATTGATCAAAAATAAATAACGATAGGGCACAGAGCCGCAACAAAAGTGTTCGCGTTAAACTATTTTTATTTTTAATAGTGTTGGACAATATATATCTATTAAAAATAAAAATAATTTAACGCGAACACCTTGTTGCGGCTCTGTGATGCCCTATCGTTATTTCTTATTTCCGTTTGATCAACCATGATCTCTCGTTGGACGGAGTATATAGTAGGTATAATCATTTCTTAAAAATTCATCTGTTCTTATTTCTCATTTGAATTAAGTATTTGAAATACATTTGCGTACGACACACGTCTTTCGATCGATGGCAATCGATAAGAAACCGTTAAGTTCGCACGGGGACGGGGCCCACGGGGGACGGCAAAAAGATGGGAATAAAGCGGTCAGCGAGCGAGACGAGAGATCGCGCGAGCGGAACCGATAGAAAACGAGCTCGCGAAGGCGATTTCCCACTTCCACCCACCCCTATAATCAGTCATCGCGCGACCGCGACAGGCGCCACAGGCCATCACAGGCGGCGGGCGGTAATCGCTAGTCGCGCGTGTTGGCCGTGCAGTACGGTTCGCTGCGTCGCGTCTCGCGTCGGCTCATTATCATCAATTATCATCGCGTTTCGCGGAGGCTATAGGCGCCGCGCCGGGCGGGAGCGGGAGTCGACAGTCGACGGATTATCTCGGGATTTCCTGGCCGCCGCGCAGCGGCGATGACGGACGCGGGGCGTCCGTGTATTCAGTGTGTTCACCACGAGGCCCGGCCCCGTCGCGTCTGCCACGTACGCGCGACGAGGTGAGAGGTGAGGTTAAGTTCTCGTGAAGGGAGGCCGGGGCGACGACCCGCGAGACATGGTCCTCTCGCGAAGATGAGGCGCAACGTGATCAGCCTGGTCAAGTTTCTCCTCCTGGCGGCGTTCACCGTGTTCCTGACCGTCGTGGTGTTCCGCTACGCACGATCGCCACCGAGCCGTCGGGTCTCGGCGCCGCTCGACACCCTGGCAGCGGCGGCGGACCCGAAGGACGACGGCGGTCGAGGAAACGACCCGAACGACGAGCGTTCGCGTCAGGTACGAATCCGGGAAGGCGCACCGTGACTCCCGTCGTGGAGTCGCGGTAAAATGGGCGTTACACGTCGATTGAGTACGAGTCGAGTGAAATCTGTCGGATACAAGTGTATCTGCTGTAAATTTTGTCGGCAGAACGCCAACAGAAACAAAATCTGTTAATATATATATTGGTAGATTGATTGCAGACTCTCTTTCTCTCTCTGGCATTTCGTAAACATTCAGATTGCCAAATCCTGTCAGAAATAGATTTTGCAAAGTGTCTATTACAAATTTTGTTACTTTAGTGTCAATAGAAACATGAAATTTTTGTGTTACCAGAATAATGATAGTAGATTGATTGTAAAAATTAAAAAAAATTCGCTATTTTGTAATCGTTTAAATGACACCTTATGATAGTCAAATCTGTCGAAAAAAAAAAACAGATTTTGCAGGGTGTCTGTTACAAAGTTTTGTCAGTAGAACACTAATAGAAACATAATAAAATCTGTTAACAAAATATGACGACAGATTGACTGCAATCTGTTTCAAAAAATAATTGGTTACTAAATAATTTATTATTTTGTAATTATTTAAATATTTTAATTGACACCCAGCTAGCCAAATCTGTCAGAAATAGATTTTGCAGAGTGTCCATTACAAATTTTGCCAGTAGAATGTCAATGGAAACATAAGATTTGTTAATATGAATGTGATAGTAGATTGATTGTAGAAACCTAGAAGAATTTGTCATTTTTGTAACCATTTTGTAACAACTTAAATACCCCCCCCCCCCATGATAGCCAAATCTGTCGCAAGCAGGTTTTGCAAAGTGTTTGTTACAAAATTTTGTCAGTAGAATACTAACAAGTATGGTGGCAGATTGGTTGCAAAATCAGCTACTTATTTCATAAACATTTAAGTGATATCCACAGATTGCCAAATCTATATCCGAAACAGATTTTGCAAAGTGTCTACTACAAATTTTCTCATTAGACAGCTGACAAAAACAATGAAATTGGGAGTGTGCACGCGTGTGCATACGTCTGACAATGATGTGCACAATTCCCTCTCTCTCATCTCTTACTGTTATTGCTGGTATATTTCATATTCATAAGCACAGTATTGGTGCCTCATCACCATTCGCATGTACTTCTTTGTCTCTTTTCCATTCTATCTAACGTTTCCCGTAGCTTTTTATTGTCGTACACATGCAACATTTTATTACTAAAATCTATTAATAGAACATTAACGGATCTACTGCAGAAATCAAGAAAAAAATCTACTATTTCATAATCATTTAAAAATACGTTCCACTTGAATGATCAAGAAATAACAGATTTTGCTCAACTTTTGCTGTCAGATTATGTCAGCAGGCTCGCTGACAGAACAGAACATGAGATTAATGCGAACGCAGTTGATGCCAACGTTCCGTAATATTCCATACACTTAAATCTAGATATACACAAACTGTTAACGTACACTATTTACACTATTTACACATTAAAGAATGAAATTTAAGTCATTATCTTGAATTAGATAACATTTTGTTACTTTTAACTACCATGTGTGTCGAATTTTATTACTTTAACACAAAATAGTATTATTTTAACCCATGTTGGTTTAGATAAATTAACGACATTTGAGTAGGAGCAGTGGCGATCTATAGGAATGGTTAAAAATGATACTCAAATTGAGTATAATTTGACACCGCGAACTCAACAATGTATTATTAACATTTTGCTCACTGGTGTATAAATGGAAATCAGTATTAAATCTCGTTGAGCTCGATTCCCTAAGAAAAAAAAATTCGTGACAGGATAGAATCTCGCGCCACCCGTCGAGGAGGGAGAATTGGAACCGTTGTAACTTCGTTGAGTTCAATTTCCTGCTGGCGCGGTAAAAGAAAGCTTGCTTGAATAACGTATTTATAATAAATACGCGGATCCTCTATGGCATCCGCAGTTGAAGCATTAAGTATCGTACCAGACATTATACGAGTAGATCTTATGCGGATACTTAAAAACCTACTTTCCTCATATGCACACAACAGTTAGCAAACGAGTTTTAGTTGCATCTCTCTTGCATTCCCAGCGATCAGGAATGTACCGAGGCGATTGGGTGCCCAAGCAAGTTATTCGTTTTTTCTACGATCGCAAAAAAATGCCATTTGCCGACTCTTCAGTCGTGTACCGCTACCGGATCACCGTCGATCGTTTTCTGATATGATAACAGTGCTATTTAATACATATGAAAAATGGATTAAGATTTATTTTTCAATATTTATCTTATCTCTTCAAGAATCTCTGTAAACAAATCTATTATGAAAATAGGCAACGGCCATTTTATTTTCTCTCTAATCACTAATTTCAACATATTTTACAGGACGTGGACGACAAAATCGATTGGCACGACTACAAAAGCATCGAGGAAGAAGATAAACGAACGGGGATAGGAGAACACGGAAGACCAGCCTTTCTTTCCCCGTCCCTCGATGTGCGGAAGGAAAAATTGTATCAAGTAAATGGATTCAATGCAGCTCTCAGCGATGAGATCTCAGTGAATCGTTCAGTGCCTGATATTCGCCATCCAGATTGCAGGAAGAAGAAATACTCGAAGAACCTGGATCCCGTTTCTGTGATAGTGTCCTTCCACAACGAGCACTTCAGCACGCTACTTCGAACCTGCTGGAGTGTGATTAATCGCTCGCCGCCTTCCCTTTTAGAAGAAATTATACTGGTCGACGATGCCAGCACGAAAGTCGAGTTAAAAAAGAAGCTAGACGATTACGTCGCCCAGCACTTGCCGAAGGTAACGATCGTACGATTACCAAAACGCTCGGGATTGATCAGAGGTCGACTGGCGGGCGCGAAGAAGGCGAGAGCGAGAGTTCTCGTGTTTCTGGACTCGCATAGCGAGGCTAATGTGAATTGGCTACCACCGTTGTTAGAGCCCATCGCGCAAGACTACAAAACCTGTGTCTGTCCGTTCATCGATGTGATAGCTTACGAGACTTTTGAGTATAGGGCGCAGGACGAAGGCGCCCGAGGGGCGTTTGACTGGGAGTTATATTACAAGCGACTTCCGTTACTTCCGAAAGACTTGAAGAAACCCGCAGAGCCGTTCAAGAGCCCTATAATGGCAGGCGGTCTGTTTGCGATCAGCGCCAAGTTCTTCTGGGAATTGGGCGGCTACGATCCGGGCTTGGATATATGGGGTGGCGAGCAATACGAGCTGTCCTTCAAGATCTGGCAGTGCGGCGGTCAAATGTATGACGCTCCGTGTTCCAGGGTCGGTCATATCTATCGTAAATTCCCGCCGTTTCCCAATCCCGGCCGTGGCGACTTCCTGGGAAAGAACTACAAGAGGGTCGCCGAAGTGTGGATGGACGAGTACGCGGAATACATCTACAAGAGACGACCTCACTTACGGGCGTTAGATCCGGGTGATTTGTCGGAGCAGAAGGCGTTGCGCACGAGGTTGCACTGTAAACCGTTTAAATGGTTCATGGAGAACATAGCCTTCGATCTCGTGGAGGTGTATCCGCCCATTGAGCCGGACGACTTCGCTTACGGGGAAATCAGGAACATGGGCGCGACCGATCTGTGTTTGGACTCGAAGAAGCGGAAGAGGGACGAGCTTGTCGTGATGGACACCTGTTTGAAGGACGATCCGAAAGTGTTGGGTGAGCAGGAGTTCCGGCTGACCTGGCATAAGGATATCAGGCCGAAGGATCGCACGGATTGCTTGGACGTGTCCAGAGGCGAGGAGAAAGCACCGGTGAGCCTGTATCCCTGCCACGGGAAACAAGGCAATCAGTTGTGGCGTTACGACGTCGAAAAACAATGGTTGCAGCATGGTTACTCGTCGAGATGCCTGGACACCGATCCGGGCAGTAAAAGAGTATACGTGACCGCGTGCGACAAATCGTCACCCACTCAGAAATGGCGGATAGAGCAAGTTAACATGAAAGCGATTAATAATTGGGAGAACATAGGACCCAAGCTCAAGTGAACTCTCTTCCCTTGTACTGCCATAATGTCTCTTGAACGGTAGGCTCGCGCCAAATTCCTACTCGTTATAGAAATCTAGGAAGGAATTCCTTTATTCCTGGTTACTAGTCATCGCAAATTTCAATTTGAGCAACATACTGCACTTGTGTTAATAATAATTAACAAAGAGCAAGACTCGATCAACGCGCGGCCCGAGTAATTTTGCACGTAGCGTAAGGCGAGATTTTCGTTCCTTGGGGTATGCAGACTGGATAGTAAACGGTCTTCATATCGGCGGATGTGTCTATACATATCGCACAAGCGCTCTATCGTGCCTTACATCATATAGCCATATGTAGGAGTACGGTACGATAACGATTTTAGCATTAAGTTTCACCTTTCGCTCAAATTAATATTACGGTAAACATTATATCTTTTTAAAAATGCCACTTATTAAGCAGGAGTGAAATTTTATTTGTTTATACATTTTATTTGTATTATAATGTTTCTTATTGAAGCAAATTGTTTAAGGAACAAAGTTCTAGATATTCTATCGAGAAACATGAATATAATTTATATGTATAGCATAAATCATTCATAAAGTATTACAAACTTTTTTTTGTAATTATTAGAAATTATAACAATTTCGTAATTTTTAAGGTTTATCTTTTTATGTCGCATAAAAGGTTGAATATGAACATTAAAAAGATTCTTTGCAATCTCTAATAATTCTTGAAAAATTAACTTTTAATAATTTATGTGACACATCTTGTATAATAATAATAATAATAACTATTCATTCCATTATCATTAACTCATATAAATAAATATTATGAACTATTTTATCAGATTAGATTATTTAAAAAAACCAGTGAAGAAAGAGAAGATATAAATCATTCTCCATTTTCAATGCATTATGAGTAAATTATAGAATAACTTGAAATATAAAATACATATATTTTTTTAATAATATGCAGACATGATACAATACAAAAAACTGTAAAATGTTTAACAAATATACATTTTTATACTCCTAGTATCTTTCATAGTATTTTCCAATAAAATATAAATTTTTCTTTGAAATATACAATTTCTAATTAAGTAGAAGAAAACTAAAAATGCGGTTTACTATGTGATATTGTCTCTTCTCTGTATTCCAATTAAATATATGTATATAAAAGCATGATTGCGTTTTATTGAAAGTTATTCTACGATATACTCGAAGGATCAAAATAAAAAATGGAGCATTCATTAGCAATTATTGTAAGAGCAAATAAATACATTTAAAGCATTATTCTTTATATTTGTCAGTATATTAGTTTATGTTTGAGCGCGGATTTTTGATAATTATGCAATAATAAATTAATGTTAGAGAAGTATTGTTAACTGTCTGTGATCGTTGGTGTGTCTGGGCTAATCTTTGATTATTACTATTTTTATAGCATATTTATATGATTTAATACACGTTTGTATTAAAAAAAAAATCCTTATATATTTTTTACAATAAACGTAAGTACCAATCTGATGATAAAAGTACAGTATACATTAAAGTTATAGTTCTAATCGATCAGCAATCCCAGGTGTCACACACACACACACACACACGCACGCACACACACACACACACACACACACACACACACACACACAAAATATCTCGCTACTAGATAAATATGGTCAAGTGATTCTTATCGAAAAGAAGTAACGTTTTATTTGATATATCCGTGTCATGGGGGGTAAAACAAGAAAATAAAACGGAAAATGCGAGGAAAAGTGCCTAATGTTAGATTTTCATATATGTGGTCCTCCCACCGCATCAACGCTTACAGATGTCTAATGTTTCCGAATGAACCGTATTGGAAAAAGGAACCAACAAATCACGTCCAGCGCAATAGTTCAAGATATGGTATATAATCAAATCAGGCAGGATCAGGGCACGTATTATGGAACTTTTCGAAATGGATTCTGATCGGAATCATTCATACTACGTGCCCAGATCAAAACTGGATCCTGATCAAAGAATACATTTAGATAACACCATGTGACCAAAGTGTTCTTGACAGTAGGGGTTTCGAAATTGTTCTGAGAGAGAAGAAAGAATTGGACCAAGTTACGAACAGCGTCAAAGCAAGAGGGTATAATCTAAGAATTATTTCGCGAAATGTTTACTCACCCCTTGCATTGGCGCATTCTCCATCGGGATGTGCCATACGCTGCATCGCGGTAGGTGCGACTCCCAAGGGCATTGAAACTTTGTGACCCAACACCGTCGTGCTTATGTCCCTTTTGGACACGTCTCGCAAGAATCTAGGACGTATTCTGTAACTGCAAGAATATTAAAAATTATCGAGAACTAGGACAAGTCGCATTTTTTATCGCCAACCTATATGAAAAATATATACAATATATCCTATCTTTCTACACAAATTACTTAAGGAATCATATATGTACAATATGAGTATCTAAAAAAATTGTAACGACCTTTTCAGCTCAACTGTTTCACATCGAACACATACACTTTCTTATTTTCCACTCTTTTCTCTCTCTCCCTCCCCCTCTCCTCTCAAAATCTTTTCTACTTTACTTTTAGATTAAAAAGAGGGATTTACTTTTTGAAAGCCTCCCTATTCCATTTTACGCTATACTCTTCTCCCGCACCGCTCTTGTAGTAGTCCCTCACGGAAGCGGGCAAACGTTCCAGAGCATGCTTCTCGTAGTCTTCGATGCACACGTATGCCATCCTGCCGTGTCAAAAATTAATATTGTTGCAATCTGCAATGAAAGTATCGTTATTGTAACTTATCTTGGAAATGAAACAAGAACACTTTTACTAAATCTAACAAGAGGAGGCCACGAAGATTGACTTGTCGATTTTATTGAAAATTATTTTGTTGCGTCAAACTTTACGAACTTTGCTTTGCCAATTCTGAGAGCATGGTTTTACATGGAAACTTGATTTAATTTTTATTAGCGAGTCTATCCAAGTGGCTTTCTCTTGAATTTATTATGGATTTTCCTGTGCTTTGTTCCCGAATCTTCTCTTGTAAGATATTGTTCTTATAATTTTTATTATTATAACGTTTTAAAAATATTTTTATATCTGTCACTTGATATTTTATACGATATAATAGTAGATGATAATAATAACATAATATTGCGAGCACACGCAGCGATGTTATACAAGAGAAATTGTATAATTTGAAGAGGAACTACAAATAAAAAAATATATTATCTCGAAAGTAAGAAAAACTTATAGTAAATTCAAAATTGTATAATATGCATTGGTCTTATAATTTATGTCGAGACAGTGATCTCAGAGATGTTTCGCGCGAAAAGAACTTATTTATAATTAGTATTAAGGGGATCCTATATAGCGAAGGCCAAACTTCCTCGATGTCGATAATATGTCGACACTTCTAGTCCTGTTTTCTATGTTTTATATATATATATATATCTGTCCTTGTCCGATTGCTGCGCCATCTCTCGCTACACGCAATACTGCTTATCTTATCAACCTGCATGTGCTTTTGCATATATAAAATTTAAAAGCATGACACTTTTTTTCTAGACTTCTATCGTAGTTGTAATTGCACGATATTGTTCTTCAATGTTTTCCCCAGAGGGCTAGTATCTCATTTTGTATATATAAACTGCAGTATTTTTGTATAAGCAAATATTGTCGTCAGTGACAGCTCTATGTGCCCAAATTTTTAATTTTTTTTTTTGTTTTTGATTTAAAACCGACACTAGCCCCCTACATTTTTGTGCGTACTTTAATTCTGTACAAAGATTTTGCAATTTCGTAAAGCCAATTAAATGTGGTTTGCTTCTAACTAAACGTCGGTAATTATTGCCACTATAGGATCCCCTTAAAAGTAGATAAATTGATATTTTATAAGGTAACAGCAGATAACTGTAAATGTTAAATACGAAGGTCACAACATTACGTAATCGGGACAACTTGACAAATGCTATGTCGTCGTTTATTGCACGACTGTAGTTAAATTTCTATTGATAACGTAGACGGTTATCGTTGTACTGATAATGCGATATACAGTGGATACTGATAGTGTCAACGTCTTGAAAAAAAAAATTATAGATAAAGTTCTAGAAAATTTGTATGTGAAAGAGATTAAAAAGATAGACTTGCCTTCTGGATGGCTCGTTGTTCACTTCTGCTCGTCTCGATCGTCAACAAATGACTGACTGTTCTCGGATAAATCCTCGCCGATAGCACGACGAAAGTTAAAAATTTAGTTATATAACAGATAAAACTGTTTGCTCTTAATAACACGGGTTGTTTCCATCAGCCTCCGCAGCGATGCGATGAATATGATGACTGTCTTCCTAAGGATATATGACTTGAGATAACGCAGATAATGGTCAATATAAACATTTTCATTCCAAGGAGCGTGGCAATTTCGTAACGAATTGTATGCTCTTCCGTGCCATTATATATTTTTCATCCTTAGTGGATTACTATCTAATGTAATGTCATCGTATAATTCAAATCGATGCAAACTATTCGATGTTACATGCCCTCGAAACACGACATATTTTAAGTAAGATAAGAAGAAAAACTCTTCGCGGATTAAATTTTATTTTAGTGACGGTATACTGGTAAACAATATATTATACAATAGTATGCTAAGTCGAAGCGTATTCGCTACGAATTATACAGATGAAAATTGAAAAATTCAACTCAAGAGTACTCAAGACGAATTGAGAATTATTAAGCTTATTAAGAATGACGGGTCTTTGTTAAGATAATAATAATCAATAGCGCGACGCGTGCTAATACCAATAGTAATGATTTTTCGAAGGGAGAAATCTGAAATTGTTATAAAATAAAATAGGATAAGGGTCAGTATATACGAAAGAGGAAATCTATTTCAATAAGTCTTTTTACAACTATGCAAGTGTTTCGGGGGGAAAAAGTTCAGAATTTCCTTTTTTCACGTAAAAAATTGTAGCACAGATTGCAAAATGAAAGATTTAACGGGATATTATATTAGGCATTGTTAGGAAAATCGTTTGAAAAATTTCTTAAAAAAGATCTCAAGAATATTAGAAATCTTAAAATTCTAAAATAGCATCAGTTGTGGCAGCCATCACAAACATTGTTGGCTTCTATTTCAACTTGTGTTACTGACGAAAACTTATTCAGACAGTCAGAACTATCGAAAACAGGTTTTGCAAAGTTTCTGTTACAAATTTTATCGACAGAATGTCAGTAGAAATGTAATCAAATCTGTTAATAGAATGTGCTAGCATTTATTGCAGCACTTATCATTTCGTAACCATTTAAATAATACTCAAATAGCCAAATTTTTTAAAAACAAATTTTGCAATGTCCACTACATATCTATAATTTTTTTTCGGTGGAGTGCAAAACAAAAATAAAATCTGTTAGTAGAATATAATCGAAATCAAGCAGAATCTGTCATGGCTAACAAAAAATAAACTTGAAGGTGGGCGGGAATTTTGTATGATTAAATTGAAGAAATTATTTCAGGGAAAAGAACGAATAAACACAATTCTCCATTTAGGTTATTCACTATATTTGAAATGTAAGAAGTTAATTTGTAATACAAAACTTATTAAAAAATAGAAGTTTTCTGTCATTGAAGACAGGACAGAAATTTTCGAGTGCTATACGTTACCATGCACGATCTCGTAACTTCTAAGATAGCAATCTGCTAAATTTTGGTCTACTTTTTTGTATTACAAATTAATTTTCTATATTTGAAATATAGTAGCAAATAATACCTAAACGGAGAACTGTACCCGTTTATTTCTTTCCCCTGATTTTCTTTCGCAAATTTCATCTTCAATTTGACCAACTTCCTGTCCCCCCCTAAGACTTGAACGTGATACTGCATTTTAGTATTTTACTATTTCTGTATGAAATGGAATGCTGAATTAATTTCTGGGCAAACGCAAAGGAAGAGTATAGAGAAAAAGACGCTCGTCTGTTTAAACTTTACTTTATTACATTCTGTTAGAAATAATACACAAAAGATTCCGGAGGCGGCAGAGGTCTCCTTACTGCGTAACAACGCAGAACGCGCGGGTGTCGCCCGTTTCGTAAGTGAAAGCCCCCCGCGAAAATTGGCAAACCGTCGCCCGCAACCCCCCGTGCGTACCTATATTTCTGTATACGTGTACGTGTGTGTGTGTGTGTGTTCGCTGTGTGTATGAACGTGTCTATATGTGTTACGTGTGTGTGTGCAGTTTTCTTTTTTATCTCAAATCACCCCCAGCGACCGCGCGCGCGCGCACGCCAGCACGTTGCATCTAATTAAGAATATACAATCTTATCGTAATTATACTTATATTATATTTATATATTTATATATATAATATGTATATCGAAAGGGAGAGAGTCTGCGAAGGACTATAAATAATCGCGCGGGTCGGCGGCGTGTGGGAAGGGTCGCAGGATCGGTTGGCGAGTCGGTTTTACGTGTTTTTTAAATGAAAAAATGCCTGCATATAAATGCGCCATTTAAACGGATATGTAGCGCGTAGGGCGACCTGAGCGCTTCTCGTTTCGCATTCTCTTTTTCGCTCGTATAGAATTCTAGCACGTCGACGGCAAATCCGTATCTCGTTATCCTCTCGCCTCTTCTCTCTGCCAGATCTGACGCGAGTTAGACGGCGTCGGTAAGGACGCCCGAGGGACTAAAAGATCCCGAATCTCAACATCCCGAGTTAGGATCCTATCTTAGGATTATTTAATATATCCAAATTAAGATTGTTATTCCATTAGGAATATTAATTTCGCACGTCCCCCTTCAGCTTCAGACGTTTTTTTCCGGATGTCCTTCCGGATTTTTTTTATCGTTCGCTTACCCGGAACGAGGATCTAAGAAATGGGCGAGGACGAAATCATAAACGAGAATTTTACGCGGGCCTTGCGATTTCCTCGCACGAAAACGCTCGTCCTATTACACGTCTTATCGCGATGATTCGCGACGAGAACTCAGGAGGATCCAGCAGAAACGTTCGCAAGCGCGAATTTATTTGATTGTCGATACACGACGCTTGCAAAATTAAATTATAAAAATTATTAAAATAAAATAAATGTAAAATGATAATTATTTGAAAGCAACGCGTTTGCAATTATCATTAAGATAAAACGTAATTGATAAAACGTGCAATTAAAAAATCTCTTTTTTTACACACTTGCGACGTTCTCCCCGACTCTCCTTCAAGATCCGCTGAAGAATCGCTTTTCGGAAAGTCCTGTAATATTTCCGCGTATGTATTACAACTAACAGCGAAAGATTGTACTGGGACACGCAAGTGTATTTCATTTTATCCGCGGTATTTCGTTACAACGATTGTCCGAAAAATTAACAGATTTTCCTGAAAAATCTTTTCAGACTTTTATTGTTCTCTCCCCCCCCCCCCCCCAGCGACTCGAAATGGAGGATGTAGAGTAACTTCGATCAGAATTCAGTGTACTCTCCGGGTACTTTCGTATATTTCAAATACCATGGCACAGAGGTCCAAACATTCGAAAAATTGTCCAAGGCCGAGGACTCCTTTCGACGTTTTTGCGACGTTTCTCGTATATTTATGTCGTTTGCGTTAATTTCGTGTTAATTTCTCTCTCATGTCGATCTCCATCTCGTCTCTTCATAACATCTCTTCTCGTTATCGCATGCAGTGCATTTCTTTGACACGTTTGACTGTCCATTTTAGCTCTCCGTAGCCCCGTATCATCAATCTCTTCTCTGCTTGAATACATATCGATCAGACATTCTATTTTGATTTCTGTATTGGCAACTCCTTCCTTTACGAAAACCACGTTTATAATGTACGATTCGTGGTCGTGTAGAATAATGCTATCAGTAAATTCGTGAACTACATGTTTCCATACGACGAGCACACAAGGATGTTTACACGTCATATTCGCCTAATGAACAACATGTTAGTATGATCTTGCACATAGATCCTTATATTTACACATAATTGCTCCTTTGCTCGTTAATGAATCGGTTTGATACTACAATATTCTTCGATCATCCGAAAAGGTTTCGAATTCGGCCTCTTTTTCTTGATTCAAATCTCATCTAACATCATTAGCGTCGAAATATCTAATTAACGTAACGGTACAATCTCGTGTCTCTTTAACGATTTCCACGATTCGATAATTCGCGCTTTTACGTTTTGCATCTAATTAGATTTTGTTTGAATGCGGCATTGAATTATACGGAATGACAATATTCAGAATCCAGCTGGGACGAAGCGAATGTTAAACAATCACGCGGAAATCAGACGCATACCGCGGCGCGCATAAATATTCTCCTATTAGTTTCAATTAATAGAGAGAGCTGTAGTACGCAATTAGCATGCAATTAATATAGTGCGCAATTAAATTGCAATTAATACAGCGCGCTCGAGTCTCCTAAATTTTCATCCTTTCGCAACGACGCGCGGCGATCCGGTCCAAGAGAGCCTCGAATTCAGTTATGCGGCCGGTTCTACGTCTTTAATTGCTCCGTTTCCTTCGCTCTTTCTCTTTTGCAAAAGCACTAGTATTTGGTTTCGTGCGAAGAAAGCGTAAAAACTAAGTACATGCAACAGGACAAGCCTGTTTATGCGCAAAATTATGTAATATCTCTTCCGCATAGAAGACCTTTTTGGAAATCGGAGGTCGCATGTTGCAGAGCGCATTACAAGCCGGAAAAGATTTTAGGCGGGAGGATATTTCGGTGTATTACGCAAACAAGTCGGTTCTTCCTCCGGGGCTCTTTTTGATCATTCAAAAAAATTATACGCCTCTCAATCGAGCTTTCTCTCTTCCTTGAGATATCACTCTCTTCTTTGCAGTCTTCTCCTTAAAACTTTCGAAGATACGCAAGCGCGCATTTTCGAAACTACTTTCGTGAATCTACCTATAACGTTTAGATTTGCCTAACGTTTTATTAATGTAAAAAGGGGTACGTCGTGGTGTCCGAACATCGAAGGATCGTTCTTCGGCCTCCCCAACGTTTGCACCTCAAAAGAACCACATAAGCCGTCTGAGAACAAGTATATACGGAACGCAAGTGTACAGAGCGCATGGCGAATAAAGGTGCGATAATTAGAAAATGTATGCTTCTGGTATCTGACTTTGGTAAGGATTACATCTGCGGAGTGCAGTCTGGCCCGAGGGTCGTAGCGTCAGGGTCGATGTGCTAAATTATGAAATTCCGAAACCGGCATTACTGAACCCTGGTGGTTCCACCAGTTCCTCGACTCAAACGCCGACCGAACGTGACCAGCGGTCTGTCCGACGAACCTCGCTCGTTTCTTAGATGCTAACTAACGAAATAAATCGACGACTCGAGCGGTCGCGCTGATGCGGAAAATAGCTCGGGAACGGAGAAGCGACGCTCTTCCCTTCCTCTCCGTTCAAGGAACCTCCGTGATCTTCGCGGAGGTGGGACGACGAAGCTTCTCCTGAAAAGATTCGGATACCAATGTTTTATTAATACCAATATCCTAATTATCATCTCATTTTTCAACCGACAAAATAATCGAGCACGGAGTGCACCAGCGCGCGCGATCGTGTCCTCTTTCCGCAGGATTGCTCGAAAATCTTGAAAGCACGGAGTGGACAACGCTGACTGCCCATCGAGGTAGTTACGAGTGACGAGTCCCTCGCACGTCAAAGGCGAATGAAAAAAAATCGGCGGGGAAAACGCGTACGCAGAAACGCTCCCTTAATTTAATAAAAGTAGCAGACGACGATGATGACGATGATGACAGCGCGTCCCCTGTTGTTGATCTCTGGTTGGCGAACGCGGCGCTTCGAGAACGTCACGCGGATCGTATTAAATGAACGAAAGCTGTTAATCTCCTTTCGTTTATTCGTAGTTTTACTGACTAGAGCGTCATTCGCGCTGAATACAATTAAAATTAAAACTAGAACTAAAGAGACGTCGATGATAAAAATCCTCCTTTCTCTTTCCTCTTTTTCTTCTTCTTCTTCTTCTTGTTCTTCCTTTTTCCCTTTGCTACGTTTACGAGAGTTATAACTGCATGCGATCTCGAGAACGATACTACTCTGATCTCACGTGCGTTTCGCATGCGAATTACACGTTGTAGTTTACGCATTTGCCTTTGAGCCTTTTGATTCTTTTTCTCTTTTTTCGCTCGACGACCCTCGTATTCTGAAACGAATGTAAATTCGCGACGGCTACCTCCGCCGGCGTGTACGCAACGTTGTTAAACAGCATAAATTTAACAGTTTCTTGCAGTTTATCCGCGGAACGGTCTCGTGTAAAAACGTTGCTACACGATCGCCTTTCTCTTCCCTCACGCTCCTCTCAGTTACGTACAACAAGCGTTATGGAAATCGGTATAATTTCAAATTCTCGCGTACGCGAGGAAAGGCCTCGCGCTTCGTCTCGCCCTTTGAGGCCTCGCAAACGAATTCGTACAGGCGATTTTCTCGCGTGCCCTCCGTAATCCAGTGTAATTATACTGATCTTAAATCCCTGTGTTACGCACAGAAAAATGACATCCCATCGCAATCTCTATCGCCCTTTGCACACCTCCTCTCTTTCCTTCTTGCGCGACAGCACCGAGCGCTCACCTCGCATTCGATGGCAAAAAATAAGAAGAAAAAAAAACGACATTCGATCCTGTCCGTCACTAATTAGAACCAACGCGCTCGGCCATACCTCTCGTAGCCTATGTCTCTCTTATTTCTACCACGCATAAGATAAATGACACTAGTATTCATCACACTTCCAGTTTGTGAACCGTATCTCTCTTGAAGAAGTAATTTAAAAAAAAAAAAAAAACAAAGAAAATCAGAAGATGTACAAACATTGTACATTATACGCTTATTTAGCGATACAATTAAATATTAAATAATTATAGACTACATTTTTCGTGTTAACAAAAAGTGAACTTAGCATTACAGTCTGTGTACAAAAACCAGGATTTACAATAGCGTTTCCTCTAAATCTCAATGTATAATAGGAATATAATTTTTTTTTATCACATATATATAAAAAGCGGTTGTCTATATGTACATATCTGAGTAAGATTAGGTACCATTATCGTTTAACCAATAGAAGCTATTATATAATTTGGTACACTGTTTAACTCGGTATTCGCGATAAATACGAACAATAATAATCAATACGTCATTACTTCCTGGTGTCTTGACATAGTCGTTGGTTTTTCGCACGAAAATCTTATGTATACACACGGCTCGCTTACTCCACGTTACACACGTGACCTTTTTTTATTTCTCTTTTCCTTTTTAAAGATTACTTTTATATAATATCTATATATAACACACGTTATTTAATAAGTCAGAGCTATGGCCAGTTCATAAATTCGAGGGTCGTTCGTCGCATAGTCTCCACGTTCTCTCCTCTAGAGTGTTTTGTCCGTTAATATACCGGACAATTGCCGAAGCCGGTGTGCGCGCCATGATCGCTTTCACAACTTTTGCGAAAAGACCACAGCTCTATCAACGAATGAATCGTATCATACAACGATACAAACTAGTATTCGTTTGCTCTATATCCTCTTTGCGTCTCACTACCGCTCTGCTCAATTCCTTTTTCTTCGTAAAAATTTGAACTGCGGATGAGGACAGTGTCCCACTTTTTTTTAAGCAGCTGCCCATACATCCGACAACTCGATGTCGTATTAAACGTGTACGTGCGTCATGATAAACTAAAGTGGCCCGCCTCGTTTCGGGCTCCGAGATACGTTCCGGTCGATCCCTCCGTCGACGAAATTATCTCTCGTCGTGTCCCACGCGTTTTTAAACGTAATGCTCTAAGTTTCCTCTAACTTCCTTTCCCCTTTTTTTTCCACAGTCAACTCAACAAGCGAAGTATAATCAAATTTGAAGCAACAACTTGATTCTTAAATATCTACCTAAAAGTACAATGGGAGTCGCACAATGTCGAAGGCACAACTCTTTCAAATCGGTCGAACTGAAAGAAAGCACAACAGGAGGCATCATTGGCGTATGTTGAAATTTTGCAGCGCAGCAGGCCGCTGATAAGTGTCTTTCTTCCAGAATGCTCGAGATTATTAAGTACAAGAAAGATTCTTTTATTGTTGTTAAAAGATTAAATAGCAAAAGCTATGTATACATATATAGCATAGCTATATATATATATATATATATATATATATATATATATATATATATATACGTTAGAGCATAGCTTTTTCTTTCGCGATAATCGTGCTTTCTCTGAATGAGATGAGATGAGAATGTACTAACTCATTTCCCCTTTCTGTAGTCGTATCTTTCGAGCGTTATAAAGTTCCATTTCAACTTCCCTTCGTTTTTTTTTTATTAGTAACAAATTTACATAGGCATACGGAAAATTATGGTTTATATTTTTGTCTTCTAATCGGCAGAGAACGGGATTCCATAACACACTACTCGCTATACATTTATACAATCTTACGATATTCCTAAGCTTGAATCCACATGCATTAATCGAGGCAAATGAAACTCCTAGCTGTACTATTTAGCTTTATCGATCGATCGAAAAGAGACAGCGTATTTTTATTCCTTTTTATCAAATTGTCATTTCTAGAATTGGAAGCCAAACCGGTCGTCGGGGAGATACAAACAGATGGTGTCGAGATTAAGGGGAAAGAAATTATTTTGAGAATTGCCTCAGCATGCGTTAATTCACTTTTCAGTCGGAATCGTCTTCCATTTCATCATTGCAATTCGAACATTCATAGCGCGTCATATTATCAAAGTAACTACCCACAGTGAAACTAAGAGATTAGCATGAGTTCGTTAAAGAATGATCACTAAAAAAAAACAAATCCTCACTTGTTATATCTGTACATGTGCTGCTACCGCTCGCCACCAAGCTGCTGGCGCAGTAATATCTAAGTATCCCGAAATCGTTTCACTGAGGCAGCAACTTGGTAAAACGTCAGTATTTAGCGTTCATTATGGATCCTGGCTGGTATTTTGTGACGACTCACAGTTTTGCGGGTTATGCATTTGAAGCGCTAAGTGGGGTGTGTGTACTGGAGAAGGTCCTGGTTGAGGCTGTTGTTCTTCTTGCATTTGTTGGATCACGGTAAAGTCGGGATAACTACAAAAAGAAATAAACGACTATTAAAAAAATCGGTTTGCTTACGTCCGATAAAAAATTATTATATTATTCACAATTGATGCTATTAGTCCTTTTACAAATAAAATAAAAATCCAACATCTACAAAAAATTTATCTGTAAATTTTAAGCTATGTAATATACAGCATCTTGCATTTCCAAAAAGATTTAGATAAACAGTATTTTGCAATCAATATTATCAGAGGCATGTGTAAGTATTTATGTAGAGAAGATACTTTTTTTGTAGTTACAACTTACTCCATAGATGCCCATCCTATGTGTCTGTTAATGCGCCTCCTAGTTCGGATATTGTTTGTAGATTGATATTTGGTAGATGAATTAGTAGATTGACATTTAAATGTATGCTGATATTTCTCGGCCTCTTCCGCGCAATCTTCGCTCGTGTCCTCAACTTCCGGCTCTTCGTCGGGACATAATTCGCACGCTCGCTCCAATGTTTTTCTCGCGCTGTTACTACGTTCCAAAACGTAGCCGTTTGCAGAATCATTGGACTGTGTTGGTGGTGACCAGTTGTTGTACGCATGTGTATAAGGCGCCGTAGAGGCATATGGTCTCTGAAAGACGATTTATCATACATTCATAATCATCCTAACATTGAGTGATTTAAGCGCCGTTTCTGCTACATACTTTGTCAAGTTCGTCGTGGAGCCAATCTATGGCGTGACTCCACTTTCTTTTCAACTCCGGACTATGATGCAAAAGCTGATGCGCTGGTCTGCATTTACTAAAGAGCTGCACCATACATTTAATACACTGATAAGCCCTTTTCTGATAATGGTTTTTACTTCTTTGTATCGTTTCAAATAAACCTTCTCGCTCATCGGGAACTCCTGAAAGGTGTAATCTCATGTATATTGCGATGCTAATGAGCGAATACGTGAAAGACTGTTTTTGTTCAAACTTACCCTTAAGTGCATTATGCACCCGATGTGTCTGCCATGAATCTTCCATCAATAGTATCGCAAGCAGCAGATCCGTATGATGTCTCAACTCATGGGTGTAAGCAAATCCTATTTGCCACAACAGTTCGCTAAGCACTGTTCGCGATAAATGTGGATTCTCCCAACAAAGGTATTGTAATAGTTTAACCGTATCTTCAGTCACATTAGCGTCCTCGATCAATTTCTTAATATAACTATCCCAACAGACAGAATAAATATCAAATATAACATCACATAAAAAAATTCATATTACATCTCTGGAATTCAAAGCTCGTGATAATCCTCACCTGGTACGAATAAACAAGATATCAACTGCTTGTGATTGGATGGGCATAAGATACTCTGACTGACACGCGGGATCCCCATATGGATTTGGTAAGGGTTCCGCACGGGGCTGCTGACTCGAGTGCACTTTCGACGACACGTCGCAGCATCGTATTAACATGCTAACTACCTGGTGAAGCTTAGTCAATTCCGGATACTGATATTTTATGGTAGGACCTGGGCCTTCATCGATAGCCACTAACATAAACGTAACCGGTACATTTAGCTGCAAATAATATTTAAAAATTGTTAAAATCGGACATGTGTGTGTTCTATTTCTAGCGTAAGATACGATGATAACGTTAATACTTGACGTAATTATGTGAATGTAATTATTTATTACCTTAAGCAGTTGCGCCTTTTCGGCAAGACCAAGCGAAGCATATGCGTGAAAGAGGGAAAAATAATGAGGAAGATGACGTCCGTGATCCGAAATTTCACGGTGTAGTAGCGATAGTACGGCGTGTAACAAGTGATCGCTGAGCGTTGCTACTGGATCCAAGAGGATACCTAAAAATATTCACAAATCGAAAAGGTAAGATTATTAGGTGCCACTTTAATCGTATCACTGAATTTCTATGCGTATCTTAGTACTCACTCGGTGCATTTAAACTGGGCGGAGCACATGGACCGTCTTGCAGAGAAACATGTGCGAGGAATACTAAAATTTTGAGGAAAGCGGTGCGCACTTCCGTACTAGGACAACTCAAGAGGTACTCGCAAAACCTACGGATAACAAATATTATTAATATTATAACGCAAATATCTTTACGCATTATGTATTTGGAAATAAATCTGATACCTATGGGGATGATTAAACAGTACTTCATTAGCGAACCAAGAACGTACTGCTTTACTGCTACGCAAGTGGTGACACACAATGTCATACCAGTCCGTTGCCGTGCCACGTAATGTTTTCTTAGTGTGGAAACCTGTATAGAAGAGAAATCTTGACGCTAACTGAACCGATAGCATCGCAAGTTCTTCCGCTTCGGGGCTCTACAATACAAATTGTCACGATCATTAAACAGGTTCTATTGAAAATACACTATCTTACACATGTGGAGAACTTACAAGTTTCTCATTCAGATTTTGCCGGTTAATATTATAAGGATTACAGGATACCAATTTCTTAATAAACTGGAAGTATTCAGCACTAAATTGATTACGGTTGTGCATAAATTTTATATTTTGCTTTCGCACACTGTATTCTATCGCTGGTGGCATTTTCATAACTCCTAGTTTCGTATCTGAAGAGTACGAGCGGATAATGAGAAACGGACACGTTCGTTCAAGATCGATCTCGTGTAAAATGTTAAATTGATACTTACACAATGACAGTTCATTTACACTCTTCATTAGAGAATTTTCTTCTACATCTAGTCTTGTATAAAATAACATGTACGCATTCCACCATCGCTTCTGTTTGCGGTAACTCATCCGCTTGAGCATATGATCGAATACCTCTCCTAAATAATCCCCGCCAAAGCACTGAGATTTCATTTCTTCTTCCTCTTCCATTTTGCATTCTGTTACATCACCATCATCGAACTTGTACCACTTTGCCGTACCATCGTTTAGTCTGCAAAATTATTGAATTATAAAAACAATTTAATTGCGATCACTTTTGCAAGTATTGTATATATTTAAAATACCTGTGCAGGATGTAGGAATAATAATGGCCACCGCTAGCCTGACCACTATGAACGACGATACCAGTCAATTGATACTTCGTGCACGTTCCTTTCACAGATTCCTCATAATCACAATCTATAACTTCTCCTTCCAATTTAGCTAAACCGGAGACAGTGTAAGGCTCCATATCCAGATCTCGTGGAAACTCAAAGTAATCGTTGAATTTTATAGCACATACACGCTCAAAGTCATACTCAAATCTTTTCAACTGAATTGCTAATATAGGCGGCAGCTTTTTTACGCACAATCTCTTTACTGTTACGACCTAAACAAATAAAAGAGACACGTCAAATCTCTGATCGAGCGAAATGCTGCTTGTGGTTTGTATAGAATGTGCGTGAAAAGGAAAATAACATTGCTGAGACAAATTATTTTCATTGTTGTCCCTTTTGAAATAATTATTTTCACCCTTTATCATCTTATAGAATAAGAATTTTTTACACATTTACAAGGATATACTATCGTAATCGTACCTTTTTGTTGCATTTATCACAATGGTAGGCATCCGCACCCTCCAGCAATTCTCCCTTCACGTATTGCTCAAGAGAATCCAATAAATTACTGTGATTCCGTATGTCCACACTTATCACGCTGAATGGCTCCTCTTTGGAATATCTGAAGATAATGTAATGCGGTATTACAGTCTACCGAAGAAAGTGGAATGTAAGAACTAAAAAGGTACCTATGAGGGCAACCTTTGCAGATTTTTTGGTCGCTGTATGAGCCACCAAGAATCTTGCCCATTATCTGCTCGTGTCCTAAGGCTTTCAATGCCTCGTCTAGACTTTCCACTAGACTCATGAAGAACTCTACTGCATCCTGTTGTTCTCTAAGATTTACAGGTTCTCCTTGAAGCCTATAAAAACCAAATTTTCTCATTAATTATTTAAAATGCAGAATATAATTGCACATTTCAATATAAATAAGATTGTATTTTGTGAAATTTTCTCCTCCCTTTTCTCGCAAACATTATTTTCGTATTACGTTAAAAAATTTTTATTTTTACAAATAAAATTTTATTTTATTCTTACTTGAAATGCTTCCATAGTCCTCTAGGTATATAATATTGTAATTTGCTGTAAGCCAGATGACCAAATATTGCTTGCACTTGTTTCAAGATGCCGATGTTATATTCCTTCCTGGATTCATCGGCACCGCACTTTTCTTCGTTCGTGTCATTATCATTTGTTTCGATTGTCTGCTCCCCTTCGATCCTCTCCTCGCCCGAAAAATCCTCGTTCAGATCAGTCGCCGCGCCTTCCGCCGCCAAGAGTCCGACTCTAATGCTCTCCACCATATACAATTGCTGTAATACTGAATTCATATAGCAGGTTGCCCCTGCATTCTTCAAGCCTACGAAACCTTTGAGCGGCCTAAGCCCGACAGGCGGTAAATAATCCCACTCCACTAACGGTTCGTCCTTCTCGGAGTAGAACATGTCGGTGAGCATTGTGACTAGAAGTTTCATGTTGGGTACACAGCCTACGCAAAGACCTACGAGCAAGTCGAACGCAGCGCTGGTTGATTGAGGAGTGGTGCACACCGGACACGCTTGCGACGCGCTGAGCTCGCCGGTACTGCGAAGCTGCAGCATGAGGCGAGACGCGGGGAACACAAAGTCCTCGACCAGTTCCTTGATCAAGTTAACCCCGTGCTTCTCGTCAGAACCGATCTCGTATTTCTGGTTCGGTGGCAGGAAGGCCAGCAGTTCCTTCGTTAGACCAAGGTGACCCTCGAGCAAGGCTTCGTCCACCTGACTCTCTCCGGTCTCCTTCACGTTATCCCGAACTTTCCTTAACCAGGCTATTTCGACATTCAGTAGTGTCTCTGCAGTCGTGACGGGGCAACCTGACATGTGCGCGAAGTTCAACAGTCGGCACAAAAGCTGAAAGTATTCGTGGCTCTGTTTCGCGTTCTCCCTAACGGTACTGTTTAAAACGGTGAAGATGACCAGTAGCGTTTGGTGTCCACCGCTGCACCATGTCGATATAAGAAAAAATTGTTCGCCAGCAGCGATCCTAATGGCTCTCGACGTACTAAGTAGCACAAGGTCTATCAAGAAAGTATGCCATATTTTGTCTCTCGACAACGTTTCCAATGCCGATGAATTCAATACGAGGGCGATTGTCAATACCTCCAGTGCTTCTTTGCACACAAGAACGTCGTTATTATCGGGATTTCTCTGTTCCTTCTGGTTGGTCTCGTGCATCGAGTGGAGCATCTCGTTTGATGCATTAATGTTGTTCAAGTTACCTGTGGATGCGGCCCACGCTAATCTAATTATGGCACGTATAGTAGCCACATCCGGTAATTCCCATGAAAGGGCCTGCACAAAAAGCTGCCGACATCGATCAGCCTCGGGCCCGCCGGATAGCATTCGATGCGCCAGATGCTGTGCCAGTTTGGCTGCCACACTTCTTAACATGTATTCGGTACTTTGATTCGGTACACTTTGGAGAGCCTGTTTCAATACCGTCACCCGACCGCGGTTGTTAATGTGATTGTCGTGATTCTCCGAAGTACCAGTTTGCTGAACTTCATCCATCACGCATGCCATCACGTTACCCATCACTGTCAGAAGAAGCTTACACAGTCTCAGCACAGTTAGATACGCAGACCGCTTCGTGGTTTCGTCCGCATTTGGTAAAAACTTATTTTTGGTTAGCATATCGAGAATAACGCCCGCTTCGCCGCTTTTTATGAAATTATATTGAAATTCAAATGCTCTCTCCGACATAGGGTCGAGAGCCGGCATTAACAAAGTGTATAACACCTAAAAAGAGAAAAAGAAAACTGTTATTGACAGTGCGCAAGGATAAAATTTGTGCTAAGCGCTATTTAATATGTATTTACCTCTAAATTGTATAAAACTTGGCTAGGACTTGCAGTAAAAAATAGAGAATCTACTGTCGTATTCTGTTCGTTACAATGATATTGAGAAGGGTTTTGTAAAGCTTCGTCATCTTTGTAATGACCAAATAGCCACTGTAATCTTGTTACAGTGAAGGTATCTGGCGGCACTAATTGCAAGAGATTTCGTGCACCATCACGCAATTGTGAGTGCTGAAGAGTACAGCCAAGATCTGCTAATTGAAAGAAAAATGTCGCGTACTGCGATCTTTGCGACATTACCTGAAACAAAGTCGCATAGTTAGAATCGCAAGACGCGATATAATTAACTGAATTTATAAATTTTACATTAAACTTACCACACCAGGTAAACTATTCTCTGCCTCTACATTCGGCCCGTCGTATGGATGATGCGGAGAACTAGTAGAGCTATCAGAGCTACTGTCCGGTGAGCTTGGCATATTGCTATTTACTTGACTGAGCTTCGCAGACAATAACTAAGCAAAACACAAAAATCATATTCATTGATTCTTTAAGTATCACAAACACCTTTCGCTCACAGCTTTTCCCCTATTAATACTCACCATTTTGTCCCTCAGTGGAATCTGAGAAAGGAGTTTCCTATCATCGGATTGTTCTAGCGACTCTCCATTAATAAATAAATCGAGCTTCACATTTGTCCCGCTTGCTTTGATCCTGCGTAATATTTGACGTCTCAGTGAAGCTAAAGTGTCATTACTGTGTGTAAAGATATCTATGTCGTCGACATTTCGACCGGGACTCGCAAAACGAATAACGAGTGATAGATGTTTCCCACGAGCTGCTCTGTAATCAGAATAGATATTGCGCTATCACTGTATATATAAAAAAGAAGCATTTTCATTGATATATACGACTATAAGTTTACCTGTGTAATGGTAATATTTTTCGTTCCCCTGGAAAAGCTGTGTCGCATTCGTTTATGTATTCCTGTAAAACTTTCATAACGCGACACATTTTTATGGCTTCCATTTTAATCTTATTTGTCATTTGTTCCTCCCGCTCCTCCTTTCCGTCCAGAAATACTCTGCTCAGGACAGTCACGGTATCATAATGAGCTTTCAATCTGTCCATACATTCCGCTATATACGTTTCGTGAAATGCCAAAACGGACGACTGCAATCGCGGTCCTAAATTGGTGTTCACTTCTTTCAAGAGCTCTATGCCTCTGTTTGCAATTTCTTCCGGGCTGTTTGTTACTACCTATAGATAAAAAAGATTATCACTGTACAAACATGCATACGAAAGGAAATGGAAAGACGTAAATCCTATAAAATTACATAATCAAAGAAATAAACAAATATAATGCTACATACTCTCCACAAATAATCAGTTCCAATTAAATCCACATCATCCATGAGAAATGTTCTACGTTTCAGTTTCAATTTTCCTTCCTTAGAATTAACAGCTTTAAAAAATCTTTCATAACATTTAATACCGCTTTCTGTAAGTAATGTCGGGTCTAATTGCAGTATATTGTTTTGAAAAAAATCCTTGTTTATTGCTGGATCCAGATCCGGTTCGTCACCCATAAGCTTGGAGAACCATTTGAAGCACGCCTCGCGATCCGAAACAAATACACCTTGCTCAGCTAAACATTGCCAAATTTGTTCCGCTTGATCAGCACATAACCATAATTGTCCATCCTATGAAAAGAAAAAATTATGTCACGTTATCCGTATTTTTTGCAGAAATTTATGTTTGCTTCGTCCTAAGATCTGAAACATACCTTTAATAAGAAACGCAAAAAATTCAATCTCTCTTGCACTTGCATAATATGATTATATCGGCCGTCGGGCATAAAAGTATTTGCGTCGATTTCTGGATTTTCCTTTACCAATTGCCGCACTTTATCCATGTAAGTTGTTAAGCTATTTGTTACAAGAATTACTACTGAATGTTCGCTTTGTAGACGCTCTATTACTTCTTGCCTATATAGTAACAATAAAAAACAAAATTAATGTAGCAATATGTTACATTGATATGTGCGTTTACGTATGTAATGTACCATTAATGTGCCATTGTACCTGTAATGCAAATGATGGCTACGTGTACTATGACCTAGGTTCGGATTTGGTTCATAAAGGCAACATATTTCCCGAATTTGCTTCAACGCAGGGAGGGCCCACTTATCACCATTTTTCAATTCTTCAACACACTTATCCACCCAGATTGCCTTTTGCGCATCTCTCTCTTGCGAGCATGAATAATCGAGAATTTTTACATGAGCGTTCAGTGCCTGATCCATGATCTCTGTAGGGACTTCGTCAGAATGTGCCAAAGTCCAAAAGAGTGTTAACACCTGTGGCAGTAGAATTAATCAAATCACTTGCAAGTTCAAAATGTATTTAGATATAAATCTGTATATTTAAGACAATCTAACCTTGTGCGCCATAACACCGTCTTTATCATCTTCCGCGAGTCTCCTGATCAATTCTAACAGCTTTTCCCGTTGTTTCTTGTTGGCAGTCCTCCAACTTGTCTGAAACAATAGCACATTTCATCAATGTTAACATTCTGCTCAGTGTAAATTTGATATTCTTACATTACCGCGATAGATACCTGAAAACACTCAAATAGATGATCAAGTTGCTCGGGACTAAAATCCCAAGCTAATTTGGCTAACAAGTCATGAACGTTCTTCACAATTGCTTCGTGTTTACCAGCTTGTGCAGCCCAAACAGCGTCTAAGTCTTCTAATGTAAGTGCACGTTCTTTTATAATAAAGCGTAAAATTTTCTCCAATTTCTCTACATATTGCGGCTGATGTAACGAATCCCTCAGTACGATTTCCAGTACCCCATTGTCTTTAATCCATTTCTGTATCACAAATAAGCACTTCTTATTTTACAAACTTTACAATACAATTCACGATAATATTTGGAAAATACTCAAGCAGTTAATACACTTATAATACACTTGAATTATTATCGTTTGCTTCGGTTATTATATTAAAAAATTCAATACGTTAAAAGTGTCATTAGTACAATTAGGGTTATGAATTTTTAGACGATACTTACTGCCATACGCTCTGCTGTAAGCCACTCCTCCTCCTCTGCTATTGTATTACGGTGTTGGTGATAACTAACACTAGATATTACTTTATTAACTTCATTTAAAGCATTCATCTTTCCATTAAACGAAGAAATTTGTAAGAGTCTCAATATCATTTTCAGTCTCAGTATTTCCAAGTTCTTTATCATCTCTTCCTGATGAGGTACGCGCGACACCAAGCATTTAGCAGCTTTGATTATGGCTGATATTGCATCGTTTTTTGATTCATTTTTTGCCTCTTTCTTCAACTCATCGTCAGTTAAGTTATTCAAAATAAGTGGTACCATTTCCTGTAATGTAACAATGTGCTTTGCATTCCTCTAGAGTAACAAATAAATAATGACAATGATAAAGTGAGAATATACTTACAACAATAGGCATCAGATATTTAACTATCGTGTGAACAGTTAACAGTTCGTAACACAAGCCAAAGGGTCTGATTAAAGCATAAATAACTGGCACTGTTAAATTACGTCCACTCTGAAATCTCGAAAGCAAAATTTCAAATCCATTGAGACTCCCAAATCTGAAACGAAAGCTCACGTTAATATATACTGAAGTAAAACATTTTACATGTGTGTAAAATATGATAAAAACCTGTTTATAAGATCTACTAGCCAACCACGAGGAGCTCGCGAGTCAGATGGTGGGCGAGCATAAAGTTCCTCATCAGGAATATCACTACCAGGAGGAACAGTTTCCGAAACTCTTATTGCATTTACTGTGTGAAATCTGAAAAAAAAAAATTGAAAAACTTGGAATAATCACGCACAAATCTTACATTTATATAATTCGCAATAATGTAATATTCGCTTACTTATTACTAGGATTAAAAACCATGGCCAGCAAATCAAGTAGAGGAAACCAGTCCTCATCTAATTTCAGGACACATAGTTCCACCAAACGTGCACAGTTAGTGTTAATACAATTGTGAATATTCAACTTCCAACTGTTTACCGCATCATCTGTTAATATCTTGGTAAATGAGATTGTGAGACCTTCTCGAAAAAAGCGCTGACACGCTTCACTTTGTACATCAATTCCTGCAATACAGTAAATGCAAAATTGATGTGTGCGTCTTATAAATAAACGCCTCTGTATATAAACACATTATCATAAAGGTGAAATCATTTCCCCGATGTGCGAGTGGAAACGCGAACAATTGTCTCAAAAATTTATAAACAATACGTAACCTTTTTTACAAAGTTCGATACTGGCTTGTAACAGGCACTCTAATTCTTGTTCGGGTAGAACTGGTACAACCCATCGTGGACTAGATATCTTCTCATGAAGCATATTAAGTTTGAAAATAGGAAACTCAGGCTCTTCATGAAGCTGGTTGCTATCTTCTACCGTAGTGATAGCGTCGCTGTTGCATTCCGTTTGTACCACATTCTCAGCGAGCTGGAGTCCCGACATTGTGTCAGCCAATTGCTGTGGACCTGGCGGACTGTGCATCTGCGCAGACATTTTTCTTTGTTCAATCCGTTTTCACTTTTGACGCGAGATGTGTTTTTCACACTACTATCACTGATCACCTATCAAAATCTGTATACCTGTGTGTTTTGCTGGCTGTCGGGAGGGTCTATGCCAACTCCCTGGCCCCTAGTGGCAATCGTCATTTTACACGCTGTTTGCTACGCCTTAATTGTCTCAATATCTCTTGGTCCAATGATTACACCACCAATAACAAGCATCCAGCTTATATACTGACATTAAATATAATTATATCCTAAAGGCCTTGGTTTTAATAAACTATACCTACATTATCTGTAACACAAAGGAAAGAAAATTTTAGCATCGCGCCTCCTCAAACACTGTGAACGAGAAACGTAACTAAGCGGATGCGTCGTCGACATCCTCAGCGGCGTAGCCAAACCAACGACAGTTATCAAACTCAATTTACAATCCAAGCAGACGCGAATTCAAATTCGTCGCAACGACGCGACAGCACATTTATGTAAGCGTTGATTTTCTCGGAGGAAGTCACAACGAGGAAGTGACAACTCGCGAGTCAACGTACAACCGGCAAGACAATGTAGGTACTAAAAAAACTATTGTAACCATTATCATCTTCAAGAGGATCTCGAGTAAGTAACGCATATATAAATCGACGCGAATCGACTCCACAGCCGCGGGTGGAGTTTCTCTCGACGCCGGATCAGCCGGGATTTAAACGCGTCCGCGGCGCGTACGGGAAGCGGCGCGTGTTACGGTCGTTTTAACGGAACGGCGTGAGGCGTGAGCACGCGGCGGACAATTATAAAGGCGGATAGGAGCGGCGTTGCGGACGGTCGCTTTCGGGATCGCGCGACGCGACTCGGAGCCGCCGCGCCGTCGGCGTGGTCGGCGTCGCTCGCCCGTCGACTTGTCAACGTCGTCGGGAAGCCGACGACGACGAGGGAGCGGCCGTGCCGGTCGGCGGAGGCCTCGTCCGAGGAGGGATGCGCGTCGCGGGCGGGCGGGCGGGCGCACGCGTCCTCCCCGGGGAGAAATCCGGACGCGGCGGCGGCGATCGGTTCGCCCACGTTGCGCCGTCGAGCGATCGGCGAGAGATCGGCGCGCGTAGCGCTGGCGGAGACGACGGGCGACTTTGTCCCCCGCGAGACTCCCGACCGACCGTGCGAGTCTCCGCGAACGGTCCGCGGAGACGCGCCGCGCCGATCCCCGCGGCCTGGACGATCGGCGACGGGCGACGGCGACGACAAAGCGCGCGCGGCTCGCTACCTACGCGACTCCGACGATCCTCCGGCGGTCCAGGCAGCGCCTATTTTCGCCCCCGTTCGCCTACGACCGGGCTACCTCTCCGGACAAAATGGCGACTATCCTAACGATTGGCACTGCCGTGTATTAACAAAAGCGCCGATATTCCGGCCCGATAGCCGGCTCGCGATCACGCGAGCGGCGTCACCGCGCGCGAACGGTCGACCCGGACAGCGGACGTGCCGCGCGTCGTATCCCCGTCGCCGGGAAAACGCACCTTTACATAGTAAACGTGGTAGAAATTCGTGTGTTGCACTTTTTTGACGTGACGTTACGGAACTCAACTGGCAAAATCTGTAAACACGACTGCGAACACGACTGCCGCGGCGCTGCGGTGCCCTCGCCCGTAGAGACACGACGTGCGTGTGCAACGATGGGGTGGCGAGCGACGCCCGCGATTGGCCCGCTCTCAGCCCCCGAAAGCGCCACAGCGCCGTCCCTCGTCGCTGCAGAACGTCGCTGGATATTATACCTGCGGCCCGTCGACGCCGCGGGAACATTCAAATCGACGCTGGCCAGCGGCGGCCGCAAACGTTGAATACCTTCTTTGTTGCTGTACTACGTCATTCTTTCTGTACTTGAAATGACACAGCCGTACGATTTTCGAGAGAGGGGAAAAAAAACGAAATATAAGAAGCTCGATTACGATAACTTCGACCAAACTCCGATTAATTTAATCAGTGGTTAATTCGATCGGCAAAATTGCCCCCTACAAAATTTCTAGCTATACAATTTATTTTATTTTCCTATATATAATCTAATCTTTCTATATATTAAATAGCAAAAGGTTTAATTAGTTTATTTATGTTAAGAAAATATAATACAGATATTACTTAACAAGTCACTTATTATTATCTTGATGATTATAATTTGTTAGAAATATCTAGAGTGACTTCAATTAAACTCTGATTTAATCAGCAGAATTGTTTACTACAAAATTTCTAATTATAATTCGTCGTTTCTAATCTAATCTTCCTTTCCCGATATCAAAGTATTAATAATTCTACTCACGTTCACAAAATAAATATTACTCGATAAATTAATTGCTGATGTTAGTCACCCAATATTTTGCTAATGTGGATAGAATTACTAATTATTTCAAGTTTGACATATGAAAAGACAGATTAGATCAAATATGACGAATTATAAATAGTTGAATTTTGCTTCAAGCACTTGTATTAATCGTCGATTAAGTTAATCGAACTTTGATCGAGGTCATCTTACGCGAGGAACAATTATTTTTATCTTTTAATAATATCTATTTATCTTTTCTTCCTCTTGCTGGACTTTGTCCGCGTTTTGTATAATTGCGAAATAGAGAACAAGACAAAATAACTTTTATTCTTATTCTCGTATCAAAGGATATTTTAATGGAAAAAAAAAGAGAAACTGTGTGTGTGCGAACAAAGACGGATACACACACATTTACGACATATATATTTAAATTGTTTACCATGCGTTTTTTATTTACAATCGTATTTTCCAGTATAATTCAGAGATTTTTTTTGTATTAGAATTAATTCTCGTCGCAAATATAAACTATTATTCTTACATCGAAAAATAGCTGAATACGCGACTCTCCGTGAAATAAGTTTTCGAGATGTAAAGTTTATTCTATTGAGCAAGGCATATTTCATTGATATCCGATCAACAATTTCTTTAAGAATTTATTTCCATAAATCTCATTTCACTGTACATAACATTCGTAATTACTATTCCCACCTCTATTGTAATGGATTCTTATAGATACGTCGCCCTTATGTATTCTTTAAGTGCAGTTCATTCAGCTGAACAGAATTCGTCATTTTGAAAAAATGTTCCAATGCTTTATTTATACTTAATAATATAATACACTAATTATATACTTGTCCATAGATGTTGAAAACTACAGGAAAAATTTATACCCTAATATTGACACAATACAAAAAAAATTTCAATTTGAATTATGTAAAAATATTGTACATAGAAAAGAACCAATGGCTTTGGAGTACAATAAAAATGATAATACATGTTGAAATAAATTTTAAGCATACAGAAGTTTTCTTCTCAAAAAAATTTCTAGTAACCGACATCTTTACCTGAACATTACAATTTTCGATTACAAAAGATTACATTAGATAATGATCTTATGGATGCACAGAATGATAAGATATTTAAATGCAAACTCTACTACTATTGCACTATAGATATTTGTTAGATAAGACAAATCCTTAAATTTCTCGTACTAAAAGATAAAATAGAGAACAAATTGTAATAACGGTATTAGATTCTCATGTTGACTCATTCGGGAACGTATTTTTGTCAGAAAAGATATGATGAATTTTCAACCGCAGTGCGATGAACTTTCAGCTAATCAGCAAGTAGCTTTCGTTAATTTGTTTGATAATTGTTTAAATGCACAATGGTTTAAGGCTCCTGGGTACTCGTCGCGGTCATGTTGGAATGTGACATCAAAAGCGAGAAATGACACGTTGAAAATTCTTGCGTAGTATTTCCAAATAAAAAGATATTTACTTAAAATAACACTACATATCAACTTAACTTCAACTCGGAGTATTTTCGAAGTGTGCTGAAATGATCTGTAGTGTTATAAGCAAATATCTTTTTATTTGGAAATACTACACAAGAATTATCAACGTGTCAATTCTCAACATTTCTCGCTTCTGACGTCACATCTCATAAGATGTCGGGAAAGAGCCCAGGAGCCTTAAGATTTTTTGTTAAGATTTTGGTAATAGACACTGCAACTGTCTCTATTATCATCTCTCAATTTATATTAGTAACAAAATCGGGAAGTACGTATAAGTAGTTCTCTAATAATACTGAATACAGTACTATTAGCAGAGTCTCCTGTTGATTAATGTAATAATCTATTCTTATTTATGCGTACGAACACAATTCTTGAATTCAGTATCTATATGTATCTGATATCTGGCAAGAGAGATTCGGGCTTGATTTTATCCAAAATTTCTTACAATATAATCTCGCTGTTTTTTTCAAGTTGCAGAGATGAACAATTTGATTTTTCACCTGTAAATATCTCTTGCAATCATTTCACTTCAAAAAAGTTAGAAAAACTTACTTCGGGAAAGCATTCTGTCAAAGCTTTTTCTGTTTATCGAGTTAATTGTTTGACACACGCATTTGGATGATTTATCATAAAGTAAGCTCTTCAAGTTCTTTTAACAATTCATCTTCCTTTTTAATCTTGTCTAATTGATTGATTTCTAACTGTTTCCCTGCTTTCAATTGCTCTTTCAATTTAGAAATTTGATCTAATTTCTGTGACACAAAACAAAATTGTTAATGTTAATCATTAATCTAATAATAATATACGAAAAATAAAAAACATCGCTATTCGGTATTTGAATGACATACTTACGCTCGTTATTTTCTTTATTTTTTTATTCTTTTCAGGATCGTTGGTTAATTCTATTTTTGTGCTTGTTGTACTTGTGACATGTTCATTGACAGTAAAATTGTTAGACTCTAATTCTTTTTTAGCTTTTTTTGCTTCCCGATTTTTCTTCATTTTTAATGCAGCTTTTGATGGATTTGCTACAAATAAATTCGATAAAATTAATAATGAGATATTGTTTCATATGCGTCTGTATACTCACCTTCAGTTGACTTAGAAGGCGCCTCAAGATCATCATGCAATTTAAATGTAATATTTTGCCCTCGGGCACATGGTGGTCTATACGCTTCTTTTGGTGCTAGAAATGTACAAAAACTGCTATATTTGTTTTAAAATTATGTCTAAAAATATTATATTTTAAAATATTCATAAAAATGACCATTACCTTGTGACTGGTTAGAATTAGTGACAATACCCTCAACTGCTTTATAGTTAATAGGTTTCTGTGGGAAAGCGTTCAAAGAAAAACTTTGCCACGCTACCTCCCAAAGTTCTTCTTGATTATTCCATGGTCGTTGATATATTAGTGAGCCGGTATAATGCCAAATTTTAAACCTAATAATTTAATATGCATATTAATTTTACAACAGATAAATGTGCTCTAAACCTAGCATGATTTCTTTTAGTATATATCTATTTACCCATTAGTAATTCGTAATCTAGGTGCTGTAGTTGCAGTCATGAAATGTTCACCATCTGGTGACCACCGTAGGAGTGTAGTATCTGGCGCATCAGTTTTAGCAATAAGTTTTCTATTATTGATATCCCATAATTCAATGCCGCTCCTAAGATTGCCAAATCCAGCCAAAAGCAATAGTACACAGTAGTCAAGAAAATTAATGCATGTGTGTGATCGAATAACCTACTTTCTCAATATATAAGTTTTCTATTACGAATACTGTTATAGTAAAAACTATTTAATTATAGTTGGTATTGGCGTGTAAATTCATTAGCTCAATAAGATAATAAAAGGATATTGTTGCCATGCGGATTATAATATATACTGTTTCTATACAACATGCCGAACTCGAAGACAACTTCGCATTTACAATTAAACAAAGTTGTTTTAGAAGGCATAAAGCCATATATTACACAGAATTCTGTGCTCTTGGGAGACCATTCGACTGCATGTATAGGACCTTCTTTACCTAATCAGAAGAATTTCTGTTACAATATTGTTTTAGAATTAGTCTTGTCTGTTGTAAACTTTCAATGCTAATTGAAAACGATAGTTTAATTTGGACTTACTGAGCATAACCATAGCAGTTTCTCCTTTGGTATTGAGGTGATGCAATGTTTGTTTTCCATAATACGACGCACCAGTCTTATCAACTTCCATATTTGTCATTAATAAAACGTTTGTGCCGCATTGGTTCCAATACATATCAACTTTATCTGCCTAAAAAACGACAGTAGGTCAAAACAGAGGAAACATGCTAATATTTAATGATTAAGATATGTTCAAAATTTACTTGAAAAAAACTTTTGCTTGCAATTGCCTCTCCAATTTCAAACTTTGGATATTTAAATAATCTTCCAAAAGAAGGTTGACCAGAGCTTCCTAAAAATTATATATCAAGGAACTTTTTATTTAAAAATGCACATTTGATAGTTTATATAATACATGTAAACAATATACAAATTATTAATTATTATTATAAGAGGATATTAAATATGGAGAGCGCTGCAATGTACAAAAATTTCAATTTAAGTTAAAAAATAATCTTAGTATATATTACAGTTACGTTTAGCCATATTAATTAATAGTTTATTATACAAACACATAAAATTTGACATAGATACTACATAGATACATAGGCTGCGTTCCAATATTCACTGCCAGTACTATAGATTTTCAATACTGGAAGTAATTATCGGAACGCAGTCATAATAACAGATATTTATCAGAACTATATTATAAAATTCTATTTAATTTAGGAATTTTTCTGACAAAAAAAAAGTACTTGTAAATTGTATAACATATGTAAATTGTATGCTATATGATAATCAGGAAACTTTCCCATTATAAAACCGATTTTATTTCCTATTTATATTTTAGAAAATGGCAATCTGTGCTCTCTTATTGTATATGTTTCTTTTTCTATTTAATTAAATAATATAATCTAAAACTTTTTTAGAATGATTCCACTATTTTTACTATATTTATGTAAAAAATGCATGTATACATAAATAAAACTACTAATATATACTAAAATAAAAAAACATCTTGTAAACTGTAATTTAGCCAATGTATTACATTTTGTACATACGTTATTGTATACCAATGCAACTTCTATATTACTTGATTTAAGTTACATATTATCTTTTAAATACTAAACTCGAATAAATATAAATAATATACTGGTTTAATTATTAATTACTTTATGAAAAAAAAAACTATTTTTTAATACTTGTAACAACCATATGTACTTTATCATAAAGTTTTTATAAAGCATCTATATTGAATGCTTTCATACTTTACATACAATTTTATTATTATACCAAATACCTTTAAAATGATATCTTTACAACAATCTCCATATTTCTATCTCATCATACTACTGCTATAAATCTTAAAATTATATATTGTAATATTACACTATAAAGACAGACATAATTACCTGGCATATGGCAGAGGATATGATGGGGAGCGTTACCAGGTGCTATACTAAATTTCGCAATGTTGCCTTTACCTATTTTGTGTACATATCTATCAAAGTTGTTACCTTCATATAAAAGAACATTTCCTCCTTTCAATAATCCATAGAATGTTTCGTCACTTGACCACTGTGGCTCCCTATTTTTTGAATAAATAAATAATTATTTCGGTGCATTACACGTATATTTGATGATAAAAGTATCAATTGCAACATAAAATTATTTAATTACTATTTATCATTACTCTCTCTAATTAATTAATCTAGAAATTTTAAGGTTGATTAGATAGAAAGATCAAATGGATTAATTAAAAAGGTGGGGATGATCAACATGGGATACATTACCAATCTATCATTCTCTTCTGGATAAGATGCTGAACTAGTTCACCAGTTTCAGCCTTCCATATGTTAAAATTTTCTGATCCGTGAGGCTCGTCTTTTGATACTGAAATTACATCAATATTTCTAATTATAGACACAGTAAAATTAATACAATTTTGCTTGTACTCCATATAATTTTGTGTCAATTACCAAAGGATGGTTCCCAAGTCGCAAGATAAGTGCTGTAACTGGAGAATTTAAGAGCACAGATTCTAGGTTGTTGGATTTCCGCGACAGTCTGCCACGTCTTGCACAGCACGATTTTAACCTTAGATGAGTTGGACCACGCAAAGTATTGGCCGTCTGGACTAAAGAGCATGGTCTTGCAGTTTTTGTTGTCATCTTTGGGAAATGTTTTGACTGATTCGTAAGATGGTGGACCGTATGCTAGATTTATACCATTGGACCCTCTCACTGTAAAATATATTAGTATCCCTCTTGTATGTAACGACACAAAAATTGCATGCTTAATTGTCTAATATATTAGACAACTTATTAGAGGAACATTAAACAATATATTTAAGTATTTGTCTGCCAAATTGAATAAGAAAGTCGCTACTGAAATAATGGAAGGACCTCTGTTTCGGAAGAATGTATCAAACAATGTATATATTTTCTTTAACATTTTCGTAAACATTTCTTTTTTTCCCCAGCATTATTGCTCTCGCGAACCGCGAACCACGCGTCAGCAGTGAGTGTACACACGTCAGCAGTTGGAGGTTGGAATACGGAATCTCGCGGTAAATTCGTCTCGCGGCACGCCTGTGTAACTCGCGGCTCGTCGAACGTGTCATTACTGTCATTGCGAATAATTTCGAGCCGTTCAGCGCCACGAGACACGCACGTCAAGGACGTTCATCGCGGATGCGGTGTGCGGTATAAGCACACTCCCGAGTGTCATCGGACGTTCGCCTGTGCACCGGCGCGCATCCTTGGAAGCGAGTTTCACCGGCGATCGCGTCGCGACTCGGCAATCTCGCGTGTCCGCGCAAATAGCCCAGGAGAAGATGCTTACCAGCGACGCAGGGCACGGGTGAAGCCATTTTACCACCGTCACCATGTGGTATCGCGCGACGCGGACACGATCTACGCTGTACCGTCTGAAGTCAGGCGTTTCCGGAGCGCGCGCCGCCGCGCCGAGAAATCGAGAATCGGTCGAGTTGATCTAAAGATCTAACTTCAGACGCGTGACAGTTTATTTATATATATATACGGCACCCAGGTGTACCGGTCGGCCGACCTAACCTCAGACACGCGAGCGTTTACGGCGCGCCGAGTGTATCTGTATCGATGGTTGACTCGAACTCCGATTTCTATCGATCGATCGAATCGCGCTTTTCAAATCGCCGCGGGATTCGAAGCGTCGCGCGACTCGGCGACAAATCGGCGACAATTTCCGTAATTTACAGGGCCGAGTCTATATTTGGAGGCACGATTTGTGGGACGCTCCGCGGATGCTTCTCACGGCTGCGACGGGACGGGGACGGTCGCGATGGGGGGACGCCGTCTTTCGCAACTCGACGGCTCTCTTTCGCAACGACTCTACCTTCTCTACGCAAACGTCGCAAACCGCCTCTCCATTCTGGAGCGGACACGCGGACAGCGGACGCGCTCCTTTCCTCCGCGCGTTTCGAAGCGTTATCTGAACGAGATCAGGTGTCACCGATCGCCGATAGGCGAACATCCGTGGGCGTTTCATACACGAAACACCTACTTATGGACGCAGCTGCACGCGCACGCGATCGTAGATCTCTCTGGATCTCTCCGACACCCATCGAGTTGCATAGGGCATGGCAAGTTCATGCTTCAGGTGATTGTTACTTACTCCCTCCCCCTCTCCCTCCCCGCGGAACGATCGTACGACCGCGTGCCGCGGGCGTGATCGCGATGACTCTCGACAGAGTCGTCGATTCAAAAATATTTTGTTTTGTCCTTTTTTTTTTATCTCGTCGAGGTTATGTTTCCGCCCCTCGAACCACCTTGAAGATAAAAAACTCTCGGTTTTGTCTTCTTTCATCACTTATCGACAAAACTTGGTCTTGCTCCTTTTTACTTTTGTGTTGATTACATATTAATTTGAAAATATCGTTCGCGCTGTAATAAATGTGACATAAATATATTTAAACAATTTACTTAACGTATCGGTAATTCGCATTTTGTATCATAAGGTGCACAAACTACTTATATATATATATATATATATATATATATATATATATATATATATCTCTACTGCATAAAATAATAAATATATATTATAATAGTTATGTACAACCTATTTATGTATCATATATCTATTTCCAGTGATGTGGACGAATATGGTTTCGAACGACCACACGACTTCGATTATGAAACATACGAAGACTTTATGTCCGAGTACCTCAAGGTGCTCGCAAAGATGGCCAAAAAGTGGGCGAAAGTTATCGGCGAGGGAAAATCCCCGCAGCGAAGCATCACGCTCAAGAAATACGTTCGTAAGGGCATTCCAGGGGAACACAGAGGACTGGTAATATACATTACGAAGTTCAGTTTGTTGCATTTTGAGTATTTAATACGGGGAATAAAAATTGTTTGGATCGCAGGTATGGCTCGCTGTGAGCGGTGGAGAAGACATGAAGAATGCGTCGCCGGATCTCTATCAAAAGTTATTGCTGTCGCCTCACAGCGCAGAAACCGCTGAGATTATTAAAACTGACCTGCCAAGAACATTTCCAGACAATATATTCTTTAATAACACGGAGAATCAGCAGCATCAATTATACAACGTTTTGTTGGCTTTTGCTCATCAAAACAAAACTGTCGGATATTGCCAGGTAATACCTATGGTGCACACTTTCGAATATATGAATAGCAACAAAATTTTACGAATAATTAATACGATTTTGTGAAGAAACTTCTAAGCAGGTGCGTACGTTCCGCCTTATTTAAAAACGTTTTTAATATTTTTTTTTTCAGGGTTTAAACTATATAGCAGGTTTACTTCTGCTTGTAACAAAGAGCGAAGAGACAGCATTTTGGTTATTAAAAGTGCTGATTGATAAAATCCTGCCGGATTATTATACGTGCACTATGGACGGCCTACTCACCGATATCGACGTGCTCGCGGAATTAGTAAGGTAAAACAGAATTTGCTGCAGTTTCACTTATCAAGAGAATATTTGTGCATGTATGTTATTTTTACAGAATAAAAATGCCTGATGTGTATCAACATGTAACAAACGTAGGATTGCCTTGGCCAGTAATCACGACTAAATGGTTTGTATGCTTGTTCGCTGAAGTTTTACCTATCGAGGTACGTTATTACACCAAAACATTTTTTACAGGATAATATTTAAATACGTGCAAACATATTAATTTATTTTCCATATAAAACGTCCAGATATTTCGGACGTGAAAATATATTGAAAATGTTAAATGATTTCGAATTTACACAGACTACTCTACGTATTTGGGACTGTCTCTTTTACGAGGGTACCAAAATTATCTTTCGTGTCGCATTGACTCTCATAAAAAGGAATAGATCTAATATATTGGCTTGCCACGATTTTACAACATTAGCCGAATGTTTCAAGGAAATTACGAAAGATAGTATTGTTTTGCGATGTCACGAGTTTATGCAGGTATAAAACTGTACACTGCGTGTAATCCGTACATCAAATGGGGAAGGAAATTGAATATTTACGGAGATATTTTTACTGTTTCGCAGAGTATTTTTAAAGTACCTGGATCACTGCCTGGGAATACAATAACAAAACTAAGAACAAAGACCATGCAACAACATATAAAACGAAAGCAAGATAAGTTGGAACGATAGTATTAATGATCAACTCTTTCCACATACACCGAAAGATATTCTAGTCTATTATGTTATTCGTTTGCGTCTTCCGCAAAGTGAATGCATATAAAGCTGTATTATATTGTTACTGCATAATTATGCTATTCTATATTGCTGTACATATAATGTTTTTTAGTAATGTAAGTACGATACATTTACTCAATTTTTTTAAGTTTATCTTTGTTTATTATTGTATATACATTGTATAATATAATTAAAACAAGCTATAAATATTTTACCGAGAATATTAAAATGTAAAGTATCATAAGCTATATATGATAAAAGTTGCATTATTGTGATATTTTGTTATTTTCATAATATGGACATCTGAGGAAAAAAAACAGTTATCCTTGTAAATATTTTCTTACAATTGATTCTGAATTTTTACGCACATGCAGTTTCTCCGTTTATGCGCAAACTTTCTTAAAAACTTAATCCGGCTGGTAAAGGTGTTTAAAAAAAATTAATTATCCTATAATATGTAGCTCCAAAAATAAAGTATATTTATTATAGAGTAGATATATAAGATTAAATTATAACTATGTACATTAAAATTTTGTTCCTAAATAATTTACAAATATACAAGCACGCTACGTTTCCATTATTTCTCAAGCAAATCCTTTGCCTCGTTAATTTTTGCAGCAATGTACGGGGAACCGCCACGATCTGGATGATTCACGCCCATTACTTTTTTAAATTGCTCCTTTACTTTGCCCTTACTAGCCGTGGGCGACACACCCAGGATCAAACTGGCTTCCCGCCTGGTCATCTTTGGCTCAAAACCACCCTTGTAATACTTGCTGTTCGCTAGCGACTACGAACGTTAAGTGTCAGTACTTTCGTACATACATGTCGGAACTACTAGAAATCTGAAGAAAAATAGACAATTCTACCTGGGAATCTAGCCTCTTCACAGTCTCTGCCATCCTCTGTGATAAATTCGGCATTCTCCTAAGTAAATAACGACCCGCGAACCCAACGGCTGCCAGACCGATACCCGCTGCCACAACCGTGCTTGCCTGAGAGGAACAATATTTTGTCTTCAACGAACATCTTAAACTCGACATTCTAGATATAATAAATGTGTGTGCCTCGCTAGAAGCAAAAGTATATAGATGTCATGGGAGAGATTGAGGAAGAGACTCGACAGCATCGAAGAAACTTAACCTTCTATTAGTCTTAAAGTTATATTCGTACTGAATGTCATCTTATATGAAATGCACGGCTGTTTTCACTGCGAAATTCTCGTCGTCTTACAATAATAACATTATACGTTTATCAACGTCGAAAAGATGACGAAACACCTGCATGTGCTATAGCACTGCATTTATTCACTGCATTTGTGCTACTCGTAGAATTCGACATTAATAACATTTTACGTTCTCACAATGCGCATAATACGATTTTTATACCATTAGTTTTTTTTAACAAATTCCTTAATATTCTTACCATTTTATTTAGGATTCCAAACAGCAGACGCAATTTTATATATACCTATAACACCGGGAACAACCGGGAAGATGTAATTTTAGAGAGCTCACACGGCTCACACGAGTCACCACAAGTCACACACTCACACGACACACAGCTACGATCGCTCCATCTGTGCTGTTTTCGATGGCATCTCATCGTTGTCGCAATAAAATCATTACATTACCCTATATTCATTCGTATACGTATGTCATTCACACCGGAAATAAGTTGGCGCTGCAAGTTCATATTTTTTAATTTACTATAGCTCAAACGATTGCTCCCTAATTGCTCCCTCAGAATCGACGATTGCTCCCCTTTTAAGATTATTATTTTTTGAGATATTTAATAAAAACAAAAAATTTCTAATTTTTATTGAAAAACATATTTATAATAACTCTATGCAACTTTATAGGGCATAAAACGATTGCTCCTTCATTGCTTCTTATTGCTCAATCAAAATTTTAATGATTTATTGCATTTTTATTGAAAAAATAACAAATTAATCATTTCAGTATCGGCCGCTTATTGTAACTATCGCTCGGCAGCGCATGCGCATGCTACTATAACTATGCGTATGCGCGATGGTATCTGTTAGAGCTTTTACGGATACCATAGCGCATGCGCGTATGGCTTCTGCTTTCTGCTCATGGCTCCTACAATTTTATGTGCTTCCATCTTAACTATTTCTCGCTTCGCTCTATTGGGATTTTTAATCGCTCCATTCGTATAATTAATTTTGTATGATATTTTAGCAGAGAACTGTTTATTTCTTGGAAAAATACATTTCTTACAGTCTTCTGCAAGTATATCCAACATAAAACGATTGCTCCTTAACTGCCCACCTGTCAGCATTGTGCATGAGCCCTTATTGACGTTAGGCTTAGTTTCACGCGTCGCGTCATCTGTCGTTAAAGCCTCTTGCACAATGCCAGGCAACAGGCAATAGGAATAGGGAATAGAAATCAGAAATCATGTATAAATGCAGAATAAACAGTGACACAATCAATAGACACAGAGTTTCAGTCACGTTGGAAATTTTGTGCCTATTGCCTGTTGCCAACCAATCATAGCATTCAAACTTTTTAGGTTGTAATTAACGATTTTTTTAGTTATTTCCTGTTCCTATTGCCTGTTGTCTGGCATTGTGCAAGGGGCTTAACCAATCTAAACATCCCATTACAAATAATGTAATAAAATAAGATGTTTTGATTGGTCGCGTTAGGCCCGGTCTACAATCAATGTCGGAAGTCGGAGTTGTAAGAAATTGACCAATCACAATCTATTATTCTCCTTGCGGTCGAAAAATAATGAATGGTCAATTGATTGGTCAATTTCTTACGACTCCGACTTCCGACATCCATTGTAGACCGGGCCTTATTCGTCGCGACCCAATCAAAACATCTCATTTTGATCCCGTCACAAGTAATGTAATAATATGGGATGTGTTGATTGGTTAACTTGTGATGACGCGACTAACCAATAGCCTTATGGGATTAACCAATCAGAATGATTCCAAGATTCCGTTTTCTGCGATTCCGTCTTGCATGGGGAGGCACCCTTAGGGCTTAAAACACCTATTGTAGTCATTGTAGATGGGCCCTAAGGCCGAGTTATCACTGAGCGCGTCACGCGTCGCGTCATCACAAGTTAACCAATCAACACATCCCATTTTATTACATTACTTGTGACGGGATCAAAATGGGATGTTTTGATTGGGTCGCGACGGATAAGGCCCCGTCTACAATGGATGTCGGAAGTCGGAGTCGTAAGAAATTGACCAATCAATTGACCATTCATTATTTTTCGGCCGCAAGGAGAATAATAGATTGTGATTGGTCAATTTCTTACGACTCCGACTTCCGACATCCATTGTAGACCGGGCCTAACGCGACCAATCAAAACATCTTATTTTATTACATTATTTGTAATGGGATGTTTAGATTGGTTAAGCCCCTTGCACAATGCCAGACAACAGGCAATAGAAACAAGAAATAACCAAAAAATCGTTAATTACAACCTAAAAAATTCGAATGCTATGATTGGTTGGCAACAGGCAATAGGCACAGAATTTCCAACGTGACGGAAACTCTGTGTCTATTGCCTGTGTCACTGTTTATTCTGCATTTATACATGATTTCTGATTTCTATTCCCTGTTCCTATTGCCTGTTGCCTGGCATTGTGCAAGAGGCTTTAACGACAGATGACGCGACGCGTGGAAACTAAGCCTAACGTCAATAAGGGCTCATGCACAATGCTGACAGGTGGGCAATTAAGAAGCAATCGTTTTATGTTGGATATACTTGCAGAAGACTGTGAGAAATGTATTTTTCCAAGAAAATAAACAGTTCTCTGCTAAAATATCATACAAAATTAATTATACGAATGGAGCAATTAAAAATCCCAAAAAAGCAAAAAGAGAAAAAGTTAAGATGGAAGCACGTAAAATTACAGGAGCCATGAGCAGAAAGCAGAAGCCATACGCGCATGCGCTATGGTATCCGTAAAAGCTCTAACAGATACCATCGCGCATGCGCATAGTTATGGTAGCATGCGCATGCGCTGCCAAGCCATAGTTACAATAGGCGGCCGATACTGAAATGTTTAATTTGTTATTTTTTTAATAAAAATGCAATAAATCATTAAAATTATGATGGAGCAATAAGGAGCAATGAAGAAGCAATCGTTCTATGCCCTATAAAGTTGCATAGAGTTATTATAAATATGTTTTTCAATAAAAATTAGAAATTTTTCGTTTTTATTAAATATCTCAAAAAATAATAATCTTAAAAGGGGAGCAATTGTCGATTCTGAGGGAGCAATTAGGGAGCAATCGTTTGAGCTATAGTAAATTAAAAAATATGAACTTGCAGCGCCAACTTATTTCCGGTAATATGCCGATCGACCGCTGATCTCGGCCCGTGGTTGATAACATTGATAACGGCCAATGCGGAAGGTTATTCTTGCTCTTTGTAGCCGAGCTTTCCGCATCTCTCGTCTTTCCTTTCTCCCCTTCTGTGCCCCCCCCCGTCCCACTATACATCTTATATCTAGGTACTTCATTTTAAGCGCGAGACTCGCGAGAGAAGTATAGCGTGGCACAGCCACGAGGAGCACGCGATTGTCCTAACTCAGCAAACACCGATATACATAATAATTATAAGTCGTAATTAATTTAACGAATTGTAACAAGCAATGTATTAGATGTTTAGTTTTAATTCCTTCGAATCCTTTTGCGAATTGCAACTATGGCCGAGTTTCGATATATTCACATATACATATATAGTATACGTGACGTAAACTATATAGATTTTCAGTACTGGTAGTGAGTATCGAAACGCAGCCAAAGTAACGGAAATGTAATATAACATTATATATGTATGTTATGCATCGATCAAAAAGGGTCTATAACTTCGACATTAATAAATAGATATATAACACCCGTTTAATTACGTGTTAAATCGATCGCACATACAGCTAGACAATAGAAACAGCTGGGAATAAAGACCAGGCAACAGAAATAACCGTACGTTTCACTAACTTTCCAAAAAATGTGTATCAACGCAATATGGAATATAAAATAAAGCATAGGCAATAGAAATAGAATTTCCGACGCGTATGGATTTCTGTTTTCTATTGTGTCTGTAAGTACCTAACTCTAATCACAGTTCTTCAGTTTTTATTATAATAAGTTGAAATGGGGCTATTTCTGTTGCCTGTCTTATTGCTTTTTATTTGTTTCTATTGTCTGTATGCTTTGTATTGTGTTCAGACCTTTACCTATATATCATATATTACGCAGCAGTTATATTCTGCGCGTTTGCTGGGAATCATCCCCCGATCCCGGGCATCCCGAGTGTTCAAGGATACGCGGGGACGCGGCTGCGAGAGAGCCAGCGCGGTCGTTACGTCGCACGTATGCGCACGCGTAACAAAGCCGGCGTGCGTTACAAAACGCACGTACGCACGCACGCACGGCACGCCACGCCACGCCACGCCACGCGCCACGCATTTCTGTGCGCGCGTATAAATATCAACATATCGTCGCGACACGCCGAATCAGATCCATTCGAATGCCGGCGCGGTCGCGCGGTCGCACGGAGCCTCCTGCCAAGGTCGGTAGCGACGCGTCATTTACCGACCTTGCCTCCTGCCTGGCCTCCGCGCACCTCTATTAAGCTGGACCCCCCACGGCCCCCACCAGCGCAAATCAAGTTCGCACTAGGTCAAAAATTTAGTGCTATTTAGGTGCTAATTAAGTGCCCTAGTCCGAATTTTGGTGCTCGAACCGCGCGTACCTATAGCACCACGGGATTCCTGCTCCGGAACGCTGCGCGACGCGTGCATCCCGTGCACGTGCATCGATTCGCGTGCCCGGAGAATTCTACTTGATTCTACTCGAGGGCCTCTTGTCATGGCTGCGAGAGAGCCGGGATGAGGAGCGTTTGCGCCGAGACCGGGACGACGGGATGGATTGTCGATCCTCCCGCGATCCCGAGGGACTCTCGGCGATACGATCATCAATACCGAAATGTCGCTCGCGCTCTCGATTCGACTCGGCTTTCGACTCGACTCGTTCGCACGGCGTTGATCGACGCTAGTCCTGGTTAATTCAATCCCCCTACTTTCCCCTCCCACCCCTCCAGCTTCCCTGCCTTGTATATCGCGTGGCGCGGAGACCGATATAACTTCGGTAGAGTTATATCGGTAGTCGAGATATCTATGGGACAGGCATGAGTGCGAAAGTAAACTCTAAATACGTTTGTTTGCGACGATTTTGGGATATTTGGGACATTTATTTATGAATAAACTTTATTGTCTTTTTTCATATAAATAAAGAGAAGTTTCATATTGATATTTACTTCTTTTAGGACCACTATTTCCAACGTCTGTTAACTTCTAGCGACCGTTGACTATTGAAATATCCAACTTCTATTGGCTAGTCTGAAAAATTGACGGTCGGTTAGGAGTTAACAAACGTTGGAAATAGTGGCCCTTTACTCATTTTATATATTGATTAGATGAAAAATGAACAAAAAAGAGCATATCGGGATAGATCCAATTCCACCTTTCTAGATACGTTCTGAAAAACAACCTTGCCTATTAGAGGGTTAATACATTGGCCTGATTGAAATCATATGTCGATATCAATCTCTCCGGCTCGCAACGGCTGAAGCGGCTTTTGGCACGAGACAAAAGCGGACGATACATAAGTATCCGTCCGTTTCAGGAACAGGCGCGGAATCCACGCGTGAAATTTCAGATCTGCCTCTCTCGTGGAAGGAAGTGCTGCAACGGAATGGGTTCGATTCCTTCTATATGACTTTCGCGGAGATCCCTCTTCTCTCCAAATAAGACGCACAAATGTGAGCTGTAGTCCACACCGTGTCGTTCGTTCTGTTACACTCTCGCATGCGCGCCGTCGACGCGGTGCCTATACCCCATATGTAAGTGTATCGCATTTGCGCCGAGCGACAAGCAACCACAAGCATCATACATACATATTACACACATACATACGATACGCACGCATACCGAGAGAACGAAAAGTAGGTTCCGAGTGAAGATAGCGCATAGAACAGGCGCACACGGATGAACGGGCGTGAATGTGTGCGCGAATCACGATCGTGCGCGGCGAAGGATGACGACTTCAGGCCACACAGCATACATACATACATACATACATACATGTGGCATGAGTGTATGTATGTACATGTGTACGTGCATAAATTCACGTGTTAAAACATTATATTACCTCGACCTCGCTACCTCGCATATAAAGAAAGAAGAAAAAGAAGAAGGGAGATACCTACGGGACACCTGAAATATATAATAACTCTAAAGATCAATCCAGACAAACTTGCATAGGTGCATAAGCATCCATATCTAAAAAGGCATGTAAAGTCGATACTCGAATCTTATCGAAGTTTATTGTTGTCGCTTTTCCGCGATGCCGATTGGTTCTCTCGCTACGCTTACTTCATGAGCAGCTGTTATCGTATATTTTGACAGTTGTGTGTAATGTTAAAGCTTAATAACGCGCGCGAAGCGCGCGTCTGTGGTGTCTAGTATACATAAAAAAATGGATTGGTCCATATACATGTGCATAAGGAAATAGACCAATCCATTTCTTTATGTATATGCTTATGCACCTATGCAAGTTTGTCTGGATTGACCTTAAACGCCGTTTCTTAATTCCGTCCGGGACACACTCTATAGGGTCAGTTTCACCAAGGTCGGTTAACCTTCAGGGTCATGTTCCAAAACTCACTCTAGTTAACTAAAATTCTATAGTGTACGTGACGTAAACTATAGATTTTAGTTACCCAGAGTGAGTTTTGGAACATGACCCAGTTAAACTCACTCTTCGTCTCTTTCTAAGGAAGCAGTTAGAAAAGGAAGAAGAGTGAGTTTAACCGAGAGTTATAGTTAACCGACGTTGATGAAATTGGCCCTAACGCGCTTATTATATGCGTTTACGCGAATTACAGGGCCAATCCAGATAAATTTGTACAGCTGCATATAACCATATGCATAAAGAAAATGATCCAATCACATTTTACGCGCGTCCATACAATAGCAATGCGATTATTGCGATTGGATCATTTTCTTTATGCATATGGTTATGCAGCTATGCAAGTTCGTCCGGATAGGCCCTACACGCAATGCTCCTTGACACACGCGAGAACGTGAACGTGGTTACTTATTACATACATAGCGTTTTGCGCGCGCGGGGTCAGTCTATAAAGAATCGTCGATATAAATTAAACTGTTTTCACACGCCGCCTCCTCTCTCTCTCTCCTCTCTCTCTCTCTCTCTCTCTCTCTCTCTCTCTCTCTCTCTCTCTCTCTCTCTCGCTCTCTCTCGCGAGACTTTGTTGCATGTACATATACGCTTACGATTATACCGTCGAATCTGTGTGTGCGACGGCCTTTAAGGCCACGCCGTAACGCATACGAGTAACCTGACACGAGGGAGAGAAAGAGAGAGGGGGGGGAGGGGAAGAGAGATCACACATACGCACGCAACGTACGAATAATAGTTTTAGGTTACAGCGAGATGTTCGGAGTTAGGACAAACGATTTTTTTTTCTCCTTTTTGGATATATAGCGCTCAGGCCGAACGTTTTATCGGTCGAGGCTCTATCACGCTCGAGGTGCTTATGTAAATTAATGCGCGGCGCGACGGGGTTTCTTTCTCTCTCTTTCTCTCGTAAGTACTCGTGGAGCGTTTCTCTGCACGTCGAGCATCTCTCGCTCTTTTGTTTGCCCTTCCGCGGCGTCGGCGTCAGTGATAGCGCGCGGGCGCGCGCTTACGCGCGAGTGAGAGTGAAGTTGGTTAAATATGGTTAAATACCCCCTCGTGCCCTCGTGCCATGTCCCTCGACCCCCTTTTTCCCATTCGTCCGCCGTCGCCCTCCTAACTCCTTCGCCCTGGACTACGTTCGGAAACGTCACCCGGGTACACACGGGTATACTCCCTTCTCCTTCTAACTCGCTAAAGATAGAAAGAGAAAGGAGTACACTTGTGTGCACTCGGGTGACGTTTCCGAACGCAGCCCTGAGCGTGGAATGGCATCCACGCGCGTTTAGGGGCGAAAAGAAAAGAAACGAAAAACAAAAGGAAACGAAAAAAAGAAGAGGGAAACAAAGGAAAACCAGAGCCATAAGGACGGGACGTATGGACTCCCCCACGTGGCGAACTCCCGTAGTCCCCGTATTTATATAGTCCAGTCACTATGTACATTTAAAAAAGACATAATTCTGACCCAGGATTTTTCTTTTGGGGGGTGTTGGGGGGATCAAGAAAAGCTTAATCTCAAGTTTTCGACCTTTGTTTCCCGCTTGCTTTTTTTACGGGAGTAAAAAATGTGAAAAATGGTTTTTCCGCGATAATTCGGTTTCTAATAAAATTACAAGGTCGAATCAAAGCTCATTTTAAAGTTTTTTTTACGCTCTACAAATTATGTCGTATGACATTTTTACGTATGATCGATTGTTTTCGAGACATCGAACGAGAAAGGGAAATAAAAAAGTATGAGAGATATTTAGTTTTTTCTTTTTACTCATTATTGTCGTCCAAAATTGCAAAAATGCTTCAAATGAAACTTGTAGAGCGTAAAAAAACCTACAATTTTTATTTGTTATTCATTTCATTTCGTTGAAAAGTACGCCTTGTAGAGCGCCTCAAAGTGGAGAGTCGTCGCCATCGCGTCAGCGATAAAGTATTTCTTTCTTATAAACTTACTTCACAAATATTGTCACTTAGATATAAAACTGCACGCTTTCATGTATTCTTCAATGAAACGGTAAGTGTAATTAAGAAAACTTGACGGTTTCAAAATAGCTACAATAATTTCAGGCTTTGCAAGATTTATTTGCAACTTTGAGGCGTAGTGCGATATGGAATTTTCAACGAAATTAAAGTAATAAATAAGAACATTTTACGAATTTTATTGCTGTGCAAGTTTTATTTGAAGCGTTTATACAGATTCGTGTGCGAAAAACGATAAAATAGAAAAAAACGAACAAAAATGCTCAATTTTTCCTTTTCTCTTTCGATATCTCGAAAACTATCGATCGTACGCCAAAATATCACTGAACGTAACTTGTAGAGCGGGAAAAATCCTATAAAAAACACCTATTATGTTACTTATTTGCGTCAATGAAGTCTGAAATCTTAGCGAAAGCGTTCGGTGCCGCGTATCGACGTAACCAACGCGCCGCTAACGCGATGACGACGACTCTCCACTTTGAGGCGCTCTACAAGGCGTAATTTTCAACGAAATAAAATAAATAACAAATAAAAATTGTAGGTTTTTTTACGCTCTACAAGTTTTATTTGAAGCATTTTTGCAAGTTCGGACGACAATAATGAGTAAAAAGAAAAAACGAAATATATCTCTCTCATATACTTTTTTATTTCCCTTTCTCGTTCGATGTCTCGAAAACAATCGATCATACGTAAAAATGTCATACGACATAATTTGTAGAGCGTAAAAAAAGCTTTAAAATGAGCTCCGATTCGACCTTGTAACTTTATTAGAAACCGAGTTATCGCGGAAAAACCATTTTTTCACATTTTTTACTCCCGTAAAAAAAGCAAGCGGGAAACAGAGGTCGAAAACTTGAGATTAAGCTTTTCTTGAGCCCCCCAACACCCCCCAAAAAAAAAATCCTGGGTCAGAATTATGTCTTTTATAATCCGTTTTTTTGTACATAGTGACTGGACTAGTAGTTCTCCGCGCGTTCACGTACATTGCACCCGTGGCGGAATTGCATATTGGCTATCGGCGATGCGTAAGGTGCGTGCGTGCGCGCGCGCGCACGTGTGTGTGTGTGTGTGTGTGTGCGCGCGCGCGCGCCTTGTAACGGGTGTACGTAATGCTCCGCACGCATCGTACGCACGTACGCTAAAATAAACGAATATATGTACTAACTGCGAGGAGACGGAGAGAGGAAAAAAAGAGAGGAAAGGGCGAGGTAGAAAGAAAGAGGTTTGCTACGTGCGATCGTCGCGGGACCACATCGCTCTTACTCCTCTCCTACCTCCTACCACGCTTGACGAGGCTCTTGCGATTTGGCTTTCTTAATCTCTTCGGATCTTCGAGGATTACTCGAGCTTCGGTTTTTTTCTCTTCCTTCCCCTCGCCTTCTCCCAAGTAGCACATACACGTTTCAGAAATATTTTATAAGCGTTTTTCCGAAACGTTTTATAACCGATTTCTAGAAACGTTTGTTTCTCATGAGTAAAAATGTCCATTCGAAAAACGTTCGATGGAACATTTCTTTTCCGATAAAATAACATTTAAAAAACTATTTATAGAAACATTTTAATGATAAAGACATTTTAGATAAAGACATTAAAATTCCTACTTTTCACGTCTTTTGAACGTGTTTATGACGTGTTTATGACCGTCTTTGAGACATGCGTGAAAATGTTCTATAGAAGCTTTACGCATATACTATCTATGACGTTTATCTTTTCGAAGAAATTCCTGAACTGGTGCACATTCGTGCAATAAGTTAAAGTGAAACAAAAATGGGCTTACGCCACAAAGATTGTCGTAACCGTTTACGATGGCTGGCCCTGTATACTTGTCTCACTCTAACTTAATTGCATTACTGATGTGTGCACCAGTTCAGGAAGTTCTTCAAACGGAACACACGTATAAATGTTCTTTCAATGGCCTTCCTAGAAATGACATGAGATCCGATAATCGCGGAATAGAAAACATTCTTATATAGATCATGTAACTTATGTAGAATGTGAACATATTACATTAACATTAGACTAGTAGCATTTAAAAATTGATATCGAAATAATATTGCCAATTTCATATTAAAAACAATCTTAATACAATAGCATTAGCAATATAATAACGAAATTTTTATATTGAAAATTCATGAAGTCGTATACCTACATATCACATTTACGAAAATATGAAAAATTTTTATTGAATAATTTTGATTGTGTTGGATTTTACATTATTTTTTAGAAAAATTAACTAATTAAATGGCTTTTTTAGAAATGGAGCTATTAAGAAAAGGTCGGATGTAAAAATTGTTTTTGAATGTGTTTGCTGGTTATCATTTGTTATCGTTTATAAACAAAGTTCAATAATTGAAAAAGAGAATAATTTATATATAGAAATAATTATTATTTTTATGTGCCAAATTTATTTTAAATTATGAGAAGAGCACGAGAAGGAGGAAGTTTCTGATATGTATATGATATTTGTGTATCATAAATATCATATCTTAATTAATCACATCTTAGATTTTTTCTCAGCCAAGTATAATCTTCGTCGTTCAACAATCTTTAAATGTAACTATTGTTCACGTCTTAAAACGTAAGATTTTATTCTTAATATCTCATTTCATACCCTTTTAAGATGTTATACAAGTATCGGCTATAAATGCGGATCTTATATGTAAGATAATTTCAAGGATATATCTTACGTCCAACTTTTTATTTCTTAATTGTACTGAAAGATCCGTCAATCATAATTTGAAATTGCGAGTTACTTTACTAAATCGATTTATCGTTTTATCTGAGAAATTAATCGCTCGCGATTAATTTCTTAAATAATATGCTTGTATCCCAATCGATTTACAGTAGAAATAAAAATTGAAATAAGGATGGTTATGTTGTTTTCTGTGTAACGTGGAAAATAGCAAGAGAAAGTTTTAGATACATAATCAGAACTAGTTTAGTCCAAAAGCACGCAAGAAAAAGGCTGTTATTTGGAATTAAAATTGGGTGACTTGAAATACATAGATCTTTACGATTTTTTCAATTTTAAAGAAATGTTGCAAACTTAAAATCGATAAATATATGATCATGAAACGAAAGGGAAAGAAGACGCCTCGGGGCGACGAAGAAAACAGAAAGAGGCCAGTCGGACTTTCGTTCCACCTACGAGTGCGTCTGTTCACAACTGCAAGGCGCGCCTCGCGTCTCCGCTAAATCGGTACTGTTCAGCCTTGGACAAGTAGACACGACAATGACAGGAAAAGACAGACGACACCGGAGATAATGGTGTCCGACGACACTACGACTTTCCGTATGCATGACGATTTGCATCGCGCATGACAGCGGTTCTCACTAATTGTAAGTAAGCCGGATCTAGATCAAGCAAGCGAGCGCGAACGATCGCGAACGATCATGAACAAGCGTTTACGACAAACACTTAATCTTTCTTTTAATATGTTAGCGATAAATAAAACCTTTTTTGGTCGATGTAAGTTTGTGTTCGTTCGTGCTCGCGACGCCATCCACGCTCATTGAAGCAAATCCGCTCATTCGTGCTTGTTCATGCTGTTTGCTTGATCCGGATCCGGCTCAAGCTAGCGATGACGAACGGAATTTCGTGGAATGCCATTCATGATCGGATCGAACACAAGCGCCGATAACGATCGAGTGTTATCGTAACGGTCTCTGAACTCGTTCGCCGTTGCAATATTTCGATGTTTGATTCGTGTATGCATAAATGCATACAAGGATTTCCCTCGATTTCCACGCAATAGCCACATTCTCCCTTCCTATTTTCTTTCTTTAATATGAGACTAAATATATATATATATGTTATTTCTTATATCATCTTTATATAAAATCCAGATACCTAATGTGAGATTTACGATTTTTCTTTAAAATTCTTCAATTTTATCTGAAATTTCGAAAAATGAAGATGAATATTTTTCATTTCATATTTCTAAGTTTTGATACATATACATATATTTATGTATATATATTGTTAAAAATAAAGTAATTTTTACTTGAAAACGCGGTGTAATGATCCACGTTTTAGGTATGTAATTTTCGTAATTAAATAGAACAATAATCGAATTACTTATATTTCTCCTCTTTTGTTTTTAATTCGATTGTTATTTATTTTATATTTTAATGATACACACTGTTCGAAAATTTGTGTCAAATATAACATAAATCACATGTCCCAAACGGTCCACTCAAATTTTGGAGTTAATTTAACATAATATGGATATGTTAAATGGTAACACCGATAGGTACTATATGTTAAAATATTTCAACAGAAAGAAAATGTAATTCTGATTGTAATTTGAGGTTAATTATGTGTACAATTAACATAACTTTTATGTTGAAGTTAAGATTGTAAGATAAAATCAACACTTTTTCCTTCCTTCCACCGAAAGAATATAGCCTGCTGCGTTATAACAGCTAAATTTATTTAGCTATTATATTTATTTATATTATACATTAATAGAGAGAGAGAGAGAGATATAAATATTAATTTGTACCAACAATTATTTTCTTTTTTTATGTCGTTTATTACTCACTGCTATCATCGCTCTGCAATGTCCTTGAATATCGTAAAAATTGTACGGAGTAGTTTTCGTGTAATAAATAAGTTTTATTGATAGGCGCGATAATGGCTTCGCTTCGTAAAATTCGATAAAATTGCAACGCCATCAGCGACTCGCTGAAGCGTTATCTTTGTGAAATGCAGATTGCCTTGTGTTCGATTCGCAGAATTTCAAGGCTATATCGGCCAACGGCGATGTTTGCGCGATAATCGGAATTGTATATGCGCGCGCGAGGCTGTCAATATATATGTATAATGCTCGAGGAGGCGCTTCCAGAAGACACAAATTATGACCAGCAGACATACACACACATACACATACACGCGCGCGCGCACACACACACAAAAGTTTGCTTTGTCGACGAGGTGGCCAAGAAAATGCGAGTTACCGCGCATCGACAAATAAAACTACGCGAAAGTAGCAGTATTTTGAAACACTATCAGTGTTATTATCGGCGCCGCGTCGATACGCGCTGCGTCGAAAATACTCAATATAGAATGCACACGTCCACAATGTCGGTAAAATCTCACAAATGTCTTCAGAAGTGTATAATTGCTCTTAAACCGTAATTTGCCGATAGTAACCGCTTCAAGTGCTATAATAACGTTGCTATTACTGTCTTCGAATATCGTATATTGCTAGGGAGATATGCCGATCCATATTTCAAATATTATACAACACCGTGAATTGAAATACAATCCTCGCCGAGCTCGTCGTGACGATTCGCTTACTGTTGTGCTCAGGCGAAAGATAACGTTATCATGACAATTCATGTAAGATATTGTTGCAGTTATTTTTTAATACTACACATATTATATGTATTAAATCCTTGTATTCCGGCAGCATATGTTGTGCAAGAAAATGGTGTACATGGACCAAATACTTTTCCAGGACGAATTAATAAAGGATGAAATAGCGGGATTACCGTGTCACGAAAGCGCACGAAAAACGTTTCTGCGATCTTCTTTTGTTTTTTTTCCCCGTTTGATAAGAGCAAGTGTACCTCTGACGCGCATCCCGCGGGATTCGGGATATGCCGATGCTACGTTACGCGACGAGATATGTAACGGGCCTTCTTGGAACGTCGGGGGCTGGAATTCGTGGCCGTATTCCGACCACCCAAGCAGTTCCGCCGGACATACCGAGCGCGCCTTTCGGAACGAATCGAACGCGGTTTCGCCTCGGCTTGATTAAGTTTATGAGCGAATCGCGAGCGCGGTCATAATCACGTATGCGGTGCAGTCGATCCCGTGAACCCCGAGAATCTTCCGAGACGTGCACCTTGGCTATATCTGCATGGCTATATCGCCAGTGAGGAAATACGTCACGAAACGACAGTTATTATACTCTCTTCGTTGAATAAATTGTGCGAGTTTATCGAAAGATGCTTTATGTGTAAATCGTTCCACGAACTATTCCATTAGCAAAAATTATAATGAAACGTGAGTTTCTTGTAATTTTTGCAGTCCATTTTTGCCTGCTAAAAATATAGAAGATCATTTATGTTATCGCGAATCCTATACAGATATATACTTGCTAGTGAAGAATTGAAGATGTATATTTAGACCTCTGTCAGCCATCATTTTTTTATCAACGCCGTCAACCAACTGGGGCTTTTAAGCCCACCCTATATTATTTTTGTTCTAGATTTTTAAAAAATCCAAAAAAATTCTGAGTTACTTGTCAACATCTCTACTACAATATCCAATAGCTTTTTAAAATCAAATATTAAACCCCATTGTTTATACAAAGCGAAATTTGGACACAAATGGGAAAAATGGAAATTTGTTTAAAAATTTATAACTTTGTGACAAATAAATATTAATAAAAATGATTGCAGGGCTTTGTACAGGGCTTCAGACTATGACCTTTCAAAAGAATGTAGTCTTATTTGGGTCGACTCCAAAAAGTATATTTATTTTAACAAATAAAAATGTTGAAACTTTCAAGAGGTTTATTTGTGTACTAAATACAAAGAAAAATAAACGTTTAATTTTCTTTCGCATAGAAATAAATTTTTATTGTTAAAAATTTTTATATAAAATATCATTACAAATATAAAAGAAAATTTTAAATGAAAAGTAAAAAAGTATCGTATTGTTCGGCGTTTCTCTCTGCTATTTTGTAAATAATGCTCTACTAATGACAGAAGTGCTTTAATTAGCAAAAATTATTAGAAATATAGTGAAAAAACGAAAAAAAAAAACATTTACTTACGCTGCTAAACACTAACGCCGTCAGCGGCCTGTGTTGTTTAGGGCACAGACTTCATTTTGTCGTATGTAACCGGGTCGTTACATAGTTGAACACGCATTGACGGAAACTGTGGCAGCGAAACCCCTCTACCGTAAACTTTTTTTAGGTGGGGGGGGGGGTATCAAATACCGCCTTCTTCTCTCCATGAAGAAATGCAAAAGATAAATTTTGCTTGGGTCTTTAAAGTCCCAAATTGCTGACAGAGGGTTTAGGCACAAAATAAAGTCACATATTTTTTATGCTCTCTCTATCTTTTTGACGAGCCGACAGATCGTTTTAGAATCGACGAAGAATCATAATCATGAATTCTATAAAATGAGATACGAATGGAACCATCTTCGAGACCTTTCACTGGTGTCCCTCAGCCGTGACCGAGGCGCAATGCAACACAAAAGCCTCGAAATGCATCCGCCGTTCCGAGAATCGTTCGTCTCGCGGACGCTCTCGTAGGTCATTGGCGAGATCTCGAAAACGAGCGCGCGTTCGTATAGTGCGTGTGTGGGTTCGAGCTTCTCGCGCTTATGCATGTGCGAGCGAGGGACGAATCCTTCTCTTTCTTTCTATCTTTTGGCTAGGTGACCTGCTCTCCAGCACGTAATAAACACGGGAGCAAACCTCCGGCGACGAGGCGCGGACCGGGGGCCGTCGGGGGCCCCCTAAACTAAAACGTGCTTACGTCTCTCTACGGGGCGACGCGCTAAACACGGCCAGACACGCGTCGACTTGCTCGATCTCTGGCGGCACGTTCGAGCGTCGCGTCGGCCGCTCGAGCCATAATGCCCGCTGAAACGTTTGCCCCTTTACGGCTGCACTCCGACAAGATGGAGGGTGTTACATTCCGGACGTATGACGCATACCGCCGAACGGGCTTCGGGCGATCCCTTTCCTTGCGGCCTTGAGACTTTCCAGATCTCGAGATGCCGTCCGTTCGGGACACCGCTCGATTTTTGCCGTTCGACATTTAACGGTTCGTTTACGACACGCGACTTTGTTATGACGCCGTTTGCGGTATCGTTGTAGCAGCTCGTATGGGATCGACTCCTATCGTCTGCGCGCGTCACGTGATGCTCCGTATATATTGTAAAGTGCGCTGTATTATGAGAAGTGCATATAGAACGAGATTTTTATACGGGTCGAGAACTTACGCAAGAAACTTGTACGAACGTTAATTTTACAGTCTTTCGTATGCATTCCACTGGTTCTCTTCTTGGCTGGCTCACATGGCTCGCTCTCGAGAGCGCGCGTAATGAGCGACAGGCTTAATCTGGCCGGTCACGTACAAGTTAGATGGTCCGCATGTCCATGAATACGGTATCTCCGGGAAAGAGTTGAGGCCGGTTTCTCTTCACACAAAATGCGATCGGCTTACTTTATTATCACTTTACTCTGTCATTGGGACTTAATCGTATCCGAGATGCTAGGGTTGGATACGCTAAAGAAAGGCGAGCGTTGGTTTATACGTACAGATCTCTTTCTCTTTCTCGCGCGCGCGCGCGAAAAATTACGCGATCACTCTAGATGGAAGCGCGCGAGTCCACTCTTCGGGATCATACGATGAAGAAAATAAATGTTCCGCAATAAAGGATCTCGCCGTGCGCGCGCTACCGCCGACGTGTAACGATTTACCGCGCCAGGTGCGGCGCGGTGCGCGGTTCTATCGCGCGACTTTCATTACCCGCGCCTGGCGACGCGCATTTTTAACGACAAAAAATATGGAATCCATCGCGCGGCGAGAGATGACGAAACGCGCGTTACGTGGCTATTAAGGCCTATCTACATAAGACGCAGAACGCGAGTCGCAAGCACACACACAGTCTACATGTCAACCTAACCTCTTTGTTAGATTGACATGTAGACTGTGCGTGTGTCTTGCGACTTGCGTTCTGTGTCTTATGTAGATAGGCCTTTAAGCCCGGTCTACATAGGCCGCAGTTCGCAAAACGCAAGACACACGCACAGTCTACATGTCAATCTAACAAAGAGGTTAGGTTGACATGTAGACTATGTGTGTGCTTGCGTTTTGCGAACTGCGGCCTATGTAGACCGGGCTTTAGATGAAGTTACGGATACCGGCGCGGCGCGGTAATGCAGCGGCGTTGATGACCGCGGCGCGCCGGCTCGGCGTATACACGTCGCGCGAACATTTAACTCTAATTGGAAACCACCAGCTCCGACAATCGTGAAACCGGATTCGGGTAAAAATACACGGGACGTTAGCTATCTACTGCGAATCTTTCCCTAAGTGAAAATTGCACGTAGATTTGAAATACTTGACGCTTGAACGTTTAGAATGTTATATACTATAGATAATTGATAACTTTGATTAAAATTCTGTTAGCTAAACTTGGAATACAAAAACTGATTACGGTATGACACATGTACCGCAGAGAAAGCTCGGATTGAAAGAGATATTGGATGAGAAATGGCGGAATGTGTGCATATATGGGACACCCTATACATGTATAATGCAGTCTGGTTTGGAAAGAATCGGTCGTTGACCATAACGATTCATCCCGCAGTTTAGAAGCTATTGGTCGGGATTTCTCGACATAACAACGTCTATTCTGCGTTGGAAAAAAGTTGAGCTCGCTAGTGTAGACAATGCAGCCTCAAATTCAGGTTGCTCAGCGTGAGTTCTTTGTTAACGCGTGTCCGTGCTGGGGTTCTCCTGACGGAATCAAAGAAAGGAAGGAAGAGTATCGCCATCATAGGGGATACCATCGGAATAGTAATGCAATTGTCGTCCTGAATCCTGAATATATTTCTTAGTCTCTTATCGTTTGTAGTCACGAACTTTACATGTGTAATTTCTATAAAAATAAGCATACAACGAGCAATCTCGGCAATTCTTAAAGATTTAATTTGTGCATGATTAATCTTACTTTATAGTATACGGAAGAAATTAATTACGTATTAATTGCTATCTCGCGATGTTGAAAGATATTTTCAAAATAAGCAAATATTTCGAGATTTAGTTACCTAATGTGGATTTCTTCTTAAGCAAGCAAGCCAATTTATTTTTCGAATTATTACAAACAGCGGGATCATTGTACTCACATAATTATAAAATATAATTAGGTACGTATAATTATAAAACGCGATGAAAGATTCAATAATATTAACATGCACGCTGGCATTCGTAAGATACTATCAAACGTCATGAAAATTTAATATTCACACTAGACACTCATGCGAAATGAAAATTATTGTCGATCCGTACATGATTCACGTTTACTCACGAGCACTCATCAGCGATGTTAATAATTTCGCATGCAGATCGAGAAACGACCGAGTGACTACGGATTACAAAGCTATCGTTTGAATGATAAACGAGGCTTCACTATTCCGCGCGCTGTTATATGAATAACACTTGAAAAATAATTCTGACGTTAATATCGATCCGTGACTTCCATCAACGATCGATTCGCACAATTCGTCTAACCGTTACATCCATTTCTTTGTCTTCAGTGCACCAATTTATCTAACTTTTAACATGAAAGACTTTATCTAATGATACGTATAACGTTCAATAATTCGTCCAACATTACTAGAAATGTATATTATATATTTAGATGCCTTATCGCTGTTACAGGTTTTTTTTCTAATAAATTATAGTTCGCGATCGTTCGTCAGCAACGGTCGCTGGTACTTTTTAGAAGAAAAAGAATCGGGGTCGCGTGTGCGGACAATGCAAAAATGCACATGTCGGGATAATTTGTTACGATTCTCGCATGCAAACTCTTTCGCTCGCGTACACGCGTACACACCCCCTCTATTGTCGTAAAGAATCGAAATCAGGTTACTCAGCATGAAATTGTTACGCTTATTACTACGGCATGAAAATCGTCGGTTTAATGAGTAATCCCCCTATTTCGGCGCGCAACGGCAACATAATCACGGTCCCCGCGGTTTCCTTTCTTTTTACAATCGAGGACTTCGGTAAAACGGATATTGCGTAACGTATACGTTCATACGTTGCACATCCGTCGTCTTCAGCGATTCCCCCGCGCTTTTGCGTGACTCGCACGGGAAACTTTCTCCGCTCTCTGCGGACGAGCGACGTAATAAGAATCCGTACGAGAGATGTGCCGATAAACTTTATACTTCGAGTACTTGGTATTAAAATAAATCTAACATGCGATCGAAGAGATACGTAATCGATGTAAACAATAATTATTAAATTGTTAAAAATTAAGTTAATGTAGAAAGTAACGCATTATGGAAAACATTTTACGCGTTGTTAAAATCCGAAGATATACATTTTTTCACAAATATATCGACATACGACATCGATATGAGTTTACAGGTTCGGAATGCTCTAACAATTGGAAATTGTGCGCGATACGATGGAACAATGTGTCGATAAGAGTAGAAAACGAAGGACGTTTGTTGTCGTGCAAAAATACTCTTTGTTGCTCCGTTCGGCTTCCTGGCGCCGGACTTTTTCGCCGTGCGAAAGCCACGCATCTAACCAGATGCGACTTGTACGTGTCGTCGGACCTACTCGTCGGGGATAGTTTACCAATTGCTACGGAATCGCGCGTAAAGATATGGGACGCACGGAGGAGGGATATCCGATTCAGCAGTGGGATATTCATGCGTGTGCGTGTCGTGCGATGCATTTCACGCGATGCGCTGATGTGCTCTCTCTTTCTCTCTCTCTCACGCGCGCGCGCGCGCGCACATGTGTTCGTTTCTCCACCGTTTCTCTCCCTTTCTGTTTCCTTCCCGTTCTCGCAGGCGGTTTAGCATCTTCTCTTTCTTCATTTCTCGCACCCCTTCTCGCCCCGTCTAGAATACGAATGTACGAATGCACGCTTGCGCGCGCGTTCCTCCGTCTCTTTCTCCCGATGCGTTCGTTTCTCTCGTACTCTCTTTCTTTGTCCTTGCTCTTCCCTCCGCTCGCTCGCTCGCTCGCTCGCTCACTCGCTCGTTCGTTCGCGTGCGCGTGGAAGCGATGCCACCCGTCCGTCGAGCGCTGTTGCCATCGCTTCGTCCCTCTCTCCTCGGCGAGTACCTCCAGAACTCCAGCTGAGTGTTCCGCAGCGGTTTTCAACTGCGTCTTACGCGGACAGCGATGAACGGGACGAAGGTTGAAGCTAGGTACCGTTCTCGATGATTTTTAGACGCATTATAGACGTAAAAGGGCAGCTAGATAGTCTTTTATTTTGCGATAAGTCCCCCTAAATTGAAAGCAACGATACAAAAATCCATTCGTTTTTATCGAATAACGGAAAGAAATAATTAGTAGTGCGAAAGAAGTAAATCTGTACTTTAATGATAACAGCAATACGAATAACGTAAACGCGTATCGATGTTTAAGTAAAAATTATAATTTTTCGTTTGACTCCGGTATTGTCTAACGTGCCAGAAACTTTCATCAACTGCACGGCTTGAATGCGGCACACGCTGCTCATGTCCAATCGCGTGTCCAATTCCTCGACACAGTAATATAACGCGGTATATAGTACGTCTCTTTAAGTCAATGTTCGTTTCTGCCATGATAGGTAGATGTTATTAAACGCGAGGCTTACTCAATTTGCGTGTTGTATTGCGCTAATGAGATTGTCGGAATTTTCATCTTTTTCTGAGCTGAGCTTATCTCGAGAGCGCTTATTATCTATCCTTCGTCCCGCATCTTCTTTCCAATTACGGCGATATCGGTTGTCTACTTTCCGAGTTTTATTCGTAACATTCAGATTCGGAATCGGAATCGGAATCGGATACTTGTGGGTTTTCTTACATCGCTACTCTTGCGTTACGAGCAAACTCTCTTTCGTTGCTCGGCATCCCGCGCGATCCACTCACCGATTGCATAAGTCCGCTCGATTGTCTTACGAGATCAGTGTAAAAGAAGTGCAAAGTAAATAATGCAGGTCGTCAAACAGAAACTCTCTGTATACATATAAGGACTATAACTAAAGAACGCGTTACGTGCGTTGCTTGGAATGTCGCGGAGATATCTTTATCTATGATTTCAAAAAATGATATATTCTCGTCACGCATTGTTTTTGAAATGAAAATATTTCATCTGTGTCCAGCGTATTTGAGATACGTGTATCTTGGAGATGACGATATTTGCATTTGTTGCATTGTGTAAAAATATGTGATTACGTAACATCGATAATCTCCGAGTTGCGATACATGCGGAATCGAGTTCTGTTACTAGGTAGACTACATGTATCGCACAGCTTGAAAATTATCGTTGACCCAGTTCTTGATTTTTACGTCCCTGCTCGCGCGACGTCTCCCCGTGATAGGCGGTCTTAAAGTTGGCGAAATGAGGTTAAACCACCATACGAAAGCCGCGCTCATAACCATATGGTGTCTGCGGCGGTGTTTTACGCTCAGGTAAAGTCGGACGACGTCGTATATAGTTCACATGGTAGCGAATGCCGCATCGATTCCGTGGCGTTCTACCACGGTGGATAAGGAAGGTAGTGAGAGCGAGGGGATGATAGAAGAAAGAAAGCACGAGGCTTCGTAGTACCGAGGGGGGGTGCTAGTTTGACATGCAGTGATCCTCAAGTCACGCTCTGCCGTTGCTCTTTCTTTTACGACTACAGAACAGAAACGATTACGTAGATCACGTCTGTTTCGTTTCTATAGGAAGTACTCGGTACATTGGCAAATAATTTATTCAATTAGCAAATAAATGTAAATTACATGCGAGATTATCGCACCAAGTTAACGCGCAATAGAAAAGAAAAGAGTGATTTGTACAAACCGTAGATATATGTGCACTTCTTGCAAGACGATAAAAACCAGATTCGTTATGTAAAACGATCTTTGCGTAATTAAGAAACCCGTCTATCGATTACGCGAGTGTGTCGCCTAATGCATCTGGCACGTATCGCCGGGTGACATATAAAAGCTTGGCAGTTTCAATTTATACGCGACCACTCTTGATGTCACATCACGACACAGTAATGCGCTGCGATTGCTTAAGATAATTTGTCTACAAGACAATTTAACATGTTGCGCTCGTAAAGGAGCATGCTTTGCGACAATCGGCCTTTATCGCGCACTTTCGAAATTTGATAACGACATATTGTATCGGTCGTTTTTATAGTTTGTCAAGAGCGATACCTCTTTCCATAGACCATTTATTCAACAATGTAAGAGCGCGTATCGGTAGACACTTTCCAATGCGCCGCCGGTTAAAGGGTTAAGCGGTTACAGTATTGTTAGGTACTCTTGAGAGCTCGATAGCCGCCAAGTGTCCCCAACATGACCATAGGCAGGTATTTATTGATTCGATGATAGCAGCACACGTCTATAGCTATAAGTCTTGATGTAACTCTAGAATAGAGTAGACTTGGGGGGCTGTTGGCACCGTGCTAGAATCAAGGGTGGTAGGTAGAGACGCGAGCATCTTGCCTACTTCAAAGAAAAAAAACATCAATACTATATATTTACTAAAACTGAGCATTCGTATATCTTTTTGTTATGACAATCGATTCGTAAATCGGAACATTAAAAAATGGGAAAAATAGTTCATGTTACAATTTCATTTTTCTCGCTTTATTTTACAGCAGAGCATTCTCTCTGTTTCTAAGATAGGGAGACGAATATTTTCTATTTTTCTTAAATCTTCAAGTGTCAATTTCTGGCTTCATATTACACGTGAAAAACTCGATCTATGCATATCTAACTTACATTGATATAAAAACGTGTTAAACCGTATGACTGTATGTCTCATTTTGGACTTTGTTCAACACAGGTAAGAAAATCGAAGTAATGTCGTTACACTTCGTGCACTTTTATCGTGTTACGTAATTCGCACAGTATCGCGTATACGTGTAATAAATCGTTAAATTAAACAAACCACTCGGAATCATCTTATTTTAGTGGCCGCTATGCGCGCGCTAAATCGTACTCATCGCACGTTCATTCGTGTCATATTGAGGCGGAAGCAGCGTGAACGAAATAATCTTAGCCATTAGAAACGTTTGACAGGCGAGGCACGGAGTGACACATATTTTTCACGCCGGGTATCATAGACGCGCGCGTTCATGAGCCTGCTCTTCCGTCCAATTCAGAAAAAACGGCGTGTTTATTAATAAAAAGCAATTACGTCACTTTCGTCCTACAACTTCGCAGGTTTTTTGTAAAAATCGATTTGCATATATAATGTTTGTAACACATGTAACATATTGCATTTCCATAATGTTCCACGCGGTGTTAATGTGCGGTGATCGGCAACGTGACATTGTTCATTGGTCATCAGTCACTGAATAAAGTCTATAGCTATAATTGCAAGATTTATGATGAACATTGAACATGATCGGAATACATGTTTTGCCACACTAATGCGCGTGCTTGATGTTAATTCCAAGTACATGTTACAGCGAAACAATATTATAGTATATAGATAAACCCTCTCGGTTGTCACACGGGGTCAAAATGACCTCAACCAACAATTTTCAAACAGCTGCATGCTGTTCAAAAACTAACAGTTTAAGTGAATCGCAAAAAATTCTAGAATTAAGTTTGAACATTAAAAAAAATGTTTTTATTATAAAAGGCTAAGTGGTTATGTTCAAAAAAATTATTTAAAAAATATTCAAAAAAGAGGTGACAATCGAGGATTTAATCGTTAATTACACATTATAATGCGTATCAATTGCTATTTGTACTTAATTGGACATGTGTTATGACACTCCATTGCATAATCCGTCGCGCCGCACAAAGATGAAATATCTGAGACGAAAACGAGAATATTTAATATCCAATTATATCTCGAAATTGTCTCGGGCAGCCAGCATAATATTGCATAGATGGTATTTCCTCCTTTCTATAAACGCCATCTCTTAAACTTTGCTTTTTCTGACGTTTTCTAACGTCGGCTGCATGAGGGAGAGGAGAGTTGCTCGCGAAATAAGGAAAGCTTGCGGTTATGCGACGCGTCGCCGAGGGGAAATTAGATTTGCTTGTTTAATTTCGTTCTCCAAGCGTGCGTAACTCCGGCACCAAATTGACTTCGGCGCGGTCTATCTGTCGGGACAGACCTCCGAATTCGCGATTATATAGATACATCGATGTCGAATAGCAATCGAGCCCGGCGTGATTTAGGGGAAGTTCAGACTTTGAGACCACATGTCCACATATAGAAAATTGAACTTGAAGTGATACAAATTTCGGCTGGATTTTAATGATTTCACATATCCGTAAGTTGCCGAATAATAATATTGAAATGTCGAGTCGCGCAAATCTGATACATTGCTTGTTTTAATGGAAAGTGATTGACGAGCTAAAATACTAAAGAGATGAAGCGCCACGGTGCCTCTTATCCTCTTTAGTATTTCCACTCTTTAAATCAATTTAAATCAATGTACAGCGACGGAGATAATATTCAGGTAAAAAATTGCGCTTGACCAACCAATTTGCGCGGTTGTTGCTATTTCACGTAAATAGACTTTCCAAATCGTAAATATCTATCGCGTATATCTATACTTTTAGGTGGATTTAGTATGTTATATGGAAATGGAGAAAGTTATTATAAATTGCTGCTGAATTATTGCTGGATTGAATAATTAACATCATAGCCTTATCGTGCGAAATGCTATGACACGCGCAGCGATCTACTATCAAAACAAATTCATGCTACTTAGTCACGTAAGTGGGAGATCGTGATAAAGGATATTGGTGATCGTGAGTTGTCGCGAAGTGGCAAGAGGACGAAGAGAGAAACAGAGATAGAGAGAGGGAAGGAGAAGGAGGAGAAGGGTAAGGGAGCCAGGAGAAGACCCGTAAAGCGAGGAGTGCGAAGGGATATATGCTATGTTAGGATGGGTCGCTCGATACTGACCACCTCATACGTCTACATATTTTTCTCTGTTATCCTTCTTTTTACTTTTCGTAGCTTTCCGACCATTTCCTATTTTCTGGAATCCTAGTTAGGGTTACCATAAAGTCGCCAAGGTGATACGGGACAGGAATGTGGACCGGGGGAGGGGGGGTATATAAAATTGTTTACGTTTTATTACGTTTTAATCACTTATTTAATTTAAATTAGACACTTTTTGTCTTGATATCACAGCACAATAATATTAAAATAAAATACACATTACAATTAAAAAATGAATAATATTTTTCAAACAAATTAACAACACACATTTACTGCTGTGAATTTATCATTGCAGATACACTGAGTCAATTTAACTTAAAAAATGTTCACGTTTTTTTGTACCAGTCATACTTTTTAAACGATTTAACAAATTTTAATAAATTCCTATTTTAGATAATTGTAGAATTCTGAGCAAGTTATCTCGAAATTATGGAACACAAAATTTTATTTTATATGACAGATTGGAAAAACTAATTAAGTAGGTATAATAATATAATAATAGATACGGTGGGTTAGGACCTCGAAATGACAACTCTGTAGTTCTGTACGGGAAGAGGACGGCGGGCGGTTTCACGAAAATACGGGACGAAACGGAATATAAGGTAAACGCACCTACTGGTGACCTTTATCATATCTGTGACCACTCGCGGACTTTTATTAAACTAGTCAGAAGTTTTAAGTAATTCAAAAAGCATATGCATTGTGTTTTGCGATTAATAAGCCACGATTTGATATATGATTTTTGTCTCTAAATCTGAAACAGTGAATAGTCACTGATTAGCAGCGAATATTCACTGAAGGCATCAGTCTAAAGTATGCCACTAACAATCAGTGAAATTCAACTGAAAAATTAGTGAAACTAGAATGCTGTATAAATCAGTGAAAGTATACTGATTTACTCAGTGAAAAATTCACTTTTTGATTAGTAAACGTACTACGCAAAAAAAATTAGCTACTATAATAAATCTAGTCATAAATATGGACAGCTAACATTTTTTACAGAAAGAGCTCTAATTTTGCTGAACCGTTTGCTACTTATTGTTAATAATAATTGCAAAAAGAACTATTGCTAAATTAATAGCTCTTACTGTAAACGATCTAGCTATCCATATTTACGACAAAATTTGTAGCTAATTTTTTTTCTGTGTGCATTTCATATGTGCTAATAGCTAATACTAAAATATATGATATAATTAGTGGATTACTGGTAGTGGATTAAAATTACAAAGCAAATTAAAAGCTGGTTAAAAAAATATTATATTTAATCTTAATATATTATATATTTATATTATATAAGAATATATATTTTAATGTATTATATTTTTTAAATATATATTAAAGTTTTTTTTAAAGAGTATATCTCTTAATGAATAATATGTTAAAGAATATTTTAATAAATATTATTCTCTTCTCTGTTACTTGGCTTTCCAACTTCCGCGTTATAAATGTTAATATGTAAGGAAGAAACAATACTTGACGGTTGGACATTAATTTCATAAACAAAGCTTTCAATGAAATTATAAAAATTTAAAAGAGAAGGTGGATATGAAACGTGGAGTACTTGATACAGTTTGAATAACAGATCAAATGCTGCGACAGAAGTTGCTCGATGCGGAAGATTAAGGAACCATCCGTCACCCTGAACGAAGAAAGTGGCCCTTTGTTGACCTCGGATGCACATAATATATGGTTGTATGTTGCCATTCGCCTCAGTCCTTAAGGTTTTTTCAGTATGAGGAAGATTTGTTCCTTCCTGTAGAACAAAGATGTATAGCGATAATTTGCAAAATGTATTCCTTTTATTATAAATACGTGGTGACATCTAAAAGCTTAAAAACATACTGGCAAAATTTTTATGAGATGGGGATTGGTACCTCAGCATTCGGAATGTTCTCATTATCTTTTTTTTGCAACTGTAATAAAGAGGATGTGTGAAATTATCTTTAAAAAAAATATTAATAACCTAAAGTAAAATGAAAGAACCTACTCACTTTTTTTTTGCTACTTTCTTTGCTTTTTCCTCCATTATTTTTTTGTGAAGAGTTTGATGGGGGCAAAAGGAGAGTCAGAACAATCAGAGCTAGTAAATTGTCTGAAAAAAAGAAAGAAACACCAGGCATATTGTGAAAAATTTCACTTTTTAGTCAGAATTACTCCGGTCAATAAGTAAATTTATTAGTAAATAAAAACAATTTATTAGTCTAAAACACTCACCATCATTAACTGGAAAATTGTTAGTTTTCTTTATGATATTTGGTCTATATTGTGTGGCGTAAGCAAGAATTTTTTTAGTATAAAAGGAAGGGAATTTGCCCAAAAAATTGTCTTCACAACCCGAATAAATACCAATAAAGTCTTGTTCTATCTGAAAAATAAAGAAATCATATCCACACTAGTAAATCGTCTGACAAAAAGAAAGAAACATAGGCATATTGTGTAGTAACAGTAATCCCAAAATTGAAAGAGCTGAATTCAAACTCACCATTTCACCACGGTAGTCTAGAAGGCGCGGATATTTTTCAAAAATATTTGATATAGTAGAGCCAGAGTGTACGATCCATTGCCTTCTATTTGAGAAAGTTTCGTTAAGACAATTTTTTATACATTCTTTATTGCTGTCGGATGGCAACTTATGTGTCATCCACGATATCTAGAACTAAAAATATAAATTAGAATAATTATGTTGCGTACTTAGACAAACTGTATTTAATTTAGAGATTTCAAAATATACATATACTGACAAACCGTTTCCTCCAAAATGGCTTTGTTAAGAAGCACTGAATCAGTATCTAAATTTTTAGAACCTTCCTTTAAGCATTGTGCTTTTCTTTTCATTGCTATTGCAGAGTATTTTTTTTTAGGGGAGAGTTTTGCGCGGACTGTTCACAGTCGATATTCAATGAATCCCTGTTTAGTTTTGGGATCGTAGTAATGTTTCTAAATGATAAATATTACTTAATATCATTCTATTAAACTTACATATCCTTTACATCCTTTCACATTATTTTTTAGTAGGGGGAAGTCAGAAACGATGGCACTTGCAAGTAATATTTTTGTTTTATCCGGAGGATAGCTAAAATAAAATGCCATTACATTTCATGCACTATCACATGGAGAAGTGACTACTTACTAAGAAATATCTACTTACTAATTATTGTTTTGTGCTGAAATAAGCTCAGCCACGACAATACGCACGAGAGCTCTTCTATCGGACTCATTAAAAGAGCCTTTATGTGCAGTTTTCAATATAGAGGCACCTTGTAACATGGTTTTCAAGTGTTTTTTCTACAGTTCCATAGCGCTAAAAATAAAAAAAAAGAAATAAAGAAAAACTCTTTCAGAGAAAATACACAAAAAATCTCAATTTTAAATTCATATCCAAGAATGTAAAAATTTTACCGAGAATAAGTTTACGTTCACTTCTGATTGAGACAATTGCTGTGTAGAGGAGGAAAACGTTGAAAACTGTTCGGGATGATTCTGCAGCAGATCACTTTTGGAATTAAGTATTTCAGCAGAACTAGTAGTAGCGATTATTTTATCGGATATTTGCGATGAGTGTTGGCTCGATGTTATTGCAGTTTTTTCAGCGGACATTTGGGTTATAATGTCCTTTACTTTTTCTCCTTGCAGCACTTCATGTACAGTATCAATAGGAAAAGCTCCCCAGTATTACCTGAGAAAGAACAGAATGTAAAAATAAAATATTAATCTCTCTAATAAAATATGAAATTAAATTGCAGTAATTTAAGTTATAGATTTTACTACGCATAGTATACAAAGCAAACTTACAGTTGATTTCCATTTTAATTCCTGAAGAAATTTTATTATTATTTTTCTGGGCCCCAATTTAATTCCTAGTTCTTTTAAATCTGGATTTGATAGCTCTAAGAGAGTTTCCTTATTGATACATTGGTCTGAAAAAAATAAAATATCTTATGTAACATCAATGAAAAATAAAGATTTTTTTCCAACACCGAGAAAATAAGGATTAGTTATAGTTTGTGCTAAACAAAATAAAATAGTAAACAGTAATTTTAAAAGAAAATAAAAATAAAGAACTTGTAAATAATAGAATAAAATATACCTGAAGACAACATTATATTCATAAAGTTAATTTTACAAAAAAAATTTTACACATGTAAACAAATAAAGTGGATAGTTACACTTTTCTGCGATTGCAAAAAATACACACAATGAAAACAAAGCAATTCCACAACCAACCACTTGAGAGATATACTTACTTTTACAAAATAATGTGGCGAGGACTGATGTAAAGACCATTAGAGGTTGGCTCTGTCCATGGACTAAATGGTTTAAAGTAGGCAAGTGAAGAAACTGAGACAAAATGTAAAGCATGATCTGTATCTCCAACTTCAATGCAAAATGCATTAAAATGAAGATCAAAAATTGTAGTCTCACAGCGAAAAATTAGAAAATACACCTTATTTTCTCTTAAGAGAACTATTTCTACGATTTTTCCAAATATAGGGAGATTTTCTCTTTGTTTTACTGCAGCTTTAAGACAAACAAACAGACTAGGTCTGAATTCTACTCCATTAACTTTAATACTCTTGGATCGAAATACGTTGTCTGTATCCACATAGCCTAATTCCAGAAGAAATTGTCTGCTTTGAGTTTTCTGCACATGACAAGTTTTACCACTCAGTGTATGCACTCTCTTGAGTTTGACATCACCTGCTCCCCATTTTGAACTCTGAACACATTGACATACTCTGATTAGTTTTTGGAGGATTCTTGAAATTGTGAACATTTTGAGCTCGCAATTTAATTTCAGCATGTTTTGCTTCAAAACGCATGCAAAAATAGCATCGTAGAGGGCCTGCCCAAAGTATACAATCTGCGTAATAAATAAGATGATGGAACTTGTTAATGCAATTGATATTGGGAAAGAGTTTCCGAAATGTATTCATAAAATCTTTTGTCAGGGTTCGCAGATATGGCATCAAAGATCTTGTTACTCTTGGGGCCAGCACTATTTCCATAATTCTTAGTAATAGTAATATTAGATCTATGTGTTCATCTCCTCTGTCAATTTTTTCTGCAACCATGAATGGAAAGACTCTTAACAGTACCCACATCTGCATTGCCTTTTGGCTTAGTAAATGATCATTTTTTGGAGCATATTTATAGAAAAATTTGCGGATGGTTTGTTCTTGTTTTCCACAAAGCCATATTGAAATGATGCAATTTTGCTATTAAAGTAATCAACAGTAAATTTTCTTGTAATACAAATGTAGTGATGAAGTACAAGTTTTAATATCATAGGGCCTATTCCGCACAGAATATCATGCATCACATCAAAAATTTTATTCCTAGAGGTATGAAAATATCGTGACTTGTTAAGGCAACAGTCATCTTTCAAACCAGTTGCTGCCATGGATGGAGCAGAAAAAGTATGCCTGCGTAAATACTCCAGATGCTCATTGAATACTTCTTCAGTCCTTTTATTGCCTAATTTTGTTCTTCCAGCATGCAGGTCTTCTCTAGAGTATAAGCACATTTGACAGAACTTGTTTGCCTTAGGTCCAAGCATATTAAATACCTCATGCACAGCTAAAGTGTCTCCACAAAAAACAGTTATTGTCGCATGTAAATTAAATTCTTCATCGTGAAGCATAATTTTAACTCTGCGTCATCGCTTTCTAACTTCTCTAAATCACTCAAAAAGGGGGACAATATTTGACCAAACCCATACTTTTTGACATCTGCATCAGAACATAACAGGAGAACGTGTATACTTCCTAAATCAGAATTTATATGAGCCGAAATATTTTGAATTGTATAATAGAAAGCGCCCAATTTGTGGATTCCTGTTTTAGATCCAAGAGGGTTAACAATTTCAAACTCGTCATAATAAAGCTGTATCCGTAAGGCATGCCTATGTATCTGGAAAAGGGGTTGATTTTTTAAATGATCTCTATCCACAAATGAAGCTAGAATACCATTCGCTGATGGCTGTTCAGAAAGTATAGCTTGTTTGACTTCTGCGTTTGACATTACCAACTTCAAAGTATCTATTATTGGCACATATTGACAAGTTTCAAGTACAAATTTAGGTATATAAGTTCCAGTTTCACTATCCAATGAATCTTCCATGCGATAACCAAGAGGAATCTCTACGGGCTTGATATAACCACAGCTAGTCTTTAATGCCTTTATTTGATTCTCCAAAGTACGGAAATTATCAAAAGGATTTTCAAAATTAAAATTAGAAAGTAGTTCAACAACTTCAGGGTCTTCAGTAGCATTTCTTGCTTGAAAATAATTGACAATTTTTGTTTTCAAGGAACTAGCTAAACTCAAGACCACTTTCTCTAATTCATCTAAAACGTTATTCAAAATAGTGGTACTCATAGTTCCCTTGGATTGAAGTCTTGCAATTAATCTGACAATCGAAGCATATAAATCAAAGTTTAGATTTTCGTTGACCACTTCTTCCACTGTAGTGTCATGTGCGTGAAATTCATCGTTATCGTCAGGAATTGATTTGTCGTCAGGGATTGATTTGTCGTCAGGAATTAATTCGTCGTTAGGAATTAATTCAGGCTCTAAATTATCATCACATTTGTATCTATGACACCGACGTATGTGCCTTCTCAATGTATAGAAATACATAAACGTTTGACGACATCCATCTTGGCCACATTCAAAACCATTTTTCCCCATTCCCCGATGAATTGTAAGTCCATGAGAAAATTGTAAATGCCCAACTAAACCATTCAATCCATTGGGGACATTATGGTGGCATACATATCAATTCAGACGATCCATATCACTTTTCGCAAAACGCTGCAACAACTTCAGATCGATATCGATATTTGAATCCAAAACTGTTACGACTCGTCTGAAATGTTAGAATTTACTAATAACCACTGAGAGATCACTATTCCATGTTACGAGATACGCTACAAATGCTTGAAACGCTTCAAATGCTTTGTAGCATTCATCTTCTCTTTGTTTTAGAAGAGAACGCTTTAAAGCATCTGAAGCGTCAAGTGGACTGCAGTTATTATTTACGATCTTTCAGTGATCATCTCTGAGCCTCAACTGTACAGACAAATTCTATGAGTTTCGACAGTCATCAGTGTTTGTTAATCAATATGTTATTAAAAATCAGGAATATAATTACAACTATAACAAGAATTACAAAAGCCCTCTGCATGAAAAAAAATGTTGGCTCACTCATTCAGAATGCTCACCCAAAAAAGCATTAGCAACTATATATTGTCTTGTGTAAGATCCAATATTTTCTCTGCTACCTCGCCTGGCGACCATTTCGTAATTTCACCCATATCCACAAAATTTTAATAATTGAAGATTATCTGAAACAAATTGAAATGTATATCCAGCTAGACAACTTACACATAAAGTACATGAGTAATAATAGCATATAAAATAATAAAAATCAGATAATTTCACTAAAATGCGTTCTCTAAAAATATATGTTATTATGCAGTACACAAAGTGCTGTAAAAATTGCTGTTTCAAAATTCTAGTAGATTTTATAAAATGCCAAAAATATGTTATTAAAATAACCGCATATTACCGCATTTTTTGCGAAATATAATACTATAAGTACATCATAAAAAACTGTATCCAAACATGTATTTACATGTATTTACACTAAATACATAATTTATTCAAACTGGCCTGGCACGCGACAACTCTTCATCGAGGTGTACTCACGTAACTACTCTATTAATTTCTTCTGGTCGGACATGCTCGATTCCTAGGATGTGATAGACCTCACGAACGAGAGGACCTTCATGAAGAAGCCACCCAGCAGTCTGCCGGCCTTCTCTAGACGGAAGACTCTCGACAAGGAGAAGCAGAGCAAGCAGGACGTTGCTGCGTTGACAACGGAGAACGAGGAACCGACGCCGCCGATTGACGTCGAAGTGGTACCTCCAGATTGCCCACGGTGCTAGATTCGCTTGCACTCAGACGAGAACTTGGAAGACCAGAACTAAAATTCCATCAAATTTGAGGAAGAAAACAAGGATATCTGTTTTGCGTCGGTCGAACGTTAGGCACGCAGGATCCGTATGGGGCAACGCGTGCTGCAAATCGCGTCAATTCTGCTCAAATTTATTCCAAACATGTATTTACATTAAATCATATCTAAAAAAGTATACGTAAATTATGTTTTTATGTACGCCGGCACCTAACCTAACCTAACCTTGCCATGTGCTGTTAGGGAATTGGCGCGCGAATATCGGTTTTGTATTTAATAATGCAAAAACTTTTACTTACCACCAATGTATACTTATCAATAACGAAGATATAATGCATATATCACTTCTCTTCACTGATATTATATTATCATGTATAAGACGCACGCACGAGCATGTTCTCTTAGAAGCCACTATAATAATAAGTCAATAATGATATAACCACTGACGAATCTGTGAGCTTTGCCGTTCTCGCTAATTGCGCAGCGCGTTCGGTCCTGTTTCACTGTTTTATTAGCGATGCAAGATGTCACTGATGGAATCAGTGACTTTTCCACTGATTCAGATTTAGAATGATATTTGACTAACAAATACTCGTGAAAATGTGATATAAGGCGCTCGTGTCGGTACCAGTGGCAGATCGAGCGCATGTTTACGGCGACAGTAGATCTGGCGTTTGTCACGACACAGTCACAGTTTTTTGCGTCGTCAAAAACAAGCGTTGGAGAACCATTAGTGCGCAAAACTATCAGTGAACGATTAAGGAGTGTTGTGGTATTCGTGTGTTCCGAGAAAGGTTGGTGATTTTGAGTATATAGACAAACGTTATAAAGCGGTGCAACAAAACACGTATGGGTTAATCAGTGACGGGCTCAAGAAAACTAGTAGCAGTAAATTTCGCTGCTTTAAAAAAAAACCATAATTAATACCGACCTCCATACGCTTCTAGATAGGTGTGAATTGCATTTGTACAAGTAAGCAGAAAAATATTTGATGTATGCTCGAGAGAAAACTCTAGCGAGAACGTCTGTCACTCTGGATTAACTGACACATCGTGTGTTTTATATCGATTTATACTGATTTTATGCCGATTTGTGATCACGGCTTCAAATTACTTGCTCACTTACTTATTCAATCATTGAGTGATTTTTTTATCAAATACAATATACCACTAATTGAACCGAAACGATCACTGATCGATACATCCAAAATTAAATCAAGCAGTCACTGATGCATCCATTTACATAGTCTGCAATTTCTTTTTTAATATTTATTAGATCTTGAGTTTGGTATAATTGCTTCTTGATTGGAATCACTTTAAAGTATTTTCCTCTCTTATTAATTCATGCGAGAATCTTAGGTGGTCACAAGTAGGTGCATTTACCTTAACTTAACGAGAATACAGGACACGGGGGTTTAAGTACAGAATAATCCCGTATATACGGGACGTATGGCAGCCCTAACTGTAGTGTCAATTCCAATATTTTTTTGCCCGATATATTTTCGTAAAATTGCGCGGGATGACATAAATGTCGAACATTCAATATTCATAATCCACAATAACACCCTAATTAAGTGTTTGTTATATTTTTCTGTTTTAGGTGAGTACTTGCAATAGTGGAATCTTGATGTAGTTTTGGATCCTGATCACTGACGTAATGTGAGTTGATGATAAATGTATTGTAGTGACTTATTAATTATTATTACATAAAATGCAAAATTCTCGAGTTTGACTGCGAATAAATGTTAATATTTCATAAATATTTATTTTAAATATAGTTTACGTAAAAATTCATATATACAAAATGTTCCATATTCAATGGAACACGATGGAATATGGAAAACCAAACAATCAATGAAAATATTTCAGCAACAGTTGGTTTCGAAGGAAACATCTTATGAATGTACTAGCTGGTTACCCGGGCTTCGCCCCGGAGGACATATGTAATAAGACATGCAAATAGTCTCTCTCTCTCTCTCTTTTTTTCTTTCTCTCTAAAATGCTGTAAATTGAAAAATACTACTTTCAATTAAACCGATTTCCAAAAAGATACCGGTTCCCCAAAAAAATCGGTAACGAAAAAATATATACTTTATAGCATTTCCCGGAAAATTCAACTCCTACTTTATGTACAATTTTTTGAGATTTGGTCATTCGGAACCGGTTTCCAAAAAAATCGGTAACAAAAAATAGTACACTTTATAGCACTCTCCGGGAAATTCTACCCCTACTTCATATACAATTCTTTGAGATTCAATCAATTATTTCCCGAAAAATTGGAAACAAAAAAAAACCGGTTTTTAGAAAGATCGGTAGCAAAAGCTATACACATCATGGCGCTCTCCGTAAAATTCTACCCTTACTTCATATACAATTCTTTAAGATTCGGTCAATTAATTCCCGAAAAATTGAAAAAAATTTCGTACCAGTTTCCAAAAAGATCGGTAACGAAAAATTATACACTTTATAGCACTCGTCGGAAAATTCTACCCCTGTTTCATATATAATTCTTTGAGATTCGGTCGATTATTTCCCAAAAAATTAAAAAAATTAAAAAAATCGGTTTACAGAAAATTGGTAGCAATAAACTATACACCCTATAGCACTCCCCGGGAAATTCTACCCCTATTTCATGTACCCTTGGTAAAAATTCGGTCCACTAACGAATGAGTAGTTCGCGGACAGACGGACGGACGGACGGACGGACGGACGGACGGACAAACAGTCGGGTTTTATATAATAGTATGATGTCTTTGTCTACTATATGCATTGTAGTTGAAATTTTAAGGTGACTCTATTTTTTTAAAAACAATCATGAATTTTTTTTATTTAAATTAATTTTCTTTAATTTGCATTGTATTCTGATATTGAAATTATCGAAAAGTAAATAACTTGTAATGTTTTATATTTTACATTGATACATAATTTGATGTAAAAAATAAAAATGTCCCATAAAAATATATTCTTTTTTTAATAATTTTACTTTAATATATACACGCAGAAAAACGAGAAGAATATCAATTTGTGTAAGACAAGAACACATTTTTATTTTTTATTTTATTTTTATTTAAAAAGTTTAGGTTTTATTTTTTAAAAAGAATGGGAATAATCTTAGAATCACAGAAACAGTTTTATTTCGAATAAAGATATATTTGTTCTCTCTTTGAAAATAAACAATCTTTGTTTGAAATATTTTCGTTGACATCGTAGGTCTCTGAGATGTTTTGTTATGTCGTTTAAGATGAGACATTCAGTACATAACGGTGACGTGAATGCAGAAAATTGCATTGGCCGATTATCGATTTGCGTTTCATAAGGAAACAGCTAACGTCGCAATTAATCGAAGGATAAGTGCGAGATACAAAAATATAATTATAGAACGCGCGATTAAATAACGTACATAAACTTACGTGCAAAAGATCAATTACTAGTTACAGGCAGATGGTATTTATATCATATTATACGAACATCCGATATTCTTTATATAATAAGAAGTTATATAGTTTTTATATAGTAGTAAAAAACGATTCAATTCATTTAACAAAAATAATCAAGCGATCAGACATAGCCATCTAATTTTTGTCTAATTACCAAACGAATAGATTTAATCAATTCGATATTAGAATAAGTTGTGTCAAAAATCTTCAGTAATAATATAAAAATAGCTTAACTTTGTTTAACACTGATTTCTCCGAGAATAATGAGCATCTTTCTCATTTATTCGTAACGTGATGTAATGTTATGCAACATCCTCTGTCAAGAATCGAGAAACGTGAATATAGGCTTTTACACGATACGAAACGAGTACCAGACGAGACTGACGATTTGCGACAAATCCGGTTGACAACCACTGACAAGCAGGAGGCAGCTGAGCGGACAAAGAGCGAACGGTTATTGCAGGACGACAGTGCAGACTCGAAGCCAGGCACACCAGCGAGCCCCACTCTTCGTTCTTCATTCCACTCTCCGTCTCGCCTCATGTCATGTATCCCTTGAATCTAAACCTATAAGCTACCTGCACCTACGCTTCCTGATATTCGCCGCATCGACGAGACTTTTCCTTAATCTCCGAGATGCTTTCTCGGACGTCTACCTATTTATGTATATCCCTTCATGTAACGACTTTGAAGCCCTGTTTTCTGGCTATATACAATTGTATTATAACGGAATAACTTACTTAGTATATTGTATTATAACGGAAAAAGTGAGGAACACTATGCGAATACTTTGTCCCCAGTATACTTTTCGCATGTCATCATGCAAAAGTTTATGGATGAAATATGATGAACACTTTTTCTTCTTGGTTTGTAGATAGATAAATAGCTTTTCCTAAACCTTGATCAGATTCTTATAAGGGCCATTTTTCACTGAGAATATACGAAGGTTAAATTACGTTTGAATTTACTAATACAGAAATAAACAGAAAATGAAGAATAATACAGAAAGAAAAAAGAACACAGGGTTTTCAGTATATTTTGCCAATCTATACTATCAAAGGCGAATAATATAGAAAGAAATTTTGTTTTGACATATATTGTAAAGAAAAACATTTATATAATTTCTCGTTTTTTACGTTAAGGAGGCGCTCTTACCTCGATCATAAAACGACAGATCTTTATGAAATTAAATTATGTTGTAAAGTGAACCACAACGAACCGATGCCCAAAACTTTAGCATAGGTTGACGATAAAAATTTTAAAAATATCAGTATTGAAATTCGCATTTTTAACACAGGGCATATGGTAAACACTAAAATTTTTACCGGAAGTGATGTATTTTCTTGGCAAGTTTGCGAGCCAGGTAAACAAAAAACTAAGAAATTGTAGTTAAAATAATAATCTTTCTAATGATAAGAAAAAAACTTGGTGTTGACGATGAGTTATAAAAGATATTGTAGTTTTAATATGACGTACGACAAGTTAGGCGAATGATCTTCCGAGTGTCAAAATCGCGCGAAGTTTCTAACCTCACTTACACATGTCTTTTCTTTGCGCTGTATGGTAGCGGCATAATTATTCTCTCGCGCATTGACAACCTTTATTTTCGAGAATTTTTCTTTCATTTTCCCTCAGCATTCTCACGTTATATCTTTCTTTTAGCTCCATCTCTTCATCGCATCAATCGCTACAACGCTACACGGCTACACCTCACTTAGCTGCAGACTGCTGCAGACGACGTTGTAACACGCGCATGTTATTATTCTGCTCTTTAGCACTGACGTAGTCAACTGACTTATTGTATAAATTTTAATATTTACACTAATAGAACATATAACTTACTCTTACACTATGTAAAAATCATTATTTATTTTTTTATTTAATTTTTCGATAATTTTATAACCAATTATTAATGATAATTTTTCGGTTGCTATACATTGATTAGAGCAGCCAGGTAAGAGCCTCCTTAAAACTCAATAAGACTGCAGAAAATAAGAGCGAAAAAAAAATATAATTTTGCGTTACCTATGTATTTTTAAACATTCACCCATCGTTTATTCAGTCTTTTATTTTTTATAAAAACAATTTTTTTCAGCTAATCAAAAGACTTTAAATTTTTTAAGTATTCTTAGAACGCATAAATAGCATCGCAGTCGATAATTTTTTAATAAAGTTGTAATATGAAGATCTACATAGGGATGGAGATTTCTCAATCGAGAACAATGATGCGTCTTCTTCAGTCGAGTTTGCTAATGGCCGATATTTATTATAGAATACATTATTTTTAGCGTAATAAAATATTTCGAGAATAATGAGATGATTGAATATGATGTGTTAAAAATATATATATATATATATATTTTCCCCCTTATATATGATCCCTCGCGTTTGATAGTGTATGTAGATTGATAACATATACTGAGAACCCTGTGTCTTTTGTATTATTTTGTATTAGTAAATAAAAATCCAATCCACATATGTTGTATATCTCGGCAAAAATGGAGCTTGTAATAATTTATTTACTATTTATTTGTCTATGTGTGTGAACCAAGAAGAAAGTCTTCACTACATTTCATCTATAAATGTTTGCATAATGGCATGTTATAAACATGCTATATATAATTTGTTTTTATTATTATAAGATATACTAAATTAATTATTTAAAGCAAATTATGTTTTAATCCGTCATTAAAATTGAAAACAGAAAATATCTATTGGCAATATTAAACATATTCAATGGGCTATGATTGCCTTCTTTGTTGAAGAAGGCATATCTAAAGAAGATATATTATTATTATTATTATTATTATTTATTGATTATTAAAAAATTATTTTTTGTATTAGTCTTTTAAAGAAATATGTATATATATTTGTATGTGATTGTAACAAATTGACGCAAATGCGTGAAGTATATTTTTACAGTTATCTTTTTTTTAAATTAGTTCCGGAAGATTTTTAGGACAGATTATGCGATTTTGAATAATATATGTATCAGTATAAGTAACAATGTAACAGACTCAATAGTCTAGTAGCTAGTCATCTTAATTAGTACATTCTAGACCGCTGCGCGTGTTATATAGCATTTTGCATGATAAAACTACCCGTGTGAAATTAACTCCCAACATTTAAAAAAAACTTTCTATAGCTTATTCGATTGTTTATCGTTTGCACATGTATGCATATTTTGAATTTTTGTTTGCACTTCTAGTTCAAACAGCATTAAAAAAAAGAATTTTAGGTGGCCAATTTCACATTAGCCCCCCAACTACGAGAAATTTGGATCCAAAAAGTCTTAATTTTGTTTGCACATCTTTAATAATAAAGTTATAAACAAATAAAGTTTGACGAGTGGTTAATTGGAATAACTAAGTACGGAATAAAATAAAAACAGTATTAATCAATAGAATATTGTTTGCACATTCACAAACAATTCGATTTTTCATTTTCACATCTTTAATAATAAAGTTATAAACAAATAATAATAATAAAGTTATCAATTAAGACTATTTCGATCCAATTTTTTCATAATTGGGGGACTAATGTGAAATTGCTCTTCCCCCTAAAACTATTTTTTTAATGTTGTTTGAACTAGAAGTGTGCCAACAAAAATTCAAAATTTGCATACATGTGCAAACGATGAGCAATCGAATGAGCTATAGAAATTTTTTTTATGTTGGAGGCTAACTTCACACACGGGTGATAAAACTGTGATGTTAATTATTCAATCCAACAATAATTCAACAATTTATAATATAGCTCTCTCTCTTTTTCTCTCTCTCTCTTTTTCTCTTTTTCTCTCTCTTTTTTTACGACTGATGATCTTATTTATTTACTCTATATTATAAACGCGCTATATATTTTGAATATTTGTGACTATATCTATTTTCAAAAATATACATGTTAATAGACATTAAAACGGCTGTTAACATGTATATAAAAGCTGCATTCCGATATTCACTGCAAGTATTGAAAATCTATAGTTTACGTTACGTATACACTATAGATTTTCAGTACTGACAGTGAATATCGGAACACAGCCAAAGTAACATCCATTTTGTGTATCTTTCTAGTCACTTCCTAGAACTAACCTTTATCTGTGTAGCTATATAATTGGACAATAGAATTTTACCTTTTGAAAACTTAGTTCTAGTCTTGTCGTCACACAGTTTAGTCGTAAAGATGTAGGCATAAGGGACAGTTCTCGTTTGTTTCGACGAAAGTTCGGAAGTAATAGTAACCATTCGTTGAGCACATAGAAAAATGTAAATATGCTCAATAAAAAAAATTAACTGACGATAACATAATTATTAATATGACCATATATGGCAAAAATATAATATAAAAATCGGGATGTAACTTTTTAGTTCTGCCTCTAATACATTTTGATTCACCATCGCGTTACCGAAATCGTATCCGTATGACGAATTAATTTTTTGTATAAAGTGAAAGTGTTCAATGAAGATAGAAGATGAGCTCAATTTCTCCAAGAGCTCGTGAGTAACAGAGGTCACTTTACTCCCCGATTGTTATCACCGTGATCGACCTCGCTTTCTCACACGATGACACGACACGTGGTTCGAACCTGGAGGAAATATTCGAACGAAAAGAAAGTAAAAGTTAAATTCTATTTAAAAGTTGGCGCGACATTCTACGAATTAAAAAAAGTTCTAATAACACTTTTCTACAGTTCCTGATAAACATTAAAAAAACTTCCGCATTCCTTATATATTAAAAAATCGAAATTGGAAAAATATGCTAATTTCCCGAATCCTACACGACACCCTCTTATCTAAAGTATCAAAACGCATTGAATATTATTATTTTTATAATAATATTTTTATAGTTCTATTTGAGTTCCACGCATACCTATATACAATTTCAGATCAATATTTCACCAATTAACAATTTTTAATATCCTTGCCCAGATATTTACTGAAAACGTATCATGCATGCTGATGATTTTCTGCAGTCCTAAAACTAAATATAGTTTCTCGACACTTCTACAAAAGTTCCGTGCTTAGAATTAGTTTTATGTAAGAAGAATTCTGGTGATTAATTATTTGTCTTGAATTTTTGACAATTATGTCCAGCACGACACTTACTTATTGTTAGTGAAAATAACTTTCCGCAGTTCTAAAGGTTTTCGACAGTTTTATAAGAATGCTGTGCTTTAAAATCATTTTTACAAAGAGTTTCGACTGTTTAATATTTTTTTCTCAAATTATGTCCAGCACGACACTTATTATAGTAAAAATGTGTTGTGCTGATAATTTTCTGCAGTTCTAATGGTAGTTTTTAACAGTTTTCTAAGAGTTGTATGCTCTAAAAAGAAAAATTGTTTAAAATTATTAACGGCTGAATTCTTTTTAAAAATAATTCTGAAGCACAAAACTTTTACAGAATTGTCGAGAATTATTTCTAGAACTTCGGAAAATCATCACACTTTATTAATTGTTAAGTGTCGTGCTGGACACAATCTTTAAAAATTGTTTAAATAATAGAGAATGGTCGGAACTCTTTGAAAAAAAACTGAGCACAGAACTCTTATAAAACTGTCGAGAACCTTTAGAACTGCAACAAATCATCAACACGACACATTTTTACAGTTGGTTGTGAAAAATATCTACAGCTTTTGTTTTAAGAAGGATTTTATCGATTACATATATAAGGAATATAAGTCAGAAAGATACAAAATGGCACAAATAATTGTACTATAAAAAATATTTAATTAGAAAATTTTTATTCGAGAACTGAAAAATTGGAATTTTTTTATTTTTTTTATTTTGTACATTAAGAATTATCGTTAGAATACCCAAGGATGCGGCCGTGTGAATTACATAATACAATGAGTTTTAAAAAATTTGTAAAATATAATTCCTGTACTCTAAACATTTATCAGAATAAGAAAAGTGATGCTAGTGCAACAAGACTCGATTGAAATTCTGCATCTCGTGCTATTATTATTAAATTCTCTCTATTATCTGTCTTATTAAAGATTTACTCTTTCTTCTCTCTCTCTTCTCTTCTTCCTTTTCCGTTCTTTCTTTCTCGCGATCGACTGGTCGGTCCTTCCGAGACATTTAATTCAAGGTGACGGTTGATCGATGAAGACACGACTATGTGCTCTCGAGGTTGGCTCAAATTAGGCGTTCGTCGATATGTCTCTTCCCCCGGCTCAGCAGTTTTTGCGTACACCGTAAACGCCCGTATCTTCTCCTCTATGCCTATTTTCCTTCTTCTCGCTTTTTTGTCCACAAGCCGCGTAATTATTCAGCGCGTAATTATTCAGCGCGTATAGGGAGATGCACGCTTAAATTTAGCAAAATGTCGGTACTGTTCGATACTACCTTCTATCAATACTTAATGTCGAACATAAAATTAACATTTATTGCCTTAATATACATATGTATGTTTTCCGAGTTAATTATTGAATTCAATAAATAATTCTTTGCCAGTGATAAAAAAATGAAACACGAAAATTCGTTGGCCTAACTGGCAATAAATTTATTCAAAACGACGTTTCGACCTCTACTTTGGGTCCTTATCAAGTTATAACCATCCGTTGAAATACAAGATCAATACCATATCATTAATCTAGTCGACCACGCAATTCTCTTCTCAGACGAGCGGTTTCATGACGAAGACATTAACCTGGTAAAATCCATTTTATCGAACAATTGTTTCCTAGACGCGTTCATGAACAAACATATTCAAAAAAGACTTGCGGAAATTAACAAGTGGCTGAATAACGACAACAACGTAAACAACGATAATAGAGAATATAACACTCCCCTAGATCTGAAAAGCTATGTGCCGATTCCCTATCTAAAATCTTTTAGTGAAGGCTTACGAAGGACCTTCAGTAATTACGCCGCGGCGTAAGCACCCTATACACTGTACCTAAGAAATTAGATACAATAATTAAAAAAGGGAAGGACAGACTATAGAGAATAAATGCACGGGTGTGGTTTACAAACTTGAGTGTCCTGATTGTAGCGCTTGTTATATCGGTCAGACTAAAAGACACTTGGAAACCCGTATAAAAGAACATTGCGCTAACATTAACAAGCGCTCCAACCAGCACTCTGTCGTTAGCAAGCATAGAATGGATTTCGACCACAACTTTAATTGGCAAAATGTCAAAATTTTACACAAGGAACAAAATTTTAAAAAGCGTGAAATTTCGGAAATGTTGTTCATTAAAAAACATACAGATGCTATTAACTCGCAGAAAGACACCGAAAATCTACCATTAGTCTATGACCGAATTATATTTTTGCTTTAGACTTTATCTTTTATATAATTCACAGTAGATTGCGTTTGTTTATTATGTATTTACCATTCGTTCTCCGGGCTTTATACGTCGCGGTCATGTCTCTAATGTTCGCTCTGTTATACCTCCTGACCACATTGTTTGAACGATGATAATAAGATTCAAAATCTGACGCGTAATTCAATGTAAGTTTTGTACTTATACTTGCACCATTGTTTATTGCCAAATAATTTATAACTTGATAAGGACCCAAAGTAGAGGTCGAAACATCGTTTTGAATAAATTTATTGCCAGTTAGGCCGACGAATTTTCGTGTTTCATTAATTATTGAAATCAGAATTTATCGACGATAAGAATATTCAAAATACGTATGTCAAAAATGTTATTTAAAAGTTCAAGTATTGATATTTTGGTATTATTGAAACATTAATTGTATAGTAAAGTTATAGTAAGTTATAGTAAGAAAATAGGTATAGTAAGGCTTACCTACTCGAGAACTGATTGGTCGATTTTTAAATTGACTTTCCGCGTTAACACAAGTAGTTTTAAATAGAAATGCTTTGTTTAATTAGGACACTTCGTTGCTGTGCTTTTGTTGTTGATTGTTATACGGTGTTTGCAACGTATTCTAATGTTTGTAACGCAGTAGAGAGAGTACTAGAATGAGTGCGTTAACTAAGAAACACTTTGCTTTACCTGAACTCATACACCGAACACCCCGAGGCAGTTCGCCGAGTACGCGGAAGATAGCACGCATCACTAGACGGTGAACGCAGATAAGCCAGGCGCATTAAACTTCTGTGGTCTGTAATAATAGATAGCACCCAACCGGAGAACGGGTTCCTAGGGCTTCTGCATAGAAATATACTTCTGATTATCGCGATTGTCGTTCGCGCGTTTTGCGACTTAACCGTCACAGGAATCTGGAACTCGTCGCAAACTACGGCGCGCGGCGTGTCGCGGCGCCCGCGTCGGTCTCGGGAACAAATACCCGGTATCGCGTCTATTAGATTTGAAAAAGGAATGTTTAGTTTTTATTTATTTAATGACTCATATATACACTAAAACTCTCTTAAACAAGTTAGCCTTATACACCGAGTATAAAGATAACGCGTAATTTGTTTTAATTGTAGCAAAACACGCTGGACTTCTCCGACACTTCATAACACAGATATGATGATTATTATAGGTCTTTCAGTTACGATCGATTTTCTTCGATAGTTTTCTATAGAACAGTTATCCATAAACTCGGTGCAGAGACTTTACGTTTTACAGAAATTTAAACGTGTATAATACAATGGACGTTGCCGAGTAATGGTTTTTACGGTTTTCTCAAGAATGTGAGCACGTTGAATTTGTCGGACCAATCGCATGCACGAAAGTTATTCTCAGGTAGTGAAAACATGAAAGAACAAAAGTAAAGAAAAATTCAGTATTTTTCTTGCTTTTTTCTTTACAGCGAAATTTGGAGACGGAGTTAAGGATGTACAGTCCCTGCTTAAAAGTTAGCTTTCAATAAAAAATTACTGAAATGAAGACATGTATTTCAAACAACTCAAAATTTTTTATATGTTAGAAAGGATTACCGTTGACAGTTTAAGTATGGTTTTTTGTCATTTAAATAATTAGTATGGTTTAAACAATTAAAAAATGATAAAATTTTAGTAAAAAGTTTTGAAACTTAAATTACAATATCAATGATGTATGTTTTACATATAAAAAAAGTTTTAGAAGTGTCTGATTTTTTTTATTTATATTTATAGCAAAAATGTCGATTCTCTATAAGGATAATGTTAATTTTGGTACAATTTTATGAACTTTAAACTTAAATAACTTTTAAATCGTTTAGTAAATTACTTACAGAGTATTTTTAATTTAATTTAAAAGAAACATCTCAAAATTTCAGCCATTTCTGAATATATTTGAAATATCTCGAATACATCCTTAAAATCGTTAAAACTCAGTAACCGTTTAGTGGATTTGTTTTCACTTTTTTGGAGCACATCGAAAAGACTAGAAGAACAATCTCACAAATTTTTATCGACTTTGCACTATTTTGAAGATAGGGCCAATACATTCTTAATACGACACAATAATACGCTAAGGTAAATGTACCAATGTCTGGACAGTCAGTGGACACGTAGATACCTAATGTCTGGACATCTTTATCATTTTAGTCTCTAAATAAGTCTAACGCAAATTAAAATTAAAGATAAAAATATTTTTCTTGTATTTTGAAATACAACGGAACTTTAATTATAGTATCCAAACCGAGATCCAAACGTTAAGTTGCGTTATATTTATTTCAGAATTAAAATGATAAAAGTGTCCAGACATGAAGTACGTGTCCACTGACCAGGTAGGTATATTGGTACATTTACCTTATACCTCTTGTAGCGAAGAAACTCGACTTTTTCGCCAATTACCGTGACAGTGACACAGTTCGGGCAGCAAACGAGTTTTCCAGGCTGCTTTAATCGAGAGGGAACGTTCGCCGCGGCTTCATTTAATCGGTTCCCCACTTGTTACTCTTTACGATCGGGGAGCTCGCGTGCGGCGCATCGTGATTTCGCAGTTCTCGCTAAGATCTAAACATATCATTGCACTCATACATTAGTGATCTCGTTCGAATAAATGATACTATCAAAACACTTTTGACTATAACATAGAAATATATTTTGTTTCGGTGATGCAAAATACATTTAAAAGAACAAGCATTCTTTTCTCTTTGGTCTCTCTATAGAATCACAACAGGTGGATCTATAAATAGTTCTTGATCTCATTGTCTCCATTTTCTGTAGCTCGTGGTAACTTTTTCCGCGCGTTTGAACCCTCTGTAACTTTCCGAGTTTGATTTCTGCTCACATCCGCAGTACTTGAACGACAAATCGCTCATTAATTGTTTAATGACCGCGATGCCTCCGCCTTAGCTCTCGCTACTGTGGCTAACACACTTAGATTGAACGCAAGATTAGGCATTGCGAACAATTAACCTAAATTAGCTCGAATTATATTGATTGAATTACGCAGGGCCGATCGAGCGAACCGCGGCTTTAATTGCGCGTGTCATGTCCCGGAGTCAAAGGTTCGAAGCGTCGAAAGCGAGCGTGTCGAACCCATTCCGCTACGGTATAATGCCAGCCAATTCTCGACGATACGCGTCGATACGCGACGCCACGCCGCGGCGCGGCGTCATGACCGCGGGCTTATCGTCAACGGCCGACGTCGCCGTGACGCATGTATTGCGCGCGCGCGCGACGCGGCGTTGCGACATTAATTAGCCGATCGGAGCGAAGACAACTGGCCGGCAAGGTCGAGCCGCTTGCTCGCTCGCCGGTGCTCTGGACCCTCTTCGACGACAGCTGACAGCCGACGTGCGCGGTCCGGGTAGTACACACCTCGGTATTAATCGCACTACAAACGTTTCCTGTGCGCAGCGGTGCTCAAATCATGGCGATGCAAATCCGCGCGAAAGTCTGGCCGACCGGATCTAGGCGCGAGCGTGATCTCGGGGAGCGGGATACACTCGCGTGTAACGGAAGGAATAAAATGTATCGCTCGTGGGAGAGCTCTTCTTTGAGCTGATAGGACGCGACCGACTTCTTATATACTTGCGTTTCCGTCTCGATCGACGATATTAACTCGTTTGATCCCTATCGTCCGTATGAACCCTTTCTCGGTGATTTCTCACCGCCGCGTTATCGTTCGCTTTATCGCATGCCGATGAGAAAATTGCCCGTTTTGTATATCTATCGTTACGAAAGATACGAGGATTGAGCCGTTTACGAGTCGAAATACAACGGCGCAAGTCGATAAAAATATAGTTGCAGTATACTTCAGCTTTTGTGATTATTTTGGGACGGCGTGAAACTTCTCTCATTGTTCTCTTTATGCATTTATAAAAAGCTATTATAATACGAAAGCACGCGATTTTTATTATAATGCGCGGTATATTGACTTTCTTCATGCCTCTTAAAATGAGCAATGCGACTTGTAGAATTGTCCCTTTCAATTTTTCTCCCAGTCGCGAGCTCTCGATTATGTGCGAAAAATCGCCTAGAAAGCTCGATGTACACACGTGTAGACGTAGACGGAGATTAGAAACTGACATTTTCTACTCTGTAGAGTGTGTAACAGGTAATTAACTCTCGCACGAAGTAGCGAGGAGGGAAATTTAAGACATGATGAGTGGGTGGAAGAGAAGAGAGGAACAGAGAGAGGGGGAGAGAGAGAGAGACGAATAGATAGATAGAACATTATTAAGTAAATTATACGTTGGGCAGGTAACATTGCATCTTATCGTAAGAGTGAACTCACGCGTCTCAATTCTTGCGCGTAACGCAGTAGTCGGTTTGTCTTTAAAAGCGGCATTCTTTTGAGAAAGTTTACGGAAAAGCAGACACATTTAATTGCCGATGAGGGATTCGGATTGGTGAAATGAATTCTGTGACGATTTGTCTGAAGAAAAATGAATGTAGAAAAACGGATAATGCATTCCTGAAGAAGAAAGAAAACAACTTTCTCCGAAAGAACCTAAACAATTTTTAGCAAAGTTTAGTGCCTCTCGAAAACTTTGAAGCCAAATTTTTTTTTAAGACAGAAACTAAGTTACTTGTTTTAATCTTCGTTTTGATTTTTTAGCGTATTATTTACTCAAGTTTTCTTAGGAGTTGTTTTTATTGCATCTTAGTACGTAATCGAGCTTGTTGCATTATTTTATAACTATATTTTTCGATAAAAGTGAAACATTCAGCAACGGTTGATAAACTAGTGATAATTGTTTACAAGGCGATTAGATTTCGTTCGAAGAAAAGTGTTTGCAAGATAAAAACGGACTATCACGGAGGAATTATTTTCTGTTTATGTTAATTAGTTAATCGTTCTTATTTCTGTGTCACAGCCTATGTGTGTGACAGGCTAGGATTGCTATAACAAAAGTAATTCTCGATGTAAGAGTTTGAATTATAATTATGGCAAAAACTGGGTCAACTTGCAAAAGGTCTTGGAAAATATGTTATGCAATTTACGCGTTAAAATATGAAACATATTTTATTCAAATATGTGATAAGGAGCTATTTTATTCATATGTTTTGTTTCTCTTAACGAGAGAAAAAAGAAAGAGACTGCGATCGAAATGATATGAAATATAAAAATTAGAAGGCATGGAAGAAGGAAACTCACATTTCGAAAATTTACGTACGCATTGTACGCAAGATTTGCCGAAGTTGACTTTTTTATTTATTCTATCAATTAGCTTACTGTGCTTTTTTAAAAATAAATATATTATAAAAACAGAAAAAAAATAAGATTGAAGATTGTCAGATTTGCTTTCACATACTTCTATTTCAGTATGACACAAATTACAAGGAATATTTCATTGTTATATCATTAATCCGGTACTGATAAACAAAACGAAGAAATAGAAACTTGTCACGAAACGGAATGTTTTCAACGATCGCGCTCGTTTGAATCGTGTATCCCTGCGTTCTTCCTGTTTGAAGGGGCACGCAGGATTTGCGTCCGTGAACGGGAAGGGTCGATGCGCCCGGGACGGAACGGAACGGAAGGGGACAGACCGATGCAAGGGATGAGAGTCGGCAGGCCGACCGAGAGAAAAAGATACGAAACAGCTGTGCTAGTTCTATGGAGACAAGTCTTAGTATACCGACCCATACAGACACGCTGTCTAACACCGTACCGAGTTATGCACCCTTCCTGAGCAGAGGCGCTCATCCCGCTGTGAGGTTGAATGAGCTGCCACCGGTTTGCCGGCATTATCAACCTGATCTCAACTTATTCGAAATTCTGTGTTCCCGTTTATTGTATACAGTCTGCGAATTATATTACATTCTTCCAAACTGCCGTAAATATCGCAACTACTGAATTAAGGAATCGTAGGAAGACTGAGGTATTCGATGATGAAATGTTTCGTCGAAAACAACGAAGCACGCTCATTAATTTACCAAAGTAACCGTCTCTCTCTCTCTCTCTCTCTCTCTCTCTCTCTCTCTCTCTCTCTCTCTCTCTCTCTCTCTCTCTCTCTCTCTCTCTCTCTCTTCACATACATCTCTAGATACTTCAGCATCGTGATTTGGAGAAAGTGCACGCGACTTCGAGGCTCGAAGTTCGAGCGCGCGCCTTTCTATCCGTTTGTCGTATACTTCTGAAATATAGCCGGTATACTTCTGCGCGAGAAACTGTAAAGGGAACTATATGTACACGTGATATCAACCGTGATATCACGAACAATGTATTTCTGTTCTTTTTTGCATCCAGGCTTTACTTATCTTATACGTATCTTATATACGCAACTTTACCGTTTTGCCGTGGCACACACGTATATTCGAGAATTACGATTTCTTTATAGCTTCGTTCGCGACAGGGCTGCGACTTTCGCGGTGACCATTGCTGTTCTAATATTAGTCCGTGAATAATACCCTAGTTTAGCCGCCTATGCGAGCAGTCCTACGAAGGAGTGCGAAAGAGGGGCAAGAGGGGGACAACGAGTGCTCGTGCGCCATATAAGTTCATCGCTCCCTATTTTGGGAACGATAATACGGCGGAAAAACATCGACTCTTCGAACCTTCCTCCATGAAGATATATCGCGTGCATGTTTTCCACGACCGGCCATACTTCGTCGCCGCGTCACTTAGATGCACTTATTCTCGCACGAAGTCGCTGAAGAATTGGAACGTATGTTAATAATTATTTACCGTTAGTTGGAACGACTTCGCGGAAATGGAGCGAAACCAGCTTCGTCCATTTATTCGAGATTTCTCTGAATCTGCGCGTGGTTCACTTTTAACTTCGTTCTTTGCACTTTGCATTTTTCATAAGTCCAAGTTCCAACTTATCATAATAAGATTATTATATTAAGAATAAGTGCGTTTTAAATTGTGTTTTAATTGAAACGTAGAACGTGCTTTGAAACTTTGAAACTTGACTCGAAAATACTTGGATTCCCATATTCTTTATCGTACCTCAGATAAACGTGTTCGACTGATTCCGCGATTTATTTATCTAATGTGAGAAAAATGCGTTGAACGCGTAGATAATAAAAATTAGACAGCTAAAAAAATGCGCGTGGTGAAAACGTGAACGTTCGTACGTATTATACACTCGTTGCTATCGCATCAATCTCGCGCGCGACTGTAATCGGACAGCGTAAATTGCGGTGTTTCGTAGATACTTATAGTTACGCACGGGCCGCGTTTACCGCGCTCGGGATTAACGCAGACGTATAAACGAGGAGTCCCGCGAACGATCGGATACGCGGATATACGGCCGGGCAAGAGTGTCGGTAAACATCGTTCTTTCGTCTTACAGCCTTTTTGTCGTTCTCTCGCGCGCGTTTTATCCCGGGTGTGGCCAATAACTAGGATTCGCGCGCCCCTCCCGATCCTCGCTCGGTGGCATTAACCTTGCCGATCCTCGCTCCGCGGATATCTGCGTGGCCGCGAGTTAACACTGGCAGGTACTCCGCGGCAATCGCCGCGATAATGGCTGAAGTCCCTCGCGACCGTTAGGTATGGCGGACCGCAGGTAGGATATGCGCGCTCCGCGTGCAGGCACTTCGTGCTATATACTAGTCGCGAGGGAGACGTTCGTGTTTCCTGAGCCTCTTGAGCGATTTTGACGAACTTCGGATATGTTGCAGACAGTGCAGAAGCTATACGATAGGATTAGAAGTTTCGAAGTACCGTTATGAGTGCCGTTACGAGTAGTCGAAACACTCATACTTCGCTCTTTTTAGAGTGAGTACAAAAAAAGCAAGATTGCCTTTTGTAATTAATGAAACTAATCGTTAATCTTCAAAAGTTACGCGAAATGCCGTGGATCGAGGGACCTTTAGTAGCAAAGGGCACGTTTAACACGAAAAATGCAAGTTATCATTGTAGACTTCTTACACGTTTTATTGTGTGTAAATTAAAAACACACCTGAAGTGAATTTAATTTACACATGGATAAAGTGTGTAAAAAGTGTCTACAATGAATAACGCAGTTGTAGGTAATATACAAATAATAATCTAAGAAGTTGTTCTGTATATATCTTTCGGAAATTTACAATTAGGTTCCAAAGAAAATGCTTATTCTCGCGTTCTCTGATGAGCTGGTGAGTAACGAGTGACTTTACTTCTCTTTTTGCTCAAGTTACGACTGTCACTTTGATTTGATCATGTAATAAACTATGATCATTTGTCAAGTTTCACTTAAGTTTCCTCGCTAAAAATTACTATTTTTAGACGTCGAAGAACGTGAGATCATTTTGATTGAATTATTACCGCATCGCTGAAGATGGCTCAAAGCGGAGCTGAAACGTCTGATTTATAATTACGCATCTAAGTAGTTATTAAGGATCGATATAATCTTAATTTACGCACCGCCAACCGCGCTAAACCCTCAAAGCCTCGTTTTACTTGTCACTTGTTAATTCCAAAGAAATCTTGTTTCTCCATACTTTATAAATCCCCTTAACATTATGAAAACTTTCTGTATCACGTCAAGTTCCTATTTATACCTTAAACCTACGATAAAAATACGTAAAAAAGATATCTTGGTTGTTTGCTTATTCTTATCTATTTTTGTGTCTGCAAAATATCCAAAGCTCATCGAGAAACGTGAAATAGAGTTAGCTAGTGGTCAGTGGTAGCGCGAGGGCGCATATAGATTTGCCGTTGTCGGCGTAGCTCATTGGTTTTGCCGGAGGAGAGGATACCAGGGAGAGGATCGCACCGCAGGTTGTTGATCCTTTCTTCTCGCTCCTCGTTCGTCCTTTTCTCTCTCTCTCTCTCTCTCTCTCTCTCTCTCTCTCTCTCTCTCTCTCTCTCTCGTCTCGTCCTCTCTTTCATAGAGAAGCGAGTCCTTCTCTCTCTGCTCCATAACCCATCCGCGGGGTGCGCAGCTTTACAAGATTATTACTCACGGATGACAGGTAAAAGGCGCGATCTGGTGCGAGTACCGAGACCGAGTAGGTGTGGTGGCCTTCCGATCGTGTGTATGTACGTATAGAGAGATGATTTTATTTCGCAACCATCGCGCTGATTGCGCGATTGCAAGAGGAGCGTCCTTCTCTTGCCGTGTGTGTGCGCACGTATCGATCACGATTTCTCGCTCTCGTGGCCGTCGTTTGTTTAACTATATTATATACGTTATTTTACGAATACTTAGATTAATTTAGTGTATGATATGAAATTTATTCAAACAGTATTGTCCTTGCTTTTGACATCTAGCTAAGAAATTAAAACACTTATACAATACCCGCTATTGGACTAAAATGTAGATAATATTAATATATATTTTTGGTACAATATGAATATGAGAGAGACTAATTGTAAGTATGATCATAATTTTTTTTATAGAAATTATTACGATTTGATATTGCATTATAATCTCGTAACAAATTTATTCCATAGTATGATTACTTGTTTTGGTCGTGATTGTTCCGCGAATATCATCCTCGGGATCGTCGGCAAGATCACGGCGACCGGTCGAAGCACCAAGGTCGTGGACTTCGAAGGTTGAAGAGAAACTTGGTAGGCGATGATCTCGCGGAGAATAGTGCGCAGAGGAGGAAAACCCGAGAAAAGAGAGAAAGATAGAGTGAAATAGAAGGTACTTTTTCTCATCCTTTCTTGTTCAGAATGGATGATAATTGCGCTTTGCACTCGCTTCTATATATGACCGATGCTGAATGATTCAACGAATGCGGCGGTGGCGATATTCCCATCTCCTCCGACTTGCGAGGCGCGAAAAGTTCCTTTGCCTCGAATTGGCGTCGGGTTCCTCGGACGCATAATCACCCACCGTGTAATGCTAATAGCATGGGCCCGGCTATCGAGGACTAGTCAATAAATATGTCTCGACTGCGTAAATCTATTTCGTTCCGCGACGCTACCCTGCGTTTTAATGCCTCGCGACTAAGATGATATCGCTCCCCCTTTAGCTTTAATAACTTTTATTTAACTGCGTGGTAAATATTGGCCGAACTACACACATGTATTCCACGTGTGCACGCCCTTGTATCTGTCCGGGAGCATTGCGCTTTAAAAAATCGCGGAATTCTGGCATTGTGCTTCTTCACAATTGGCTATTCAATTTTTAAAATAAATGATTCATACGTCACGAGCGTTCTTCTGGAACTTTTCGCAATTATCTATAATTGCGAATTGTAACTATTAACTTGTTTTAGACAGTTCAACAGAAAATCGTGCAGATTCCGCATGTCGTGGAATATGAAGTTTTATTCGCGTGATTATATTTACAATTTATTTAAAATTTATTTACAGTTTTTTACAAAAAACTCTTTGCGTTTGAGACAGAATCTCAAATTACGCATTTTATTTAAAATGAAATAACGAATAATAAGTTCGGTAAGTAACGCAACTTTACTCAATGATATCACATTATTGCCGTTATTAATCCATTCTGTGAGAGTTAAACGAGGATAGTGGACGCTTATCGATGAGTAATATGATGCGAGTCTCGGCGGATTACCCGCACAAGCATTTACTATAACTATGCGTGATGTGTTCAGGAAACAAATAGCGCGGCAGCAAAGGAAAGTTACCGCGGATAATCATACGAGAGAAAAAGAACCTTTTTGTCTTGATATACTAGATAATAGATTTATATATATATATATGTGTGTGTGTGTGTGTATATATATATATATATATATATATATATATATATATATATATTACGCGTATTATTATATCATTCTCGTAAATTAATAATACGTGTGATATGCAGTTCTCATATTTCCTCTTCCTCTTTCTCTTTATATACATAATATATCTATATCAAACGTGCAAAAAGCATACGATAATTACCACGTACGAAAACGCATTTGCCAGAATTTCCGAAAGAGTAGCATTTGGTGTTATTGCAAATTAAGAATTATACGATCGCATTGAGCGTTAGAGTGCAAATACGGGTCAAAGTATCACGGTGCGCCGTATAACCGCCGATGAGAGATACACGAGCGTGCTCTCGATCTCATTGTAGCGGACAAAGAAAGCGACTGCAGGCGGGACGAAGCGATACGAAGCCGAAAAAAGAGAGACAGAGAGAGAGAGAGAGAGAGAGAGAGAGAGAGAGAGAGAGAGAGAGAGAGAGAGAGAGAGAAACGCCGAGGAAAAACGACAAACTGAAGCGCGCATAACGATGCCGATCGTAACGGTGGCTCTGACATAGAGCTGTCAGTGGCGCCCGACCGAGAGTAGGAATAATGATAATGGTAATCCGCGCGGTAAAGCTGGAGTAAGTGCGGCAACCTCTCGCCGCCAACCCTCGCGCGCCGATCGTCCCTACCAGTTACGCGGCCCTCCCACTCTCGGTGCCGTCGCCCCCTCGTGTTGTGATTTTCCCCTATCTCCCTCGAACTGAATCAGTATTGCCCTCCCCACCACGGATTCGGTCAGCGTGATGCCTCGCGCGCGATTCAACCTGTTTTCCTCCCCACCGGGTTGTACCCCACGACGGAGCACTTCCGCCCCTCTTGTCGCGTCTCGGTCTCCCCACGCGGCGCGATTTCCGGACCCCACCAGGTCAGGATGCGGCTCGCGTATGCGTATGCCGCGTGTGTGAGTGGATACACATACGTGCGTGCGTGCGTACGTGCGTGCCTGCCCCCCCTGCCTGCCTGCCTGCCTGCGAGCGAGCGAGCGAGCGAGCGAGCGTACGTGTGCGCGCGCGTTCGTGTAATAATAATAAGAAGAGAGCAACTCTATGAGGAACCAACGGCCTCCGACCCGTTCACCCTATGCTAGGTGGAGCCGGCCTGATACTGTACCCTCGACGGTTCTCAACTCGTGGCGTCCAGAACCGGCAGTCGTCTCCCGACGCGCGACGGCGCGGTAGAATCGAAATACGTAGCGTTACTCCGTATCGAGCTGCATTTTTATTTGATTAACGATTGTTAATTAGAAGAACGCATATCTTTATAACATTTTTGTATTATATTGTTCTAACGCGTCTTTTTTTTTATTGGAATGTGTAATATTTGTTAAGTGAGAATATTGTAGCAATAAAAACATTATAAATATAATAGGCCGACTATTTTAGTTGATGAACTATTCATGATGAAACATTCTTATATGATTGTGATAGTAAATTAATAATCATTGTTTTGTTTTTGACACTGATCAAGTATTCTTTAAACATTTGATAACGCTTTCAAAGAAATGGACTTATAAATTCTCCAAGTGATTAAATCGTAACGATTTGAACCGTCGTATTATATTTCCATTATCGAGGTCAATCCGCACAAGTTTCCTTCTCTTTCGATCCCTTTCTCGATTTATCCTTTCTTGATCCAAGCAGACTCTCGCGAGGAGTTTTGACTCTAAGCACCAACGTGAAGTTTGAAGACATCTCGAGGTTGAGCTTTACTGCGGGTGTGACCGTGAACGAAGAGGCAGGAAAGCAAGACAGCGTTGTGGAGCAGTATCTCTGTCCTCGCCCTCCACCTCCTCTCGCGACACGTCGTGCTTCCCTTCCCTCAGTCAGCCCCACCTCGGTGATCCCCCAACGTGAGGCGAAGTGGACACTCGTCGAAGCGGTGGTGGTGGGATGTCGGGTCGGGTAAGGGAAGTTCGGGGTACGATAGTACTGTCGCACGCGCGCGCGCGTGAGTGCGAGCGGGAGAGAGAGAGAGTGAGAGAGTGGGGGGAACGAGGGGAAGATGAAGTTACTCCGAGGTTAGGCTGGTTTAGGTTCGGGTTAGAGACGTGCCTCCGAGGAGAGGAACGGAACTCGTTCGTGGCCGTTCTAGGGGGTAACGGAACGGGATGGGAGGGACCTGGAGAGACAGGTCACTCCGGAGATTGCCGAGAGATGACACCACCTCGCCCACACGATGCAATATAGCGGCGGTTGCGCTTGTGCAGGTGTAACGCACCATGCTGCATGCCGCTACCGTGCCCGCCGGTACCCCTCGCCGTTGATCCCGTCGCAACCTCTCCCTCCCCACCCTTCAACTTCGCCCCCTCAGCCTCCTCTCCCTCTCTTTCTCGTTTCGTTCGCCAGCAGCAGCAGCGTTCTCTCCATCCCGCTTCAGCTATTACCTCGGTCACCAAGGTTCGCGGAGATCTCGTGCGCGGCCCCCTACTTGTGCATGTCCTAGGAATATACGGAATACGGTCGCGATTACGCGACACCGTCCCGTCGCCGCCGCCGCTGCGCTGCGCTTTGCGGCAACGTCGCAAATCCGCTTCGTTCCTTCCTCTATTTCTCCGCCGTATTCCTCACTCGACCAACCGTCCCTCTTCTTTCTTTTTCTCTTCCTTTTTCTCTCACGAGCGCTAGCTCACGACTAGCCGATCGCCCGCCGCCAAGTCCGCGCGATCCCATCGCGTCATAACGAACGAACGCTGCGGTCGCGGTTGCAGCAGGATCACCGTCGAAATCTACTCCGATTGAGATCGCTCAATTTTGACGAGGGTCAGAGATTTTGATTATTTTGCAATAACAAAAATTCAACAAATGTATATCCCTTTGTAAGTAAAGAGAGATCATATCGATCATCAAGATTATATCGATTTCAATTTCTGCACTCCGAACGATGCCCTTTAGACTTTAGACATCGGAAAATCAATAAACGCGTAGCATCTGCTGCGGAATGATTTATTATTACTATTATTAGATTATTATACATTCATCCAATTATAATATGTTTTAGTTTGATTAATTCAATAATTATTGACCTTTGGTTAAATCAGTCCACACATTCTCTCTCTCTCTCTCTCTCTCTCTCTCTCTCTCTCTCTCTCTCTCTCTCTCTCTCTCTCTCTCTCTCTCTCTCTTCTCTGTTTCTCTGTCTATCTATCTATCTCTATCTATATCATTTCCCTGACGTTATATTTGTATAAGATCATCTAATTTGCGATTGTGCTTATCAGTGATTGTACTACGATCCTGATCTTAAAAGCAACATGCGCGTCTCCGGTCCATAATTAATTCGGATATTTCCATACGAACAAAATAGAAAACGCTATCCATCGAAGCGAGTCAAAGATCAAGAATCCGCTCGGAATTTTTTAACATTTAAATCGCGCCGTAAAAAGAGAGAAAAAAGACATACAATAAACGCATGTATAAGTATTACGATTTCATCTATCTGCTTCTAACTCTTTATTACCATATTCATGTTATCTTTCTTCGCTCGGCTTCGCGTTTCGAGTGTAGACATGTAACTATAAATTTCGGTAGATAAACGGTATATCTAACACGGAAACGTTTCCCCGTTTCGTCGCGGTAAATTAAATTTCTGTAAAGATTGTTCTTTATAATAAATATTTATAATATTATATTCTTCTAAGCTACTTCTTTTTTTGCTCTTTTATAAACGTAAGCGTATTTTATAAATCATCTTTTTTTTTTTTAATCTCCCTTAACCCGAGAACGAGCGCTGAGGTTACACTTAACACCCCAATTTTTAAATATTTTTTTTTTACTCTCTTTTTTCAGAAAATGTTGAATAAATCTATATACATATTGTTCTCAAATACTGATAAATTATGGAACAATCTAAAATATGCAATATGCAATTAATAAGAATGACTTTTAATTGAGATGTAAAAATAGCCTCAGGTGACCGTTTATGCAAAAAAATAAGGCGCCCGTTCTCGGGTTTTTTTTTTTTTTTTTTTTTTTTTTTTTTTTTTTTTTGTAAATATCACGAATATCTCTGGGATAAGCGTCTGATGGCGCGGAGAATGGCAAATCTCGCCGCGCCGAGACGCGTTGGTCACGCGCAAAAACGCGACTTTTTCGAAACTCGTATATGCATGGATTGACGCGTCGACGCACCGTTTCCGGAGGGAGCTCTCTCGCCAGCGGATTTCCAATATCGGACACGGCCCTATCGCGCGCGCCACGCGTACAGTATCGTTGGTTGCCGGCTTCGCAGTTGCCCACCTCTCGTGGCTTGATATTACGGCTCGTAACGCGTTAGCATATACAAACACACGGAGACGAGAAACTGGCGGCCGGCGTGAACCGGCGTGCGGGAATGAGAAGAGAGCGAAGTGAGAAACGAGCCGCAGTGTCGCAAAATTAGGAGGTTGGACACACAGCAGCCGAACCAATTGAATTTCTCTATAACAGTGTGATATATATACATAGAATAGGAAAAAAGACATTTTTCCTCTCATCTGATCATTGTTGTGACCTGATAAATCATTGTGAATGAATGTACTGTCTTTTTGGCTAACAGTCGAGGAACTCGTAAAAAGTTTCTCGAAAACAAGAGCGATATTAAATTATGACGAGTAGCTAGAAGCGAGATTCGGATGAGAACGACACACAGCGGGGAAATAAGATCGCGCTGTGCCGAGGGATTTCGCGGGAGGCATTTTTACGACGGGGCCGCGTATCGATCTCTCGTTCCCGCAACCTCGGTTTGCGAAGTTTGATTTCGCTTGGCAGCTCGACGTTCTCGCGCACTCGGGAGAGCGAGACATTTTCCGGCGGAAGACGACGTCGGAAAGATTTCGATTCGCCGCATGGGCGGCGGGCGGGATACTCGACGGTGGACTCCCGGGGATATCACGCCGGGCGAAATTAAACCGGATTTCACGGGGGATTAAATGGTATTTGACGGGCTGCGAGGACGCGCGCGCGGCGGATCGTGGGGAAAGGGGGGAGGGACTCCCGCCACTCTCTGTATTTTGAATTTGGGCGTGAATGTGACAGTCAGTTTATACGATTTTCGGATTGATGGGCTCGTCGCGCGGAATGCCAGAAAATTACGAAAATAATTATTATCCGCGCGCGCGACGCACACGCGTGCACGCGCGCTCGGTCATCAGCGGGCGAGGGAGGGCGAAGAGGGTTGGCTGGCGCACGTCGATCGCGGATATTAACCGACCGTGGAATCATCGTCTGCCCGCTGCCGCTACCACGACCCCGGCGTCGCGCTCGTGCGATCCGGCAAAACCTGAAATTGCCGGTTTGCTAGGCGAAAATGCTCGTAATCGAGGCTCGGGCCGCGCGCGTTCGGTTTTGCGCGTGTCGTGTCTCGATAACGTTTTTGCCGGACAATATCGTCGCTTTTATCCACCATAAAATATAAACCGAGAATTCGGTGTACCGAATGATACGCTGGGAAATGACTCTGCTGCGCAATCTACCATCTTCATTTATTGAAAACCAACGAAGGTATATTGAATGGAAGAATATTAGTAAAATCTTTTTTGCGCGAGAGAGTTCCGGCCGTACAAATTTCGACATAAATTTTTTGATTTGCAAACTTTGAAATGCCGTATCATGAATTGTTTGGTCGCACAGTTGATCGCAAAATCTTTTCATTAACTGTGTTCAACGCGCCGGTAATCGCCGTGAAGAACGAAAACCCAATTGGTAGTTTGTTTATCGAGGCAATGCAATGCGTATAAAGGTGCATATGGATGTCCAAGCACGCTTATAGCAATACAATACAGAGAGGATGAAAAAGAGGGAGAGAGAGAGAGAGAGAGAGAGAGAGAGAGAGAGAGAGAGAGAGAGAGAGAGAGAGAGAGAGAGAACAACAATATCGTGGCGCCGCGCCGCGTCGCACCGGTGTGCATCGCCGTGGGCAATGCATCAGCCTCGGCTGACCAATCCCGATAATTTACGATTATCGATTCGGCCGTGGTGCTCAAATTTGCTAATTACGCAATAATTATACGGGACTGGCATTAGATCCCCGACTACCGCGCTGCCGGACTCTCCGGGAAAACTATCGACCGCGGTAGCGCCGTATCGCACCGTTTCGGGCGGGCCAATAATAAGCCCTCGCTATGCGTGTCAATAGTTCATAGCCCCGTTGGAACGCGTATGTATTGACCCAGCTCGCGGCCGCTCTAGCGAGAGGATCGGCCGCATCCGGCGCGCCTATAGTTTCGCGACTCGTCGACGAATTCTGTGCGCCGCGCGCGGAGAGTGCGCCTTGGTGCGCCTCTCGCCGCGTTCTCCATGCAATGGAGCACCCATAAGAAAGACAGAGAGAGAGAGAGAGGGGGGAGAGAGGGAGAAGGAAGCTAGAGAGAAAGGGAGAGAGAAAGGCTACACCGAATCTTGGCGTAAGGTACATTATGTACGTTCTCGGGAGTCTAGGCGGGTAATAACCTTGTTATGACAGCGCAACTCTTCTCAGCCTGGTTTCCGTCGGTGACGGTACGATCGTACGAGATTTTTCGAACGGGAACTGTGTCTCTGTTTTGTTGACGAGACAAAATCGATATTGCAACACTAATGTGATACAGAAGATAATATATGTGCAATGTAATCTATTTCCGACTGTCTGATCTGTATTTAACCCGCCGCGAATAAAAATCAGAATAAATTCAGTGGTTCTAATTTTCTTGATATATCTTTCAAAATTATTTTTTGCATAATTCTATAGATCTCGTTGAATAGGTTGGCTAATAAATGACTGCAATTTAAATTTTATCTAATATTCCTTTCAAGCTTTACATAAGCTTTTTTATGTCATAATTAATACGTGACTTATGTACTGACAATGATGTGACCTTAATTAATATACGAGTATTACGAGTAACGATAATACGCAAGCTAAGCTAAAAGCTATTTTGGCTAAGTCTTTCCTTTCTACATTTTTCGTTTTAAGGATGGTCTTGCTGGTAGCTGTACATGCATACGGTACACCCCGCAAAATAGACCGTCGTCCGCTTGTCCTCCCCAGCCTCCATCGCTGTCGTACGTCTAGCGGCGCCGTTTTTCGTCGAACACGACGCGGCGCGGTGCGGCGCGGCGTCTCGACGCGCAGAAACCGACGTACACGGAGGACGGAGTAAAAGACGAAGAGGCGGTCGGCGAAGAGGTGAACTAACAGGATCGCAACAAGTGACCGCCTCGCCCTCCTTCTATTATTTGCTCTCCCTCTCGCGTTCTAGCGGATAGTTCTTCTGTAGTTCCCTCCGTGCCGCCGTCCACCACGGTTATCTGGCTCCCCTCCCCGTCCCTCCATCTTTCTCGAGCCTTACGTCCGATTCTTGCGCGTATAATTCCGTCTCGCTTGGATCGTACTGCAAGTCGGACGGCTTGTTTGTCCGACGAACGGCTAAAAGGTCGTTTCTCGCCCGTCAACAGTACCGATGCATCCCGGAGTAGCTCTTAGAATTATACGCTTTCGACATTCCTCGGGAGGAACGCGCCAGGTCGTACACAAGATCTCACTCGAGGCGATTCGAGCCAGATACTTTTGCGCATCGCGATAGCAATGACATTACGATCAATCTGTCTATTGCAAATGTTTCAACTGTGTTAGACTAGGAATTTATTAGTTTTTATTTTTACTGAATAAACCGTTTTTTACTATTTTAGAGAGAAAGAGAGAGCGTATCATAATTCAATTGTTGATTACTGCCTGATTGTCGTAATCGGAGAGCGGCGATTAACGTCAAAATAAAAAAAGTGTTGTAAACGCCAAAAATAGAAAAGTCTTCTCGATAGCGTGTTCTGCGTTATCACGGTTGTTGCGAATATTGGGCAATTTGGTAAAAAAAGAAAAAAAAACGAGTTTGTGTTGTGTGGTTGTGAAGACACAATCAAACGACAAGCGGAGGCAAGCCGTTGCGTAACGGTGTCACGTAATAACGACGAATCAACCTTCTCTTATAGGCCGATAACCACTTCGCGAAGAGAGCTCCCGGTGAGCAATTACTTTGTAGAAAGCATGAACGTATCTCAGACAATAATGCCGTAATAAAGACCGGCACTCACGAAGTAGCTACGTCTGAACCTCGAAATAGGATGTCTTGCGCGATTATTGCTAGTTTTATTTTAAAACAACATGTGTTTCGGCGTGTAAGTTCCACGCTGTTTAGAACGAATGTCATAGAAAGTCAGGGAAATTTTTAATTTTTTTTGCGATAACTTTGCCTTCTCAGCAAACAAGACGTTGCACTTCGGTCAATCGATATCTCGAAGCTCAAAAACATTGAGTGGATAATAATAGTAATATACGATCGGAAGAAATTAAATCCGACATACACACACTTATGTCCATTTCCATTAATGCAGATTAATTTTAATCTCGGGTTAATTCACTTTTTATTTTTTTCTAACTTTTTTATAACTAGAAAAGGATAAAAAACGAACTAAATCGAGATTAAAGTTAACTTGCATTGGTAGAAATTGACATTAGTCTGTTAATGTTTGGATTAATTAATTTGTCTAGAAAATCTAACGTCAAGAAAATTTTTTTCTTGTAAAATGTTTTTTAACGTTCATGAAACATGTAATAAATAGATATGTAATAAATAGATCGTCCTATAAATAGATCATCAATAGATGAAAGATGATCTTCGTTAAGGGCAATATTGAGCAATCTGTGTATGGAAACAGTAGATATTAATAGCGGATGTGCCACAATGGATATTAATAACAAACGTATCGTAGTGAGATATTAATAACGGGCGCATCGTATAAAGCGAATTAAAACGCAAGGCCGTTTGCGTAACGACGTAGGCTGTTTCAATGTTACAATTGTACGAAATAGGGAGTATATCTATCCTTTAACTATACGTAATTCTAAAATACGTAAGAAATGCGCACTAATAAATGGAAATTAAACAACGGCTGAACATTATAATATATTTGTATTCGATACAAAGAAATTGTTTGCTAGTGTAAGCAAACCTTTTTTGTGTTTCTAAACGTGACAGATTTTTGCAATCTTTGAGAGTGACAATAGTTATCTGCGAATTAATAATGACATTTTGCTTTTTTAATTTATTTGTACATTTAAGATGACCTAATTAAGGTCGAAACGTCTGTTTTAATTATAATCAACACAAGTCTTACAATTAGCATTAAATTTTATCATCAAAACCTGTCTCGGCTCGGCTCGTAATAGTCCTTATCTCACGTTTATTTAAATTAAATAAATTTGGTAAATGATTTTGCGACAGTTTTTATTAATAAAACAAAACATTTTATTAAAACAAGAGTACGACGTATTTGTTTCATTAATATTGTCATTGAATGAACGCGAGATTATTTCCAATTAGACCTGATGCTGTTAGCTAATACTGTCATGTTAATATATACAACATCTTTTTTTTATGTAGAAAGATTATCTCCGTAATTTGTATTGCATCTATCGTGTAAGATGTAAGATATCTTAATGCTTTTGGAACAGCATATATCCAGTCATTTTTTCACGATCGTGCACGAAATGTCGCGTGAAAATCATCGTTTTATTTCAATTAGCGTCAAATAATTTATCGGGCCTCTCGTCTTCCATTTCGTCGGGACGAGATCGCGCGACATAAATACGACGCTGACGATCGAAGTTGCGGTAGATAGGTATACGTAGGTACGCTTGGCAGCTTTTGTCTACGACAGTACCGGCGTGTTCCCTCTTGGCAGCAATTCCCTGTAAGAGCGGCGCTAGAGCGACAGGCACAGCAGCACTCTCGGGCGAGACAGGAGGCCGATCGGTGGAAGAGGCTGCCAGGCAAATCGACGTGGACTGTACTCGCGGAGAAAGGATATACGCGAAAAGATAGCGGTAGGTTTACCACGCGGCGGCCGGCGGTCGGCGCATTCGATCTCCGTTCCCCACTTCCACGGGCATAGAAGGAGTTCCTTCTTTCTCCTGCGCGTCCTTTTTCTTCTCTCTCGTCGCGAGAACGGACCTACGAGTTTATAGACAGCGAACCGATGTTGTTCACCGCAGGTGAGAGACGCCCGAAAGAGAGACGATACACGGCAGGCAGGTATAGCGAAAAGGACGGAGGGGAAGAAGGACGGGGTGATGGGAAGCTGGTGGGGTTCGTGTCGTCGAAGGAGGGTTCGCGCGAGCTTTAGTGGGGCGCGTGGAGGGGTTCGCGTCGGGGTGGTAGGGACGTAGTGCACCGGCGCTCGCTCTCTTTCTCTGTCGGAGGGGAAGCCGAGAACGTGTAAATGCGTGCGTAATGCCGCCGGAACGTATGTACATATCTTGCGTGCATGCGGCTATACGCACACGCGCACGCAAGACTCAGGGCGAACGGGAGAGAGTCGGCTTCCTGTATCGCGAGTCGCGCGCGGCGTTTCGTGCATATTGATATTTTCGGTATAGCAAGACCAGCGTGCTCGAGTACGAACGCACGATTATTCGCGCGAGGGGCGACGTCTTCTCGGTGTAGCTCCTCCTGTAATTCTTTCGTGGATTTAACGAACCGTTACCGCGAATTTCTGCGTAAAGGCGTTACGAAATCACCTCTCTAGATGATAGATTGAATGAGACTGAAATACCATGTGCGGAAGGTTGAATTTGAATGCACATTGTACAGTAAAGTACATTAATTCGATGGGTCATATAATTCTGATTTATTGACCGCTGAGTCTTTAATAATTATTAAAGTAAATTATTAAAAAGTCAGAATTCTGACTTATCGAATTAATGCACTTTACTGTACATTTTATTTACCTGATTATTTGTTTTATTGGCAAGCCAATTGCATTGCTCTGTATTGTATTCTAACAATAAGAAGCATATAGCTTATTAAGAATTATGAATATTCAGTAATGTCATGAACATTTTATGAATGTTTCAGCGAGATGAGTCCTCGAAAATGTTTGCGTGTATATATATAGGTAAAAAAAGGGCGCCAAGTACACGCGTGGTTGTTACCTCGAAAAAAAAACCCAAGTGGTAGTATCATTAATTTTATTCAAAAATAAATAAAATCTATTCTAATCTAGGTGGTAGTAGCTTTAATTTTTTAAAACAAAATTATTAAATTATAAAATTAGTACTTTATTTAATCCAAGTGATATCTACTTCGAAAAAGCCTAAATAACAAGTAGTATCTATTTAAAAAAAAAAAAAAATGAAAAATCTTTTAATACTGCGCCAATTACAAAGAGAATATATACCTAAAAAAAAACCAAGTGGTATGTATCTTTGTATTCCTGAGAGTCTTTCTATCAACCCAAGTGGTAATATAATAGTTTTAATTCTCCTTGATAAAATTATAATATTACAAAGAATTAATTTAATCACAAAGAATTAAAGAGGTAACATTATATAAAATAAAAATATTTAATTAAAATAAAATAAATAAATTTTTTTTATAAAAAACTTGGCGCTGCTTTTTTAAGGTTCTTAGAACCTTTGCACAAGACTTTCGTATGGCAACGTAGTGTAACGAAACGTGGGTCAACGCACAAGAAACGTATCAGTTACGGCGTTAAGCGTCGTCTACAATGGCAGCAGGAGTATGCAATAAGACGTAAGCAGTAAACTATTCTATTGACCAATCACAGTCGATTATTCTTGAATTGTAAAAATCCCATTAGTCAATAACTTACTGCTTACGTCTTACTGTATACTCCTGCTGCCATTGTAGATGACGCTTTATACGTCAATACGTTTCTTGTGCGTTAATCCACGTTACGTTACGCTACGATATCATACGAGAGTCTTGTGCGGAGGCTCTTATCCAGACAAATTTGCATAGCGCATAAACATAAGAAATTAATTGGTTTATATGTATATGTGCAAAAGGAAATAGACCAATCCATCTCTTTATGCATATGCTTATATGCACCTATGCAAGTTTGTCTAGGTTGACCTTGGACAAAGCAGCGCCAAGTTTTTTACAAGAAAAATTTATTTATTTTATTTTAATTAAATATTTTTATTTTATAATGTTACCTCTTTAATTCTTTGTGATTAAAATAATTCTTTGTAATATTATAATTTTATCAAGGAGAATTAAAACTATTATATTACCACTTGGGTTGATAAAAAAACTCTCAGGAAAAAAAAAATAAAAACCACTTGGTTTTTTTTTTAAGTTTATTTTTTTTTTTTAATTTGGGCAGTATTAAAAGATTTCACATTTTTTTTTTTTTTTTTTTAATAGATACTACTTGTTATTTAGGCTTTTTCGAAGTAGATATCACTTGGATTAAATAAAGTAAC